>NC_091666.1:29235000-29849250 GCF_042453785.1 Malus domestica | reverse complement strand
TCTTCAGGTTCGAGAGCCCAAGAGGCCGAGACGTGTTCCTTTCTCGGCCGCAGTCGCGAGACGCAGAATTCAGCCGCGCACGCAACGCAACATCAGCAAATTTACTCCTCGGTCGAGCTCGGCCGACGAGTCGGCACGCCCCGCATTCACCAAAGGACGTAGTTAGCTTATAGATTACTCGGCCTGCGCGCCACGTAGGCTTGGTAGTTTTTAGGGTCAACAAATATATATAATTATTATAGTTTTTTTAGGGTTATAAAATTATAAAATTAATATTTTACTTATCGTGTATCGTGTTACCCACGTGTATACCTAAACCAACCTGTTATCTTAACAGGTGCTTATCGAGTTACCCGATAATGATCCAATTCGTTATCGTGTCGACCCGAACACGTATTAATTTCGTATCATGTCGTGTCGGATTATCGAGTTGTGTCAGGAATTGCCATGCCTAATTACACATGCATACTTTCAAATAAAATGACAGAGGAGGTCACACATACATATAACAGTTACAAAATTTAAATATTATTAACTCATTTCACGTTGACACAACATAATATATCAAGAAAAATCGAATGATAATCCTTCGCTAGAAAACAACTAGCAAGCTCTAAAGTCCACTAGGAAATAGAAAGAAACTCAGGTTTACTGAATAATAGTCGAATATATTACAAACCTAAGGCCAAGATGACTTATTTATAATGTGAAATCCCGTTCCCGGATTTATTGTTAGATCCTACATCATCCAGGGGAGTGGATCATCTATGCCTTATATGTACATGCCCACCTCCTATAGCACAAGGTATTTTGGGAGCTCACTGGCTTCAGATTCCTTAGGAACTCCGAAGTTAAGCGAGATCGCAGCGAGAGCAATCCCAGAATGGGTGACCTATTGGGAAGTTCTCGTGTGAGTTCCCAGAAACAAAACTGTGAAGGCTTGGTCGGGGCACAAAGCGGACAATATCGTGCTACGACGGAGTCGAGCTTGGAATGTGGTGAAGCCCGGGTCGAGATGTGGTAATTTGGTATCAAAGTCAATCTCTAGCTGGAAGTGTGTCGATGAAGACATCGGGCCCCTAAAGGGCATAAATTGTTAGATCCCACATCGCCCAAGGAAGTGGATCATCTATGTCTTATATGTACATGATCACCTCTTATAACACGATGCCTTTTGGGAGCTCACTGGCTTCGGATTCCTTAGGAACTTCGAAGTTAAGCGAGATCGCAATGAGAGCAATCCCAGGATGGGTGACCCACTAAGATGTTCTCGTGTGAGTTTCCAGAAACAAAACCGTGAGGGCATGATCGGGGCCCAAAACAAACAATATCGTGCTACGATAGAGTCGAACCCGGGATGTGATGGAGCTCGGGTCGGGATGTGACATATAATGCTCTTATCCCTACCATAAGTATCCAAATATGAAATGAAATAAATTAACAAAATAAATATAAAAAATTGTAAAATATTAAAATTCGAATACAATATCGTAAACGACCTCAAATTCCGGTTGGGCATGTTATACAAGAATTCTTATAGATCTCATTTGTGACGACCTGTCCCTATTTTCTATATAATTTTCACCCCGAGTGTGTAAAGTGATGATTATGCTTGGTTAACTAAGTGACGTGGATGTATATATGCAGTTTTAAATTATTTTATCGTCTCTTTTCTTTTGAAGGTTTGACCCGTACCTAACCTAATTCACCAATTATTTTAGTTCCTATTTTCCATAGTCCAATTCACCCTTCGGTTTGACCCATACCTAACAGTACTTTCAGAAAAGATAAATGTGTTTTCTAAAGCTTTGTTTTTTCCCATTCACCCTTCGGTTTTCGCCCCTCCAGGTACTAGATAGCTGTTCTTCTTGTGGCACACGAGGACTTCTGGCTGTTCTAACATTCCACTAATTATTGTAAGGATCTTCTCTCTGGTTATGTATTTAGTACTTAGTCAGTTTGATTGCACTTTTGGTTACTTATGCTCTGAACGTTTGTAATCTGGGTTTGGCCACTTCCACATACTCACTTATCTTTAGTTTGAATAAGTTTTAGTTTAGTTTTAATTTGTTCACATTTTAATTACTTCTTTTGCACTCATGGCTACGTCACTCTCACATGACGGCCAACACATCTCGACTTCGGTCGGGATGTGTTATCAATGTTCTCTTCGAATCCATAAATTATGGGCCAAAAACAGAAGTGTCAAACTACAGTTGTGTTAGCACGAAAAGTCTAAAACATCCATTTTCAGTATATGGCAATAACAAATAACCTATTAACACGTGAACTACCGATTCTGCAATCACATCTTGATTTCTCGTTGCTTCCTTCTTTTAATTTTATTTCATGTAAAATAACCTGATTTTTGTTCGACACGACATCACACGTGAACATACTGAGATGTTAGACAATAGTTTTAAAAAGTAAAAGCTAATCAAAATAGTTTATGACACATGTATTAATTTTCTTGTCAATTCACATGATGTAGATAATCTGATTTGGTGACAAAAGAAGTGTCAGCAGTTTCAAGTGAAATGACAGAGGAGGTTACACATGCATATAACAGTTACAAAATTTAAATGTCATTCACTTGTTTCATGTGAACATACTGAGAAGTCAAACGGTAGTTTCATAAAGTAAAAGCTAACCAAAAGAGTTTATGACATACGTATTAACTTTCTTATCCATTACGTGATGTGAATATTAAAGTTGGGTTGGTGACAAAAAAAGCATTAGCAGTTTCATGTGAAATGACAAAGAATGCAACAAATGCATTTAACAATTACAAAATTTAAATATCATTCACTTATTTCACGTGAACTTAAAAGACGAGTAAAAGTTAACCGAAACATTTTATGACAAACATATTAAATTTTTTTGCCAATGTACGTGATGTTGATAACAAAATTGGTATTTCAACAAAAAAAAGCATTAGCAATTGCACGTGACATGAGAGAGAGATGACACGTGCATATAACATTTACAAAATTCGAGTATGGTATAATCAAAATGGATTATGACAACTGATAATACACATTATTTTATGTCACTTCACGTCATTGAATCTTCTAAATAAAAGTTGTTGGAAAAAAAAAACCTTTAAAAATAAAAATTATATTTAAACTAAGGAAAATGAATATTCATCCATTTTCTTCTGTTACATACTCATGCTTTATCTTGTCTCCTGTTTTTTTTTTTTTTTCTGCAATCCAATCTCGTTTCTCTTATACAATAACAAATAAATCGATTTACAATGATTTTTGATAAACTCTTTGTAATGTGTATTCTTTGTTTTTACATTTTCGCAATTACAAAAAAAAATATATATATAATGATTTACAGTAATGGAACTCGACAGTCTTTTTCGTACGCTTCCAAAGGCTCCATTTTTCTGATCTCAGAAATGGTTCATGACGATGATCATCTTGGTACTCATCCGGTTTTCTGGGGAAGAGAATGAGTTGCCCCTCGGACATACGCCTGCAAGTCCGTTGGGGAATAACGGGATTTGTTCCCTCTAACCTCTGTAAAGGGGGCCATGAGAGTAATGGAAGAGCTCACAAAACGTCATGGCCGTAAGGAAATTGAACCAGCCACCTAACACCAATATATAGAGAGCCAAAGGTAAAAAACAAAATACTCTTAAATGGAAAAAAAAGCCTAAAGTAAAAATAAGAACGACTAATGGACGAGTAAATGTTACTCAGTACTACGGTCTGGTGATATTCCTCTTCACTTGGAAGTAAGAGGTTTTAGGTTCGAATCTCGTGGATGACGAATTCGATACTATACCCATTGTGTGGCTTAGCCGAACTCCTCCTCTCCTTAGTGTAAAAATATAGATGTACTAAAAAAAAAATCAACGAGTAAATGGACATACCGTGGCTGGTTTAGAGGACGTCAAACCTTTTTATGCTGGACGTCACGAAGGGCAACTCTTGAGCGTCGTTTCTCCCATGCCGCCCATTTCTACAATGGAATGAATAAGTGCTTTTGACTTAAGCTCAATTGTCTCTCATGTTTCATTTCCCCTATCATTTTATTCTCCCCCCATTTTCTCCTCCCTCTAGAACTTGGAAACTGGCTCTCAAATTCTAAAGAATTGGTAACCATGATGAAAGCAAGCGATATATGATTTACTTCATATGTTAAGTTGAGGGTTTGGGAGGTATTTATAGAGGAGTTGGGCGATAAAACTGATGTTCGTAATAACATTGGTTTAGTCAAAGACAAAACGTTCATCGGTTTCTCGTGAAATGATAGAAAAAGTTACACATACATGCAACGGTTACAAAATTAAAAAATGATGATAAATCCAAGCCGATAATGACAATACATTCATTTTTATGTCACTTCATGTAATTGAATCTTTCAGATAAAGATTGTTTAGCATACACGAAATAAGTCAAGTTGACTAGAATAGTATACTCGGTCCAATGAAACTCGAGGTTAATTGGATGAATAATGACAATGGTCCATAAGTTATACCCTAATTTGCATTTTTGCCCTTAAACCAACAATGCAATTCGAGATTAAATTGGAGGTTGGAGGCCCACATCCTGGGTCGGTTGTAGGCCCAAATCCTTCTCATGGGTCAACCAACTGCACAATTAACTTGAATTTGAAATCGATTTTCGGCCAAATCCAAAACCCTAGGGTTTTCAAATCCTCTCTTCTACCTTTAGGTCTCCAAAACCTCGAGAAGCCCTGAGCGCGGAGGACGGCAGAGGCCACCACCCACCGCCACAATGTCGATGTCGAAGAGCTCTAAGATGCTGCAATTCATCAACTACCGGATGCGAGTGACGATCCAAGACGGCAGGCAGCTCGTCGGCAAGTTCATGGCCTTCGATCGCCACATGAACCTCGTCCTCGGCGACTGCGAGGAGTTCCGCAAGTTGCCTCCACTGAAAGGAAAGAAGACCAACGAGGAGCGCGACGACCGCCGGACACTAGGCCTCGTCCTCCTCCGCGGCGAAGAGGTCGTCTCCATGACTGTCGAGGGCCCACCTCCTCAGGAAGAGTCTCGTGCAAAGGCAGCCAGCGCCGCTGCTTTGGCTGGTCCCGGTTTGGGCCGCCCCGCCGGACGAGGTATCCCCACTGCTCCGCTGGCCCAGGCCCAGCCTGGTCTCTCTGGCCCGGTTCGCGGCGTTGGTGGACCGGCCCCTGGCATGATGCAACCCCAGATTTCACGCCCGCCAGTTCCGAACCTCTCCGCGCCTCCTATGTCCTACCCGTCTGCTCCGGTGATTCGTCCACCTGGACAGATGCCTGGATATCCCGGGCAACCTCCGATGAGTCGTGGTCCACCTCCGCAGTTTTCTAGGCCTCCTGGTGGGGGTCCACCTCAGCAATTCCCTGGCCCGCCCCAGATGCAGTTTGGGCAGAGGCCGATGGGTCCCCCGCCGCCTGGGCAGATGATGAGGGGTCCACCGCCTCCACCTCGCCCTGGAATGCAAGCTCCCCCGCCCCGTCCTGGAATGCCTCCTCCTCCTGGTGGTGCAATGCATATGTTTGGACCGCCTCGTCCTGGAATGCCGCCTCCACCCAACCCTCAGAACCAGCAGCAAAATCAGCAGCAACAGTGATTGGTATTTCCTCACTTCATTTGTTTTGATTCAGTTTTGAATTTGGCATCTTTTCCTCAATGCTCATATATTTTATCTCTTCCTGTTACGGTGTTGTTTGTTTGGTATATGCAATGTGTATCATTGGTAGTCTTTAAAGTTCATGCCTTCTATTGCAATTTCTGATATTGAATTGAACCTGTACGACGTTGCTATGAGAGGGACCATTGAGAACTACCAAGACTTGACATTCTTGTTTTGATTCTGCTTTCGAAATCTATGTTGATTGTTGAAGGAGATTTCTTTCTCCCTCTATAACACCAAATCTAATATATCTGAGCCTATTCTTTGCGTGAATGCCACAATGTATTGTTATGATGTGTATACTGTTATATTCTGCCACACAACTCATCTCGGACTCAGTCTTGCATCCTGTATCACTGTTATAGTCGGAATACTCAAAAGTCCACAACCAAACATATATGTCATATCTATAGCTATAGAAATCGGGCATGATCGCATGATATTGATCCAATAGCAGTTGCGAGAAATTTTGTCCTTGTCTAAGATCAGTGTGTAGTAGTCTTGGTGTGTTATTTTACTCTCCCTCTAGTTGTCGCTCTACAAAGTTTACTTGCTAATTTTACTCACCTTGTTTGTACAACCTGTAGTACATCTGTTTCTTAGTCTCGGGGTTGTTCATCTTAACTTTTAAGTGAGTAGAAAATAGATGGTCGTTGGATGTCGTGTCTAATATAGATTACCTTGCTATACAATGGGTCCCTCTAATTGCGGTAAGAATGTCCACAATCTTGGTGAACACCCCAACAAACAAAAGTAAACCATGATACAAATATCCTGGTCCTTAGTAACCCCCAATATGTCATTGTTCGAGAGTCAAAGCACACCATCCAACACAACTTCGTATCCTTTACAAAAGTCTTGTGGATCTTTATTTTTACATAGGAGTTGAAGTTAGGATGTTGTACTTGTTTTAGCTTGACAATTTTTCCAAACAATTTCTCAGTCAGTTGGAGAAACTGGTTGAAGTAAAGAAGCATGACTGTAATTCGTAATACCTTTAGAATTATGGTTTTGTAAGATTATATATTTAGTTCTAGTATCTATTTAAAGAATTGCTGCTGTTACCACTTTCATCTATGAAAATTACAATTTTTTTTCGTTGGATCAATCTTCCATTTTCTTCTTGCTTGGAAGTTGACTCGATCTCTTTGTTCGTTGTTCTTTTGCTTTGCAGGTTTGTTAGCTGTTGCGTTTGCGGTTTTTGAATGCTGCTGCCTTGCATACTGTTTCAGTCTTTTGTAATGGGTTTAAGCCTGCGCGGATCTTCCTCATCCTGTAGCTTTGGAGTTCTATGATATGTAGCTTAAGTACTCACCTAAAAAACATTTGTAATTTTGTACAATCTTTCTGACTATTTTTACAATTCTATCAATTCGGTTTGCCAATTAATATTGACACGCTCTCTCTCTCTCTCTCTCTCTCTCTCTCTCTCTCTCTCTCTCTCTCTCTCTCTCTCATGGAGCAATTTGGAATTTTTTAGTGTATCCAGCTTCATGGTGTGTGACTATTCCACTTAGAATATAACACATGGAATGGTATACCATGTGGCTTGTATTTGTTTCTCGTTTTCATGTATAATTCGAAAGCATTGATCATTGCTATATTTCGAGCATGACAACAATAAAATTACCGAGTCAAAAACACAACTATTCGCCACGACGTACAATCTACTACTCGTGGGTCTGAAACAAAATCTCCTATTGATCATAACAAAAAAGATGGACAAAACAAACAAATTGATTGAAGAAACTTGTAGGGTGTCCTTTGGAAGAAAGATCACCGGAGACGAGACTCTACTGGTAACAGCGAAAGTATCGAAAGAAAACTCTCTGCACGAATGTATTCTATTTACGCGATTGAAAGCAGCAAGATACGTATGCCTTTACGTTAGTCTCAGTTCGTATTCGCCAGCCATTGTTATGTATCTCACCCATGGAAGAGCCTGGTACCCACTTTTCTCAATGATTTTTAGGTATCGGACCTACAAAATCCACATGCCATATAGCATCAGTTTGAACCTATAACAGCAAGCAACCTTTCGAGGAAATAACGAAGTTTATATAACACACCTGAATTCCGGAGACAGTAAAATACGGTATCTCAAACTTCACCCGAATAGGAGCTCTTCTTTCGGGAACCGCTTCTTCAGCGGTTATACTAGGAAGTGTAAACTCCGATCTCAACATGTATTCCTAAGTAATTTAATACAGAAACAAGGTCAAAATTATCTTTGCGACGGTTTTTACAATCAATATATGCTTAAGGGAAGGAGAAAGCCTATGGAGCTGTAGACGAATTGTTACCTTATTACCAGGAAAAGACTTAATTTTCCAGACCAAAGCATCTCTTTCAGGAGCATATGCAGCAGATCCTATTGATGTCCGGACATTAGGGTTTGTAGCATCAGCGGGCACAGGCAACTCAATTTCGACATTTGTGGCCGTGCTGTACAAAGTAACCATAGCTTACAGTGAGAATTCGGATAATGGCACTCAAGAATGAACTCGTGATGTGTAAAAATGTTGAGTTTTCACTATGTTTTAAAAAATTGTTACTCGGAGCCTTAGTATTCTATATAACGGATTCAACATAAATAAGTAATCGTTAGAGCAGTGATTCTCTTACCTGCGATCCTTATACTGGCTCCTTGCTTTTACCGTGAATTCAATACGACTTCTAGAATGATTTTCAACTTGTGCTTCCACCCAGATAAGAGGCTTCACCTGAGATCATTGAAGGACAAGTAGTCTTTTTCCGCTTTATATTTTGAGCAAATGTAAACGTACATATAAATAGGGGTTGGAGCTCCGCCAATTGATTAATTTAGCAGTGAAAAAACATGGCGGAAATAAGTAAATTATTAGCCGTGAAAAGAAATGCACCTGAGTACTGAGTCTGTATGTCATCAGATCAAATGCTCCATCAGGGGGGATGAACGATATAGTCCGGTCATTCTCAAATCGAGACAAACGCACACACCTAGTTGGGTGGGAAAAAATAAAGTAAATACAAAATATTATAAGCATTTCGAGCAGCAGTAACATTATAAGAATTGTAGCATAATATGGAAAAAGAAACTTGTGAAGCAACAGATATATGAATTAGCTTGTATTAAGGCAACATACTGATGGAACTTAATGTCATCCAGATCAATGGATTTTCCTTTCGATGTTTGACCTTGCGCTTCTAGCAGCACTCTATCATTTAGTCCAAGCTTACACTCGGGCATACCACTACAACAAATGAAGCAAGTTTAACCAGTCAGTGTCGAACATGAAGTTAGCAAACATCACAACATCCAAAGGCGAAATCCATACATATCTACATATTTTTAGGATACTCTCAATAAGTAGTCATTTTCCAGGCTCATGTTAACATTGTAACTCAAATGAACATGCTGGAGTTTCCTTCTCAAAATCCAAACAGTTAATCAAAGGGTTGGCCAGAAGACATTTTAATTCAGCGGGTTAGTGGCTTTATAACAAATGCAGTTGCTACTTCCTATAGTTTGTGCTCTAATACTAAATTCAAGAAGAAAAGAAGTTATGCACCTCAAATATGTTCTCATCTTTAGGGCCCCAACGACATCTGACCGTATTATTTGCCCGATGCTGTTGACAAGTATGTTGACACTTTCCACCACATCCAAAAAGACCTGATAAAATATGAACAGAGCTTCATGACTCTACAGACGGGATTTAATTAATCAACGGTAAACATGAAAAGAGGATCAACGTACTTCGTTCTTCTTGTACCGTATCCCTTCACTGCGCCAAGACACTGCATTTGTAACGGCCATGGGAGGACGTTGTGTCACCTCCATCCTGTAAGCATCGGTCTTGATAAATTCACTAAGAATCTTCGCTTCAGTGAATTGCGGGAAGCCAAAGTCCATAATTTCATCAAGTAACTCGTACTGTCAACACACAAGGGGATTATTTAGCAATTCAGCATACTGCCATCAAAATTCTATCCATAATTCTACCTATAAAAACACCTTACAAGTTAATTACCACTACGACAAAGTTGTCTCTTAGCGATTCCTCTTCTAGCTCTTCAAAATAATGCTTAAAAACCTGAAAACACAAACAAACATATCGAAACACACGAAAACCTCCAAGCGGGTAATCATCAACATTGTTCTAAAAATCCCCACCTAGCGCCGCCTAGGCGCTAGGCGGTTGGCCATCACCCTGATTAATGCCTAGGCGTTTGAAAATTAAGAAAGAGCGCCTAGACTTGCTGAGGCACCCGCCTAGCCTGTTCAGACCCTCCTAGCCCACCCAAACCCTCCTATACACCTGCCTAGATGGCAACTCACTTAAATAGAAAATAGATAACTTTTCTTTTGCATTTTATTGTTTCCAATAAATTGTAAGAGACTTATTGAACACTTAAATAAACACACATTATATGTTTGCTCTCCATGTTCCAATACTTCATAATATATATGTCATTCTATTTTCTAGTTTATGATAAAATTATATATATTTTAAATATAAACAGACACTTATTTACACGAAATACAATAGATTTACTTAAATCCACATAATCCGCCTAGCCGCCTAGGAGCTAGGCTCCAACCTACTTCCCAACTAACGCCTAGCGTCATTTAGAACCTTGATAATCAATGACGATGGCAACGGCATTACAACAAATACAACTAAAAAATCTAGCAAGAGAGTTCAAAGAGTGCATACATCGATTACGCGGTGCAGAAACAGCAGCAAGCTAGCAGCATTGCAGTTCTGCCTCGACGCAATCATCAAGTAGATATTGTTGTGTTGTATGAACATGTAGCTGACTCCATTGTCGTACACCACTGGATCTTGGGATTGCGGATCGCCCTGAAAAAAAAAATACACATTTTCCAGTAAACGCAATACATTCAGCTACTTTTTGCTGAAAGTACGAAATTTTTAATTCCGATTGAGAAATTGACGACAACCCAATTGCAATTGCAGCTGAATATATATATGTGTATACATACATACATATATGTGTGTATTATATATATATATATAAAAAGATTTTTACCTCTTTTTCGATGAACTTGGTGAAGAAGCGTTCGGCCTGAGCAGCAGGGACATCGCCACGGTAGTCGCGCCAAATCAAAACTCGTCCTTTGATGTCGAGCAGAAAAAGCGCCGAGGCGGCGCCGGCCATCGGATTGAAGATCAAGAGATTTGAATCCGACCCAGTTGTCAATACACCCCCCAAAGATCAAACAAACAAAACAACCTCTCTGATTCTCTGGTTCTGATTTCTATGTACCCATGGCATATTATACTTTACATATTAAGGCAATCAAATGGGGGTATAAATTCGAAGCTTGAATGCTGTGATTAATTCTATAAATGTCAGGCAAATTTGAGCTGTTGGTGTTGGTGATGAAATTCAATGGATTGAAACGTGATATGGCTTGGCTTATTTGCTGGGTGGAAGCAAAATTGTAAATTGCATTGCGAGTCTTGTCAAATAGTGGGTTGCCACTACTCATACTTTGGATATTTGAGATTTCAGTCTTCTGAATGACCATATGGGAAAAAGCCCATAAAAATTGGTTTCTTTTTTGCCCAATTTACCAAATTCCATGGGCTCCGACAGTGGGTTTATGAAAATTTTACAAACGATATTTAAGAAGAGGTACATGATTCTGAACGCGGACTTGGTTTAGTTTTTTTCTAATTCAAAATTTTTGCTTTTTTTTTTTTCCATTTAATATTACTGTTTAGTGATATTTCTCTTAATTTGTAAGTGAGAGGTATTAAGTTCGATTCTTGTCAAAGATGAATTTGAACAACATTATTGCTAGCCCATTGTGAGGTTAAGCCCAACCCCTCATCCTTAGTATAGATAATATCGTTTATTAAAAAAAAAAACTTTCTTTTTTTGAATCTTAATAAGAAAACTACTCGGCCCATTCTTTAGAACGAGCCGTTTTCCCTTCTAACTAATCACTGTTTGAGCACTAATGCAAAAATTATTCATTAAAAATAAAATAATATTTTTTTTGTATACATGTCAAATTGTAAGGAGACAAGAATTTAAAATGCCTTCTATTTTTGTTAACCTAGAGGGGAGGTTAGCATTTAGTGGGTGGAAGTTTCCCTCATACCACAAAAAAAAAATATAAAAAATAAAAAATAAAAAATATCTACGGGTGTAAACTACTCTATCTCTTCTTGTTTTCTTCTTGTGCCGGTCGAACTAAACTACTCTATCTCTAATTGAAATTTTTTATTTAAAATTAAAGACAAATAGTATCTGACGAAAATTGACCATATAATGTACGATAAACGGTAAAGATGTGGAGGATCTCCTTCCATACTTTTCGTATTTGAAATTTCAATATTCTGAATGACCATATAAGGAAAAAGCCCAAAAAATTTGGTTTCTCCTTTGCCCAATTTAACAAATTCTATGGGCTCCAATAGTGGGTTTAAGAAAAAATTGTGTATTTTTCATTTTACAAACGATATTTAAGAAAATGCACATGATTCTGACTGTTTAGCGGACTTGGTTTAGTTTTTTCTTGTTCAGTTTTTTTTTTTTTGAACCACATTATTGCTATCCCATTGTGAGACTAAGTCTAACTCCTCCTCCTTAGTGTAGATAATATCGTTTGTTAAAAAAATAAAAACTTTCATTGTTGGATGTTAATAAGAACACTACTCGGCTCATTTTTTAGAATGAGCCGTTTTTCCTTCTAACTAATCACTGTTTGAGCATTTATGCAAAAATTATTCATTAAAAATAAAAATAATATTTTTTTATATACGTGTCAAATTGTGAGGAGACAAGTATTTAAAAAGCCTTATATTTTTGTTAACCTAGAGGGGAGGTTAGCATTTAGAAGGTGGAAGTTTCCCTCATACCAAAATACTAATAATAATAATAATATTAATAATTCAACGGGTATAAACTACTCTATCTCTAATTAAAAAAGGTCGTACCCAGTGCACAAGACTCCCGCTTTACGCAGGGTCTGGGAGAGGTGAATAAAGGTCGTACCTAGTGCACAAGGCTCCCGCTTTACGCAGGGTCTGGGAGAGGTGAATGTCAGCTAGCACATTACCTAATTTAATGTGCTTGTTTTTTGACAATGCTAAACTAATTTAACTATGAAAATAAAGATTCGAACTTTGGATGCAAAAGAGCGAGCACATTACCTTGACCAACTAAACTAATCATAATTGTTATTTTTTGCTTGCTTGCATCCACATGTCTCTTTCAATAAATTAAAAAAAAAATCCATACTTTCAACATATCAATTGGAAAACTTTTAGCATATCTTCCAAGTTTTATCTTCCACTCATGAGTAAGCCACTGAAGACCTGGCTCTTCCCTCCAAGTGATGCTTCCCATTCTATGGAGGACATCAATATTTGGGAGAGTGTTTGCACAATGTCTTTCATCTCCGGTCTATTTACTGGATCTTCACTCACACACTCCCATGCTATTTTCGCCATCTGCGTCATATACAATAAGTACATATCATAAACCTAAGAGTCTGTTTGATAACTATTTCGTTATAAGTTTTTAGTTTTCGTTTTTCAGTTGCACAAACCTTGTAGACTTCTTCCATAGGGCAACTTCCCTTCATGTTACCATCTATTTGAGCTTCCAAAGCAGCTTCTGGATCTTCTTCTTTGAAAATTGCATATATCTGCATAAAAAACAGAAGCAATATGTTGTTAATTTTGATCACTTGGAGCACGTAATTAATGTTTAATTAAGAATTTACGAAGCTGACTTACAACTGAGATGAGTGACTTCATTCTTTTCAGTTCTCCGTTGTCACGAAAAATTGCACGTTGACCAGTTATGAGCTCTGCTACCACCACCCCGAATGCATAAACATCAGTTTTTGATGTCATTTGTAGCTCACGCACAGATCTTGAAAAGTAGCGGATTAGGGAAAGTTCATAAGCTTAACTACCACTAACTGACGATTTTTTTTTTCCTTGACAAGCAAGTAAGCAATCTTAATTAAAGCGTGAATTCCTGCATCATAGTTTACTTACTCAGGAGGAATGTAACCAGGCGTTCCAACCACACGTGTTGCTATGATATCTTCTTCGTTAGACCGTTCTACCAACCTTGCTAGGCCAAAATCTGCTACCTTTGCTCTGAGTCCTTGATCAAGCAGAATGTTGCTGGTTTTTATGTCACGATGAACATAGCGCGTCTTGGTGTGATCATGAATGTACTCGATCCCACGTGCAGTATCCAGTGCTATTTGTGCTCTTGCTGTCCAAGAAAGAGGCTGGTTTCCTTTCAGCAATGGATCATGAAGATGATCATTGAGGGATCCATTCCGAACAAACTCATATACCAAACACAGATGCTCACTTCCGCTAGCATATCCCAGCAGCTCCACCTAAAAAAAAGGTCGTACCCAGTGCACAAGGCTCCCGCTTTACACAGGGTCTGGGAGAGGTGAATGTCGGCTAGCCTTACCCCCATTTATGGAGAGGCTGCTCCCAAGTCTCGAACCCGAGACCTACCGCTTATGGGCGAAGGCACTTGCCATCCCAGCAGCTCCACCTAAGAAGAAAAAATTTGTTCACTTAATTTTTCTTTATAAAACTTTTTACTAAGAAAACAAAGTGTCTATTTGGGAATGCTGACAATCAAAAGCGTTTCTAACTATGTTTGGCAGGAAAACTTAAAAGTGCTTTTGAGTTAGAAGTCCTTTTTGGAGAGCACCTAGGAGTCACTTCCGCTCATAGTCATTTTCTTTTTCTTTCTAAAAGTGCTTCACATGGAAGCAGTCCCAAATTAATGGACCAAATTCTTTTACTTTTTTTTTTCTTCTTCTTACCACATTGTTATGATGGATCTTGCATAAAACCTTGAGCTCAGCAAAGAACTCCTTTGATCTGCTAGATCTCATCTTCTTAATTGCTACCTCCAGTTCTCCTAATAGACCGAAATAAACGCTGCCATATCCGCCCTGTCCAATCTTCCTGGTGTCATCAAAGTTATTTGTAGCCTGCTCGATTTCCTCCATCGTATATATAACTGGCCTTTCATTCTCAAAAGTTTCTGTAGCAAGAACAAATAGTGTGTCACATTTCTTATGTTAATGTATTAATCTAGAAATTGATATATAAGTGAACCCATTAAAATGGTTTTTCGATATGGAGTTGAGATTTTTGTCTTACCTTCCATTTGCCTTTTGAAAAACTGTTGCTTTAGTGAAACCTTTTTGCCATTTGGGTTCACATCTTCTTCTGTGTTCTTACCTTTTCTATATCTTATGAGAAGAAATATGGTGAATGTGGCCACCAAAAGAAACCCAACAGCTGACACTATCCCTATAATTGCAGCCAAACTGAGTCTCTTCCCTGGTTCAATCGAGAAAATATGTCACTTTACTTAAAGAAAATAAGCATTTGAGACAAGACGCTTTTATTAACTCTCCAAAATAGTCATCCCGCACTTCTCTCTGAGATAAAATATCAGAGAACAAAGAGTGTAGTATGACTATTTTGGCGTGTCAGCAACAATTCTGTTACAATTTTGAAGCAAAAAAAAGGGCACTACCTTGTTGTTGGGCTCGAAATCCATTGAGCTCCATTGGCACAAACAAAACCCATCCAACATCTATAAAATTAGGGGACTTCGTGAAGTTTTTGTTCAATTTCTGAATCTCACTCTCATATGCAGATAGAAGATTTTCAATATCTGATAAAGTGTCATGATCTTGAACTGTGTATGTCACAACCTCCTGTGATTTTTTCTCTACACACCCACAAACAAGGTGAAAAGTAGTCATTTTCTCCACAATAAATTGCTGCTCCTCTTCCCCAATTTTCACTGCCTGCCCACTGTAAAATTCACTTGCCACATTTCCAACAGTGTCTCCTTCTTTAACTAGGTAATTTGTATCATAGAGGTAAACTTGGGTGCCCTTGATGTCCTTACAAGTGCAAGGCACAGAAACAAGATAGTCTTTTGGGTGTTGGTTGTCATGAACAATTGGCCTGATGTTGGATGGGTTTACTGAGTAAAAAATGGCTATTTCTTCTATTTGGTGGCCTTTTGAGATGTGGTATAGAGAGGAATTGCAGGTCTGGGTGTGGTGAGAAGTAGAGCAAGGAAAAGGGTACACTCCAATAGTGTTGTCTGAGAGAACATTGGTGTAGAAGAAAGTGGTGAAGAGAATTGAGAAAAAATGGAACTTCTGGTTTAAAGGAGCCATTTCCATGGTGAAATAATGATCTTTGGCTTTGATGAGGTAGGTAAGAACAGCTTCTGGTTTTGGAGTGCTTTGTCATTTTATAAAAATATTATAACAATTATAAAATGCACTTATCATGAATGAGGAGGTCAATATTAAAATGAGATATGAAGTGGATATGGGCTTATTCAAGTTCGTTAGAATATGGCCTTTTTTTTTTCACTCAAATTCAAATTTCTCTTCTCGCCGTTTAATAAATGTAGTGTAAATTAATATCACTTCTATAAAGGAAAAAAAATGGCAATGTTTGAATTTCTTTACATAAAGTATTCAGCTCTTTACACGAGAACACCGCCACGTAGCACTACAGTCTACAACATGTTTGTGGCCAACCATTTTTTGGTAACACTAAGGAGACTATTTATTTAAACTACATTTTTGTAAAAATTATGACATGATTGTTGATTAGATTATTATTTAAATGTTAATTAACTGCTTATTAAATCACATAGTTTACAAATGTGATATAATAAATTAGTCTAATTATCATTACTCACTTTTAAAAGGCAATCCGACCACCACAAACCAATTCTATATTTTCGCCAATTTTCACCGGACATAAAAATGACTTGAATTGTTAAAGTTTTAATCGTTTAGATATTAATGGGCTAAAAAAAAATTTAAAAAAAATTAAAAAAAAACCAAATGTTGTGGCTCCTTTTGAAAATCACCTCATATCTTAAGAGTCATCCAACCAAAAAGGACCAAAGATATTAGGTAATAAAATACCATTAAATAATTTAATTGTAAATTTAACAAGCTTGATAGGCTGCAGTCTGAGGATTGGCAATATCTTGGTGTCTATTGGATAAGTACTCGGAGCAAAATCTTATTCACAAAATATTCTTATATGTCAAATATGCAATTAGTTAAAGATTAAGAAAGTCTTAACACAGATTTTTGGATAATAAGGGATTAAAAAAGGAGGGTTAAGGGGTCATTATTATTTGTGCTTTGTTTAATCCGCCTGAAAAGAATGTAACTGGCTGGGTTTATATGGAAGTTTGTAGGCGGATCATGCATGAGTCATTTTCTTCCTTCGTTAATATTAGGGTTTACTTCTTAAATTGATGAAGGTTGTTATGTCTTTGCATTAGCTGGCGGTGAAGATTCAAGCTGCATCTGTTGTGTTGCTGGACACATCACATATGTCACTGTTTTTTTATACAGGTTTTTGAACTTTAATCCTTGAAAAAGATTAAAATTTAATAAAATGTCACAGCCCGTCCCGGAAATTTCATTTCCGAGGACGTGAAATTACGGAAACGCCCTTGAACAGGATTAAGGTGCGTAAATTTGGTATTTGTTTTACACTAAGATCCTAAACTAGGGTTAGAATTATTATTAGTATGTGTTAAATTATCTGTGTTTGGACTTAGGTGGGATCCCCACCTCCTGAAATCCTTCCCCAAAAACCGTGTTGTTGTCTCTCTCTCATCTCCCTAGTCACTCTCTCTCTCTTATTCTTCAGAAAACACTCTCTCTCTCTTACTCTCGAACTCTCTCAAGCTCTCGGACAAACACCAAGAACAGCCACAAACGTGCACCAACGTCCAATCTAAGATCATCTTCGTGATCTTGGGAACTTCACGAGCACGGGGGTATAAGTTTCAGGTAAGTTTCATTTCTGAAATCCTAGTTTCAAAACACCCCGTGTAATGGCACTGTTCACGAACTTAATTTTGGTTGTGTTTTAGGTTAAACAAAGATCACCACGAGTCTTAGGAAGTTCCAAGGAGGCTCGGAGTGCCTCGTTTGAACAAAATGGACGTCGGGATCGTCGGGTTCGAGTTTGGCCGAAATTGAGGAATTTTGGAAGGTATGATCTCGTAGTTTTTAGGCCTTAAAACCCTTCCAACGTGATAGTACATGTGAAATGCTTCATTTTGGTATAAAATGCGAAGAAATTGGTTGAAAAACGAAGGAGAATAGTGGATTTGAAAATTTTCCAGAAACCGGCGAACAGCCGCCGGCGACCGGCGACTCGCCGGAGAAGACAGGGAATCTTCCGTCAAGTTTGACGGAATATTCCGACGCCGTTAGTTAACTTTAACGGAAACCGTTAGTTTTTAACGGAATATTCCTGGAATATTCCTAACGCCGTTCACTGTACCGTCAGTGTGCCTGGCACGTGGCTGCGCGTGGGCCGCGCGTAGGTCCGTGCCACGTTAGGCGCGTGGAGGCGCGTGAGGACTCCAAAAATTATTTTAAAAATATGGGGATGATCCTGAGGTTGTGTAGGTCACGGTGGTATATTCATATACCCAATTTGAGCAATATATGAGGAGTTATTAGCTAAGAGTGGGATTATGCGTTAAATAACGTCAATTTGGTTACTTCTCGTATAGGCGAGGATTATACGGACATCGGGCATGGCCAAAGGATGCTCAGGGACCTACGAGACGTCGATGTAATCTGTGAGTGGGCAGTTTTGTTTTCCGTATATATATATACTTGACGATTTCCCAGAAATTGAATTAGAATGAAATTATGTTTTAAATGAAAGGTATATAGAATGATATGAAAACGTGAATTGAAAGATCATGCATAGAAGTATATGAAATATATATATGGAAATATAAATTGAATTGCCATGCATGAAATGATATGAAAAGTATGATTTGAGATATATGATGCATATGAATGAATGGTGCGGCGGACGCACAGGTGAGTATCAGGTGAGTATTTAATTACTGTTATGATGATGTTGATGTATATTGAGCTCAAATCCTGCACCTTGGTTTAGTGCTTATAGTATTCACCGCATCGCACGCTCGCCTTGGATCCAAGTAGATGCTGGTCGCACAGTCCACGCGGAGTGGGTGCGACGGGCCAGTCGAAGAGTGTTAGTGAGATTTCGACTGGTGGGTGACCTTAGATTATGTGCACAGATGATTAATGAGAGAAGCACTAGAGCGTAACCTATGTGCAGAAGGCCGTACAGGTCACAGAGGTGACTCCGGCAGAGTGATAGTGATAGATTTTGAGCTCTAGATTCAACCGTACAGGGCTATTAGAAGGTCTCCGGTTGATTTCTTTCTTGCACCTGATATGATTATTGTTGATGCATTCATACTTAACTGTTCAAATTAGACATGGCATGGCATAACTGATATGAAAATGTTGAGTTAATGAAAAGTAAGTATTGAGAATATATATGTATTTTTATATTTTACATTTCTGGGAAAGTATACAGGTTTTACGGAGAGGGGTTATAACGTTTTGAGAAATGTTTGGAATTGGAAAAGAATTGTTTTACTGACCCACTCAATTTTGGTTTTGCGCCCCTCCAGGTTCAGGAATCACAAAGGTGTGGTGACTACGAGGAATTCAGCGGGCTTCTGACAGATTGGATAAAATTAGGACTCACCTTCGGGTGTATCAAATTATAAATTGTATAATTAAAGCTTCCGTACTGTGCAAATGGTTACGTCACTCTCACGTGACGGCCAGCATGCCCTCCTTCGGGACGGGGTGTGTCAGTTGGTATCAGAGCATGGTTGCAATCTTGGATATCTTGAGACGTTTCTAGTGAATTTTGTCAGAACTACACCGCCTCGTAGCAAACCACGTAGATAGAGGAATTTAGTCTCCCTAATATAGCGGTTTAGGGGAAACTATTATTATGGTGATTCAGTCTATTATAAAAAGGGACATTTTAAGACGGTTATGAGTTGAATTTGAATCACCTTATGAAATGATGAACCTGAGGGAACGAAGTGACGGTTTAACCGTTTGGAAAAGAAGTTTTGGATAGCTTTTCAAGAAGCTTTGGGTACTAGATTGCTTTACAGTACAGCTTATCATCCACAGACAGATGGTCAGTCAGAGAGAACTATTCAGACGCTCGAGGATATGTTGAGATCCTCTGTGATGCAATTTGGTGATTCTTGGCATGATCGCTTGGATTTGATGGAGTTTGCCTACAATAATAGTTTTCATTCGAGTATTGGAATGTCTCCATTTGAAGCACTTTATGGTAAAGCTTGTCGTACGCCATTATGTTGGTCAGAGGTTGGTGAAAGAATACTTGAAGGGCCCGAGATTGTGGATGAGACTACTCAGAATGTTCAGGTAATTAAATCTAACCTGAAAGTGGCCCAGGATAGACAAAAGAGCCTAGCGGATCGACATACCACGGATAGAATGTATAATGTGGGCGACTATGTATTTCTGAAATTATCGCCTTGGAGAGGTGTGGTTCGATTTGGGAGGAAAGGGAAGCTAAGTCCCAGGTACATTGGACCTTATGAGATCACTGAGAGGATTGGTGAAGTTGCTTACAGGTTAGAGTTACCTCCAGAGTTGTCTAAGGTACATAATGTGTTCCATGTCTCGATGCTTCGGCATTATATTTCAGATCCTTCACATGTGATTCCTCCTCAACCATTGGAAATTAATCCAGACTTGACGTACGATGAGGAACCAGTGACTATTCTGGATTGGAAAGATAAGACTTTAAGGAATAAGACCGTGAGCTTGGTAAAAGTATTGTGGAGAAACCATTCAGCTGAAGAAGCTACTTGGGAGACAGAAGAACGGATGAGAGATATGTATCCGAGGTTATTCTATGACTTTTGATGTTCTGGTTGGTGATTGGAATTTCGGGGACGAAATTCTATAAGGAGGGGAGATTGTCACAGCCCGTCCCGGAAATTTCATTTTCGAGGACGTGAAATTACGGAAACGCCCTTGAACAGGATTAAGGTGCGTAAATTTGGTATTTGTTTTACACTAAGATCCTAAACTAGGGTTAGAATTATTATTAGTATGTGTTAAATTATCTGTGTTTGGACTTAGGTGGGATCCCCACCTCCTGAAATCCTTCCCCAAAAACCGTGTTGTTGTCTCTCTCTCATCTCCCTAGTCACTCTCTCTCTCTTATTCTTCAGAAAACACTCTCTCTCTCTTACTCTCGAACTCTCTCAAGCTCTCGGACAAACACCAAGAACAGCCACAAACGTGCACCAACGTCCAATCTAAGATCATCTTCGTGATCTTGGGAACTTCACGAGCACGGGGGTATAAGTTTCAGGTAAGTTTCATTTCTGAAATCCTAGTTTCAAAACACCCCGTGTAATGGCACTGTTCACGAACTTAATTTTGGTTGTGTTTTAGGTTAAACAAAGATCACCACGAGTCTTAGGAAGTTCCAAGGAGGCTCGGAGTGCCTCGTTTGAACAAAATGGACGTCGGGATCGTCGGGTTCGAGTTTGGCCGAAATTGAGGAATTTTGGAAGGTATGATCTCGTAGTTTTTAGGCCTTAAAACCCTTCCAACGTGATAGTACATGTGAAATGCTTCATTTTGGTATAAAATGCGAAGAAATTGGTTGAAAAACGAAGGAGAATAGTGGATTTGAAAATTTTCCAGAAACCGGCGAACAGCCGCCGGCGACCGGCGACTCGCCGGAGAAGACAGGGAATCTTCCGTCAAGTTTGACGGAATATTCCGACGCCGTTAGTTAACTTTAACGGAAACCGTTAGTTTTTAACGGAATATTCCTGGAATATTCCTAACGCCGTTCACTGTACCGTCAGTGTGCCTGGCACGTGGCTGCGCGTGGGCCGCGCGTAGGTCCGTGCCACGTTAGGCGCGTGGAGGCGCGTGAGGACTCCAAAAATTATTTTAAAAATATGGGGATGATCCTGAGGTTGTGTAGGTCACGGTGGTATATTCATATACCCAATTTGAGCAATATATGAGGAGTTATTAGCTAAGAGTGGGATTATGCGTTAAATAACGTCAATTTGGTTACTTCTCGTATAGGCGAGGATTATACGGACATCGGGCATGGCCAAAGGATGCTCAGGGACCTACGAGACGTCGATGTAATCTGTGAGTGGGCAGTTTTGTTTTCCGTATATATATATACTTGACGATTTCCCAGAAATTGAATTAGAATGAAATTATGTTTTAAATGAAAGGTATATAGAATGATATGAAAACGTGAATTGAAAGATCATGCATAGAAGTATATGAAATATATATATGGAAATATAAATTGAATTGCCATGCATGAAATAATATGAAAAGTATGATTTGAGATATATGATGCATATGAATGAATGGTGCGGCGGACGCACAGGTGAGTATCAGGTGAGTATTTAATTACTGTTATGATGATGTTGATGTATATTGAGCTCAAATCCTGCACCTTGGTTTAGTGCTTATAGTATTCACCGCATCGCACGCTCGCCTTGGATCCAAGTAGATGCTGGTCGCACAGTCCACGCGGAGTGGGTGCGACGGGCCAGTCGAAGAGTGTTAGTGAGATTTCGACTGGTGGGTGACCTTAGATTATGTGCACAGATGATTAATGAGAGAAGCACTAGAGCGTAACCTATGTGCAGAAGGCCGTACAGGTCACAGAGGTGACTCCGGCAGAGTGATAGTGATAGATTTTGAGCTCTAGATTCAACCGTACAGGGCTATTAGAAGGTCTCCGGTTGATTTCTTTCTTGCACCTGATATGATTATTGTTGATGCATTCATACTTAACTGTTCAAATTAGACATGGCATGGCATAACTGATATGAAAATGTTGAGTTAATGAAAAGTAAGTATTGAGAATATATATGTATTTTTATATTTTACATTTCTGGGAAAGTATACAGGTTTTACGGAGAGGGGTTATAACGTTTTGAGAAATGTTTGGAATTGGAAAAGAATTGTTTTACTGACCCACTCAATTTTGGTTTTGCGCCCCTCCAGGTTCAGGAATCACAAAGGTGTGGTGACTACGAGGAATTCAGCGGGCTTCTGACAGATTGGATAAAATTAGGACTCACCTTCGGGTGTATCAAATTATAAATTGTATAATTAAAGCTTCCGTACTGTGCAAATGGTTACGTCACTCTCACGTGACGGCCAGCATGCCCTCCTTCGGGACGGGGTGTGTCATAAAAACTCAGGGTTAGATTACATATTAATTTTAGTTATTTAATGTGTGATTAATTTAAATTTATATATAATTTTGTTAATGGATATCTTTTTTTTAATGTCTCCACATTAAATTTTAAATTTATTATTATACACATTTTCATTCATTAGTTTTGTTTAACTTCCTCTAATTATTGTGCCTAAACGTCCGCACCATAATATATATTACTAAACTAGTGTATTGAAATGTTCGTATTTAACTGCATATATTATAATGAGCTAGTGGCACATAAGAAAACATACAAAAACATAAGTGTACCAAAAATGCGTACCTAAACATATTGTACTAAACTAGTATACTAAAATGTACATACCGAAATATATTGTAATAAATTATTGATGCAAAAACATAAATATACCGAAAAGTCTCTACCAATATATTTTCTCGTATAAAATACTTACCATAAATTTGTGATGCAATATATCAACAAATAAAAGCTAATTCACTTAAATTCAAATGAGTATTAAAATTTACAATATTTTTCATAAAATTATAGACACCATAAAATTATACAAAAAAAGACATTGAATGCATATAAATAAAATCTAGGGTCTGAAGTCAATTTTTAATCTCGTATAAGACTTTTTTCTAAACTTCATCTTATTTAAAGATTAATATCTAGTTTTCTATTTTATATATAATGCTAGACGTTTTGTGACGCGGTTGGGTTGCAATTACTTGCATTTCGCTAGACACTTTGTTACGGGTTCAAGACCGGTTAAAACAAAGTGTAAAATGTTATGGTGTTAGAAAATTGTTATAAGCCAGTTGAAAGCGGCAAACAAATGAGTTTCATAGCGGATTTTATGCATTCATAGAAGGGCTTTCGTTGCATTTTGTAACCCTAATCCTTTCTAATCCATAAAGGAAGCCTTAGAATAATATAAACGTCACCAAACATGACTTGTGCTAAAGCCTAAAATTCCTTGCCTCGGAAGTTAAAAACACTAAAATTTAGCATGTGATAAGGAAGAACTGGAAATTCAAACTTCAACCGGTACAAAAGAACCAGGCACTGAAAAATAGCACAGCCATTTATTACATCGCACATCCACGGAACTACAACTGTCAAACGCTACATACATACAGTAGTACAGAAAGTAGAAAACAGAAAGCTAAACACACAAACAACATAGAAAGAGCCACTAGCCATTGACGCCCATATACATAATATATAACTATGATCCACTCTTCAACTTCAACTCTTGACTGTAACATTAACGCCTTCACGGCCCCGGCCGCTTTCTTTGCCCCGGCCACCTTCTTTGGTTATTTGATCCCTACCACCTTCCTGGGTCCTGTCCTGGATAGTCTGGCCCGCTTCTTTGGTCATCTGGCCCACTTGACCTCCAGTCTCCTGCATCTTATGGCCCACAAAGTCTCCAGTCTCCTGCACCTTCTGTCCCAAATATCCTGCCGTCTCCTGCATCTTCTGGCCCAAATACCCCGTGGTCTCCTGCACTTTCTGGCCCATGGTCTGGGGCAGCCGAGATCGGCTCAAGTAACGGACCAGCCAAGAGAAAGACGAGAGGGCCGTGACACCAAAAACCCCCGAAGTCAATATCCCCGTCACAGACAGGAATATGACTAGAGCGGCTGGGACCAAAACCGGGCTGAATATAACAAAAAGCGGAGTAGTCATCGCCAGACCAATGATGGTACCGGCAAGAGTGAGCCCTGAAAGGAAGAGTAGAGTGCCCCCTACTGGAACGAGGGTGGCAATTGCCAGAATATTCGAAGCCGAGGAGCCGTTTTGTTGTTGTTGTTGGTCATACTGGTACTGAGTTTGGTAACCTTGGTGTTTTGGATTGTCGAACTGGATGTTGGTTTGGTACCCTTGGTGTTGTGGTTGCTGCCAGCGGTAGTGGGCCTCAGCCATTGATATGAGATATTAAGAGAGCTAGGGTTGGCAGGGTTTTTCTGGGTTTGGTTTGATCGGCGGAGGTCGAGAAATGAGAGTGAGAAGAAGATGAGGAGGTGGATTTGGGTTTAAAGGAAGAGAAAGACATCGGTGGAGGGGACAAGTGGAGGGAGTGAGGGACACCTGTTGGATGCGTGGAGAGTGAGAGTTTGCATGGTGAGAGAGGAGCTGGAGTGTTCAGTGATATGTCATCAACCTTTTGTTGGTTTGTGTGTTTTAATTTGTTTTCTTCGAAGGATGGATAATGCGGCTTGGTGCAAATGGCAGTGTGAGTTTTGGGGTAGTAGTTTTTTTTAATTAAATAAGATTAGAGGGTGAACAAAAAAAATATATAGGATGAATTTTATATTTTTGTGAGGCGTGTTTTATGATTTAGGTAGTTGATTTTATCCAAGTTTTATCTACGTGGTTATGTTAATTTGCTACATTAGGTATTTACATTTGAACGCTCATTATCTTGTTGAGAAAACAATTTAAGTCTTCTAAATAATTTGGAACGTGTGAAGGCTCCAATATGGCTGGTATAAATTTGCGATTTGAGTTTGGTACAGAGAGTACGTTTTGGAACTTGTATGCTTTTGTGCTTGGTGTGAAATTGCAAAGGATATCACAATATGGTCTGATAACCGATACTTGTTTAATCTCTTAAAAAAAAAATCCAATGATCTTCATCGTTTGGTTTTACTTAATTTCAACAATGGTAAGCCTTAGTATACTCATATGTTAATATATTATGATTTATGATGTAGTCATGCCTTGATGGTTGGTGATGATTTATGTGTGCTACATTAGTTATTTATGATAGAGAAACATTTAGGTGTGGACACTAATTATATCGCATGATATCTTTGATGTTTAGTTCACTCTATTTTGTAATTTTTTACTTAATATGAGAGTTGCTTTAATCAAGCAAGCATATTAAAGATTCTTTTAAATATGCTTCGTCGGTTTGTCACCATTCATCAAACGAAAGGGAGAGGGGATGAGTTTGGAGATTTTTTAATCATTAGGATAGTAAAATAAGTTGAAACATCTGATATAACAAAATAATATATTGAGTTGTGAAGTGGGAAATCTTGATTGTTGGATTCATGCAACTGCCTAGATCACACTAGTCATAGATCTTGTTGTCTAACCAGTCTGAAAGTAGCCATTTTTTAAACCGAAAACACAAATTAGAATGAAAAAAAAAAAAAACAAAAAAGTTCATTGCTGGCGTCATTCTTCTCTCATCTCTCAAATCTCAATACCTTCACTTCATCTCTCTTTTTCATATCTGAATCTCATTTTAGACAGTGCTAAGAGATGGATTTGTTTTAAAAAAATTGTGGAAACACATAAAATTGGGTTTACATTTGTGAAGTTTGATAGCATTGGGTTCAAATCCGAAAACACTTCAGAAACACACAAATTTGGGATTTTATTCTCTCCCCCAACTATTGAAATATGAATTGATAGATCATCGCTATGTATTGGTTATGCTCCCTTGTTATGAAGGAAACACAATGGATAAAAGATCATTTGGGTTGGATCCTTCTTCAACAATCGTCCGTCCAATATGATGGTGGGCTAAGTTTGGCAATATACTTGTCCAAGTTTTAAGCAGAATCAATAAACAGATGCTGATTGGCCCTGAGTACAAAGTCTGCTTTTCATGCCTTGACCTTTGCGCAGTTTTCGTTTTCTTCTTTTATGTCAATAAACATTTTTCTCCAGTTTCCAAAATAAATAAATAAATAAATAAACAAATAAACATTTTTCTCCTGACAACTGCATCATATTATTCTCCTTAAGATCAAAAATATATTCATGTACCACTCAAATTATTATTATGTTATTTAAAAAAAAGGAATATAATGACTACTAATTATTATTATGAATCTGAATCACGTGTGATATACCATTAAATATGTAAGTTTTTACACCATTTAAATATTATTAGATTGATGGAACTTTTGTTACAAATCATCTTTTTTCCCTAGTCAAAATTGGGGGCATAGATATTCGAAACGAACACTTAACTTACGACTAAAGTCTAGAGCTAGTATTATTCTTAATTCCCCTTAATTAACAATAAAATTATAAAGGGTTTAGCACTACTTGATATGTGCTATATATACTTTGGAACAACGAAATATATATACTTATATTCTTGATTAAGATATGAAGATATATCAGCTGGGATTCTTGTGCAATATCTAGGTATAAGATATACAATTTGAATTGATAAAATGATTGCTCAAAGACAGAATATGTACCCAAAGAAAGTGCAAATTAATTTCTCGAGCCCACAATCTTGTGTTAATTTGTTTATAATTGCCTTGACGGCCACCATCATGGCTGCCATCATTTGTAATCTGAAACAAGAACCACTTTTCGGTTTATAATATTCATGTAAAATAACCACCAGCAGTGCAGGGAATAATGTAAAGATTGATCGATGTGTATACGTTATTCAGTGGTTGTTAACCACATGCACACCCCTTTGCACTACCCTAGGGGGTAAGGCATGCTCTCTATGGCCTAGGGTAGGACTCAACATTCTCGCATACCAATCACCTTAATACTATGATATTTCATGTCAATTTACTTTTTATTAGTTGCACAAATAGAAACATGGCCAACATGTTGACATTGTGTCATTTTACATTTTACATCTCATTACTAATCTCGATTTCTACCAAACAAAGAAAGTCTTACTATTTGATGATTGTGCATACCTTACCTTAGAGCAAGTCCGGTGGAGGGTATAGCCCGGTGGATAGGGGACCAAATTAACCCAATTGCCAGCCTTCTTTGCTCCAGTTTATGAGGGCAATTGGGCTAAAGGGGGGGCCCGTGGGAGAGAGGAGGCACAAATCCAAGGCCGAGCGCCTGATGGATCCACGTCAGCCACGTTATAAAATTAATAAAAACATGTAAAAATTTAATTAAAAATCCAATTTTTTTTAAAAAAAAATTGATTTAATTTTTCTATAAATATCTTATTATTATTTTCCACCTTACACCACAATTTTATATTTTCTCAAATACTTTGGGTTGTAATTTCTTATTTAATGACATGTGGTGCAACGGGACCGATTAAAAATCATATCCGAATTACAAATAATTTTTTTTATTATTTTATAAAATAAAAAATACTAATATTTTATTTCCTATTGCTATGACTATTCAGTTTAGAGCAATTTCACCCCTAAGACTTTGCGCCAGCATCCAACGCATTTATCCACTCAAGTGAACAGTAATAGACCCCAGTGAACAGTAATAGGCTAAAACATCTCCACCCCTAAAAAAATGCGCTGGCACCCAGTCTAAAAATTGTTATAGTTTTATGCACAAACGGAAGCGAATTATAACAAAGTATCAAATATCAACGTCATAGGCGAAAGCTAAAACAATCTCAAACTAACACAAGAGATTTACGTGGTTCGGTATAAAGCCTACTCCACGGGCGAAGCACGACGAGGTATTTCACTAAACAAACGAAGATTACAATAGAGTGTTTAAACTCTCACAACTCAAATCCCACAAATTACAAACCCTAAACCAAATGAGTAGAGAACCCAAAACTAACGGAGAAGATTCTCTCAAATTGCTCTCTAACTCACAAACTCACAAATTGACTCTCACCGAACTGCCACACGAATGAGCCATACTAAATACACTAACGCTAAGGTCCTATTTATAGTGCATAGGACTTAGGTTACAATAAGAATCCTAATAGGAAATAAATCATAATCCTAATCAAATAGGTAATTAACAAAATCTCTCCACCAAGGAAACTAACTAAGAAGTCAAAACCAAACCCAAATAGGACACCAAACCAAATAGGTAACACAAACCTAATTTATTGCATCATCCTAATTTTGAGCCAAAAACCCAACAAAAATGTGCTGGCATAAATGATCTCCACCACTACAAAATGCGCTGGCACCCAGCCCATTTAAAATATTTTAAATTTTTTTATAAAAGAATAAATAAATAAAAAAGTTTTAATTTTGGATAAGATTTTTAACCAATCTCGTCACACCACGTGTCATTATCCGAACGTACTATTTTGTGAATAAATTTCCGCTAAGATTTGCAACCAATCCCGATGTGTCATGTGTCACTATCTGTTTACAATAATTTAGCCAAAATTACGATAAGATTTTCAACCAATTCCGATGTGCCACGTGTCATTGTCCAGAACCTCATCGTTTGTTGTTTTTTGTCCATATAAACCTACATCTCTACATCCATCCTCGCACCAAACTCAATCATTCTTTTTAGCTCAGAATCCTCTTCATTGTTTTCAAATCTTGAGTTTTTTTTTACAATGTCTTCTTCAAAGAGAGTGCATAAACAATTTATGGAGCAACAGAAAAGATAGTTGACAGATTGGCACAACAAAAAGAATTGATCAATCTCGAGGAAGGTGGAGGTGGAGATGAGGCTTTCGCAATGGAGGAGGACTCGGATGATGACCATAGAAGGCAGAGGGCCTTACATTCCCCCCGTGTCATGGAAGCTGTGGGTCAATTAGCCAAACCCAGACGTGCTGCAAACTTCGATAAAAAAAGGGAAAGACGAGGTAAAGATCTCTTGGAAGATTATTTTATTCCCAACAACGTATTCTCTGATCATGTTTTTAGGCGTTGTTTTGAGAATGCAACGAAGTTTGTTCAATAAAATCATGAGTGCTATTTGCAACCATGATCCATATTTTGTGAAAAAAAATGATGCTTTTCGTGTTCTAGGTCTTCTTCCAGAGCAAAAAATTACGGCTGCCTTGCGAATGCTTGCATATGGAGCATCTGCAGATCAAGTGGATGAGATCGCGATGATGGGAAAAACAACTATTCGCGATGATGGGAAAAACAACTATTCTGGAGTCCCTGATGCGGTTTTGCTCTTCAATTGAAGCCCTGTACACCAATGAGTACCTCCGGAAACTCACGCCAAGGGACATGCGAATGCTTTTAAGGAAGGGTGAGATGTGAGCCTTCCCTGGCATGATTGGAAACATCGACTGCATGCATTGGACTTGGAAAAACTGTCCAAGTGCGTGGCAAGGAGCTTATGGCGACAGAAAAAAAGTCAAAAGTATAATTTTGGAAGTGGTGGCTTCATTTGATACATGGATTTGGCATTTTTTTTTTGGTGTTCCAGGAGCTCAGAATGAGCTAAATGTCCTTGCTCAATCTCCAGTGTTCAACGATCTACTGCAAGGAAAATTGTCGAAATGCACATATTGGGTTAATGAGACTAAACACGACGGACCATACTACCTTGCAGACAGTATTTACCCAAGGTGGGCTACGTTTGTCAAAAAAGTGCCACATCTTCAGACTGAAAAAGAAAAACACTTCACAAAATGTCAAGAGGGGTGTAGGAAGGATGTGGAACGTTGTTTTGGCATCCTGCAAGCTCGTTGGGCGATTGTCAAGGCTGCAGCTAGAATGTTTGATGTCGAGGCTCTTCGATCCATCATGATGACATGTATTATTCTCCACAACATGATTGTGGAAGATGAGTATGATTATGATGCCGTCGATGAATATGAGCCGAATCCGATGAACAACTCAAGAACACGTATTTACTGTGTTCATGACCGGATCGAAGATCCCGTGTAACACGAGTCGTTGGAACGAGATGGATGTTACAATGAATTGATCGTTCAGTGATACATTGATGTGCAAGAGCCATACTGGCACGTAACCCGGCAGAATGACTTGATTGAGCACCAGTGGGGATTGCATGAAGGCAAAGATAATTAAAATGAGGCTTGTGGTTGAAGAATAAAGTGTATTTTTTTTAAGTAATCTTATTTAGTGTTTTTTTTTTTTAAGTTTATATGGTGAGGTTATGTAATTTTATTTGGTGTTTTTTTTATAAAGTTTATTTGGTGAGTTTAATGTAATCTTATTTGGTGAGTTTATGTAATCTTATTTGATGTGTTTAAATAAAGTACAAAAAATAAATTTGAAATTGCATAAAGTTCTAAAAATAAATAAGAAATTACATTAAAAATTACATAAGAAATTAAATAAAGTTCTAAAAATAAATAAAAAATTACATAAGAAATTACATAAGAAATTAAATAAAGTACTACAAAGAAATACGAAATTATAGAAAGTCTGTGGAGTTAGGATATGTGGTGCTAGGATCTTCATTACTAGGATTTCTGTAGCTAGAACCCCCCCCCCCCGACTTGTTTCGGCATCTCTTGCACGACTCCTTCGCACATCCTCTTTTTTTTCCGATGTCCAAAAATATTTTGAATTCGGAGACATTCCTACTAGATGCTTGTTCATAATGTCACGATATGCTTAAGCCATCATTTCTTCTCTAAGCATCTCATTTTCTCGATGAAGTGCTTCTCTAATCATCTCATTCTCTCGATTAACTATTTCTCTTTGTCTCTCGGCCGCCGCATCACGGGCCTCAGTAGCTACTATTATTGCTGCCATGGCAGCAGCTTTTTCCTCATCTTTAGTCTTTTCCTGTGCTATGTTCAGTTCACCTTGGCGAGCAAGTTCTTCCATATATTTAGTGTAGTCATTTTTGGAAGAACTACCTTTTTTCTTTGATGCCTTTTTACCTTAAGGCCTGAGGGATTGACGAGTCGGTTGGGTTTTCGGCACTTGTTTAGGCGTCCCTTCCATGTCTTCAAATGTGTTTTGGCTTCTTGTTCGGCTGTGTCTGCTTCTGGCGAACTGTGTAGACCCATGCAGTGCATGACAACTTCTGGACCGGTTGCCACAATTTTGTATCTAGGGCAATCTTTGACAATTTGCCAACATTCTCATTTGTTGAATGATTTGTTTTGGTTCTTCGCATTGTAGAATGCTTGTGCTTGTAGTGTCTATAAAAATGTTGGATGAGATAGTATTAAAAAATGCGGGTGGAATGCATATAAATTACATAAAAATTACATAAGAAATTAAATAAATTAAAATATTGATGCGGGTGGAATGCATATAAATAAATAAAAATATTGTCACCTGATCCGCTAAACTTGTCCCACTACGCAGATTACCGGAAGCATGAGAGATGGCGTTTTTCCAACAAGTAAAGGATGCGTTGAGTTTTTTCCAATGACCTTGAAGACCTTGACTAGTTCTGGCGTCTTTTCCATGTACATCGCAAAATGCTTTTGTAATTTTACTCCAAATTTCTCGCTTATCCATCTCATTACCCGTAATCGGGTCATGAGTAATGTGAACCCAACATTCACATAACGTAACATCTTCAATGAGCTTCCACAAAGTTATTTTTTTCTCTCAATGTGTAGAAAATACTGAAATGTAGAAAGTGTACAAAATATTGAAATGTGATGTAAGAAAGTGGAAGATGTCACATCCCCGCCCGGATTCCACTACATCTTGAGCCCGCTCCACCACCGTAGCACGATATTGTCCGTTTTGGGTCCCGACCACGCCCTCACGGTTTTGTTTATGGGAACTCACGAGCAATGTCCCAGTGGGTCACCCATCATGGGAGTACTTTGGCCACCTTCTCGCTTAACTTCGGAGTTCCAACGGAATTCGAAGCCAGTGAGCTCCCAAAAGGCCTCGTGCTAAGTAGGGATGAGAATATACATTTAAGGATCACTCATTTGGGCGATGTGGGATGTTACAATCCACCCCCCTTAGGGGCCCGACGTCCTCGTCGGCACACTTCCGGCCAGAGATTGGCTTTGATACCATTTGTCACATCCCGGCCCGGGTTCCACCACATCCCGGGCCCGCTCCACCACCGTAGCACGATATTATCCACTTTGAGCCCCGACCACGTCCTCACGATTTTGTTTCTGGGAACTTACGAGCAACTTCCCAGTGGGTCACCCATCATGGGAGTGCTCTGGCCACCTTCTCGCTTAACTTTGGAGTTCCGACGGAACCAGAAGCGAGTGAGCTCCCAAAAGGCCTCGTGCTAGGTAGGGATGAGAATATACATTGAAGGATCACTCCCTGAGGCGATGTGGGATGTTACAGAAGATGAGGGTTAGGTATTTATAGAAAAGAAAAATGTTTTAAATTTTTCTATATTTTTTAAATAAATTTTAATGTTGTTAATTAATTTGGACCGTTGGATTTGAAAAATATTCCAATCCAACAACCAACGAGCTACCACGTGGCTAACAGTTATAATTCTGACCGTTGGGCCTTTTTTTGGAGGGGGAACGTGGACCGTTGATCTATGATCGGACAATCCAGTTTAAAACTGAAATTCAAAATTTTTTTATCGTTGGAAATCCAACGGTCTAAAAAAACTAGCTGTTGGAAATCCAACGACAAAGAGAGGGCGACGTCGCCATCATTCGGGTGATGGGTGAGTGCGCTGACAGCGGGCCCCGCCGCCTGCATTCCTATCTCTTACTCGCGCCCACTCGCAAGTGAAAGGCACGCGCTAGCCAAATAGGCTGGTCCCAAGGTCAGTAAAAAATGGGTTGGTCTGGAGACTGGCATGGGCTGGGTGCCAGGCATGTTTGTGGGCTGGAGTGGATTGACAGTCTCCTAGCCTAGTTTTTTAACTGGTTGCTGGGCTATTCCACTTACGGTGGAAATGCTCTTAGGGGTGGAGATACAAAAGACAATTACTGTTCATTAAATGCACTTACTATTCATTGAAGGGGATTTAATAAGCAGTTGCCCTGGGGGGCCTTCCAACACTGAAAGTGCTCTTTATGTCCGCCTATGGTAGTTATGCAATATATTTTTGTTTTATGTCTCATATTGATCTCAATTTCTACCAAACAAACAAAAACTTAGTCTTTGAAGATTGTGCATACTTATCATATGTCCGACCAAGATAATTACACATGCTTTTCCACTTATATGTAGAAGTTTTTAAGTTCAACTCATATGAATGACGATGATGGTTTAATAATATTGATTAGAAAAGAAATATAATTATTGTATTTCATATACTTTTTTTTTTTAATAAACAATATTATCTACATTAAGGGAGTGAATAGTGCGTCAAGTTAAACAATAGATTAGCAATGATGTGATTGAAATTCGTCTTTGACGAGAATCGAACCAAAGACTTTTCACTTATAAGTAAAGAAAAATACTACTAGACCGTAGTATTAAGTAACTATTTTATATATTTATTAAACTAGAACAGATGGAAATCTTTATCTAGATTTTTATTATGCAAAAGCAAGCAACATTGAGAAAGGGCGGTTTCCAACTCAGAACATTAGATGCAAGTGAAAATTCTCTTAATCAATTCAGCTACGAGATCACTGCAATCATTATTGCAAGTGAAGTAGAAGATTTTTCTTTTATTTTCCGTAATATGGTTTTAACGGGACCGTCCTATCCTCACCCGGTCTCTCGCTATAGTCACCGTTTGGGTGATACTGCAATTTGCGAACCCTGTCCATGGAATACACTTGTGCATGGAATGCACTTACAACCCTTGAATAGGCATCAAAAGTGCACCAGGGTGAGTTTTTCCATTGCAAAAAGCAATAAATTAGTGTGTTCCCAAAGAAATTACGTCTGAACCACCATTGAACTTCGTGGCCATCTTCCAGAATTTGAAGGCCAAAATCATCGTCTTCTGTTTTACAGTGAACCTTCAACTTTGTTCCACCACCTAGACGGTTGACTATTAGAACAATGTCGTCATATTCATGTTCTCCATGAACAGTACTGAGGAAGTGCATAATAAAAATAAATATAACGATATTGTTTAAAGTTTTCATTTTTATGAATGTTGTATTGAATCTAATTAGAAAGGTAATGGGTGAAGTCACTTCTGGACCTTGATTTATATATCAAGTATGTATGTGAGTTATCGTTTTTTCGTTTCTCACTTGGTCATTATATTATTTATTACTTGTTAACAACTTTACATGAGTTACATGTTTAATATTCTTCAATTTCTTTACAATTTTATGAGTTTTTTTTAGTTGAAGTACGATATTCATTGACAAAGAAGGAAAACGTACAAATACAAATGAGGATAGGGTGCTAATTAACAATAGGCCTCGATAAAAACCTTGTTGGAAATTTTAACCCGAACGAAAGGAAAATGAGTGTCCTGCACTATATTTTCAAGGTTCACTAAATGTTTTTTTTCAACACACCAGTTAATAGTTTATTTTTATTCAGTTTGGTGGGAATGCGGTGGGTTTAAAAATAATTTGCTTATTTTAGAATATATAACTTACTAAGAAATCTTAAATCCTTAATCTAACGTTGATTTGATTTCAAATTTAATTGATTTTTTGTAGACATAATCTTTTGAGGGAAGACCTAAAAAAATAAGTTTCGGATTGTTGAGGGGATAATATATATCCCGTTAGATTCAGGTCATGATGCACTCGCGGCGCTAAATATGTTTATGATTACCAATTGAATATGATATTGTATTAACTGTATTTGGATCTCACGTCTTCTTATTTCTTTACTCCTTTTGGTTTTTTGTTTCTTTTTTGGAATTTTAAAACGATTTTCTGCATCCCTGTTAGATATGCTAGCTGCGTCATTTTCAAAAGCAATATTGAATAGGGTTCTGTCGACAGAAGCTTTCCATATTAATTGCTTAATTAGTGGAAAATTTAGAGAAACGTGAGGTTCAACCAGTTGATTGCTGATATAAGTTTGAAAAATTAGTTAAGACCATAGAATTAATTATATTTGTTGGATCGACTGCTTTACTGAAAAAGTGAGAGAAAGGGACAGCATGCATAGATGTATATATATGTTTTTTTGTTGGAGAAATTAGATTTTCATCATTCATTTTGCTACTCCATTGATTAAAATCCTATTCATTTTTAATTTTTTATCAAGGTCTTTGGGTATTAATAACATCATTAATTATTTCAATAATAAAATATTTTTTATTTCTAAATATATTCATTTAATGTTAAAAATGTTACAATTAGTATATTTATATTTATGACTAAATTTTTTATCATATATTTTTAGTTTTAGTTTGTACCCATTTGTAATTTGTAATTCTTTTTTAACTTGTACCAATTTTCTTTTCAGTTTTAATTTGTACCCATATTTTTTAAAGTTTATTTGTATTTGTACCCATATATTTTTTTATTTGTACTTTTTATTTTGCTAAATGTACCCATGCTAATTATATGTACCCATTCATGTAAAACTTTTTAATCTTAAAATGTACTCATTCTTAAATATACCAATTTGTTATATGTAAAATGTACCCTTTTTTTTTATATAAAATCTATTCAATTTTTTTCTAATCCATTTTTAAACGTATATGGGTACATTCTTTTTTCTTTGATTTTAAAATGTATCTATGTCAAGTTTAATCGAAGAAATTTACTAATGTTATTAAGCCTAATATCTTTTTTTTTGGTGATTTTTGAAGAATGTACCCATGTTTTGATACAATAAATTTTTAGGTTAATTTTGATGAATGTACCCATGTATACACACACACACACACACACAATAGTATATTTATATTTTTAATATTTTTAATCCCACAAATTATGTTTTTTTATTATTTAAAATCTCATTTATATAAACAACTAAAATTTCTAATTTCTAATTTAAAAAATATAGTAATGTACAAAGAAATAAATTATCACATTAATTTCAAGGACCTCGATCAAAAATTAAAAACCAACAAGGTTTTAATAAAAAAATATTCATAACTAAGGACTGTGGAGCAAAAAATAATCACAAGGCGACACATGGATTTTTGGACAAAAGAAGACAAAAATACCCTTGAGGCATACCAGGATTCCTACGCGCAAGCAATGGGCAATCATCTTTCAACCAAGTCAAAAGTGCCCAAAATAGGTAACAATTTAAAGCCTATTTCATCAAATCCTTTCTATAAGGCAAATCCCAAAACCTAATTTATTTAATATGTTTTATATTTCATTATTTAGCTAATCAATTAGTTAAATAATATATTCCTTTCATATTTCCTAAAAATTGACTAATTAAGGGATTAATTACCTAATCAATCCCTTAATTACCAAATTGAAACACTCATTCAAACCTAGGGCCGGCTATCCCCATTTCAAAAACCTCATCCATCACCTTTTCTACCTTTTTCACCATTTCTTCATTTTTATTAGCCAATAAATTCCATAACCACAAAAGCATTTGCTTTTATGTTTAATTAGCCAATTAATTGGCTAATTAAACCAAAACAAAACCTAAAACCCTACTAAGTGGCCGGCCACCCTTTCCTCTCCTATAAATTGGTTCCCATTTTCACCAAACACTAATTCCAATTCTCTTACAAAAAATCCCAAATACTCTAAACACTATTTCTCTCTAAAATTCTAACTTTGGCATAGGAGGTTCTTCGGCCAAAGCCCCCCCCATTCATCGTGGGCACGTGAGGCTTTTGGCCTTAACCTAAGGTGCTAGTTGTTTTGTAGGTGCAAAATCGTCCAAGATCGAGGAGGAGAAAATTTGCATCCACAAGGACCGCATCCAAAGTCTCCTTTTTTTGTTTTAATTTCTAGTTTTTTTTATAGGATGCAAATATGCACGTCGGCCTCTGGAAAACACCGGTATATCTTTACAATAATATTTGAATTTGAGCTTCCCCATCATGTACTCATATGGTTAGGGACACTGTCTAACCCGGATCACTAATCATAGAAAACAGGATTGCTTGTAATTAACTGCATGGGCCACTCTTTCATGGACAAGGATTGTCTGCCCTCCCACTTCTGGTGCCCTCTCGTGCCTTCCTATTTTGTGTGGTCACGGTTAAGCCACGTCAACATTTTATATTGTTTTTTTTATAGAGATAATAAGATAAAAATAAATAGTAATATAAAATGTTGATGTGGCTTAACCGTAACCACACAAACAGGAGGGCACGGAGGGCAGACAATCCTTGTCCCTCTTTCATATCAAAAGTGAAGGTTGACTCAATGACATTTTACTGACTCTATTTATTGCAGTTTACTAATGGCCTTTCTGATTAAAATGGAAATATATATATATGGGGTGGGTTCGTGGCATCAATTTTTTTTACACAATATTTGACACAAATTTTTGTGAGCTCCACTCCGTAATGTATTTCAACGATCTGAACTGTTTATCTTTAGAACATCATCCTTGTAAAAATTTAGACATTCATTTTGTAGTGAAGAAAATGAACAAATACTTTTCGTCAAAGAAATTCTAAACCCTAAATCCAACAGTTAAATAAATTATAAGACCTAAAATATAGACAGTTCATATCTTTGAAATACATTATGGAGTGGGTCCCCTCAAAATTTTTGAAAAAGTTGTGTAAAAAAAATGGTGTCACCGAACCGACCCTATATGTATATGTCAGGGTTACAATCAGGACACAGTTTTTGACACATTTGGTAGGGTATACATCGTAATGTATTTCAACGATCTAATCTATCTATCTTTTAGGTCTTCTCTTAAAAATCATGTCTACCAAAAATCACTTAAATTTGAAACCAAATGATCATTAGATTAAATGATAGTCATTTTAATGTTTCTTTGCATAACCGTATTTGTCTATTTTCTTTACTACAAATGAATGTCTTATTGATTTTGAATTTGTCTAATTATTTTGCAAAGATGATTTATGAATTATGCATTGAAATAAAGATGATTTGGATTCTTGAAAAGTTACGAAGTGAGCACTACAAAGTGTGTCAAAAATAGACATCCCTCGATCTTGACCGTATAATAATTGTTGATCAAAGATAAGGTTACAGCATTTTTTCTTATGACTCTAGAAATCAATATTGACCTGGCAAATTTTGACGTTAACAATGATTTTGCGGGGGAATATATAGTATATATTTTGAATTTTTGGTTTTCGTTCGAGCCAATGATATCTTTCTGAAAGAGTACGTTCAGAATTCCAACTCGTTGCACTGTTAAGATAGATAATTTCAACTCGTTGCGCTGTTAAGATATGAGATGAGTTTTTGGGTTTTAGTTACGTTTAATAAGTCAAATTAGCTTTTAAATTTAAGAAAACTAATGAAAATGATTTGAAAACTTTGAGTTTTAACGATAATAACAAAATAAAAGGTAAAGTAAATAGTACCATGATTGACTTTTTAGTGTAAAAATGTGATTTTTCGTTAAAGTGAACAGTACCGGAAACTTTTCGTTAAAGTTCATTTTTAAAATTTTCTGTTAACTTTGGAATTCTTGAAATTTCTCTTTTTTTTTTGCTTTCCAAATTAGGGTTTATTATGACTATTTAAACAGCTTTGCCCGTCCTTTGATGATCTTATCATCGTTATCACTTAAAAACTGAGAGTTTCTTATCTAAGAGTAGTCGTTCATGGTTGTTTGTACCATACTTGACCAATCCCGAAACTACTGAGCACTGGTCAACATTATACCGTCAAGGACCCAGAAGAGTTTCCCTCCAACCAGGAGGCCAATCATAGTGCGACACGTGTCGACATCAGAAGCCAATCATAGCGCGACACGTGTCAACATCAGAAGCCAATCACAATATTGCCCAATGTCAGAATAAAACTAGAAACTCTCTTCTATAAATAGAGATCATTCTCTCACAATATTGCCTAATGTCATTTGTATTAAATCATTTACTTGTACTCACTAAAGGAGAGCTTGAACCTATGTACTTGTGTAAACCCTTCACAATTAATGAGAACTCATCTACTCCGTGGACGTAGCCAATCTGGGTGAACCACGTACATCTTGTGTTTGCTTCCCTGTCTATATCCGTTTACATACTTATCCACACTAGTGACCGAAGCAATCTAGCGAAGCTGGTTTGCCAAGCTGGTTTCCACCATTCGTACACTCTTTTTTTACCAGGCATCCCTCTCCAACATGGGGAGCGAAGGAAGCCACAACACACAGAATGACAGCCTTCTTGCACCTAGTGCGAAGCAACGAAAGAAGGAAGGAAAAAGGGTTGCTCTTCAAGTTAAAGTTGATAAGCTAGAAGCTTAGAACAACAAGATAACAATGAAGAATGAGGTCCTCCAGGAGCAGTATGAGAAGCTCTTTGAGACGTTCCACGAAATTAGGCGTACTCAAACACGTTAGCTCGTTGCCCCTGTGGACATCAACCATCATCTGGGTACCCCCCAACATGGAGGGTCACCTCCCTTTGATATGGGTATCCTTGATGAGGAGCGAGCTAATCATCAAAACATTGATTAACATGAGACTTCTCTCAATCCAAATGCTTCGACCCTAAGCAGGAGAAGTGGATGAAGACACTTCCTTGCAGAAGGGTTGGAAAGATTGAAAGCTGTTTATCATGATTGTCGAGACTTCCTAAAGCAACGTCGAGAGAATCCCCTCCACATATGCTCGAAGATCAATGATCCAAGGGTTTCTGAAAGACTCGGTCCCCTTCTACGACCCAGGCTCGGTGCCAATCTAGGGAAGGAACAACAGGTCCCAGAGGAACATGAAGGTACATGGGACTCTGAGGTATTCCGACAGACTCGCCCTAGAAGTCAATACGGCGAGTCCAAAAAAAAAAAAAAAAACTACACACCCTTGCTCAAACTTTCCTACTTCCATGAGACGATGGAGACTTACGAAAGAAAATTCCAGTGGTACATGGCTCCACTCAGGACCCCCTTGTCGTACAGTTCCTTGAAGAAGTAAACAAGTTGAAGGCCGAACGTCAGGCCGAGATACCTGACTGGAACCAACCCAGGCCTGGCCCTCTCACAAGGAAGATCCTCGACACCCCCTTCAAGCGAAGATAAAACAAAAGTTTGGTTTACAACTATATACTGGAAGGGAGGACCCAATTGAACACCTTAACCTTTTTGAGTCCACCCTCTCTGGCGAATCTCTAAACTGGTATTGCCGTCTTCCACCTGAGATAGTAAACTCATTTGAGGAACTGAGGAAACTGTTTGTTTCTCAACACATTTTCCAGACCGATCGCTTACATTCTACATATGACTTATACACTATTCGCCAGAAGTCGGACGAGTCACTACGAGAGTATGTCGGTCGCTTCAGCCATGAGTATTCTCGCTGCGCTGAGGCAAATGATAAGACCGCCCTCAAGGCCTTCATGGCAGGCCTACGTGATTGTTTCTTCAAGTACATGATCAATGCCAACACTTGGAAGACTTACTCTGAGGTGATGGCACATGCTTACAACCACGTCTCCGCCGAAGTAAGGACATACCAAGGGAACCCCCATATGGTTAACCCTTATCAACAAGTGGGAAGTGGAAGTCAAGTTCTACCAAGTGAGGAGATCTTGGCCATTCATACACCCATTGCATTATCTCCTACCTCATTTAGCTACTCGCTAAGTCACCAAACGTATATGTCTCTTGGTAAGAGGAATGATTTTTACTTTCAGCAAGCCCATTACAATAAGAGGGATAAAAATTCGTATCAAGACAACCAGCGGTGAACGTACCGTCGACTATTATGACTATGGGGTCAAGCCTCACTCTTTCAAAGTTGAGAACTAGGTACTGAAGGAAATGATATTATAAGAAGGTATACAAATTACAAATGTTTTGACTTTCAACCGCTTGAGATCTTTTGTCACACAAGCCATTCGACAAATATTTAAAGAAGAGGGAATTCAAACAACTTCTTCTGAGTCTTTTGCGTTCTTAACACTGGAACACTTGGTCTACGCTAACCTACCCTTATACTCCAACTCAGAGCTTCAACATGCATACTTTGACACAAAGTATGTGATACTAAGTGTTACAACCAACATGGTTCACATATCAAAAGCATGGATCCCTTCATTCATAGCAAAACATTCATAAGCATCACTCATATCAATCAACATAAACATCATACATTCCAACACATTCATACATAAACATTATACATTTCAACATATTCATACATAAACATCATACATTCAAACACATCCATACATAAGCCAATTGTGCTTCGAAAGAGTTCAACATTCTTTGTGTCTTCAACACTTGCTACAATGTGCCTCGACACCTTGCCCTTATTATCACCAACCAGGTGATGAAATGTGAAAAAGGAACTCATCTTCATGCCACCAACCAGCTGATGAAATGTACAACCCGTACTCTAATATCATTTGGCAACTTGCCACTCATGCCACCAACCAGATGAAGAAGGAATTCATCTTCATGCCACCAACCAGGTGACGAAAAGTACAACCCGTACTCTCCTTCATGCCACCAACCAGTTGATGAAATGTACAACCCGTACTCTAATATCATTTGGCAACTTGCCACTCATACCACCAACCAGGTGAAGAAGGAACTCATATTCATGCCACCAACCAGGTGATGGAATATACAACCCGTACTCTCCTTCATGCCACCAACCAGGTGATGAAATGTACAACCCGTACTCTAATATCATTTGGCAACTTGCGACTCATGCCACCAACCAGGTAAAAAAGGAACTCATCTTCGTGCCACCAACCAAGTGAAGAAGGAACTCATCTTTGTACCACCAACCAAGTGATGAAAGCAACTCACCATTAATTCCACCTACCAGAAGACGAGTAGTACAACTTGTACATGTGAACTCCTAGCATTCACAAATAATAAAAAACAACTCAACTAGGGGAGCACTTATGCCCAATAAGAGTTATAGTCACCAACAAAGTCTTATTGCAAACCAACAACAACTTCAGTGCATGGCATACGAAGATCAAGCTATTCAGCCCTCTTGCATCTGCTTCAAACATTTCCCCTCTGTAACAATGCAAACACTACAACTCGTAGAAAGCTTCACACACTCTTGATCAAGACAATGTGAAGTAAAACCAATTTATGGTGCCAACAAGAGCTTCATCAAAGGAGTTCAACCATAATTCTCAAAAGCTTCACACACTCTTGATCAAGACAGTGTGAAGCAAAACCAATTTATGGTGCCAACAAGAGCTTCATTAATGGAGGGCAACCACAATTCTCAAAAGCTTCAACACTCTTGATCAAGACAGTGTGACGCAAAACCAATTTATGGTACCAACAAGAGCTTTATCAAAGGAGTTTAACCACAATTCTCAAAAGCTTCACACACTCTTGATCAAGACAGTGTGAAACAAAACCAATTTATGATGCCAACAAGAGCTTCATCAATGGAGGGCAACCACAATTCTCAAAAGCTTCGCACACTCTTGATCAAGATAGTGTGAAGCAAAACCAATTTATGTGCCAACAAAAGCTTCATCAAATGAGTTCAACCACAATTTTCAAAAGCTTCACACACTCTTGTTCAAGACAATGTGAAGCAAAACCAATTTATAGTGCCAACAAGAGCTTCATCAAAGGAGTTCAACCACAATTCTCAAAAGCTTCACACACTCTTGATCAAGACAGTGTGAAGCAAAACCAATTTATGGTGCCAACAAGAGCTTCATCAATGGAGGGCAACCACAATTCTCAAAAGCTTCAACACTCTTGATCAAGACAGTGTAAGGCAAAACCAATTTATGATGCCAACAAGAGCTTCATCAAAGGACTTCAACCATAATTCTCAAAAGCTTCACACTCTTGATCAAGACAGTGTGAAGCAAAACCAATTTATGGTGCCAACAAGAGCTTCATTAAAAGAGTTCAATCACAATTCTCAAAAGCTTCACACACTCTTGATCAAGACAGTGTGAAGCAAAACCAATTTATGATGCCAATAAGAGCTTCATCAATGGAGGGCAACTACAATTCTCAAAAGCTTCACACACTCTTGATCAAGATAGTGTGAAGCAAAACCAATTTATGGTGCCAACAAAAGATTCACCAAAAGAGTTCAACTACAATTCTCAAAAGCTTCACAGTGTAAAGCAAAACCAATTTATGGAGCCAACAAAAGCTTCATCAATGGAGGGCAACTACAATTCTCAGACCTTCGAAGCAAATTCAATTTATATGGTTCATCCAAAACCTTCGACTACTACAAGGTGTGGCTTGCATCACAATCTCTTGCTCAACAGTGTGGAAGCAAAATTTGTATATGTTGTCTCTCCTACATTTTCAAATTTCTAGTTTCCCAAAAAAAAAAAAAAAAAAAAAAAAGAGAAATTCAACAAAGCTTCATCAATGGAGGACAACTACAAATTCTCAAAAGCTTCACATTATCTTGATCAAGATTGTGTGAAGCAAAATCAATTCATGGTACCCAACAAAAGCTTCAACTCCAAAGCTTCACCTACAAAGCTTCAACTCCAAAGCTTTACCAACAAAAGCTTCATCAATGGAGGACAACAACAAATTCTCAAAAGCTTCACACTATCTTGATCAAGATAATGTGAAGCAAAATCAATTTATGGTACCCAACAAAAGCTTCAACTCCAAAGCTTCTCCTACAAAACTTCAACTCAAAAGCTTCACCAACAAAAGCTTCATCAATGGAGGACAACTACAAATTCTTAAAAGCTTCACACTATCTTGATTAAGATAGTGTGAAGCAAAATCAATTCATGGTACCTAGCAAAAGCTTCAACTCCAGAGCTTCACCTACAAAACTTCAACTCCAAAGCTTCACCTACAAAAGCTTCACCCACAAAAGCTTCACCCACAAAAGCTTCAACACAAAAGCTTTACCTACAAAAGCTTGACCCACAAAAGCTTGACCCACAAAAGCTTGCCCTACAAAAGTTTCACCCACAAAAGCTTCACCTACAAAAGCTTCACCTACAAAAGCTTCACCCATAAAAGCTTGACTTACAAAAGCTTGACCCACAAAAGCTTGACCCACAAAAGCTTCACCCACAAAAGCTTCACCTACAAAAGCTTGACCCACAGAAGGTTGACCCACAAAAGTTTGACCTACAAAAGCTTCACCTACAAAAGCTTGACCCATAAAAGCTTCACCTACAAAAGCTTCACCTACAAAGCTTCAACACAAAAGCTTCACTTACAAAAGCTTCACACTATCTTGATCAAGATAGTGTGAAGCAAAATCAATTCATGGTGCCCAACAAAGCTTCAACATCAAAGCTTCACCTACAAAGCTTCAACATCAAAGCTTCACCTACAAAGCTTCAACATCAAAGCTTCACCTACAAAGCTTCAACCTCAAAGCTTCACCTACAAAGCTTCAACACCAAAGCCTCACCTACAAAACTTTAAAAATATATATATTTATTTTTTTAAATTTTTTTCGGAAATTCAAAAATTCAAAAATTCGAAAATTCAAAAATTCAAAAATTCAAAAATTCGGAAATTCAAAAATTCGAAAATTCGAAGAAAAAAAAAATTGCCTAGGCTTCCTCTTCTTTGGGCCTAACAACTTTCATAACAAATATATATGAAGAAGAAGTTTTGGGCTACCATTTAGAAAGGAAATGCCTCATTCGTCAACTCCCTCGACCGGAGACTTGGGGGACTCCTACCATATGCTACTACACCTTGATACTCGGAAGTCTCACGACTACTCAGTGACTTGGATTTTTCAAGTCTCCAAATGAGAAGTTTTCCTCACTTGGGAAATTAAGGGAGCACTACCTCAACCTACATGCTTTACTCACAAAGCTTCAACATACAAGTTTCAACAAAAGGAAAAATTCAAAGAACTTAGTGAAGAAGGCCTTGGTGTATTTAACACAATACGTTGAAATGAAGCAAATCTTGTTTATTGATATCTCCGATAAGTTACAAATATGTACATATACATGAATCAAAATAAACAAACAAAAGGGAACCTTCACAAGGGTTGCTTAGAAGAAGTCTCAGCAGTCGGCAGAGCCCCAGAAAGAGGAGGCATCAGAGGGTGATTATTCGGAGCCTCGGTGATAGGCAGAACCCCAGAAGGAGGAGGCACCAAAGGTTGATCATTTGGAGCTTCATTAAGCGGTACAGCCCTAGAAGACGAATGCAATAAATGCCTTTGGAACAAACCCACAATGATCAAGTAAAATCTGACCATCAGATTCCTGTAGCTGGTCGAGCTTCCTCTTCATGTTTGTAGCATAGTCATGTGCGCGCCTGTGCAACTGTTTATTCTCATGTTTGAGCCCTTTGATCTTCTGTTTGAGACTTATCACTTCAGCCACCAATGATTCAACTTGGCGGGTTTGAGCAAATAGGCGTTGGGCCATATTAGACATAGAACCTGAACACTGAACACAGAGAGCCAGAGAATCCTTAACAGCCAACTCATCAGACCGTTTGGAAAGTAGTCTGTTATCTTTGGGAGTGAGAAGGTTCATGGCCACCACCGCAGCAGTCATATCATTCTTCATCACAGAGTCCCCAACGGTAAGAGGACCAGTAGGGGATAAGAAGGATGGGTGCCATATGTTTTCTTGAGAAGGCATAACTGCCTCTTCACCAAAGTTCAAGTCAAAACGACGGTCGGATGGGCCATACATTCTCAGAAATGATGAAAGAGAAATGAGGTGCAATAAATCTCTATAGTAAGGGTAAAATTCCAACAATCAATGACTTTATGAATGTACTCATTGCACACAATTGGTGTTCTTATAAAAGAAAGGGCAACAAGGCCGTTGGTTCAAAAATCGAATAAGCACCACTCTTCGGATTTCGAAGAGGCACCACTTTCCACACGCAACATCAGCTTTCCAGATACCACATATCACTTTTTCAAAGCGCTCTGACAAAGTTAAAACATGTGAAGCTTGCAGCTCCCACTACATTGCTATGACCAAGAAGGGTAAATGAATAGCATTACTATTTGCTCAAAAATCGAAAAGGCACCGCCCTCCGAATCTCGAGAGCCAGACTCCTAACAGGATTACTTTCTCAAAAATCGAAGAGACATTGCTCTCCGAATTTCAAGAGTCAGACTCCCAACATGATTGTTTTCTCAAAAATTAAAGAGGCACCGTTCTCTGAATCTCGAGAGCCAGATCCCCGACATGATTGCTTGTTCGAAAACCGAAGAGGCACCTCTCTCCGAACTTCGAAAGCCAGATTTCCTTGGATAAAGCTTGTCTGCAATCTTCACACGCAACATCAGTTTTCCAGATACCAAAGACCACTTTTTCAAAACGCTCTGACAAAGTTAAAACATGTGAAGTTTGCAGCTCCCACTACATTGCTATGACCAAGAAGGGTAAATGAATAACATTATTACTTGCTCAAAAATCGAAGAGGTACCGCCCTCCGAATCTCGAGAGCCAGACTCCTAACAGGATTACTTTCTCAAAAATCGAAGAGGCATCGCTCTCCGAATCTCGAGAGCCAGATCCCCGACAGGATTGCTTGTTCGAAAACCGAAGAGGCATTGCTTTATGAACTTTGAGAGCTAGATTTCCTTGGATAAAGCTTGTCTGCAATCTTCACACGCAACATCAGCTTTCCAGATACTACATACCATTTTTTCAAAGTGCTCTAACAAAGTTAAAACACGTGAAGCTTGCAGCTCCCACTACATTGCTACGACTAAGAAGGGTAAAGGAATAGCACTACTGCTTGTTGTTAGGGAGACTCCTATATATGTCGACCTCCATCCTCCACAGCCAGGAAAACCTGCAAATAAAAAAAAATGCTCAAATTTTCTTCACATCCGAGAGGGCGCTCTCAGCAGAGTCTCTCGAAATACTCAACTTATTTTCCTCCCGATAATACCTCTGCAAACAAGCCACACCAAAGTAAGAGTATCTCATATCATCAGAGTTAAAAGCAAGAGTATCCCATATCATGCTTTTTCCCTATCTTTTCCTTTGGCCGTGTTCTTACCTGCAAGACAATAAGAAAGAGAGCAATTAGTCAGCACTTTGAATCAAGCTTCTAGTCAGGAACTGACTGCCTGGAACCCCTTACCTGATTACTTACCTGATATTGCTCTCGAGTACTCATCTTCAACATCTTATACTTCTAGAGAAGATACCACATCTGCCTGAGGAACAGATAGGGCAAGTGAGAAGGATACAAGGAAGCATGTGGAGACAAGCGCAACAGAACACATGCCAATTCATTTATTACTTCGTCAACAGCAAAAGTATCCCATATCATCAAGGTCGAACACACTATTGATTTGATGGACTTGTTTTGACCCTCAAATTCTTAAGTCGGCCTTATATTCTGGAGGAAACCAGAAAACCCTCCAGCCCAGTTCAAGAATAAGCCTGTGAAAAGTTACTTCTTCAAAAGAAAAAGTATCTCATATCATCTCTTCTCTATTTGCTTCTCCTTATCCTTGTTGCTGTTTACGACATAAGGAGAATGAGAACAATCAACCGGAAGCCGAAGTCGAACCTCCGATCCAGGTTGCTTACTTGGAAGTCTGATTGCTTACCTTGTCTGTTACCTCTTTCGGCAAATCTCCTAGCTCGGCGACTTGGGGGACTCCTACTATAAGGTTTTGTATCGCACTTGACCAAGCCTGAAACTACAAGTAAGTTTCAAGTGAAATTGATACATTACCTTATGCATCTTCATCGGTTAAAGATATCACCCCTGGATGGAGGAAAAGTACTTCCAGAGAAGATGCCACATCTACGTATGAGACACATAAGGCAAGTGAAAATGATACCACACTTCGGTACTTAGAAGTTTTGTGATTACTCAATAACTTGGATCTTGCAAGTCCCCAACCAAGGAGCTTCCCTCACTCGGAAACTTAGGGGAGCACTGTTTGTACCATACTTGACCAATCCCAAAACTACTGAGCACCGGTCAACATTATACCGTCAAGGACCCAGAAGAGTTTCCCTCCAACCAGGAGGCCAATCACAGTGCGACACGTGTCGACATCAGAAGCCAATCATAGCGCGACACGTGTCAACAGTAGAAACCAATCACAACATGACACGTGTCAATGTCAGAATGAAACTAGAAACTATTTTCTATAAATAGAGATCATTCTCTCACAATATTGCCTAATGTCATTTGTACTAAATCATTCACTTGTACTCACTAAAGGAGAGCTTGAACCTATGTACTTGTGTAAACCCTTCACAATTAATGAGAACTCATCTACGCTGTGGACGTAGCCAATCTGGGTGAACCACGTACATCTTGTGTTTGCTTCCCTGTCTCTATCCATTTACATACTTATCCACACTAGTGACCGGAGCAATCTAGCGAAGGTCACAAACTTAACATTTTCTGTTGTACCAAAGTCCCCACTGATTTTGTGCATCAACAATGGTCTCTATAATCAAATAATTGTTCTTATCCCTTTAATCTATAACTTATGTATTCACAAAACATTCAAGAGTTAATTAGTTATGTGTATGCCGTCCTTAAGGTGAAAAAGAAGTTACAACCTAAGTTAAACTTAAAATATACATATGCTGAGCATGTATATAGCATTGTGCCAGTACCTTCTTACTTCGGTAAAACTCATGAATTGAATGAATCAAGGTGGGAACATACAGAATTTGTGGTGGGGGCAGAAAATAGGAGCCCCATGTCCTGTTGTCTTATTTGTCCTTTGTAGCTAATAATATAAGGACTTGGATTCTCTGCCCTCCCAATTCGGTGCCATCTCCGTGCTCTCCTGTTTTGTGTGGTCACGGTTAATCCATGCTAACATTTTATATTGTTTTTTATAAAAATAATAAGACAAAAAAAATAGTAATATAAAATATTGACGTGACTTAACCGTGATCACACAAACAGGAGGGCACAGGGAGGGCACCGAATTGGGAGGGCAGAGAATCCAAATGCATAATATAAAACCTCTCCTGCCATATTTCACTAGCTCCTTGCTTCTTTTCCACGTCTTTGCAGAGAAGAAGATTGATGGTTGATGGATTCTGAACTAATATATATTGTACCCGAAAACTCCAAACCCAATAAAAAATAAAAAATAAAAAATATAATTTTAACGAAAAATTTCCGGTATTATTTACTTTAATGAAAAACCACATTTTAAAACTAAAAAGTCAATTATAGTACTATTTATTTTACCCTTTATTTTATCTTTATAGTTAAAACTCAAAATTTTTAAATCTTTTTCATTAGTTTTTCTAAAAAATTTAAATGGCAAAAAGCGACTTTGGGAAGCCATGCTTGCTCCCAGGCTGTGAGAACTTTCAAGGACCATCAGTATGATATGCAAGTGGTGAAGCAGAAGAGTACAGCGACCGCTGCATTTAAGTTGTGCAAATGAAATGAAACCATAAAGAGAAAAAGACTTCTTTTTTTCAAATGGCTTAAGTCAAAACAATGTTGTTTTGAGCCAAGCAATGCATTATTTTGGCTAAGCCATTTAAAAAAAAATAGTTTTCTTATTAATTAAGCCACATGAGCCTCATCCTTTTTATTTCACACAAAAGATAGAGAGCCTATTCTCTTTCCTCTACCCGAAACCTCAAGACTTCATCCAATTCACTTTCCCTAATTAGCTCATTCCCAATTCAAATTCCGAATTGGCTAATTGGCTAACCACACCCAACCAATCCATAGGCCACCACCAGTTGCTCCACGCCTCCACATGTCTCCTCTTCCCGACCAACACCTGGTTCACTTTTCTCCACCACCACCACTTAATCCCCTAATTTAAGCAAGTTTTGTATTTTAGTGCAAAAATTATCATATAGGACGTTAAAATCGATGTGTATTGGATGAGAAATTTAAATTCATAATAGATTATAGTTAGTGTTGATTTGTTATGATTTTTTGATATTGTTTGGATCGATGTTAGTTTCATCAATTATATGTTTTTTTATTTGCTTAATTAAAATGTGTAGAAATTAGAAGTATGAAACGATATTACAAGCAAAAATCATTATCGATTAGTTCAAACAATTCTATTCCAAAATGTTCAACTTCAAATTTGGATAATTCCAATCCAATAAAACATCGACGTTTCCGCCCTAAGTATCCTATCTACTCAGCAACAAAATGGGGGATGAATGGTTAAATGATAACTTAGTTGTTTACATTGAGAAATACGTTTTTTCTTGTATTGACAATAAAACTATCATGACACGTTTTCAGAGCTTGAAACCTTGTGGACAAATTAGTCTTTGTAGCTTGTAATGTTGTTTGTACAAAGATATATGAATGAAAAGTTGGTAGTTTATCGTTCAAATTTTCAATTTTATTTTCGTCTATTTTTTTTTGGAACTTTTATATTGAGACCATCCAATATTAGAATTCTATGGATCCGCCACTAACCATAGCATCTCAAACCACAGTTGATATAGTAGCTAAATCATACTTACCTTACAAATCTGTTATTTGGGAGATTATTTAAAATGGTAAGAGTTGTTTTGATGACTATTTTACCAAAACTCAGAAGCTGGTATCAGTTATAGATGTATATCTGGTTGACCTTTTGTTGATATTTTGACTATATTTGGTCAATAAACTAGTGTACTAATCAAGAAACACCTGAGTCTAAGAACTTCCCTGTCTACCACGTAGAAAGCTTAGTTGTCGAAGACATTGCTTAGTTAAAAGATAACACGCACAAATATGAAATAGCTAGTAGCACCACGTGAAAGACAATATACTTAATTTTTTTCTTCTTATACTGCTCATGTTGAGGGTATTAATCTCCACAGTAAGAAAGAAGGGACCTTGCATATACTTATAATTAATTGAGTTGTTCTCCGTATTGTCAATTGGTTTATGTTGGAACCTTAACTTTCTTTATGATATCAAAACAAGTTGTCCTTCGTGTGAAGCCCAACAACCACAAGTTCTTCACGCCACCCAATTTATGTTGTCCAAGTGCTTGACTTGAAAATTCGTCAAACGTGAGAGGTGTGTTGAGAGTATTAATCCCCACATCAGTACAAGAAGATACCTTGTATGTGCTTATAAATATTGAACTACTTCCTATATTAACAATTGATTTTATGATGAAACTTAAAGTTTCTTTAGTTTCAATTGCACAGAGTCACTCACTCGTCATGTGATAATGATAAAGCCTTCACTCACTCATCATGTGATAATGATAAAACCTTTACCGAACTTTTTCTCTAGTGTGCTAATTAAGTACTGTACTTGATATATTGGTTCCAGGCTACTAGCCAATTACTCATCTATTAATGAAGTATAAACAGTTATTGAATATGGGGTATGTGGAATTGAGATAAGAAGATTGGATTTGGTTGCCCCAAAATTTGCAAGGAAGAAAAAGGTGAGGCGACGATTATAGTTGGAGGACAATGGACGTGACTCTCACTGGAACCACAGCTGACCCACTTCCGGATACCATCCTTTCATTCATTCATTCATTCGGACTCTCTGTTTGTGTTTGAGAGAGAGAGAGAGAGGGGGGGATAATGATAAGTTTTATTTTAAGGAAAAGTAAGAAAAATAGTTTAAAAACTTTGAGTTTTAACAAAAATGACAAAATAACGGGTAAAGTAAATAGTATTTTGATTGATTTTTTAATATAAAAATATAATTATTCGTTAAAATAAATAGTACCGAAAATTTTTCGTTAAAGTTTCTTTAATTTTATTTATTTTAATGAGTGCTTTTGTGGTTATATTGGAGAGAGTGAGAAGACTGTCAAAAGTGAAGAGAGAACCAGAAAAGTTGGTGTGCGTGTTTTTGATGATGAAAGTTTGGTGCCGCTACAGATTACGAAAAACATATCAAAGTATGCATGTGAGAGAAAGAGAGAATGAAATAAAAAGAATTTCACAGTACTAGTCCAAGAACATAAGGAAATTCAAATCAATGTCTCTCTTTATCCTCCTCTCTCTCTCCATCAGATATCATACAATATTTGGTCGAATCTCAGAAAGTTTAATCGTAATATAAATATAATGATGCCTTATTTTGCACTAGTTGATCAAGTTGTTGCATTACCCTTAATTTGCTGAGTAAAGCATAGAATATGCTTTCGTTGACTTCGGCAGTTAATTCGTTTTAAACCCTAACCTAATTGCTGCTTTGACCGAAAAAACCCTAATTGCTTTGCAGGGCTTCAACAGCAGCTGTGAAGGGTTTATAAAATATTTTTTGAGATTCCCGATGGAACATTTGACATTTTGTTAGTGTAATTAAGCTAATCATCATAAAAAAGTAATATTACAAGAGAGAGAGAGAGAGAGAGAGGACGACAGAGGGAGAGATGGGTATGATAATATATTAGCACTGTGTTGAGACTTTTTTATATCCAAGGTTTTACTGTTTTGTCTGCTGGTAAGCTTTTGGGGCAGATGAGTGAGGGAAAGAGTGAGTACAAGTTGGAACTTGGAAGAGAACAAGTACATCAATTTATGTATCGGATCCAATAAGGGAGAGACTGTACGTGGTGCTGTTTCAGATATCTCTGCAACTATACCTAATACTATACACAAAAAATATAACAAATTGATTTAATATTTGGAGGAGGAACAGATTCACACTATCAAGTACATGATAAACACTACAATTCAAACAAGTTGGAACACATGCACGCACAAAAGGTTGAATTTCACACCGTTCCTCTTTCAAATACCTTCTCTTACATAATTATTGTAAGAAGTTTTACTTTTATTGGAAAAAAAACCCAAAATTCTAGCTAATGTTTTAGAAGCAAGTAATGTTTGGTAGATAAATTTTTTAGAACAAATTTACAAATCATACGATTTGTTACCAATAAAAAATAAGCACACTAATCAATACTTAAGTAATAATTTAATCATCAACAATCACGTCATATGATTTAAAGAATTTGATTTAAACTATTAATCTCCCTAGCGTTACCCTTAATAAGTTTCAAGCTAGCTAGCTTGGCCAACACACATGCACACTACACCATGAAATGAAAATTGTGATCATTAGATAAATAGGACCATGATTAGGTTATTAGCTAGGTTAATTGTATTTATGAAATAATATTGAAAAACAGCAGCATGAGTGAGCTACTTAAATTATTTAAACATGTAAAATGGTCCTCATCACAACATGCAATTAAAGGAGCAGCAGAAACAATGGTGAGAATAGTGAAAAGAGGACTAACCCCCTCTATATACTTAGGCACACACACAAGAATAATCCTCTTTAGTCTTTATATGATCATCAGTAGTTTATTAAAAGAACTAATCAATATACTAATTAATGTTTATACACACATTTTTTGTCTGTTTAGCTATTAAGTACATATAAACACTTCATTAGTGACTGCAGAGAATGTCAACCCTGCATGGCATGCGCATCTTCACATATAGTTGCACTACTAATTAATGACACAGTCGCCATATTTAGATGCTCCAATATTATTGATTAAACCGAAGCCTTATTTGGGTAGAAGAATATGTAATTTAGGTATATAGCTAGCACTGAACCCACCAACTCCAAGTTATACTTGGGAAACAATGAAACTGCTAAGCCGATCTATTTGGCTTTAGCTAGCTACAAATTCTTATATATAAATATATAAGATCAGAGTAGTAGTACTACTACACGTGAGGCTAGGCATAGAGACCCTGCTGAGTTCTACTACAACAATTTGTAAACATATCTATATAATACCACACCTGCCTGACACAACCAAACCCTAGCTGAATTGGGTTTTATTTACCTCTGTCAATTATTGTGATGAGCTAAAGCTAGGGTCTCAAACCTCAAAATCCCAAATCTTAAATCACATTCTGCCCTCTCCTCCTCCACCACCACCACTACCTGCTCCTCCTCCATTCCACGGAAGATAAGGTACTGGGAAAGCGACTCCAGGAGCATTACTAGTTGTAGTTGTACTGGTTTGTTGGTAATACTGATGATGATGAGAAGGATGATCAACCAACCTTCTCTGAGGAGCCATGTTCGGCTGAATTACCGAATTTATCCCGGCCATTGATGCAGTAGGAGGAGGCAACACAGTTGTTGTGAGTTCATTGCAGGCATAGCGGATGAGATCAGCATTAGCGGCATCGAGCTCCTTCTGGAGCCTCTGGACCTGTCGTTGGAGGAAAGAAATGGCACCAACACAGCCATAGACCGGGTCCCTGACACGTGCCTCGGCCTCATACGCCAGGGAGTTCACGGCATCCTCACGCTGGTGAGGCAGGAGCTCGTTTAGAAGTTTGGTGACATTGCTTGCCCCGAAGATCTTGTGGACGTTTGCAAACTTTTGGGGCTCCTCTGGTGGGAAATACGGTGCGAAAATGCAGCCGGGCATGCATTTCCTTCTCAAGAACTTGCAGGCAGCGCATGGAGAGTTATAGGAGGAGCTGGAGGATGCCATTTTAAATTATTTCACTGCACACCAAAGCTAATATCTAAACAAATTAACACCCCACACCCTCATTAATTTCTTACATAAAAAAAAAACATGTCTACATTTTGTTTTACTGAAATATTCTCTATTTTAATACCAAAAAACTATTTATTTCGTTTCTTCCTTATTTTTGAGTGAACATTTTGTTTACAATAACTAGATTAGAAATATAATTCAGTTGAAACTTTTACTATATTTCCCTTTATTTTTCTTAGTTTCTAACTTCCCTTTTTATATAGATTTCATCTGTTAAATGCATCAAGGACGATCAGAACAACCACACACACAGAGACACACATTATATATATATATATATATATGTATATAATCTCTCATCCAAACCACCACCACCACCACCACCAACACCATCTCCTTTCTCTCAGTATACTCTCTCTCTCTCTCTCTCTCTCTATATATATATATATATATTCAATTAATTCATGCAACTGAGCTATCTCTTGAATCTGGAAATTCTCAATTAATTTCTGTTGGCTCTCATCAGTCTTTTCCATTTTAATAATAGAAATTAAGGTAGTTTAGTTAATTCTTGCATGTGATCGCTGCCTTGATCGCTCTCCCTGCAGGGCCATCTGCATGGTTCCTTAATTTAGGTTTCCAATTTTGTCTTTTCTAATTCTTAATTAATTTTACATCCCCCCCTCCTCCCCTCGTCTTTCTCCTCCCACCATCCACTTGGCCACTTAATTAGAAGCAGAACTGAAATAATGCATGAGCAAGTTTATATGTATAAGGTCATCAGCATATCATATCATAAATCCTTAATTTCCAAATTAATCAGTTAAACTGGGATCTGACTAGTGCAAGCTCACCCATTATAGATATGTTTACACATCTTAATTAGTGAAGATCCACTAACATGGAAATTAAGATAGAATTTAAGCTAAACCCACAGGATCTAGTTATATATCTATTTAATTAGCCTTTAGGCTATGCAGGCCTCCAAAAGAAATAGATACCACAGTATGGATTTATGTAGAATATATATAATTAACATTTAAAGGACAAGTTACACATGTTTACCTTTCAGGGATCTACATACGTTTCTCTGATGAAAGGAAAAATAAAAAAGGGAATTTATACCTTTTTATTCTTTCCCTTGCGGAGCTCTTGCAAGTAATTAAGAGCTAGCTGTATGTGTTCTTAGCTCCTTCCAGGATATATATATTTATGAGCTAGCTAGCCTTAGCCAATTGAAGGAGAAAGCATCAAAGATTTGTTACTGGAGGGGAGATATACCTGAAAGAGGAAACCCTAATTGGAGGGAGGGAGGGAGAGAGAGAGAGAGAGAGAGAGAGAGAGAGAGAGAGAGAGAGCAGCTGAAAATGCAGTGACAAAAGGTAATGGGGGGAGAGGCTAGGAGTCAGAGGCGAGTAGAGTATTTAGTGGACATGAGAAGGAATGAAGGCAAAAGACAAAGTGATAAATGGGAGGTACACTAAAAAAGAATGACTATGACCTTGCATCTAATAATAATATCAAAGGATGAAAGGATGTCTCCCATTCCTCTCTATCTCATTCCAACTCATCTTTTAATCTCATGCATTATTCAGACAACAGTCACAACACACACACAATACACACACGCACACACACATTCAATAAATTAAATATAATTAATTAACATAAGCAAATGGACATTCACACACACACACACATTCAATAAATTAAATATAATTAATTAACATAAGCAAATGGACATTCTAATTGTAACATATATGTAATATGCACTATTTTAAATGCATTTTCTCGAACTAATAAGAAGACATATGCAGAGATAAGAAAGAAAATGTTCAGTTATTACGTAAATATATAGAGCTCTTTATGTATATCGAGCATCACCAACAAACAGCGGTACAAATAATGAAGTCCGAGAAAATGGTTTTTGTAAGCAATAAGGCCACTCCAACTGCAATTGTAAATACTGGTTGAATATCACATCTCTCAGACTCCCTCAGTCCTATCCAAAGTCATATCATAGCTGCATCCATGAACTGACCACAAGTATAATTGTGCACATTCTTAACTAAGTTTATAACTCAAACACTCATTAAATATGTGGCAGTTAACTAAATAATATTTACTCATGTAGCTCCAGCCTGAATTAGAAGTATATAGAGCTAGTTCATTGCAATTACATTTTTAATTTTTAGTTTTTATTTTCTATGTTAGAAATAAAAGAAAAGTTTTTGAGGGAAATGAGAAACTAAATTGAAAGTTAAAACAACTTTGAAATTGTTCAGTTTTAATTTTATGTCTCATTTCGTACACATTCTTTTCACATTTCTTCCACCATCTTTACTTTGCCTGTATTCACTCTTCCTTTCTCCCGCATACTTTTCCTCTATCTATAGCACACACATGAAAATTAAAAAGTAATTATCATAATTGTTGCTAACCATGTGTTTAATTACTTTTTCTTCAATTGAATTGCAGTCAATATTCTGTTATTAAAGGTATCAAAGCTAAAAAAGAAAAATTAGAATCAAATTATATTCTCTACATTAATTACAACTTTTTCCTCAGTTTCAACGAATTGTGGGGATCGCCTTCTCAATTTAAGGGCCACTAGTATAGTAGTACTCCCTTCAAATTTATGTAGCTCGAGATTAAACATGTCATCAATTTCTTCTGCGGATTTTGATGCCAAAAACAAAAAGAAAGAGAAATATATACTTCCCAATAGCCAATGGACTAATCACGGTTCTTTATTATGATCTGGTACGAGTACGATCGCCTCATCCATGGACATGCATGCATGCCATTGAGTACTTAACATGAATATATGTCTTAGTAATCTACAGTGAATGGTCCAAGGTTTGCAGGCTGGTTGCTTTCAGATTTGCGACAAGACGTGACCACATGATTGTGACGAGTACAACCCAATTTGCTACGAACAGAACCCTAAGTTAACATGCATATACCTTTGCTAAACCCATATTTGGCGCTTGAAGGTTCAGTCATATCTTTAACTAGGTTAAAATGGTAATTAATTAATTACTTGTGGTCTTCATATGTTGAAATTAAGAAGAAATCTGACTTTAGTCATGCACTCCATAGTGGCTAAAAGATGCAAGACAATCAATATCTAAGATTATCTTAGGGGTTGTTAGATAACCATTTCGCATTTAATTTTTGGTTTTTAGTTTTCACTATTTTGAGAATTGAAAACTAAATCTTGTTTGGTAATTAATTATTTTCAGTTTTTTTTTTTAAATAAAAACTGAAAACCAAAAAGTAAAAACTCAAGGACAAATTTTGAAAGCTTAAAAAAATAGTTTTCAGTGCTCATTATATTTTGAATATTGAAAGTAGTGACCAAACAAGATTTTAGTTTAGAGTTTTCAAAAAAGTGAAAACAAACATTGAAAATTGAAAACGAAATGGTTATCACAGGGCTCGTTTGATAATCATTTTATTTTTAGTTTTTAATTTTTAATTTTTTGAGCTTGAGATATGATGAAAGCATATGGTGAAATGGGGGATATGAATAAGAATGATGGGAGAGAGGGGAAGAAAAAAAATGCAAATCATGAAATTTGAAAACAATTCAAAATAGGTTTTCATTTTTTCTTTTCCTTTTATTGGTTTTTCTTATACTTTTTTGGCTTTTTAGCTAAAATGGTTTCTGAGATTTGCATAACACATCACTTTAGTCTCTGAAATTGTCCACCATCCATTATTTTGGTCATTCCATTAAAAACTTTTGAAGTGTCTCGGAGCTCTTGGCCCAAAGTTTGGACAATTTTCAAAGCTTCGTAACTCAATTGTTTCTTAACCAAATTTGACCCATAATATATCAAAATGAAGATAGGAAAGTATAGAATAAGATTATACCTATTTGGAAGCCCAATGGTTGCCAGAGATGGCCGGTCCACGGGAAAATTGGAAAACTCGTCGAAAACTGGGTAAATTTTAAACATTCATAACTTCTTCAATACTCAACGAAATTGAGTGATTCAAAAATAAAAATCATACTTCTCAATGAGATGAAGATAATGGTACATTTCTTGATGGCTAAATCACCGTGGTTTGGCCGAACAAAGGCTTGAAAGACTTTTGAGCCATTTTTCGGACAAAAAAGGCGAATTAGCTGTTGAGAAAGGTACCATTTTCTTCCTCTCATTGAGAAGTATGATTTTTGTTTTTGAATCACTCAATTTCGTTGAGTATTGAAGAAGTTATGAACGTTTAAAGTTTAACTAGTTTCCGGCGAGTTTTCCAGTTTTCCCACGGACCAGTCACATTTCAGGCTATTTTCCGGCCATCTACGGAAATCATTGTGCTTCCAAATAGGTATAATCTTGTTCTACACTTTCTTATCTTCATTTTGATATATTATGGATCGAATTTGGTTAAGAAACGATCGAGTTACGAAGCTTTGAAAATTGTCCATACTTCCAGCAAGAGCTCCGGACACTTAACGGAGTTTTTAACAGAATGACCAAAATAATGGATGGTGGACAATCTCAAGGACCGTTTCTATTGATTTTCAATCTCAGATACCAAAGTGATGTGTTATGCAAATCTTAGGAACCATTTTGGCTAAAAAGCCTACATTTTTTACCTCTCTCTCATCAATATCCTTCCTCTACTCTTTATTTTGTGTGCTTTTTCTTGTACACTTTCTTATATATTTCTTATATATTTCTTCTACATCTCTCTAATTAAAACAAAAAACAAAAAATAAAACCGACATGGTTCTCAAACGACTCATTAACTATTCACTCTCATATTTCTCTGCCCCACACCCTTCATTCTTCTTCTGCAGTAACTTGCATGTGTAATGCCCTGTAAATAATATCAAACGGTGAGGGTTGCTACACAGTTGGCTAATTGGCTTAGTATGCAAATTAAGTACCAAAAAAGGAGTATGCTATGAAGAAAAAGGACATGTAAAGCGGGTTGTAGCCTCTTAAAAAAAAAAAAAAAAAAAGTTGGCGGGGCCTTGAGAGTGAAATGTTTTTAGGAATCTCTTTGTTGTTAGTCCCCATCAATTTGACAATTTCCAATTTTTGTCTCCTGATCTTTCCTTATGTTTCTTTTTTCTTAATATTCTTTAACTAATTGTATTATTTGAAACTTTTTTTTTGTTGAGTTCCTTTTTATAAGGGTGACTATCGGTTTTTGAAAGCTTGCCGGGGTTTCATCCATATTCAACCATGTGGCTCATGGGGCCAATGGACTGATACAGTGGAGAGATTTTTCAGTATGTTCGGAACACGAACATATACGTCATATGTTATTATATACAAATGAAGAGACTTAAAAAAAAAAACTTCTCTCTACTTGTATAATAACAATATGGCGTACCGTTCCATGTTTCGGCACATTAAAAAATCTCTTCTAATGGAGAGGGTTTACCTAACTTGAATATTTTTATTTTCAGTTACTGGAATTAATATTTAAAAATGAAACCATAATGATTAGAAATAGCTTGCTGGCCAGTGCTTAATTCGTTCTATCATTCCTTTTTTTTTTTTTAATTAGGTTCAAACATTATGCATATGCTTCTTTTATGATTTGAAAAGTCTGTTTTGATGACTGCCCATGAACCCTTTTTGAAGTTTTGAAGAGATCGGATAATGGCTTTGGTCAAATAGGTACCCATCGCCCCAATAAAAAGGTATGTAAAAAAAATATATATATTGTGCCTGTTTCTTTTTTCACATGACACAAATAGTTACGTAAAAGAAATATACACTCTATTGCATGAGTTTGAGTTGAAGGGTTTTTATTTTTTTGAAGTCTCTGAAGGGCTAGGTAAACTTGAATCGTAAAGATCATTATATATTCTAGATCCCTCCCGCCCAAAGCAAAGCCGAGGGTGAGAGAAGGTTGGTTCACTCTTATTCAAATGATGGCAGATTTATATTCAAAAGGAAATTCATCTATGGCCATGAGACCCTATAAACTGTCGTGGAACATGGGAGACTTGTTCATCAGAAACTATTTTTGGAAAACAACAACAACAACGTAGGCCAGCAGGCAACGAGCCTCAGGCTACGAGCACGGGTATCATTAATTTATAAATTAGATTATTTACTTCTCTGTAAAGGTTAAAGACGTGCAAATTATTGTAAACATAAGATCAATTTTTTATTTTATTTTTTCAAGAAAGGGAGATAAACTTGTAGGTCGAAATGGAGAAAAGGGAGGGCCTCTAATAAGGGTGGAACTGCATGCCAAAAAAGTGAAGAGATAGCAACTTAAATTGGCTAATTTGTCGGGGACTGCTTTCCTTTTTGAAATATTTGAGAGCAACGGAAACCATATACTGCAAATGCGAAAGACAATTTTTCTAGGGAGTCCCGAGCAGTCCCAAGGAGGAGAAGAAAGCCAAAAGCAAAGCAAGAGATCACACTAAAAGAGTAACTTCTAAGCCACAATTTTTGCCAATCCTGCATGTGAGCCAACAATATAAGGATGGTAGCATGAAACTTCGCATAGAAAGAAGTATGATGCCCCTAACATTGTGGATTTGTATTCACTTTGATGTGTTATTTTCTTTCCTAATCTTTGTTTCTTTGTTTTGCAGTCATATGTCCCCTCTTTTTTCTGTAATTTTTCCTGATTAGGTATGACTTCATTTTTTTCATTTCCAATAAAATTCTCCATATGTGGGAAGTTCATACTCATTTAGCACATTCATGTAGTGTGTGCACGCTTGTGGTAGCCAATTAGAGAATTATTATTATTGCTTGGTCACTGAAGATTGTACCTTGTAGCAACCCTTATAACTGTTATGAATAGTAATGAAAAATTGCTAGTAAAAATAAACATATAGCACAGTTTTTACTTTAAAAAATGTGAACTATTCTCAAACTTCTAAACATTGAACCGAACGGCCTCTTAGTGGTTCCATTTCAACAAATCAAACGTAATTTATGAATGTGAGGCATCAATTCTTGTTTGAAATGGTGTTTAAATTACATTTTCATATGAACCAAGCACAAAGTAACAAGAATAATTTATAATCCTATCGAAAAAACAAGAGCAAGAGATTAAAAAAAGTATTTTTGGCAGCACATACTATCATTATCATCTCCATCCTTGTCCCAAATTAGTTCTAAACATGTGTTCAATTTTATTGTGCATAAATTTTATATTTAAAGCTAATTTAACAAAGTTTAACCATCACATATTTTGAATTTGTTACTATCACAAAATCACATCAAGTAGCATGGCTGAATTAGTTTCATCAAACTAGTTTGGATCGATGCATATGCTTGGTATCCGTCAACTTGTTTGCTCTCTTTGAAGCCTTTCTAAGAAATTAGCACGCGCATCTGCCAGGTATATATATATTGCTATCTTTCTCTTCTGCATATGCAAACACAGTTTGTTGAACTCTATGGCTAGTTCAAAAACCATTGAAGGAGAGATTGAGGAAAACCAAAAGTCCGAAGAGAGCAAAGAAGTTGAGACACCAGCTTCTTATTCCTCTCTTCTACAGCAAACAAGCTATGGAGGCTTACCGCGGATCATCTTGAACGCTGCTTAATGTATTGCTCCATCCTCCGTGACTACCATGGGATTCCGAAAGGGAATTTATTCGGTTACTTGTGGCCCAAGGACTGGTGCAAGAAAAAGAAGGGCGCATTATGGAGGATGTGGCAGAAGAAAATTTATATGAATTGATCAATCAAGGAATGCTTCAACTCAAGAAGCGACACTTTTGCCCAGGAGGGACAAGATTTCAGGTCCCCTCTCCTGTCCGAGAATTCTGTGTCCGCCAAATGGAGGAAGGAAACTTTGAAGCCTTTCGGGTTTTCATTTGTTCAGACATCACAAAGATCATATCCTACATGAACAATCATCATGTTTCTTCTTTGTTCCTGCTTGGGAAAAATCTTTCTCAACATGAAGGTAACTGGGTACAGTTTAATGGTGCAAACTCTTAGTGCTAGATCTCTAGCATACCAAAATCAAAACGTTGCCAGATGAAGTGGGAGACATGATACACCTCTGATATCTTGGATTGAACCACACTGATGTACAAGAGCTTCCAGAGGAGCTCAGTAGATTACAAGCTCTACAAACTTTTTGTTGATGCACACAATCAGTAAGGACTTTGGTACAACATAAAGTGTCAAGTTTGTGACCTTCACTAGATTGTTCCGGTCACTGGTGTGGATAAGTGTGTAAATGGACAGAGACAGGAAAGCAAACACAAGATATATGTGGTTCATCCAGATTGGCTACGTCCATAGAGTAGAGGAGTTCTCATTAATTGTGAAGGGTTTACACAAATACATAGGTTCAAGCTCTCCTTTAGTGAGTTATAGCGAATGATTTAGTACAAATGACATTAGAAAATATTGTGAGAGAATGATCTCCTTTTATAGAAGAGAGTCTCTAGCTTTGTTCTGACTTTGACACGTGTCGTGCTGTGATTGGCCTTTGATATTGACACGTGTTGCGCTATGATTGGCCTCTGATGTCGACATGTGTCGCGATGTGATTGACCTCCTGGTTGGAGGGAAACTCTTGTGAATCTTTAACGGTATAACGTTGACCGGTGCTCAGTAGTTTTGGGATTGGTCAAGTATAGTACAAACACTTTTGATATCAGATTTTGTGGGTGTTTAACTGCCTTGCTAGCTGAGATACTCAATCTTGTGATATTGAGGCACATCAAAATGTACAAGAACATGTTTCGAGATGTTCACGGGGTGAAGCTACCTGTAGGAATAGGATGTTGGGGCTTAAAAAGACTTCACTACTTTGGAGATGTTTATCTCACAAAGAAGAATGTAATGCAGCGGAATTGATAGGCAAGAGAAAGAAAGCATACTCAAAGTATTACACAAGATTTTTGTTCACTCACAAACTTAGTACAAGAGGAAACACTCAAACACTCTTGGAAGCTTTATTGCTTCTTCTCACTTCTCACTTGACACTCTCACTTCTCACTACTTGCTCTCTTAGTTGTTACATCACATAGCCTAGCACCTCACCTATTTATAGGCAAGGTTTGCCAACTTTGGCATTACTAGAACTTTCTAGCTAATGCTTAACAACCACACATTTTTACAAGATTCTAGATCTTTCTACAAAAATCCTTAGATATTTATGCATGCATTCCACCAACTTGAACTTTGCTAGAACTCTCTAGCATGTGCATGGATTTTTCGTTGTGTATGGGCCGGATCTATTGTCTTAGGCCAAGACAAGATTACAATTCAACATCCCCCCTTAATCTTATCTTGTGACACCGATTGAGTTCCTCAGTCTAATAAAGTCATCTTGTTTGAGTGGCTTAGTGAATATGTCCGCAATTTGGTCTTGAGACTTCACGTATTCCACTTGCACATCCTTTCTTGCAATACACTCTCTTATGTAATGATAGCGAGTATATATGTGTTTGCTCCTGTCATGGAATATTGGATTATTTGCTAGAGCTATTGCAGACTTGTTGTCGACATAGATCTCTGTTGGCTCTTCTTGTGGCATGCTTAATTCTTTTAGCAAGTTTCTCAGCCAAATTGCATGACAGACGCATGCAGTAGCAGCTACGTACTTAGCTTCACAAGTAGATAGTGTGACAATCGGTTGCTTCTTTGACATCCATGTGAATGCATTGTCTCCCATGAAGAACACAAATCCAGTAGTGCTTTTTCTATTGTTGCAATCTCCTGCCCAATCATTGTCGCTATATCCAGCAAGTTTGTAGTTGTCAGAACTTGAATAGAACAAACCAAAGTTAACAGTACCTTTAAGATATCGAAGAATTCTTTTGGCAGTCTTCAAATGTGTAGTTGTGGGATTCTCCATGTAGTGACTGACTAATCTGACGACATAGAGAATATATGGTCTTGTGCAAGTCAAGTAGCGCAAGCTTCAAACTAGACTCTTGAAAAATGTTGGATCTACGTTTTCTCCTTTGTCATGCTTGGTTAGTTTGACTCCGCACTCCACTGGCGTGCTTATGGACTTGTAGTCACCCATTTTAAACTTTTTCAGTATCTCATTTGTGTAGCTTTCTTGGAAGATGAAAATGACTTCTTTGTTCTGCTTGACTTTAATGCCTAGGTAGTATGTCATCAACCCGATGTTGGTCATCTCAAATTCTTTAGTCATCACTCTCTTGAACTCTTCAAACATGCTTGGATTACTTATGGTGAAGATTAGATCATCCACATATAAGCACACAATCAAAATATCTTCATCTTTGATTTTGATGTAGAGGGCATGTTCATGAGGGCACTTGATGAACTTGTTCTCCATAAAGTACTTGTCGATGTGACTATCCCATGCTCGTGGCCCTTGTTTTAACTTATAGAGGGTTTTTCTTCAGCTTCATAACTTTGTCTTCATGCCATTTGATTTCATAGCCTGATGATTACTAAATGTATACTTCTTCTTCAAGGACTCCATTTAGGAAAACGAACTTCACATGCATTTGTTGAATCTTCCATTTGTTTTGAGCTGCCAAAGAAATTAGTAATCGTATCATTTCCAAACGAGCCTTTTGCCACTAGTCTTGCCTTGTATCTTTCGACTTTTCTGTTGGCATTTTCTTTGTCTTGTACACTTACTTGACTTCGATGGCTTTGTGTCCTTTCGGAAGAATAGCAAGTTCCCATGTATCATTTTTTTGGATTGCTTCAATTTCTTCATCCATTGCTTTCCTCTACTTAGTATCCTGCACTGCTTATTGGAAGTCGGCTGGTTCACAATCAGCAAAAAGATAGAAAAGTGTAGGATTATCAAGTCTTTCAGCTACTTCATAGAGATCTCGTATACTTCTTGTGTGTGGTACTTCTTTTTCATTTAGACTCCTACTTGACGATGTTGATGCTGGTGAATTGCCATGATTGGTTGATGTTGGTGAAGTAGGTGGAGTAGTGGTTATTGTTGATCTTCTCTTGCTTGCTCCATTATTGTTTGTTCATTATCTTCTTCAAATTAAGGAAAGAAGTGAAGATCACCTGCATGCGGGCCAAAATCCCATTCTCCTTCTTCATCGAACGTCACGTCTCGACTGATCACCGTCTTCCCATTAGTCGAATTATATAACTTATAGCCTTTTGAATTTGTGTCATAGCCGATGAAGATGAACTTCTCACTTTTGTCATCGAGTTTGGTTCTCCTCTCGTCTAGTATATGTACATGGGTTATGCTTTCAAAAACTCTTAGATGAGAGATACCTTGCTTTCTTCCAGTCCATACTTCTTGCAGAGTCTTTCCCCACACACTTCTTGTTGGAGACCGATTTGATAGGTAGATAGCACATGCTACAACTTCTGCCTACAACTCCTTAGGCAATCTCTTACTTTTGAGCATACTTCGAGCCATGTCGAGGATGGTTCGATTTTTCCTTTCCGCCACACCATTTGGTTGAGGGGATCTTGGAACTATCAAAGGTCGACAAATTCCATTAGCTTCACAAAATTCTTGAAATTTATTTGAAGTGAATTCTCCTCCTCAATCAGATCTCATGACTTTGATCTTGCAACCACTTTCTTTTTCTACGGCGGCTTTGAACTTCTTGAACGCTCCAAATACCTCTGATTTCTGCTTCAAGAAATACACCCAGGTTTTCCTTAAAAAATCATCAATGAAGATAAGGAAATAATTATTTTTACCCAAAGAGCTTGGTTTTATTAGACCATACACATCAATGTGAATGAGCTCGAGTGGCTTACGGGCTCTTGTGGTCGACTCCTTTGGACAGTTTTTCCTGAAATGTTTCCCAAGTAAACATCCTTCACAAACTTGATTAGGGTGACTGAGGCAGGGTAAACCTTTCACCATCTTCTTCTTGGACAATAACTCCAGTCCCCCAAAATTAAGATGCCCAAAACGAAGATGCCAAAACCAGGATATGTCTTTGTAACATATCTTGAGACATTTTGCAACATCGATTTGGATGTTCATGGGAAACATCCTATTCTTTGACATTTTTACCTTGGCAAATAATCATCATTTGTCATCTCTAAGAAAAAAGTTATAATTTTTCATATGAATATCATAACTTTTTTCTAAAAGTTGACCCAAACTCAAAATGTTACTTTTCTTATTGGGCACATAGTAGACATTTGAAATAAATTGGTGACCACCATTTTTCAGGGAATAAGGATGTTACCTTTTCCTTTAACGGGTATTTTGGATTCGTCTCCAAAAGAAATATTGCCACTCACCTGTTGATGCACAAAATCAGCGAAGACTTTGGTACAACAGAAAGTGTCAGGTTTTGTGACCTTCGCTTGGTTGCTTCGGTCACTAGTGAGGATAAGTACGTAAATGAATAGAGACAGAGAAGCAAACACAGGATGTACGTGGTTCACCCAGATTGGCTACGTCCACGGAGTAGAGGAGTTCTTATTAGTAGTGAAGGGCTTACACAAGTACAAGGGATCAAGCTCTCAATTTAGTGAGTTCTTGTGAATGATTTAACACAAATGGCATTAGGCAATATTGTGGGGGAATGACCCCTATTTATAGAAAAACTTGTAGCTTTGTCACATTGACATGTGTCATGTTATGATTGGTTCTTGATGTCGACACGTGCTGCGCTCTGATTGGCTTCTAATCTTGACACGTGTCGAGTAGTGATTGGCCTCCTGGTCGGAGGGGAACTCTTCTGGGTCCTTGACAGTATAGCGTTGGCCGGTGCTCGGTAGTTTCGGGATTGGTCAAGTATGGTACAAACAGTGCTCCCCTAAGTTCCCGAGTGAGGGAAACTCCTCGGTTGGGGACTTGCAAGATCCAATCCCTTGAGTAATCACGAAACTTCTAAGTACCGAAGTGTGGTCTGATCTTCATCTGCCCTTCTCTGGAAGTACCTTTCCTCCATCCGGGAATGGTGTATTTAGCTGATGTTGACGCACAAGGTAATGTATCAATTTCACTTGAAGCTTAGTTGTAGTTTCGGGCTTAGTCAAGTGTGATACAAACCCTATAGTAGGAGTCCCCCAAGTCGCCGAGCTAAGAGATCTGCCGAAAGAGGTGACAGACAAGGTAAGCAGTCAAACTTCCAAGTAAGCAACCCAGGATCAGAGGTTTGACTTCGGCTTCCGGTTGATTGTTCTCCTTCTCCTTGTCTCTCATTCAACTGCCAGGATAAGGAGAAGCAAATGGATAAGAGATGATATGAGATACTTTTGCTTTTGAAGAAGTAACTTTCCACAGGCTTATTCTTGAACTGTGCTGAAGGGTTTTCTGGTGCCCTTCAGAGTATAAGGCCGACTAAAAAATTTGAGGGTCAAAACAAGTCCATCAAATCTAGAGTACGTTCGACCTTGATGATATGGGATACTTTTGCTGTTGACGGAATAATGAATGTGGTATGGAAAGGTGTCGTGCTGTAGTGATCTGTTTCAGCTCACCGTTGAACCTTCTGCTTCAATCTTTTGCATGGCAGAAATGGTGTGCAACCTTTGCATTTAAATGGTCCTTCAGAACATTCCTTCATAGTGACTCATCCACGCTTGGCAGCTTCAGTGTAAAGAGCCAATATCTGATCAACTGTCATGAGGTATTTGCCGGTGGAATTCGTGACCTTGACAGCAGTTGAGGATGAGTACTCGAGAGCAATGCTAAGTAAGCAACCAGGCAAAGGCTCCAAGCAGTCAGTTCCAAATTGGAGGTTTGATTTCAGGTTCCGACTGACTGCTCTCTTTCTCCTTGTCCTGCAGGTGTGGACAAGGACAAAGACAAAGATAGGGAGAAAGCATGATATGGGATACTCTTGCTTTCGACCCTGATGATATGAGATACTCTTGTTCTTGGTGTGGCTTATTTGCTGAGGTATTATCGGGGGGAAATAAAGCTGAGTATTTCGAGAGGTTATGTTGAGGGTGCCTTTTCGAATGCGAGAAAGGGTTGAGCATTTTTGCAGGTTTGCCTGTCCGTTGAGGAGGGAGGTCAATGTATATAGGGATTTCCCAATAACAAGTAGTAATGCTATTCCTTTACCCTTCTTGGTCACAGCAATGTAGTGGGAGTTGCCAGCTTCACGTGTTTTAATTTTGTCAAAGCACTTTGAAAAAGTGGTATGTGGTATCTGGAAAGCTGATATTACGTGTGAAGATTACAGACAAGCTTTATCTAAGGAAATCTGGCTCTCGAAGTTCTTAGAGTTATGCCTCTTCGGTTTTCGAACAAGCAATCCCGTCGAGGATCTGACTCTCGAGATTCGGAAAGCGGTGCTACTCCGGTTTTTGAGAAAGTAATTATGTTGGGAGTCTTTTCTCGAATGTGAGTAAAGGTTGGACGTTCTTGCCAACCTGTCTTGCCGCAAAACACGGAGGTCGACACACATAGGGACTTTCCAGTTGTCAAGCAGTGGTGCTGTTCCTTTACCCTTATGGGTAATAGTAGGGTAGCTGGAACTTCGAAATTCTCGTGCCTAAACTTTGTCAGAGATCTTTGACAAAGTTATATGTGGTACCCGAGGAGTTGATGGTGCATATGGAGAGCGGTGATTGAACAGTAAGATTCACGTGCTTTTTACTTCACCAGAAATCTTCGACAGATTGCCCGTAATTTCCGCAAAGCTGATTGTGCATGTGACAGGTGCTGACGAGGCTGAAAAAGCAGGTGCTTCTTTGATTTCTGAGATCGGCCCTCGTGGTCTCTGAGCAGCCCAGCTTTTGAGAAAGCAAACGCCTCTTCGATTTCTGAAGCTCCGTCGAGTGCAGATTTTTATAGAGGCTGGCATTAAGTTCCACAGCACACCTGAATCTCTACCAGTAGAAGCTCATTTCTTGCACTTCTAAGATCTTGATTTGTCTGACCTCTTCCTTCTTCAACACATTTGAAAATGTCTGGACCCTCCGACCGTCGTTTTGACCTGAACCTTGGAGAAGAGACAGCCACGCCTTCTCCAGACAACATATGGCGCCCATCCTTCATATCCCCTACTGGTCCTCTTACCGTTGGGGATTCTGTGATGAAGAATGATATGACCGCTGCAGTGGTGGCCAGGAACCTTCTCACTCCCAAAGATAACAGACTACTTTCCAAACGGTCTGATGAGTTGGCTGTTAAGGACTCTCTGGCTCTTAGTGTTCAGTGTGCAGGTTCTGTGTCTAATATGGCCCAACGCCTATTTGCTAGAACCCGCCAAGTTGAATCATTGGCTGCTGAAGTGATGAGTCTCAAACAGGAGATTATAGGGCTCAAGCATGAGAATAAGCAGTTGCACCGGCTCGCCCATGACTATGCTACAAACATGAAGAGGAAGCTTGACCAGATGAAGGAATCTGATGGTAAGGTTTTACTTGATCATCAGCGGTTTGTGGGTTTGTTCCAAAGGCATTTATTGCCTTCGTCCTCTGGGGCTGTACCTGGTAATGAAGCTTCAAATGATGAACCTCCAATGCCTCCTCCTTCTGGGGTTTTGTCAAGTACTGAGGCTCCGGATAACCACCCTCCGGTGCTTTCTCTTTCTGGGGCTCTACCGACTGCTGAGACTTCCCCTAAGCAACCTTTGTGAAGGCTCCCTTTTGTTTGTTTATTTTGACTCATGTATATGTACATATTTGTGGCTTATCGAAAATATTAATAAATAAGCTTTGCTTCATTTCAATATATTGTGTTAAATACACCAAAGCCTTCTTCATAAAGTTCTTTGAATTTTTGCTTTTGTTGAAACCTGTATTGTTGAAGCTTTGTGAGTGAAGCATGTAGTTTGAGGTAGTGTTCCCTTAATTTCCCGAGTGAGGAAAACTTCTCGGTTGGAGACTTGAAAAATCCAAGTCACTGAGTGGTTGTGAGACTGCCGAGTATTAAGGTGCAGTAGCATATGGTGGGAGTCCCCCAAGTCTTCAGGCGAAGAGAGTTGCCGAATGAGGTGTCTCGCTTGTTACTAATTTGTCAAAGTAACGAATCCTTGTTTCGATGTCACACATTCGCATATGCCTTATCTAAAAATATTTCCAACTTTTGTGTGTTTGATGCTGCATGCTATTGACTTGCAAGATCAAGTGCAATTAGTAGCTTTTCTCTCTTTTTCATCTTTTCTTTGGTGGAATTGCTTTTCGTTTCCACTAATCAGCCTGAGTGGATGCAAGATAACACCATTCTCTATAGCTCAGATCGCAAAGTCATCTTCATGAAAGTTGTTCCTTATCTTGTGAACTACAACATCTCCAAATTTGAGATCCATCGGAGTAGTACAACTCCAGAAATTCAGGTATGATGAGTAACTGTTCATCAATTTTCTGTTAACCCGTCAGACTTGTTGTGAGCTTCTAAACTCCATTTTTTCTTGTTCATCTCAACATACTTTCTTCATCGAAGTTGTTCCTCACCTTGTCAGCTACAACATATACAAATTTGAGATCCATCGGAGCAGTAAAAATCCAGAAATTCAGGTATGATGAGTGACTGTTCATCATTTTTCTGTCAACCTGTCAGACTTGTTGTGAGCTTCGAAACTCCATTTTCTCTTGTTCAGATCAACATACTTTCTTCATCGAAGTTGTTCCTTAACTTGTGAACTACAACATATCCAAATTTGAGGTCCCTCGGAGTAGTATAACTCCAGAAATCCAGGTATGATGAGTGACTGTTTATCATTTGTCTGTCAACCCGTCAGATTTGTTGTGAGCTTTGAAACTATATTTTCTCTTGCTCAGATCAGCATGCTTTCTTCATTGAAGTTGTTCCTCAGCTTGTGAACTACAACATATCCAAATTTGAGATCCCTCGGAGCTATATAACTCAAGAAATTCAGGTATGATGAATGACTGGTTATTATTTTTCTGTCAACCCGTCAGATTTGTTGTGAGCTTCGAAACTCCATTTTCTATTGTTCAGATCAGCATGCTTTCTTCATTGAAGTTGTGCCTCATCGTCTCTTTCATAACATATCAAAAATTCAGAATGAACTAATGGTTAAATATTTCCAGATCTTCGAAACATCACAGCAGCTTCGAAATCTGCAAGAATCCGACTGTCATGTTTGGAGCTTCAACACTTTAATTTCCGTCGCTCAAACAGAAATGGTTCCTTCTTGAAAGTTGTTCATATGCTCAAAAACTATAGGGTGTCCAAAATTCAGCTCCATTGGAGAAGAGCAGAGGTTGTAGAAATTTGATAGATGAAAGGAGGCGGAAGAGGGAGAGAGAGAAAAAGTCTCTTGGGTTGGATTTCTATTTTGGGGCAGATTCCAAGTTTTGTAGCACCTTCATTATTGATGAATTGCTTGTACTTTTGTCCATTATGAAACTTGGGACTTTGGCTTGTTGTTGGATCTATTATAATATGTTTGGAAACATATACATAATTGCTTGTTTGGTTATGACAGGGATGTTGTGGGTGTAGAACAAAACAAATGTTTGTGTTGACCTGTGTTTTTGTACAAGTTCAAGGGCATCTTGGGTTTTGTGAACAAAATTTGTTTATTTGGAGCAAGGTTTTGTGTTGAAGCTTTGTAGGTGAAGCTTTGGTGTTGAAGCTTTCTAGGTGAAGCTTTTTTAGGTGAAGCTTTGTAGGTGAAGCTTTTTTAAGTGAAGCTTTTCGGGTGAAGTTTTTTGGGTGAAGCTTTGTGGGTGAAGCTTTTTGGTGAAGCTTTGTGGGTGAAGCTTTTTTAGGTGAAGCTTTTTGGGTGAAGCTTTGATGGTGAAGCTTTGTAGATGAAGCTTTGTAGATGAAGCTTTCGAGGTGAAGCTTTGATGGTGAAGCTTTGTAGGTGAAAGTATGTAGAGGGAGCTTTCTAGGTGAAGCTTTTTTAGGTGAAGCTGTGTAGGTGAAGCTTTTTTAAGTGAAGCTTTTCGGGTGAAGTTTTTTGGGTGAAGCTTTGTGGGTGAAGCTTTTTAGGTGAAGCTTTGTGGGTGAAACTTTTTTAGGTGAAGCTGTTTGGGTGAAGCTTTTTGGAGGTGAAGTTTTTTTTTTTTTTTTTTTTTTGGGTGAAGCTTTTTTAGGTGAAGCTTTTTGGGTGAAACTTTTTGGATGAAGCTTTTTGGGTGAAGTTTTGGAGGTGAAGCTTTTTGGGTGAAGCTTTGTGGGTGAAGCTTTTTAGGTGAAGCTTTGTGGGTGAAGCTTTTTTAGGTGAAGCTGTTTGGGTGAAGCTTTTTGGAGGTGAAGTTTTTTTTTTTGGGTGAAGCTTTTTTAGGTGAAGCTTTTTTGGGTGAAACTTTTTGGATGAAGCTTTTTGGGTGAAGTTTTGGAGGTGAAGCTTTTCGGGTGAAGCTTTTTGGATGAAGCTGTTTTTTTTTTTTTGGCGCTTGACACGGTCTTCATTTGCTTGTTTTGTAGTGACTGTGGAAGACGGATTGCTTTCTGATTGAGAAGGGTTCCGGCATCGCTTTGCACCATCTTCATGTGGGTAATATAGGAACTTCCTTATGTTTTGATCATGCATGTAGTGATAGAATTTGTTTCTTCTTATTGTAGATGTCAGAGCCTGGAAGTTCTAGTGATGAGGGCTCTTCTAGCTTTAGCTCTAAGTCTGAGTCTGCAATGTCGGAGTCTTCAGGGTCTTTGTTAGAGTCCTGTACTAAAGAAACATTGGATGATCTTCCCAACCGTCAAACTTTAGCTATTGCTAGTTCTTCCTCCATGGCGTTGGGTGAGGGCGTTTCTCCTAATATGTCTTTGCCTCGGCGGAGGCATGGTTATAAGCCTGCGCCATCACCTCAGAGTAAGTCTTCCAAGTATTGGCATTGATCATGTATTTAAAGAAACAATCACGTAGGCCTGCCGTGAAGGCTTTGAGGGCAGTCTTGTCGTCTGCCTCGGCACACCGGGAGTATTCATGGCTGAAGCGGCCAGCATACATACGTAATGACTCGTCTGGCCTCTGGCGGATAGTGTACAGGTCATCTGCAGAGTGCAAGCGATCGGTTTGGAAAATGTGTTGGGAAACAAATAGTTTCCTTAATTCCTCAAATGAGTCTACCGTCTCAGGTGTAAGACGACAATACCAATTTAGAGCTCCGCCAGAGAGGGTGGAGGGGAAGAGAAGACATCGCTCTTCGTCGGTGTGCATCCGGTATGCCATGGTGGACTCAAAGAGGTTAAGGTGCTCAATCGGGTCCTCTTTTCCAGTATAAAGTTGCAAGCCAAGATTCTGCTTTGTCTTTGCTTGAAGGGGGGTGTTGAGGATCCTCCTTGTAAGAGGGCCAGGCCTGGGTTGGTTCCAGTCAGGTATTTCAGCCTGACGTTCAGCCTTCAACTTGTTTACTTCCTCAAGAAGTTGTAGGACAAGGGGGTCCTGAGCGGAGTTATGTGCCACTGGAGCTTTCTTTCGTAAATCTCCATCTCCTCTTGGAATTAGGAAGGTTTGATCAAGGGCATGTGATTTTTCCCTGGACTCGCTGTACTGGCTTCCAGGGTATGTCTGTCGGAACACCTCTGAGTCCCATGTACCCTCATGTCTCTCTAGGACTTGTTGCACCTTCCCCAAGTTGGTGGCCGGCTCGGGCCGTGGCAGGGGACCGAGTCTCTCAGAAATCCTTGGGTCATTGATCTTTGAGCTTATATGGATGGAATTCTCTCGACGTTGCTTCAGGAAATCCCGACAATCGCGAAAGACGGCTTTCGATCCTTCTGCCCCTTCAGCAAAGAGGTGTCTCCCTCCGCTTCTCATGGTTCGGGTCGAAGCAACTGGGTTAAGAGAAGCCTCATGTTGATTATCAAATCGAGGGGTAATCTGTTCCCTATCAGGGATATCTATGTCGAATGCATGTGACCCTCCATGTTGGAAGGCACCCAGTTGATGGTTGACTTCCACGGGGGCAACAAGCTCGCGTGTTTGAGCTTGCCTAGCTTCGTGGAGTGTCTCGAAGAGCTTCTCATATTGCTCCTGGAGGACCTCATTCCTCATTGCTATCTTGTTGTTCTGAGCTTCCAACTCATCGACTTTAGCTTGAAGAAGAACTCGTTTTCCTTCCTTCTTTCGTTGTTTCGCACTATGTGCAAGGGGGGTGTCATTCTGTGTGCTGTGGCTTCCTTCGCTTCCCATGTTGGAGAGGGATGCCTGGTCAAAAGAAAGTGTACGAATGATAGAAACTAGCTTGACACAGCTGAAGAGAGTAGGAATAAGTGTCGGTTCCCACAGACGGCGCCAAATGTTGATGCACAAAATCAGCGAAGACTTTGGTACAACAGAAAGTGTCAGGTTTTGTGACCTTCGCTTGGTTGCTTCGGTCACTAGTGAGGATAAGTACGTAAATGAATAGAGACAGAGAAGCAAACACAGGATGTACGTGGTTCACCCAGATTGGCTACGTCCACGGAGTAGAGGAGTTCTTATTAGTAGTGAAGGGCTTACACAAGTACAAGGGATCAAGCTCTCAATTTAGTGAGTTCTTGTGAATGATTTAACACAAATGGCATTAGGCAATATTGTGGGGGAATGACCCCTATTTATAGAAAAACTTGTAGCTTTGTCACATTGACATGTGTCATGTTATGATTGGTTCTTGATGTCGACACGTGCTGCGCTCTGATTGGCTTCTAATCTTGACACGTGTCGAGTAGTGATTGGCCTCCTGGTCGGAGGGGAACTCTTCTGGGTCCTTGACAGTATAGCGTTGGCCGGTGCTCGGTAGTTTCGGGATTGGTCAAGTATGGTACAAACATCACCGATTCATTGAGCTCTACGAACATGCTTCTTCTTCCGCACATGTGGTTACTGGCGCCGGTGTCAAGGTACCATGTATAGTCTTGGTCTCCATCATTGTTCTTGCATGCTAGTAGCACAATGCCATTTTTTCTCTCTTCTTTCACATAATTGACCTTCTCATCAGGTTTGTTGCTTGGAGCTCTACATTCCCAAGCATAATGCCCAAACTTTTGACAATTGTATCATTGAACTTGAGATTTTTCATACCTCAAGTTTAAGCGTCATCTTCCATGACCTTTTGCTGAGCTTCCTCCTCTTTTGTAGTTGCTATGGTTGTTGAAATTCTAACCATGTCCATGTCCATGTCCATGCCCACGTTCACGACCTCGGCCATGACTTCTTTCGTATTGACTTCTCTTGTTGTCGAAGCTTTCTTCTTTCTTTTTTGGCTGAACATGCGTCTTAAAGAGCTGCTCAGCATTCCCTTGCCTCTTCTTGTGTTTCTCTTCATATGCTTGTAGGGAACCCATTAATTGCTATATACTAATTTCTTCCAAGTTTTTAGTTTCTTCAATCGTCACGACAATGTGCTCAAATTTGGGGTCCAACGAGTGTAATATCTTCTCCATAATTCTAACATCTTCCAATTTTTCATCGTTTCTTTTTAATTGATTGGAAACGGCTAAGACTCTTGAGAAGTAATCGAAGATTGATTCAGAACCTTTCATTTGTAGAGATTTGAATTCACCTCTTAATACTTAAAGACAAACCTTTTTCACTTGTTCAGCTTTTTTGTAAGAGGTTTGAGGCTTCTCCCATGCTTGCTTGGCAGAGGTTGCACTCGAGACCTTCTTAAAGCCATTGCCATCTAATGCTTGGTAGATAAGGTAGAGAGCCTTCTTGTCTCTCTTTCTTGAATCTTTCAAACTCTCATTCTGAGGTTGGGATAGAGTAGCTTCATCTTCTGGCTCAGTGTAGCACTACAAGAAAACATGGAATAGGTGACCAAATTTTATGTGGCGCCCAAAAATTCGTCAAATATTTTTTCTGTATGTGATGAATTATTCAGAGCGTCACGCATGACTAGTTTTTTAGGTATAAAATTTGAGAACACTTAGGTGACGATAAATATGTCACATATTCTAGAATGGAGTGACGAAAATCATAAGTGTCACTTAAAATTATTTTATATCTTTTAAGATGAAAAAGTGGTGACACAAAATTTTTTAAGTCCTTACTAAAATCAATGGCGAGGAACAATGGCACCATAACAAAGTATGATATGTGAGGAATTGCAAAAGGGTCACATATGTGTATTCTCGGTGACGAAAGTGATTCATCACTTTTCCAACAGTAAATAAATAAATAAATAAAAGAAAAAATAAACACAGTAAAGTATTAAACAAATTTGAGAAAGCCCATCTAAATTCTAAATCATTCTCTTTCACTTTCACTTTCTTTGTCTCTCAGACTTTTCCCATTTCTCATCACTATGACCAAAGCCAACCGACGTGTCTCTTAATCCTCTTCTCTCTCTATCGCGACATTACCGGGATCTTCTTAGCCAAATGCTCAAACCCTCTCTCATCTATTCGTTGTCTATCACACTCCACAACGAAAAACCCTAGAGACCAATTCAACCAACAAGCCAAATCCACACCTTGTCGCGTCTCAACCTTTTTCCAATTTCTTACGCCACCATTGAAAACCCAAGAACCATAGAAACCCTTTCCACCAACTACATAAATCTATGCCAAATTTCTCCACGCCTACGAGACTACTATGTGGCCAAATGGTTAACGAATTCAACTTTTATCATTCTTTTTAACTTAGGGTTTTGGATTTGCAGGTAATTGCCTCCAAATTGAGCATGCCAGCAGCCCCCGACCTCTTCATCCATCTTTCAAGGACTCTAATTGGGTAAAATTTGGTTTTTAATTTTTAGATTTATATATAAATAATATATATATCCCTGGCTTTTTCTATTTGTTTTTGGAACTTGCAGGTTTACATTCACAAATTTACAAACAAAAAAACTGAAGGAAGGAACATTAATCAATAACTTTAGCAAATAAACTTGTAAGAATTTCTTCCTTTTTCTTGCTACATTCTATTTCCTTTTGAGATTATATGTATTTGTCCCTGGCTATTTTATTATGGGTAATCGTTGGGGATTATTCAAATGATTTATTTGCACATATGAAGGCTTTAATAAGTTGTTTTATTTGGTCTTTCTATTTCAATTTTTTGTTTGTTATGAACTTGCAAGTTGGTATTTTTTTTTCTAGGCTTATTGGTTTTACATGGTGATTGAAGGTAAAAAATTTTGAGTTGGTGATACCATTTATTGAAAAGGAAAGTTGTTTGATTTGGCTTTGAATAGCTCTGAAATTTTAACCATAATTTTTTTAAGTGCTTTGCATTTGAAAAAGATTGAAAATGGTCTCTTGGGCAAGCATAATGATTTCCCCCATCATATATGATTTTCTTTCTTCTAATTATTAATGGCAATGTCTTTTCTGTTTATTGGTGTTATTATTTGGAGTCCTAGAAAACCATGAAAAACTATATAAAGAAGGATTTAAGAAACACATATATTTCTCCCATATATATTTTTCAGCTGCTCAGTTCTTATTAGACGATATGGGGTGACTGATGATGCATATGGATATTAGACGATATGGGGTGACTGATGCTGCCAGATTTTATGTTTCCTCTTTCCATGGGATTCTTTATTAAGTCTAATCCCTTAATTTGAGAAAGATTGACATCTAGATGACTTGTTGTGATTGTGTTGTTTGCAAGTTGGTCATGGTTTTTGACAAGGCTAGTTCTCTTGCTTGTGTTTTTAAACCAAAATGTTGTTGGTATAGGTTTTATACTCTGCAAGTTTTGGGGTTGTTTTGCTTTCAGTATTTTCATCTTAATCTCACTTTATCAACATACTTGGTAACTTAAGTGATAGCCACAACTTCCATAACTCACCTTTTGAAGGATATTGAATTTGGAAAACTAATATGTTATTCACCTTTTTTTTTTCCATACTAAGTTAGATTTTGGTCTTATTGTTTTTTAGGAATGGTGTTGGGGTTGGGTTTTTATTAAATTTTGGCAGATCTTCATATTCTTGCAATCGCATATTGGTTTAGAGGTTTAATTATAATTTAAGTAGTTTTTTGTTAATTTTATCTTTTGTTAGTAGATTATCTAGCCCTGACATTTGGAGTCTTGATAACTTACTAACTAGGCTATGATAAATTAGTGAAATCAGATACGCAAAAGGAAAATGATGATATGATAGCACAACTGAAGGATTGCAAGCCAAGGGCGGACCAACAACATCTCTAGAGGTAGTGACATCAATTTAGCCTTCATTAGTAGTGATATCAATTTGACCTTTATAAAAGTTGAATGTTTTAAAATTACAATGAATAAGTAGTCTATGGTATGAAACTAGATATGTTTTTCTTGTTAATTAATGGCCTTTTAATGTAGGATGTTTTCAAGCAAAATTCATATAATTGTAAGAAACAAAAGTATTACCACAAGGGAGGGGCAAAACCATTTCATCCAACATGCAAGGGAGGCTAGCAAGGTAATGAAATTAAAGTACATATAAAACTCATTGTGTAATTTAGATAGGCTCTTTTGTTATGTTTCGTTCTTCTTACTGTTAACTATTCCTTCAATTCTTATTTTCTTCTCTTTTGTTATTCAAATTCTCAATGCACTTGCTATTCTCTAGACACCAATGCTTATTTTCTTCTCTTTTATTATGTAAGGATAAGATGAAGAAAAAGAAGGGTGGAGTTAAAGGAGAAAGTATTCAAGAAGCACTTGAGGTAGTGATGGTGATCTTTCAAATGACAATGATACATGTGATGAACTAAAGACCATGACATGGTTGATGATATATTATGTATTTTGTTGTTGGTTTAAAATATGCACACGGTATACCTGTTTTGTTACCGACTCAATGCCTTAGAATCTTGTTAGCATCTCAATATGTTTAGAGGTGTTAGGATGCTTATGTTAGCTTTTCAGATATACACTTGGTGTATGTATTAGATGTAATCTAACTTATTGATCAATGAAATGTGATTAACTAAAGTATTGCCTCATATTTGTTATGAATTCTAATTCTAGATGACGAAGCTGGGAATATGTGGTTATTGGTTCGTCACGAATTGTTTCTGATAGGTTTATGATTTTGACACATGTGACACAAATTGATCCACATGTCAAAGGAATATGTGACGCTTTCAGTCTCACTTATTCTTAGCCATAGCATTCTAGGATCAAATTGGGTGATGATAAATTCCTCACTTATACATTTGTTATGTGACGAACTTATAGGTCATTGACTTTTTTTGTTTTGTGATGCTTATTTCGTCACAGTTAAAGTTATTAAGTGACGAATTTGGCGTTACAAATACTAAAAATATGTGGCGAATGTAAAATTCGTCACATGAATTATAGGTGACGCTGTATAGGTGACGAAAATAGTGACGCTGGATTTTCATCACATATAATCAAATGTGACGAATTTTCATGTTTATGTGACGAATGTCTGTCGCCACCTAAGCCATATTTTCTTGTAGTGTAGCCTTTCTCCACGACTTCCCATACATCGTGTGCTCCCAAAAAGGGCCTTCATTTTGATACTCCAATTATCGAAGTTGTTGTCAAGCACTGGAACTTGGAAGGCTGCCATAGCGTTGCTAGCCATAGCTATAGTACCACTTTGTTGGGGTTTAAAAAGACTTCACTACTTTGGAGATGTTTATCTCACAAAGAAGAATGTAATGTAGCGGAATTGATAAGCAAGAGAAAGAAAGACTACTCAAAGTATTACACAAGATTTTTATTCACTCACAAACTTAGTACAAGAGGAAACACTCAAACACTCTTAGAAGCTTTGTTGCTTCTTCTCACTTCTCACTTCTCACTTGACACTCTCACTTCTCACTACTTGCTCTCTTGGTTGTTACATCACATAGCTTAGCACCTCACCTAAGCTAATGCTTAACAACCACACATTTTTACAAGATTCTAGATCTTTCTACAAAAAGCCTTAGATATTTATGCATGTATTCCACCAACTTGAACTTTGCTAGAACTCTTTAGCTTTCTTTGTGTATGGGCCGAATCAATTGTCTTCGGCCAAGACAAGATTACAATTCAACATAGGAAGCTTGAATGATCTTCTGACCCTTACAGGTATACATGCTGTGATGCAACATGTTTCGAGATATTCACGGGGTGAAGCTACCTGTAGGAATAGGAAGCTTGAATGATCTTTCAGGTATATTCTGGTGGTGGAATTGCAGAAGAGTTAGGCAATCTGATACAGCTCAGAAAACTTGAAGTGGTGGATGTTGCTGAAGAGAATATCAATGAGCTACTTGCCTCTATAAAGAAGATGTCAGAAATCCTTTCGTTGTCTCTAGAAGCAAAAGACGCTGTCAGCGAGGGAGATCTTATCCTCCCAGATTTATTCACCCCCACCATTTCTTCAAAAGTTTTGCCTGGAAGGCATCCGAGGAAAGCTACCTACTTGGTTTGGCTCCTCGGAAAGGCTTACAAATCTAACATTAGGCAACTCTCATATATCCGATGACTCATCATTGGTATTTCAACTGCTACCCAACTTCGAAAATCTTAGCCTTCGGAATGCTTATGATGCTAAACGAATAGGGACAGAATTCTGTAGCGCTGGTGGGTTTCCAAAGCTCCAGGTTCTCACAATGGCTTCGCGTGTTCTTGAGGAGTGGACAGAAATTGAAGAGGGAGCACTACCGAGCTTGAAATACCTCCACATGCGCAATTGTTTGCGCCTGCTAATGCTTCCTCAGGTCTGTAGTTTCTCACCGAACTTGAGCTGTTGCATTTGTTGCCTTTGCCAGAGAATCTTGGAGAATGGCTCAAACCCGATATGGCAGAGAGGACAACTACAAAATTAGGCACATTCCATGTGTAAGATATTTTTGAACAACTCTATGGTGCAAGAATTTGCTAAACCTGATGGCGGAGAGCCAATGTGAGTGAAAGAAATAAACTTACAAGCGTTTCGAATAAACTGTGTTTATGCACACATTTCGCTGTTTATCAAGCCATGGAAGGAGTTTATGTTTTCTTAAGCTACAAGAGTTCAGAATAAGCTGTGTTTCTCCACACACTTCACTGTTTATCAAGCCATTAAAGGAGTTTATGTTTTCTAAAGTTAAAAGCGTTTGAATAAAATGTGTTCACACATTTTGCTGGTTATCAAGCATTGAAAGAAGTTCATGTTTTCTAAACGTACGGATTGAGGATGCATTGGCACACTGGTATAATGTTATTGCTTCCTGTGGACAAAGATTGTCCAGATTGGCCGCTGAGGATATCAACATATGCAACAGTAAAAGTTCCATCGAGCGATTTCAACGAGGGGGGCATTGAAAGTTCTTTCCGTCATCATTAACGGGGCTACAAATAACACAAATATTGTTATATGAAATAATTAAACATAGAATAATTAAACAAAATTAGGACCGTCATTGTCCCCATAAAACCAAGCATAAAAACCCCTACACATAACACAAATATTGCTATTGCAAGAATGAACCGCCGGTTGGCAACGTTACAACTTTGGCGGAGCTCCTTACAACTAATACATTTTGCTTAACTTGTTCAGATAAATGGCGGGCTTCGTCCTTCTATTTGAGGCACCTTTTGATGTCTTCCTCAATTTTTACCAATTTAGTAGATATGTTGGCAAATTTTGAAGGTAATTCCTTAAACTCGATTACTAAATCTGCCTCAACCCACCGAACAAAATAAGCACAACGTGCATCTCCAACAAGGGCGTTTATAATTCTGCTTCGTCTGGGATACCCAAGCCTACACACCAAAAACGCCACTAGTTAGGCTTCGTACAGCATGATCTATTGCTACTTGAAACTTCTAAGCTATTGCTACTCTAACTCAATGCACTTTGCATGATCTAAAAATTGGATTTTGGAAGGGAAATGTTAATGGCACTCCACTTTTTCCAAAAAATAGATTGAAAAATCAGTACAGCAATGTCAAACAATGAGCAATCGTATATCGTGTATGAACCAAAATGGCATATGCAAGTCAGGCAAGGAGTTAAGAGTTTAGAACATTACCCTAAGTTGGGAGGAGATGAGATAATGGAGTCTCTTGCACAGCTGGTATGTGCCAATTCACCCTCCATTTTGCCATTGCCTCCTTACCCTCTGCTGGGGTTCTATGCTCCAACCAATCAAACACGCGTTCCTCCAACATTCGGGGGAACCACCTCAGCATGGGTAATCTTTCAGTGATGACAAGGCTGCAAAATACGTGTCCATGTCATCATATGTAGTGGGAGCAGCTGCAGTGGGATGGTTTTCAGCAGCCATGAGATGGTTAGCAATGCTTCTTGAACTTTATGAGCTAGAGCTTCTTGAACGCGAACTTGAACCCGTACATATTGAGTTCCCACCAGTTTTGGGTATCCAAAAGGACAATTCGTGTCCCATCACTCGAACATGTTCCACGCATTCTCTTTTGACATCAGGAATATGCCTTCTATCAAACAGTTCCCGCCGCTGCTCCACATTATTGAGTTCCTCTCCCTTGAGCTTTAAAATCATGGGGTCGCCCTGCAAGTGTTACAACAAGTCAACACAAAGAAAGTTTTCTTTATTCCGAACAACCAATAGGTTCAAAAGAATACTTTCGATCTGGAGAAAAATCAAAACAGGCCGTCGGTTGTTCGACAACCTCCAGATTATCGACGGCGGTGATGGGGTGGTCGCGATTGTCTGAGTGACAGTGAGTGAATGGCTGGAAGAGACAAGAGAGAAGTGGGAGTCTGAGTGACAGGGAGTTGCGTGCTTTTAGTAAGGTCACTTTTCAGTACAAGCTTTGTGATATATAGACAGTAAGAAAGCGTGCAACGTACGCCAATGACCCCTACCCTCACAATCTTCTTAGCTACGCCACTGCTCACGTGACACAAAAATAACACAACACGAATTAACACACGAGAAATACTAAGAAGAATTTTTTTAAAGTAAATTTTTTTTATGAATTATCTATCATCTCTTGTTTTTGGTATAATATTTTATAAAAAGAAATTGTTATTGACATTTTAAAAATCTTATTCTGTATTTCAAACTTTCTATAATTAAAAAGAAAATATACTTGTGAGGAATGTAAAAAGAGATTATTAGAGTGCTAATAACAGTTCTTTTATAATATAAATACGATAATTAATGTTAAATTGTAAAGTATCAAAGAGTCCATAGAAAATCTTTAGCATTTTTCTTAACACGCACTTTATTATAGACTAGTTTTAGTCATGAATATGAAGAACTTGAATTTAACATACCCATATCCCTTCATATGTTTAAGTTTGTCATTTGCGGCTAAAATTGAAGTTTTCGCGGACAAGCGCTTCATGATCTTAATTACTAAGTAATATTCTCTCTCCTTCTAATCTTTCTCTCCTTCCATCATCTCCTATTTAAACGGTTGCGATTATGCTACGTCTATATCTTGTTTTGAATTTTTCATATAAAGAATAAGATAAAAAGAAGAATGTGAGAGGAGGAGATGGAAGGAGATAGTAATAGAAGGAGAGAGAATCCTACTCCTTTAATTACATAGTGTTTCTACTGCCCAACACAGATGATATTTAGGGATAACCTATATTCTAACAAATCGAAATGATAGTTTCATGAGCAACTGTCGCCTGTTCAGTATTATTTATGACCAAAATTGTACTTGTGGCTGAAGAGTTTACCGGTAAAGATCATTATATAAAGACCCCCACACCTCCCCCACCCCAACCCTAAACATGTTTAATAAGAGGAGCCAAGAGTATGAAATTATTGTCATTTAGTACTACGGTTTAATGGTATTCTTTTTCACTGATAAGTGAGAGATTTTATATTCGATTATCGCCAAATGAGAAATTAAACTACATTATTACTACCCATTGTGAGGTTTAATCTATCTCCTCCCTTTAAATGAGTCCTTTAATGGTTTCCAAGCTTGGTATGCCAGACAAACCTTGTGTCATAAAGAAAAATATCTAAGAATGAGAAATGCTTAGGACTTTCTCAAAAGTTGTACTCTTTGTGGACTCTCTGTTATCGTACAATTTAATGTCAATTCTTCGGGTTAACATTTTAAAACATTGTGTAAAAAACATGAGGTGACAGAGAATCTATGACTAATCCCACTTTTAAGAGAGTCTCATTAGCTAAGAGAGTCTCGTTAGCATTTATCTCTAACAATTTCAAGGGGCACATTCCAAATTAAATAGGCATTTGGATATAGGCACCTGAACTTTATATTTTTCACATTAGATTCTCGTTAATTTATGAATGAGAGGCATCAATGCTTGTTTGAAATGGTCTAATGCAGAGAAAATGGTCTTTAAATTTGTAACATAATTTATGGGGGGAAGAAAAATGCTAGGAAAATCATCTTTTTAAACCATATTTTGTAAACCACATAATGAGGCAATTGGTACTTTGAATCCATTTTTAATGGTTTAAAGAAGGATTTCAACCATCAACCGTCATATCCTATGGTCCACAAAATATAGTCTAAAAAGATAATCTCTCCAATGCCATAGTTGAGTTTTCATTTGAACCAAGAACAAAGTAACAAAAGAAATCAATAAAAAAATAAAACTAAAGAGTAATTTTGGTAGTACATACTATCATTATCATTCATCTCCATCCTCATCCCATATCAATTAAAATCATGTTATATTTTTATTGTATTGAAATTTTATATTAAATGTGATTTTACAAAGCTTAACCATCACAAATTTGCATCTGCTACCATCTCAGAGTCACATCAAGCAACATAAGCTATCAACACATTTGTAGAACACTATATGGCTAGTTCAAATACCATCGAAGAAGAGACTGAAGAAAACAAAATCTTCGAAGAGAACGAAGAAGTTGAGACATCAGATTCTCCGTCATCTCTTCTGCTGTAGGCTGCTTCAATACAAAGCTCAACCATCACAAACTATAAGCATCTATTTCCATCACAAAGCTACATCCTGAAGCTTTCTAAGAAATAGTCTACAAGACCACAAGACTTCAACAGGCTAGAAGGAAATGCAAACAAGGATCAAACTGCAAAGCACATATACCGTATGACATAAGCTCTAACTCACAAATATTGCTATTTTTCTCTTCTATATGCAAATGCAAAACGCAGTTGGTAGATCTCTATGGCTAGTTCAAATACCATTGAAGTCGAGATGGAAGAAAACAGAGACTCTCAAGACAATGAAGAAGCTGAGACATCAGCTTCTTCTTCATGTATTCCATAAAAAATATGTTGTAGAGATTTACCTGATTCTCTTTACCACTGCTTGATATATAGTTCCATCTTCCCCGAGAGCCACTGGATTTCCAAAGGGAAACTTATTCGGATAGTAGTGGCTGAAGGAGTGGTTCAAGAGAAAGCAGGGCAGATTATGGAGGATGTAGCAGAAGAAAATATAAATGAATTGATCAACCAGGGCTTGCTGCAAGTATACGATGACCGCCCTCACACAGGAACTAAATTGCAGGTCCCTAGGTCCCCAATCCTCTTCGAGAATTCTGTCTTCACCTCTTAGAGAATTCAGTCTTCACCAACTAGAATACTCAGATTCTATGAAATTCCTCCACTTGCACCGTTGCTTGCGGCTGAAGACTTTACCTGAAGGTTTGCAGTTTCTCACTACTCTTGAGCAGTTAGACTTGCTGCCTTTGACGAATGATCATGCAGAACGATTGAGACCTGATGGGGGAGAGGAAAACTACAAAATTAGGCACATTCCACATATCATTTATTACCATATCAAGGGCGCAACAAATTGCAGCCACTAAGGAAGTATAAGGATCTAATAAAGTTTGGAGATCTTCGGATGGAAAGGAGCCAATGAGGGTGAATGGATAATTTTTAAGCTGTCTGATATATTCAGGATCACATATGTACCAATGCAAAGCTGTAATAGTTAGGATTGTTTCCATATACAAGTAGTTGGCCCTCAACTATAATGATTGACTGCATACACACTTTTCTTTCTTTTTGTACACCTCCATACACACTTTCAATTCCAGTAAAACATCACAAAGCAGAATAAAATCCACTGCTACGGACAGTTGCATTTGACAATACATCGTCTTTATAGCTTAATAATTACAATATTATATCCTTCAGTTTATCATCTTCACATCTTAATAGTTGCCTCTGGCCTTCTTTATGCATCACTAGAGAGCTGCTTATAAGAAGAGAAGGTAAAACAAGCAAAACCAATCCGAGATTTTATGGCATTCGATTAACGCAGAAAGTAAGAGCCTTGTCAGATTTCCGTACATATAAAAAATATTCTGTTCCTAGTACAGATAGCTTGTTTTGTCACTAATTTTAAATCCTACTACAAGGAATATTTTGATCAAACAAGAATTCACTACCTTTAATCCAGCTGAGCCCGGGCATTTTCATCAGTTTTCCTTCTGTTATGGAATCCCTCAACTTCTTTGCATCATCCCACCTCCCATCACCAGCATATATATTCGAAAGCATGACTCTGTACGCACTTTTCTCCGAATTACTTTGAAAGAGCCCTTGGGCTACAATTTCTGCCAGGTCCAAATTTCCACATACATCACAGCACAATAAAAGGGCTCCCCATATGCCGCTGTCCACTGGCTCAGGCAAGGACAAAATTAGATAGTAAGCCTCTTCCAATCTTCCTTCCATCCCAAGAAGTTTCACCATATGAACATAATGCTCCGTTCTAGCTTGAATGCAAAACTCATCTTTCATTCTTCTGAAAACTTCCCGGCCATCTTTGACAAGGCCAGCATGGCAGCATGCACAAAGGAGAGAAGAAAATGTAGACTCATCAGGTTTCAATCCGTTTCCGAGTATCTCATCAAACATTCTAAAGGCCTCGGAGGCAAGTCCATGCAAACCAAGACCCAATATTAAAGAATTGTACGAAACAATATTCTTCTCTGGCATGATCTCAAAAACACGGGTACCCATCCCCAAGAAGCCGCACTTTGAATACATGGCTATAAGTGCAGAGGAAATCATGACATCCGATTCGATTCCATGTCGAAGAACATAAGCATGTATCTCACAACCAGGCCCTACATGCGCCATCTGAGCAGCAACAGCCAACATACTGGCAATCAAAACTGAATCCGGTTTCTTACCTTCCATGTTCAAATTCTTGAAAAAAAACAATGCCTTGTCATAATCTCCCGACTGCGAAAACCCAGTGATCAAAGCAGACCATGTAACTAAATCCGGCTCGGACAAACCACTAAAAACTCTATGTGCAGAATTCATAGACATACATCTCGAATACATGCTCACAAGTACACTGCTCACATGAGCATTAGAATCTAAATTCCATTTCAAACAAAGGCTATGTATTCCTTCTCCAATACTTATCAAGCTCGAATCCGCTAAACCCGAAAGCAACCCAACAATTGTGTATCCATCCGGCACCATCTCCATGCTTCTCATCTCACTAAATAGCTGCAACCCTTTATCCCAAAACCCGCCACTTCCATAACCCGAAATCATCGAATTCCATAAAACCAAATCCGGCTGTCGAATCCCATTGAACACCCTGCTTGCTTCATCAACAAGGCTGAGTCTTGAGTAAGCTGAAACAAGTGCACTGCTACAAATGGAGTCCAATCCCAACCCTGCAACCATTACTCCACAATGCACAAGCTTCAGTCCATCCAAATCAAAACTATCAGCGCAGGCACGTACAATGCAAGCATAAGTGAAGTTATCCGGTTTGATGTCAGTTCTACGCATCTCAGAAAACAGAGAAAATGCATCTTCAAATCTGTATGCTTGAGCGTGGGCTCGAATGATGGAGTTCCAAAGGTAGACACTCCGGTGGGGACTTTCGTCGAACACTTGACGTGCAGAGCGAAGGTCTCCGTTGATTGCATAGAATCTGAGTAATCTGGTTGCGTAAAAAGGGTCGGGGCGGAGGTGGGTTTTGAGAAACAGAGCATGCAATTGGTTGGTTCTTGATAGCGATTGGTAGACTTTGGAGAGGCAGAGGCACGGCCCCTGCATTCGAAAAATAAGTTTACTTGCAGAGGGCTCTGGCAACCTGCGAATAAGAAGAAGAGGGTTGTGGCCCTACTTTTTCACTTTATAAAATAAAACGGTAGCGTTTCACTCTTCCAATAGTTTTTATGCAGTAATGGATGAAAACGGAAATAATGGGAGATAAATATGGGCCCAAATTAATGTTCAGCTAAGTCCATCGTAAACAAAGAGAGCGGATATATTCGTTCATCGTACATTATGTGGTCAGTTTTTATTAGGTACTGTTTATATTCAATTTTAAATAAAAATATTTACAATGATTTCTGGCCGCACGATGTATGATGAACGAATGTGATTGGAAGATCCCCAAGATCTTCACAAAGAGGATCCGACGAGGATCCTCCTGGGCAAACAAAAATACCTACGCGGAGTACAATAGAATTCCTCGAGAAGGTTAGTGTGGAAGTACATCTGAGGATGACTCCCAAACAATTCTTGCGAGAGTTGGAAAAAAAAGTGTACGGATAAAGCAGGTATCCATATAACTACTTGCCATCTATGCTTCACCAGCAATTCCAGGTTTAGGAATTTCACTCGGCTCGTGCACAACCCTATGCAATTATGTTATAAAGGAATTGAACATATTGGTGGGCTGGTTATTCAGAGCTAGCAACTAGCGGCTAGATTTTGTCCCGCAATTAGAAGTAAATGTTTACTTAAAAATGAATAAACTGTTTGATAATCAATTTCGTTTCCAATTTTCATTTTTTGTTTTCACTTTTTTTAAAACTAAAAACTGAAATCTTGATTAGTAACTATTTTCAGTTTTTAGTTTTCAAGAAAAATAAAAACAAAAAAATCGAAAATTAAAAACTACTTTCTTGAGTTTTCAAAATTTGATCTTGAGTTTTTACTTTTTGGTTTTTAGTTTTCATTTTTTGTAAAATTGAAAACTGAATGATGTTAACAAACAAGATTTCAGTTTTCAAAAACTAAAAAATAAAAACAAAATAATCATCAAACAACCCCTTAACATCGTTGGATTCAACATTTCCTACTTTTCATTCCTCATTTATAATTTTACACCAAATTTCTTATATGACTACTAGATATAAAAAAAAAAACCGACCGTATCACATTCATTTACTTTGGCTTTAGTGGTTTTGTAGAGATTAAGACTCCAAAGCCAAATGGAAACACTAATGGTTCTCATCCAGGTACTATATACGTAGGCAATTTTCTCTTCCGATTAATATAAAAATCCATGTGACATCACTCGGGCGGATTAGCGGAATGCTTGAACGGTGATGGACTTGCAAGAAAACAAGTAATTGTAGTATGAACCATTTGTATTTAAAACTCACATAACTAATATGAATAAATTGTATATAAAACCGATTCTTAGCTGACTATTTAAAACAAGATTTGAATAAGATTTGAAATTGAGAATATAAAAGAAACAGAAAATAAAAGAATTGAAATTGGTTTTAGTAAAAACTCGGCAGCAAAGAGAAAATTAAATAGTTTTGAAGAAAAAATCAATCATATGCAGTTCTATCAATTACGTATGAGTTGATACATGCAAACCATGGAGGTTAGGTCTTTCTAATGCATATTCTACTTATGGCATTCAAGCTTGAACGTATATTAAACATGCAATCCGTCTGTGATATTCATATCAAATATGAGCATGCAAGACTCATTAAACTTTGTGAAAAATCTTTTGAAAATCATGCAACACTTACGACGTGGCATTTACCTTAAGTGAAATTACAATTATCAATCACAAGAAACCCTTCTCAATTTCAGGATGACATTCCAACAGAAGTTGCATCAAATTACTTGTCTAAACATCCTAATGGTGATCAAACATTAAGACACAGAGATAGTTTAAACATGATGATTAATAATTCAAAGCAATATGCCATAAGCAAATTGAAAAGAAACTACATATTCATACCGAGGCTCGTGGACTCGCCATAGCAAAAGGAATTAGTTACGCATATTTATAATTGAAAAGTACAAATATTATTAAGAAGAAAAGATAGAAAACACCCTTGTAACAAATCGTCAAAAGCTCCTAAGCTGAGATCTCCAAGTCTAAAAACATTCTGGCCCTAGAAAAAGACCCGGCTAAATATATATAGTGTGCACAAATTATCTAAATTAGGTCTTCCAACAAATTTGGAAACCCAATTAAAATAATAAACTAGGAAATACAATCCTATCCTAGGACAATCTGGGCAACCAAATATTCAACATGTTCCCTAGTCGAATCTGCTCAAAATCAGGCCTGCCAGGTGGCGTTAGAAAGATAAAATTGTACCTTATATTTTATAAAAAGGACTTTTCTAAAAAAAAAGTTCATCTTGAATTACTTATGGCCCAAACAAGAACAAAACGTCAAGTTGCCAGCACTGCGCGATTAGCCTTCTTTTATTTATTTTTTTTTTGTCCCAAGATTAGCCTTCTTTTATTCACTACGGTCAAACGGTTGAGAAATAAATTATGAAACTTCGACACAATCATCTTGAAAGACGCATGAATCTACTCCACAAAATTTTCATTTCATCGTTTTTTGCTCAAAATAGATTCACATGTCCTACAATTGAAATATAAAGTAAAGTATCAAAATTCTTACAAAATAACAAATAAATTATAACTAAGATTAGGGTAAAAATATAGAATAATATCGACTCATCACCTATCGATTGAAATCTTTGCTTAATAAATTGGATGTGTCCTTTTTTTTCTTTGGTTGAAATTTGAAGTTATTTGAATTCAATTTTTTTTATTCAATTGCATTGGTGAATGTTATTAGAATTCAATTATATCTATCGGTAATCTTGCTTGAATATTATGGCTGAATTTTCTGTTTTTTAGTTTCTTGGTTGGTTGCTTGGTTTGTTCCATTTTTTTTTTAGCAAACCTCAACGATACAAGAGAAATTTTATTGAATCAGAAAAAAAAAAGAAATTACACTTACTTAAGGGGACATAAACCTTAGCTCATAATATAAGTAGAAATAATAAAGTAAAAATACAAGAAAAGAATGGAGGACATAAACTTAACTTCTCTTAAGAAAACAAATAAAAATACAAGAAAATATGAACGACGCGTGCCCCAGATAGTCCTCGGGGGGTGGGGTGGGAAGTCAAGCCTGATTTAGAGTTTCTTTAGGGGTGGGGGGGGAGGTAGTGGAACATGTCTATGCGATGGCTGTTTATTGCGAGCAGGTGTAGGTGGCGGCCTATTGAATGGTCTTAGGCTGCGGCGAACGGGCACCATTTTGGTGCTCAAAATATCACTTTGACATTCAAAGCAACCTTGTTCAGTTATATGAGAAAATCACAAGAAGCAAGAAATTAGTTACCAAATAATAAAATTGGTAAAAACTAAGTCGATTTAAGTAGCTAATGCTAATGCTTGGAGATCTCATAAAAGGAAGATAATTATTAGTTATACCATGAGGAAGTAGTCCACAAGTTGCTTGAAAATCCCCCACCAGAAGCAACACTAGTGTTGTAATTGCCACCAGCTTTGCTGAAGAACCATTCATCTTCGGGAGCAGAAACAATAACTTCGAACCACAACGTGGAGATGAATGATAGTGCAAAGGGAAAGCAAGATTTATAGACTTTAACTTGCAGGGGTTTGGACAATAATTATATGCTTCTGTTTCTAGTTGGACTTTCGAAGGGTTGACCCCTAATTCTTCCATTGATGTAGAATAAATGACAGAATAAATCAAAGAGAAAATTGACCTTCCAAAGATAAAAGGATGTAGTGGGAACTTGCATATGAGCTCTGATTTAGACTCGTGCTACCTTTTTGGAAAGGAAACTACGCCACGAGCCCAACACATCGCTTCGGCTGTGACGTACGATAGATTTTGGCCATCCAGGGTCATTTCAGTCTCCAAAACAGCGTTTAAAATTTCATAATAAAAATCGGACTCTTCGTTTGTCATCCGATTAATGTTTAACTAATGTTGTTTTAATTATTAGAAGTCATTTGAGTTGTTCCAAATGTTTGTAATCTTTATTTAAGTCATGTGGACGTACCAATAGCAATCATTCAAGAATTAATCAAACAAAACCCTTTGGGATTTCTCTCAATTTTCTAATGGATTCCAGATTTTGTTTTATAATGGATTACGTTGATAACCCTTTCATCGCTTTGTGCCGCGCCATCCATTCTTTTCATTTATTCTCTACCATACAAGAAATTCTTCATTTGTTCATTGAAAATATTGTAATTTTTTAACGCGTGACAATTATTTATTAAAGTTTAGTGTCATTGAAATTAAAACTTGATGACAAATGAAAATTTCTCATTACCATACACCTCAATTTAGTAGAATCTCCAATGCGCACTGTGGGTGCTTCATTTTTTTTTTTTTTTTTAGACTAAAAACTTCATGTTGCACATGCCAATTTGACAAATACAATTTGATAAATAAAAAAAATGGAAAAGGATTAGGTCTATCATTAAATTGAATTAATCAAACAAAAATGACAAACATAATTAAATAAGAGTATGTGACAGACTAAATGGAGTATGTCTTTATCATTCCCTTCTGGTAGCAGAAGAAGCACTCACTTCCGGTAGCAAAAAAATAAATAACTAAAAATATGACTTTAGCCCCTGAAACTCAAGTTTCTTTACATAAAATCCGACATAATCTTTTTACCTGAATAAAACCCAATGACTAGGCTCCACATAAGCAAATTCATTAATTCTATTTGCCTTTACACATTTTGCATTTTTAGATGCCTAAAACACCCCTAATTACAATTTTAATGTATACATTAAATTCTATGCAGATTTGAAGGGAGGGATTAATTAAAAAAATGCATTAATGTTTAAAATCATTGCATATTGATATATCATAACAAATTGTATGTTAATGCTTCTTGGAAAAAAAAAAGCACTAATGTTATACTTTCCTTAAGATTTTGTAATTGTTTTTCAAATTTGCATAAAATTTGACAATTTTAATTTAATCTTGTCATTTTCTTATCCAAATGAAAATCTGAAAGGGCACTATAAAATTTGTCCAGTAATAATACATGCAAAATAATTTACTTATAAAATTAAAGAAATGTTATTTGATTCAAAAGAAATTTATATAATATATATATATATATATATAAATGCATGCAAATAATTCACCTACAAATAAAGGAAATTTGGTTAAAAATAATGTATCTACTACTTTCAATTTTCCTTTTTTTTTTTTTACAAACATAATGTACCTACAATATAATTTACCTATTGTTTAATCAAATAAAAAAAATAACGTATCTATTGTTTCATTTTAATGGTGATAATTTGTCTTGGTTTAGTTTTTACGAAATAATTTAGGCACTGTTTAACTTGACCAAAATAATGTAACTACTATTTTAATTTACCTACAAAATAAATGCTATTTGATTCAAAATTAATTTACTTACATTTTACATATAAACATAGATAAATTATTTTTAACATGCATATATAATAACAAATAAAAAATGTCTAATCTATGTAAAATAATTTACCTACAACATAAAGAACATTAATTGGTTTGTTTTTTTTTATCAAACAATATTATTTGATGCAAAATAACTGATTATACAAAGGATTTTCTTTTTTCATATGAAAAATGTGCCCATAATTGTTTATGAATATGGATAAATTAGTGTATATATATACATGTTACTAATATTTATGATACAAGAAAGGTAAATTTCCATATGGGTTAATTGCTAATCATAATTAGGGTGACTAATAATATTTATTGACATAATTAGGGGTTTGTGGCATAAGTTATAAATATGTTGTAATAATTGGTTACATATTTGTCTACATGGTAGTCTATTTGAATTTTGGGTTTTATTTGAATATTTACTATTATGTGGGTTTTTGTTTGAAAAATAGGAGTTTCAAGGGTCTTTCTCTAAAGAACCCAAAAAATAACTTTGAAAAATCCTATCACTGCCACGTTGTGTTTTTTGATAGGGGTGTGCTATCCACACACCCCAAATTACTTCTCACACACCCCTTGTTAATTTCTGTTCGTTGATATTCTTTAATTCATCCGATCCGATTGTCAAAAATTAAAAAGATGTGTGAGAAGTAAAATGGGGTGTGTGTGTGGATATCACACCCCTTTTGATAATGCAAACGGGAAGCAAGATTTATAGACCTAAGAGCATATTGAAAGGAAAAGTAAAAAATCCAACGTAGACTATTTTGACAAAAAAAGTGATTTTCTTGTTTCAAATGAGATGCTAAAATTTTACATAGAGTGATATTCTCCACTTGGTTGTAGGCAACGCCAAATTTTATTGTAACGTTGGGCCCACATATTTGTTTACTTTTCTTCACTTTAATTATTTTATTATTAAATTATGACTCGTTTGTTTTTATGAAACCAAAACGTATTTTAATTTGATACCTCGGTTGGAATATTAGACTTTACATGATGTTATTTTATCACATCAACTGTAAAAATGAAATTTAACATCTTAATTTGACATCTTCATTGAAGATGATATTAATGTGCTGGGGTTTGCAGAATAATTACATGCAATTATGTTTTTGTTTGGATTTTCAAAAGGTTGACATCAAAGTCTTCCACCTTGGATAATGGATTCGCAGAAGACATACATTTAATTACGTTTCTGTTCGGACTTTCAAAAGGTTGACGTCAAAGTCTTCCACCTTGGATAATGGATTCTTACCCTAGCCCTCAATTTGGTACAATGACCAGTGCGCCGGCCGGTGTTAGAGTCAATTGTCACAAGTCTCGTATAAAGTAGGAGAGACATCTTAATTTGGACGAATAAGTAATCCTCACTTACATTAGTGCCTCATTCTAATTTTTTTTTTCTTTTAAGAATAAAGAGAGCTTTAATTAAGAAGACTTCAGCCAACTTTTTCTTAACCAAAATCACTCATGAACATTTATGTTAATACAGAGTTCTTTTTAGCCCACAAAATGGTACAGGTCAGAAAAGAGATCACAAAAGACTCAAATAAAGTCAAAGCCCGTGAAAGATTAAAAAACCAAAAGCCCAAAGGGAGTTAAAAGAGGGTATGACCTAACGGTAAATCCGACAGCTTGCCAGCTTAGTTCGACTAGGCTACATAAAGGAGTTTCCGACCAACGGGTGCATATGGGCAGCTTAGTTCGACTAGGCTACATAAACTGCTAGGGACAGTTGCATTTGAGCTTAATAATTACACTATTATATCCTTCAGTTTATCACCTTCATTTCTCTTCCACTTAATTATAAAAATCCATGTGGCATTACTCAGGCGGAGTAGCGGAATGCTTGAACGGTGACGGAGGCGGTTGTCTGGGAGCGTTAATAAGGTGGTGCCTTCCTGTATTTCTGGTTGGTGAAGGTGGCTTGGACATTATAATTTGTTCTTAAGCTGCGGCGGCGGACGGGAACTATTTTCTTGCATCCAAAGCAACCTTGTTTTCTTCCATGCGATAAGTAAATAAATTATTTAATGAGGGTAAGTAATACTCCTCATTCTCCTTATATCAATAAGAACTTAAAACTCAAAGAAAATTAACCTGCATCACTGCAACTGTACTACACCATATAAGACTACTGCTTTTAGCGGGAGACGTTCTTTTCCATTAGCGATTCCATGGAGGCCAACACTACCACACCAATATGTTAGAATTCCTCTGTCCCACATTGGCCAGAAGGCTTGAGAACAAACCCTTTAAATAGAATTACCTCATTCTAACTAACACCGAGACATTTTGTATTAAAACCTCACACCTAACGGATTGAGCAAGTGGCCAAGTAGGGACAGTATTGGTGTTGTTGGAGTGGGCCTATGGCCCGTCTACCTGAAATTTAACATGGTATCAGAGCCAGAGAACGGGCACATACATCCACGTGAATGGGTGGGTCCCCTTTGACCCCGCGTGAACGAGTGAGTCCCGACTTGGCTCCATGTAGGCCAAGAGATGCCACGCGAATGGGTGGGTCCCCATTGGCCCCACTCAAACGGGTGAGGCCCGGATTGGCTCCACGTGGTTGCCGATATGTGGAACTTCACATGTGACCTATAAAATGGGGTCTCACGTGCGGGGGAGTGTTAGAATTCCTCTGTCCCACATTGGCCAGAAAGCTTGAGTACAAACCCTTTAAATAGAATAACCTCACTTTAACTAACACCGATGCCTTTTGCATTAAAACCTCACACCTGACGGATTGAGCAGGTGGCCAAGTGAGGACAATATCGATGTTGTTGTAGTGGGCCCATGACCCGTCTACTTGAAATTTAACATGGTATAACCATGCCCACCCTAAGAGGTCGCACTTGGTGCGATGGCAAGTGCCTTCGCCCATGAGCGGTAGGTCTTGGGTTCGAGACTTGGGAGCAGCCTCTCCATAAATGAGGGTAAGGCTAGCCGACATTCACCTCTCCCAGACCCTGCGTAAAGCGGAAGCCTTGTGCACTGGGTACGACCTTTTTATAACCATGCCCACCCTCATGAGTAGATTCTGAAACATTAATGGAATTGCTTGCTTAGCAAGCTAACAGCAATGTAGCTGAGGATCTTGATCCTCATTTCATTGCTTGTGGCTTGTTAGTGAAGGTGTAATTTTTGCTCCCACATGCTCAACCGCATATCTTTAAATACGTTGATCTCCTCTATCATAATGCCAGTCATAATATTTATCTTATACAAAGTGTAATTTAACAATATGATAAACACTTCAATTAATTAAGCAGAGAGTTCACCATTTATATATTCAAATAATAGGAGTAGTGTACAAAAGTTGATGTAAGCCAAAGAACTATCAACAACCTAGGTGACTAAAAGTCTTCTTCACCGTCGGTTCAGTATATATGTAGTGAAGTTTGACTACCGTGTCAACCACGCATACTTCGATGTTCATTCCTCTGCCAATACTGGAACCTGTCGTTGAATCCTATTCGATCAGTATCATGAACAAGAGGCGAAACCAGTCATGTTCGACCAACCGGAATTAAAGAGCTCCGACAAGGAGCTTCTTTCCAATGTGGTTTCGTCATTTGGAATTGAAAGATCACGTGAGCATGGTGAGTTGCATAATGATATAATGGACATGATTATGAAGCGGGGTTGCGAAACTGAGCAGCATAAGATTTTGATGGAGGATGTAGAGGTATCGGGGTTGTACATTTATGTTGGAAAATCCCATGACATGTATCGGTGTGGGGAATGTAAGCTGAAGAGGCGTTTGGAGGAAGCAATAGAGATGGTTAAAGAGTGAATAAGAAAGAGATATGCAATTAGGGCAAATGATGATGTGAAGGAGGAGGAGGGTAGCGATCCGACGAGCAAAGAAAAGAAGGGAGGAGATCCAACCAAAAAAGAAAAAGAAGGTAGAGCGAGAAAAAGAAGAAGAAGAAGAAGAAAGAACTACTACAAACCTGCTCGTAAGAGAAATATTAGGGTAAAGTGATGATGTGAAGGAGAGCTTGCTCACGTGTTTCAATGGTAAGTGTTTAGTGTGCCTATCAAGTGAAGGACTAAACTAAAAAGGATTAGGATATCTTGGATGTAAGATATTTGGATTTGTGTTTCCTAGTTGGTTTGGGATTTGGTTTTAGTATAGGATTTGGTTTCCTATATTCTAGGGACTTTGTGTAAACCTAGGACATCTATTAGTATAAATAGATGTATGTGGAATAGAGTTTTGTATGTGAGAGTTTTGAGAGGCATAAGTTTGTATACTTGAGAACACTTTGTGTTTATTAGTTCTCTTGTATTTGTTGGTAATTAATATAGCTTCCGTTGTTAGAGAGGTACTCCTATAGTGGAGGAACTCTAGAATCGTTGTGTTTTGTTTATTGCTTTATTGGTTTTTTGGTTTAGTTTAGAACAAGTGGTATCAAGAGCTTAGGTTTTGATGTGGGTTGTGACTATCAAGCAATGACGAAGACTAGTGATTTCACCAGTAGTGATGATGTTGAAGAAAAGTCTAGCATTAGTGGAACCAAGACGACGGTTCAAAGTGTAATCCATTGTATAATATTGCCAAAGATAGCTTTACAGAGAAAGAGAGAAGAAGAAAGGAGAATCAAGAGTTTAGACAAAGAAGAGAATTTCATAAATGTATTATCTTTCTTGTTAGTTACATGATGCGAAATATATAAGCACACAAATTAAACCCTCTTTTTATCAATTGTAGCAAAGTATGTAAGTAGGGATCGTTCTAGACCGGGGATTAGGAGGGATTGCTAAATCACTTGAAAACTGACTCAAATAGGTAAAAACAAGTTTAAAACACTAAACTAGACTCAAAGAATGCAAAACTAAACTTTAAAACACCAAAACTAACCAAAAAACTCAAAACAGCAAACAAACACTCAAAACTGTCTTAAAAACACTTTCTGGGCAGTTTTGACACCTAACACTAAATTGGACGAAATTGGGTTATAACTTGACTCAAGACCCTTAAAAACACAAACTAAATTAATTTCTACTTAATCTAACACTTTAAAATAAATGGGGAATTGGTTTTGACGAAAATTAAAAAACAAAAACAAAACTTGTAAATTGAACAGATTCTAAAACGAATTTGAGAAAAGTGAATGGATGGAAAGCTAGCTAAGGGGTTCTTCTTCACACATGTCACACTTGCATACAAAACGATTTCCAATTGCTTTTCGATAAACCATGAATTCCCAACACCCCAGATTAACCGTGAATTGCACTAATTAACCCTCAGATTTTCCTTAAGTTATTGAATTGGATGAATTGCATACGACAACCCAAAACATTCCCCACAAGTTCCCTACATGAATTGCATAATAGAGATACAAGCAAGAATCATTAAGTTCTATGAAAATCATAAGCATTGGCGAAACACTCGTTACTATGAATTGCATGAAACTCATGCCAAGAATTTACTTAACACGATTGTGATCAACAACCTTTACTACTTGTGAATATAAGTTCATAACGATTAGGTGAAACTCCCTTATATCCTAGCATCAAACTTATGCATGAAAATTAAGCGTGCACTCTCAACCAACATACACAAATTAGTTTTAATTCATGTAGATAAGTAAATTGAATTCACAACTTATGAAACGCAATTAGAAGTAATCAAATCATATAGCAAGCATAAACATGGTTTCGAATTCCCCCCTAGCCAAGGGGGGTTTAGTTCCTCATACTCACAAAGCAAAGATACATAAATTTAGACATTAAAATCCAAAGAAAGAAAACACCTAGATGATCCAACTGGGACAGCAGGTGCATCCACAAGTCTTCTTTCCTCCTTGCTGCGGCACTTGGTCTAAAGTCAGGTTCTAGGGTGGTATTTGTATGGGAGAATGGGTAGGGAATGGTATGGAAGGGTTTAGGATTGATGGGGGGTACGGCTAGGGTAAAAAGAATCAGAAAAATATGGAAGAATGGTGAAGGAAGGCTGCGGCAAAGAGTGGGAATGATTTCTGGCGAAAATTCTGAATATGGAGGGGTGGTTGATGTGTTTTTGATGTAGTGTAATGTGTAGTGTTCTTCCCTTCACTCCTTATTTATAGAAGCTCCAAAGCAAAGAATCACTCAAGTGGCTTCAATAAACAATACAAACAAAGACCAAAATGATGCAAAAACAGCTAGTTTACATGCTCTTTTATCATTGTGTCTTGCCTTTAACAAAAGGCAATCATTCCTCTTTTGCTAATTCAACTCCTTTGTAGCTGTCCATGTGCCTTCATTCTTCAATTTCTGATGCATTTGCCTTGTATTCCATCCCTTTTCCACATGTACTAGCTGTTAGACAACTTTCACACACATGTTTTGCATCATTTCATCTTGCAAACATTAACTTTCGGCCACTTTACACCTCTACACACATGCTATGCATCATTTCAGCTTGCAATTATGTTTGTAGTTGCTGAAAATGTGAATATAACTTGTAAAGCAATCCAACAAATGGCATCTTTCACTTCTTTTCCTTTCAAATTGTTCCTTAAGTGTATGTATCTGCACACTTCCACACTTCAACTTCATTATTCAGATTTTTGCATGTGTTGAAACCCTTTTTAAAACACCAAAAACGTCCATCCCACTTGCTCCATATGCATGCAATCCATTTTGGCCCAAAATTGCTCCAAATTGCACCAAAATGCACTTTCTTTCCACCTTTGTTATTAGGACCTACAAACACACGAAAATAGCTTAAAACACTCTTATAAGCAATAACTAAGTAAGTAAATGCAAGAAAACATGTTAACTAAGTCGCATAAATATGCTCCTATCATTACAAAATGATTGTTACAAAGCTTATATAGTTTGCCTTTGTAGCTTACACTCTAAGCTACATTATAACAAACTTTAACTAACCTTGTAATCTTTTGACACATGTCTAATTCACAGCCATAGGATCTTCATACTCCTAACATCCCCCCTCAAGCTCAGGAGCAGAGAAATGCAGCCTGAGATTGGCACAATGAGTCTGAAAAAGAGGGGTAGAGAGACCTTTGGTAAGGATATCTGCAAACTGCTCAGTTGAAAACACAAAGTGCACCAGTAGTTGTTGTGTTGCTACCCTTTCACGAACAAAATGGACATCAACCTCAATATGTTGTGCTCGTTGATGTTGAATTGGATTGCAAGTCAAAGCTATCGCAGACAAATTGTCACAAAAGATGAGGGGTTGCTCAGTAATTAGAATATATAGAAAATGCAGCAGAGACTTGAGCCAATCCAGTTCAGCAGCTGTAGTAGATAGTGCCCGATATTCAGCCTCCGTTGATGACCGAGAGACTGTGGTTTGTTTCTTAGACATCCAGGAAATAGGATTAGAACCCAAGAACACCATTATGCCCGTAGTTGACCGTCGATCATTAGGGTCTCCAGCCCAATATGCATCACTATATGCAGTTATATCAAGAGATCCTCGGACATAGTGAATACCACAGCCTCGAGTAGCCTTTAGATACCTGAGGATCCGTTTCACAGTCATAAAATGAGATTCCATCCGTCTTTGCATAAATTGACAGACCTGATGCACTGCAAAAGCAATGTCTGGTCTAGTAAACGTCAAGTATTGTAGGGCACCAACCAAGCCCCTATACAAGGAAGGATTATTGTATGGCTTGCCATCATCGATGAGCAGTCTATTGTATGGCAAACATGGAGTAGCACATGGTTTAGAGAGAAGCATGTCCGACTTAGTTAAAAGGTCAGTTACATACTTGTCTTGGGAAAGAAACATGCCATCCTTATTCTGCACAATTTGAATCCCCAGAAAATAGTGAAGGGGTCCCAAATCTTTGATTTCAAACTCCTTAGCAAGAGATTGAATAACTTCATTGATAACTTGCATAGCACTCCCTGTTATGATTATGTCATCCACATATAAAAGCAGGATCACCACAGAATGATCAATAGTTTTCACAAACAAGGATGAATCGGCATATGTAGACTTGAACCCTAAAGATGGTAGAAAAGTCGTGAACCTCTCATTCCAGGCCCGTGGTGCCTGTTTTAAACCGTAGAGTGATTTATGTAACCTGCACACATAATCTTCATGTTTTGGATCAACAAACCCAGGTGGCTGTGTCATATAGACTTAGCCCCAGTTTGGGGTTGAGGTGATTTTAAAAAAAGCTGCTGTGAAAAAAAGCTGGGAGTGTTTTTGGTGTTTGGTAAACTAAAAAAAAGGGCTTATTTTGGAAGCTGCTATGAGAATAAGCTGAAATCAAAGGAAAAAGCTGAAGCTGCCATTTGTAGCTTTGGAAAACTGGTTTTTTTTCAAAGCACACAGAACTACGGTGCTCCTTTAATGAAAAGACCCACTATCAGACTTTTTTTTTTTTTCCAAAAGCACTTTTACAAAAAAGTTTACCAAACACTCTGCTGATTTATTTCACAGCCGCTTATTCTCACAGCACAGCCGCTTATTCTCACAGCAGCTTTTTTTCAAAGCACAGCAATACCAAACCAGCCCTTATTCTTGCAATATGCCATGGAGGAAGGCATTCTTCACATCCAATTGTCTCAAAGTCCAGCCAAAATGTGCAGATAAAGCCAAGACTAATCTCACTGTTGTTGGTTTAACAACAGGACTAAAAGTCTCTCTATAATCAATGCCCTCTTCTTGACTAAAGCCTTTTGCCACCATCCGTGCCTTATATCTCCCAATTGAACCATCATCATTCTTTTTTATCTTATAAACCCATTTACACCTAACTAAGTTCTTGTGTTGAGGCAATGGAACCAATGACCATGTACCTTGATTATGGAGAGCAGCAATCTCATCTTTCATAGCATCATACCAAACTGGAGATTTGAGTGCAGATTTATATGTTGCAGGTTCCACTTGAGTCAAATCCACACCGCTATTTTCATGAACAGCAGCAAGTAAAGTAATTTTCTTCACAATCCCACTCTTTGACCGTGTCTGCATTGGATGTAAATTAACTGGAGGAATAGAGAAAACCACTTGTAGTTGATCAGGTTGGAATTCAGGTACCACAGTGAGTGCAGAGGATAAGGGCTGTGTTGTAGATGAAACAATGAATTGACCATCTAATGAACCGTCTGGACTAGAGCTTGAAACTGTACTTGGGACTGTAGAAGAATCTGCTGAAGAGTGATGTAGACCAGTATTTGGCATAACACTAGATATAGGAACTGAATCTAATGGTATAGAACCTGATGATGAACTCGAAGTTGAGGGGGAAGATGACTGTGGAACCACAAAAACATTATTTTGATCTGGAACAGGATGTAGGATTGATATATGTGATGGTAGTGGTGAAAAAGAACTAGGGTGAGATGTAGACACCAAAGAATGATAAGGGAACTCTGTCTCGTCAAATAAAACATGTCTAGACACATACATTTTGTTTTTCGAAGCATCATAGCAAAGAAAACCTTTATACTTTGATGCATACCCCAAAAACACACATTTGGTTGTTCTGGGATCTAATTTGGTACTAGTGTATGGCCTCAACCAAGGGTAACAGGAACACCCAAACACTTTCAGATGTTGGATTGTAGGGATAGAGTTGTACAACAGCTGAAATGGAGACTTATGTCCTAATACAGGAGATGGCATCCTATTAATCAAATATACGGAAGTTTGACAAGCAAAGGACCAGAATAAAGATGGTAAAGAGGCAGATTGTAATAAAGTGATGGATGTTTCAATGATATGTCTGTGTTTTCTTTCGGCTATCCCATTCTGTTCAGGTGTGTGAGGGCAGGACAATTGATGCTTTATGCCTTTATCGGATAGAAACTTTTGAAATGCTTTGCCAATATATTTACCACCACCATCACTGTGAAGGATCTTAATGGAAGTTTGAAACTGGTTGAAGATAAAATTGTAAAAGGAAACAAATGTACCGGAAACATCACTTTTATTGCATATGGGAAAAATCCAGCAAAATTTTGTACAATGATCAATGAATGTGACATAATATTTGAATCCTTCTAGAGAAACACAAGGGGCAGGACCCCATACATCACTGTGAACAATGTCAAAGGGGTGTACAGATTTGTCTCTTGAAGAAGAAAAAGGTAGTTTACTAAATTTGCCCTCTAAACATGGTTGACACACAGAAGGATCTTGATCAGCAACACAAGACACTTGAGAGGAATTTAAAATTTGAGAAACAATGGTATTAGAGGGATGACCTAGTCGTTTATGCCAAATACTGACTGTAACTTCTTTGCCCAGAAAAGCTGCAATTGTCCCTTTGTTGATAACCGAATGAGACCTTGATGAGATAATAGGATACAACCCATTATGACATAGCCCTTTGTAGAGTATCCTCCCTGTGGTTTTGTCCTGAATCCAAAATGAGAAAGTATCGAAAATCATCCAACAGTTATTATCCAAACAGATCTTATGCACAGATAACAAATTTTGAGACAGTTTTGGCACATAAAGAATAGAATTAAGCCTAATAGGCTGCATTGGAGTTCGAAGAAGACTAGAACCAATATGGGAGATAGCTAAACCTGCACCATTAGCTGTTTGAATGATCTTATTTGAAGGATATGGAGTGGACAATGAAAGATTTCCCATTTTAGAGGTCATATGATGATTTGCACTAGAATCAGTAAGCCAAACTTGCTGCTGAGATGGTGCTGATGGAGCTGAGAAAGAAGAGTAAGAACCATTGGTTGTGGCAGCATGCATAGCACTCATTGAGGAGGTTCCATTCTGCTGAAAACAGGTTTCAGCAGTATGATATAGATTCCCACATACTTGGCAACCGGATGCACCACTCATATTTCGAAATCGGCAGGTGTCAGCAAGATGATTGTGCTTACCATAAATTTGACAACCTTGAGAAACACTGGTATTCCTAAACCGACATGAAGATGCCAAATGATTATGTTTCCCACAAATTTGACAAATCTGAACCTGAAAACCATAGTTCTGGGGTCTTGGTGGTGAAGTACCAAGAATGCTAGGTGCCTGACTTGCATTAAGGTTCTTGCTAGGACCATATTTCGGATTGAAGTTGGTTCCAAACCTATTTCTGCCTTTATTCTGATTAAATGACTTATATGGATTGGAATTAGAACTAACATAATTTCCTCCAGAACCAGAAAAAGATTGAGTCTTGGATGGGAATCCATTGGTTTGTGCCATTAGTGCAGAGAACACCGGCACTGAAGGATTAGAATCAACCAAAACTTCTTCAGCAAGCAACTGAGACCGAAGATCTTTCAATGATATCACAGTTTCACGACCTCTAATCACATATCTTATAGTGTTGAACTCAGCCGGCAGACCATTTAGTGTCAGAATCACTATATCATCATCATAAAAAAAAGACACCAACAGCAGACAACAAATCTTGAACTTCTTTAATTTTCTGCAGATACACAGTGATAGAATCACTACCTTTCTTAATGGTCTGCAGCTCAGATTTGAGTTCAAATATACTTGTTTTTGTGACTGTGGAGAATTGTTCTCGAAGACGACTCCACAATTCTTTAGAGCTAGTACTCCCAATGGCACATGAAATCGCAGCCGAAGACAATGTTGAAGTGATCAATTGCATTAACGCTTTATCATGCATTTTCCACACCTTGTAGTCATCAGATTGAACCTTCGTAGCCAAATCACCAGAAGAATCAGGACAAAACGTAGCAGGACAAGGTACCAAACCATCAACAAAGCCAATTAAACTATGGCCTTCATGAAGCAACTCCATCTGAAAATGCCAAGCCAAATAATTGGTTTCATCCAATTTCATATTTACCTAGCTTGAGACTGAGGGAATCAAAGGCGCAATCGGAGATTGTAGAATCTGTAACTGAGCAATGGTCACCATTGTTGTCAATTATGTAGAAATCTTTACAGAGAACTAACCACAAAAACTTGGTGGGCACACTTTTAAGAAAACAAAATCAGACGAAATAGTATAGATGAAATACCCCAATTTATCAGAAAACGATCACAAATCCACATAGAGAAGTTCAGATAGAAGAGTACAGAGAAATTAGAGAAGCGGAAGCACAGAAAACCAAGATCGAAAGACCACCAAGCTGATATGCTTGTTTAGGCGAATGAAACCATGTAATCCATTGTATAATATTGCCAAAGATAGCTTTACAGAGAAAGAGAGAAGAAGAAAGGAGAATCAAGAGTTTAGACAGAAAAGAGAATTTTAGAAATGTATTATCTTTCTTGTTAGTTACAAAATGATTGTTACAAAGCTTATATAGTTTGCCTTTGTAGCATACACTCTAAGCTACATTATAACAAACTTTAACTAACCTTGTAATCTCTTGACACATGTCTAATTCACAGCCATAGGATCTTCATACTCCTAACATAAAGTACTAGGTTTGAAATTGAGAAATTTGATGGAACGAACAACTTTGCTATGTGGCAGTGTGAGGTTCGAGATGACCTGATACAACAAGGTTTGGTTGTGTTAGGAGACATGTCATTTTCGATGAAAAAAATAGAATGGGAAAGATTGAATGCTCATGCATGTTATACAATTCGGCTATGCTTGGGAAAGGAACAGAAGTATGGTGTGATGAACATAAGTTCTGTGAAAGAATTGTGGGCTACATTGGAGACAAAATATACGAAGAAGAGTGCATAGAATCGAATGCATCTCAAGAGCAAGTTGTACAGGTTCCAATACAAAGAGGGCACGAAGATGATTGGCCATCTAGAAGAGTTTAACAAGCTTCTAGCTAAACTGGCAAATCTTGAAGAGATAATTAAAGATGAAGACAAGGCCTTGATCTTGATGAACTCATTACCTAAATCTTATGAGCCTTTCGTGACCACTTGGATTTGTGAGCATTGCGTTCTTAACAAACAAACAAACAAACAAAGGTGAAATTTGGCTCAACTGTTAATCAAACGAAAGGGATTTTAGACTATGTTCACTCTGATGTTTGAGGGCCTGTAAAGAATGCTTTTTTAGGTGGAAACATATGGTTTGTATCTTTTATTGATGACTACTCTCACAGATCATAGATATATATGATGAAACAAAAGGACGAAGTTCTTGACATCTTCCTGGAATGGAAGAACATGGTGGATAACAAGACTGAAAAGAAGATTAAGATACTAGGAAGTGACAATGGAGGGGAATATACCTCTGATCCTTTCTTCAAAGTGTGTAAAAAAGAAGGGATTACTTGGCATTTCAGTGTTAGACATACTCCACAACAGAATGGGATTGCAGAGAGACTAAATAGGACATTGCTCGAGAAAGTTCGTTGCATGCTATCTTAAGCTAAGCTGCCAAAGAGATTTTGGGTATAAGCTTTGAGTTATGCATGTCATGTGCTTAATCGACTACCATCAATAACATTGGAGGGTAGAACAACCATTGAAGTGTGGTATAGAGAACCAACTCAAGACTATGATAAGCTAAGAGTGTTTCGATGCAATGCCTACTTTCATGTGAAGGAAAAAAAACTGGATCCACGAGCCAAGAAAGTTATCATTATGAGATTCAATAGTGGTGTGAAAGGCTTCAGACTTTGGTGTCTCGAGTTGAACAAGATTATAGTAAGTAGAGATGTGACATTCGATGAAAGTCACATGAAATTAAAGGAAGATGTTCAAATGGTGGAGCTTGGGGAACACGTAATTGTGAATTCACAGCCAAGTAAGGAAGCTGTGGAAGAAGAAAGACAAGGTGATCAACTTGAATATGAAGAGATGATCACAAAGAAGAAACACCATCAGAAGAACTAAAGATACAAGATGATTGCATAGCCCAAATGAAGGGAAAAAGAGACATATCCTTACATGTGAGATATAAAGATTGCATGGTCTACATGGTATATGCATTACTAGTAATTGAGGTTGAAATTCCCACTAATTTTGAAGAAGCAATAAATAGTGAAGAAGAGAGTCAATGGCATGATGCAATGGACGATGAGATGTTCTCCCTTCACAAGAATAAGACTTGGGAATTGGTGAAGCTACCTAGAGGAAAGAAAGCAATTGGCTACAAATGAGTTTATGCAAAGAAAGATAGAGTGGATGACAAGAGCTTGGTAAGATTTAAAGCTAGGTTAGTGGCTAAAGGATATGCTCAGAAAAAGGGAATAGATTACAATGAGATTTTTTTCTCCTGTGGTTAAGCACTTCTCTATTCGAATATTGCTTTCTTTAGTTGTACAATTCAACCTTGAATTGGTACAAGACGTGAAGACTGCATTTCTTCATGGTAATTTGGATGAAGAGATTTATATGAGACAACCTGAGGGGTATCAAGTGAAGGGCAAAAAAAGATTGGTTTGTAAGCTTAGAAAATCTCCTTATGGTTTAAAGCAGTCATCCAGGCAATGGTATTTAAGATTTGACAAGTTTATGAAGGGTCAAGACTATACAAGAAGTCATTATGATCATTATGTTTATCGCAAGAAGTTTAAAGATGGTTTGTCTATGTACTTGTTAATCTATGTGGACGACATGCTCATATCCTCAAGCAATATTTCAGAGATAGAAAAGTTGAAGGAGCAAATGAGAAGAGAGTTAGAAATGAAGGATCTCAATGAAGCCAAGAAAATATTGAGAATGGAAATCACAAAGGATAGACAAAAAGGTTTGGTGTGTTTGTCTCAGAAGCAATATCTTGAGAAGTTGTTACAAAAGTTTGGAGTAACAAAATACACTAAGCCTGTAAGAACTCCATTAGGTGCTCACCTCAAATTGAGCAGTGAACAATGTCCCAAAATTGATGAAAGAAGATGAAGATGGATGGTATTCCATGTGCCAATTTGGTTGGAGGATTAATGTGTGTTATGGTGTGTACTCGTCCTGATATAGCACACGTAGCTGGAATTGTTAGTAGATTCATGTATAATCCTGGAAGAGAGCATTGGAATGCTGCTAAGTGGATACTAAGGTATTTACATGGAATGAGGGACAAAGGTATTTGTTTTGAAAGATGTGATGAAGGAATTGATAAGTTCTCAGTTGGATATGTGGACTCAAACTTTGCTGGAGACTTAGACAAGAGAAGATCGATGACTGGTTATGTGTTTACTATGGAAAATGATCCTATATGCTGGAGATCAATATTACAACCAACGATGACACTATCAACCACAGAAGCAGAATACATATCGATCGCTGAAGCTATCAAAGAAGTAATGTGGACTTTAAGGTTGTTAGGAGATTTAGGTGTAGAACAACACAAGTTGGATGTATATTGTGATAGCCAAACTGCCATTTATTTGGCCAGATATCAGGTACATCATGCTAAGACTAAGCACATTGATGTACGATATCATTTTGTAAGAGAAGTGGTAGCTGAAGGTCAGATTCGTCTAAAAAAGGTTGCTACAGAAGGTAATCCAGCTGACATGTTGACAAAGGTGGTTAATGTAGCTAAGTTCGAGCACTACTTGGATTTGGTGCAGTTGAAGCAAGTTTGATCTTGCGATATAGTGGAACAACGAAAGTTGTTTGATGCCTCGTTATGGATTTCATGCCAAAGTGGAGATTGTTGGATTTGACATTAAATCAATATGCCTAAACTAAAAAGGATTAGGATATCTTGGACGCAAGATATTTGAATTGTGTTTCCTAGTTGGTTTGAGATTTGGTTTTAGTATAGGATTTGGTTTCCTATATTCTAGGGACTTTGTGTAAACCTAGGACATCTAGTAGTATAAATGGATGGATGTAGAATAGAGTTTTGAAAGGCATAAGTTTGTATACTTGAGAACACTTTGTGTTTGTTAGTTCTCTTGTATTTGTTGGTAGTCAATAAAGCTTCCGTTGTTAGATAGGTACTCCTATATTAGAGAAACTCTGGAATCGTTGTGTTTTGTTTATTGCTTGATTGGTTTTTTTGGTTTAGTTTACAATAATAGTATAAACGGCTCAAGTAAGATCATTCTCTATAGAGACTGATATGAACAATTTGTAGTTAAAACCTATAGGGACTGATATGAACAATTTGTATATAAAACCAATTCTTAGCTAACTATTTAAAACGAGATTTGAAATTGTGAATTAAAAGAAACATAAAATAAAAGAATTGAAATTGGTTTTAGTAAAAACTCGGCAATAAAATAGTTTTATGAAAAAATCAATCATATGCAGTTCTACCAATTACTTATGAGTTAATACATGCAAACTTCGAAGGTTAGGTTTTTCTAATGCATATTCTACTTATGGCATTCAAGCTAGAACATATATCAAACTTGCAATCCGTCTGTGATATTCAGATCAAACATGAACATGCAAAACTCATTAAGTTTTGTGAAAACCTTTTGAAAAATCATGCATCCCTTAAGACATTGCATTCGCCTTAAGTGAAATTATAATTAACAATCACAAGAAGTCCTACTCAATTTCATGATGACATTCTAATAGAAGTTGCATCAAACAAGATTTTTTAAAAGAAACTACATATTCTTACTAAAGCTCGTGGACTCGACCTAGCAAAAGGAATTAGTTACACATATTCATAATTGAAAAGCAAAAATATTATTAAGAAGAAAAGATAGAAAACACCCTTGTAACAAATCGTCAAAAGCTCCTAAGCCAAGATCTCCAAGTCTAAAAATGTTCTGGCCCTAGAAAAAGACTTGGCTAAATATATATATATATAGTGTGCAAAATATTCAATACGTTCCTAGTTTATTTGAAAAGAAACTACATATTCATGCTAAAACTCGTGGACTCTCCCTAGGAAAAGGAATTAGTTATACATATTCATAATTGGAAAACAAACATATTATTAAGGAGAAAAGATAGAAAATACCCTTGTAACAAATCATCAAAAGCTCCTAAGAAGATCTAGAAGTCTAAAAACATTATGGCCAGAGAAAAAGACTCGGCTATATATATAGTGTGCAGAAATTGAAATCCTATCTAAATTAGGTCCCCAACAAATTTGGAAGCCCAAATAATAAAATAGGAAAAACAATCCTACCCTAACTTGGACAATCTGGGCAGCCAAATATTCAACATGTTTCCTAGTCAAATTTGCTCCAAATAAAGCATGCCGGGTGGCGTTAGAAAGATAAAAACGTTCCTTACACTTTTACAAAATGGACTTTCCTAAAAAAAAAAAAAAAAAAAAAAAAAAAAAAAGTCATCTTGAATTACTTATGGCCGAAACAAGAACAAAACATCAAGCTGCCAGCACTGCATCATTGGCCTTCTTTTTATTCATTATGATCAAACGACTGGGAAATAAATTCTGAAACTTAGACACAATCATCTTGAAAGACATATGAATCTATTCCAAAATTTTTTCGTTTCATCGCCTTTTGCTCAAAATAGATTCACATGCCCTACAATTGAAGATAAAGTAAAGTATCAAAATCCTCACAAAATAACAAAAATTATAACTATGATTAGAGTACAAATATAGAATAATATTGACTCATCACCTATCGATTGAAATCTTTGCTTAATAAATTGGATGCGTCTTTTTTTTTTCTTTTTTCTTTTGTTGAAAATTTTATGTTCTTTGAATTCAATGTTCTTTTTATTCAATTGCATTGGTGAATGTTAATAGAAATCACTGTTCTAAATATCCCCGCCTAGGCGCTGGGCGGTTGGTTCACTGCCCCGATTAATGCCTAGGCATTTGAAAATTAAGAAAGGGCGCCTAGACCTACTGAGGGGCCCTCCTAGCCCACCCAGACCCGCCTAGACACATGCCTAGGTTGCAACTCACTTAGACAAAAAATAGATAACTTTCATATTACATTTTCTTTTTTTTTTCTTCAATAAATTGTAAGAGACTTGTTGAATACTTATAGGAACACACATTATATACTTGTTCTCAATGTTTTTATTGTGTTCCAATAGCTCATAATATATATGTCATTTCATTTTGTAGTTTATGATGAAATAATATATATTTTAAATATAGGGAACTGTTATTAGCACTCCAAAAATATCATTATACACTCCTCACAAGTATATTTTTCTTTCTAATTATAGAAAGTTTGGAGTGCCAAATAAGATTTTTGGAGTGCTAATACCAATTCCCTAAATATAAACGGACACTTATTTATACGAAATATAATAGATTTAATTAAATCCGTCTAGTTCGCCTAGGTGCCCACCTAGACCCCTCCTAGCTGCCTAGGCGCTAGGCCCCAGCCTGCCACCTGACTAGAGTCTAACGTCTTTTAGAACCTTGTTAGAAATTATATTTATTGGTCATCGTGCTTGAATATTATGGCTTAATTTTCTGTTTCTTAGTTTCTTGGTTGGTTGGTTTGTTCCACTTGTTTTAAAGAAACCTCGACTGCATAAGAGAAATTTTATAGAATCAGGAAAAAGAAGTTGCACTTAAGTAAGGGGACATAAAGTTTAGCTCATAATATAAGAAGAAATAATAAAGTAAAAAAATACAATAAAAGAGCGGGGAATATAAAATTAACTCCTCTTAAGAAAACAAATAAAAATACAAGAAAATAGGAAACGACGTGGTGCCCCAGGGAGTTTCTGCCAAGGGTTTTATGTTTGTTTATTTCACTTGTACCTCAGGCGTATGCGATTCCGGTTTATTGCGAGCAGGTGCAGGTGGTGGCCTTTTGAATGGTCTTAGGCTGCGGCGAACGGGCACCACTTTTGTGCTCAAAATATCACTTTGACATTCAAAGCAACCTTGTTCAATTATATGAGAAAATCACAAGAAGCAAGAAATTAGCTACCAAATAATAAAATTGGTAAAAACTAAGTCGATTTAATGAAGTAGCTAATGCTAAGGCTTAGAGATCTCATAAAAGGAAGATAATTATTAGTTATACCATGAGGAAGTAGTCCACAAGTTGCTTGGAAATCCCCCATCAGAAGCAACACTAGTGTTGTAATTGCCACCAGCTTTGCTGAAGAACCATTCATCTTCGGAAGCAGAAACAATGACTTCGAAAATCCTTTCACCAAAACGTGGAGATGATGATAGTGCAAGGGGAAAGCAAGATTTATAGACTTTAGCTTGCGGGGGTTTGGACAATAATTATATGCTTCTGTTTCTTTCTTCTTCTTTTTTTGGTCAATATATGCTTATGTTTCTAATTGGACTGTCAAAGGAAGGACCCTTGAGTCGTCCGTTGATGTAGAATAAATAGCAGAATGAATCGAAGAGGAAATGGACCGTTGAAAGATAAAAGGACAGCCTCCAAAATAATGTTTAAAGTTTCAAAATAAAAATCGGACTCTTCGTTTGTAGTCCGATTAATGTTTAACTAATGTTGTTGTAATTATTAGAAGTCATTTGAGTTGTTCCAAACATTTGTAATCTTTATTTAAGTCATCTAGATGTATCACTGACAATCATTCCAGAATTAATCAAAACAAAAACCTTTTGGGATTTCTCTCAATTTTCTGATGAATTCTAGATTTTGTTCTGCAATGGATTACGTTGATAACCATTCCATCACTTTATGTTGTGTCATCCACTCTTTTTATTTATTCTCTACCATACAAGAGATTCTTCATTTGTTCATCAAAATAGTATAATTGTAAACATGTGACAATTTTTTATTAAACTTTAACGTCACCTCGATTTAGTACAATCACCCTTGTGTGGTGTGACAAGTAACTTGTCACAAGTCGCGTAAGACTTCTCACTAGGAGAGTTGTTTTTTTACCAATATGTCATTTGCATTAAGTGCCTAATTTTTTTCTTGGTTAATTATCTACGAGTAAAGTATTTTCTTAGTTAATTATCTACGAGAATAAAGTGAGGAAAAAAAAAAAAAGTTGCTCATATGTAGGGCTCCATTTTGTGATCGATTCGGCCCCCAAATTTCAAGACCCCAGCGCTGGAACAAACTGCTTCCTTAATTTATTTTTTATGGGTGAAGGTGAAGATGAACGATAGTGCAAAGGGAAACCAAAGATTTATAGACTTTGATTTGACTTTGATCCGTCTATGAACCTTGGTTTACACTTTACGTATTTTATTCTTTTGATCTTTCTTGAGTCACCCTAACTTACTTGTAGGAGTTTGGATAAGAGTTTCTAATTGGACTTTCAAAAGGTTGACAACAAGTCTTTCACCGTGGAATCGTGAATAATGGGTTCCGGCTCTTATGATCACTTTCTTCTACTGCGGACTCGTGGATAATGGGTTCCAGCTCTTATGATCATTTTCATCAGGAAAATTTTATTTGAATTCATATAATCTCTCTTTATACCTAACTTTTTAATTAAACTATCAATATCTTTTTAAACCAAATTTACTACATAAACTACCCTCACAAACCCAATTCAATATGTAAATTTATCTTTATACCCATATCAAGTTAGAATTTGTGATAACTTATTCTCTTACAGAATAACCAAATCAATATGATTTAGATTCTGATTTATGCATTCCCTAATTTGGTTTTTACTGAGTTTGATTTCGAGACTTAAAGGTCAGAGGCTACTTGCAGTTTTTCTTTAATCTTGTTATATTTTGCATTTGTTAGAAAATCATCAGTTGCTATTTTGTTTGACATGTTTATATATACATGTTTAGGTATGGTAATTGATGTCTGCCTCAACACCCTCTACGGTCATATTGTTGCCAATTCCATCAGCAATTTTAGGCTTAGTTTGGTATTGCTGTGCTTTAAAAAAAACCGGCTGTGAAAAAAAGCGGATGTGCTGTGAGAAAAAGCGGTTGTGAAATAAAGCAGCAGAGTGTTTGGTAAACTTTTTTGTAAAAGTGCTTTTGAAAAAAAAGCAGTATGATAGTGTTTGGTAAACTTTTATGTAAAACAGCTGTGGCTGTGTGAAATGACCAAAAGGGTATAATACTAGATGTGCTATTAATTTAATTTTCTTAACAAATAAAGATAAATTATTAAATATACTTTATTTTTAAAAGAAAAATATTTATAAACTTTATCTTAAATATTAATTAGTATGACAAACTATTTCAATTGAAATATTTTAGACTGAATAGCTAGAATTCATTAGTACAATATTGTTAATGTACTTGAAAGTAGTCTAATTAGATGCATTCATCAAACTTGCCGCTATTCTATTTCTTAATGCCTCTATCTCATTTGATCCTTCAACTTCATAATTTCGATATTCTTCATCATCATCATCACTACTATCGCTCTCTTCACAATAGTCTCTGGGGTCATCAAAATGACGATCACGTTCAGAATACCTCCGTATGTAGTTATGAAGAGCCATTGTAGCAATGACAATCTTCACTTGCTTATTGAACGGGTAATTAGGCATATCCCTTAAAATTGACCATTTTTTCTTCCATACCCCAAAAGTTCGTTCAATGATGCTCCTAAGAGAAGAATGTGTGTGGTTGAATACCTCTTTATGACCCGTTGGTTCGGCACCCCTACGAAAGTCTGGGAGATGATATCTTTCACCTTTATATGGTCCCAAATAACCTCTCATTTGTGGGTATCCCGCATCTACCAAGTAATATTTTCCTGACAATTGAAAATTTTGTTTTGTATTGTATTAATTATACAAAGCAAGTATGTAAAATGTTATAATATAAGTATGAAGATTACCATTTGGAGGCTTAGGAAAGTTTAAAATTGGATTTCGTAGCACGGATAGAAAAACCCTTGTATCATGTGCAGTGCCTTCCCATCCAGCACAAGCAAATGTGAATTGCATGTCAAAATTACATGCAGCCATAACATTTTGAGTTGGTATTCCTTTCCTACCAATGTATGGAACTTGATCCGGAGGTGGTATTGAAGCCTCAACATGTACTCCATCTATGGCACCAATACAATCCTAAAAATAATAACATTGAAAAAAACCGTCAACCTACACTTATAGTTTGCAAATAAGTTAGAAGACGAGTCAAAATTTACCTTAAAATAAGGCATGTATCTTGTATCTCTCCTTATTTCTTGGGGAATGCCACGAAACTCCGAATCCATCGGTTTGATAATATCTATTGCCATCTTACATACGATATCCAACATAGCACCAAAATATCTACTAATAGTCTCACCAGAATGTTGAAATCTCTCTTGCGCTAATCTATTTTTCACACCATATCCCAACATATGCAAGAACATTGCTAATATTTCAGTAGCACTCATTCTCCGTGAACCTTTCAATCCATAATTAGTTTGCAAGTCATTGGATAATCTATAAAAGACATCTTTGTTCATCCTAAACATTCTATAGCATCGCACATGATTTCCTTGTAGTACTTCCATCAACCACATATTACCTGTTTGGGAAGAATTCATACACGGAGTTTTGTGGATATATTTTGAGTAATATGTTTCGACAGCTGTCGCTATAGTGCATATAATTAGACCATCCTCCAACTCCTCAACATCTTCATCATAAGTGTTCATATTGAATATACACCTGTAACCTAACACATGATTGAACATTCCATAAGTCATAATCCAACAATCACTAAGAAGTCATAATCCGACATTCAAGAATAATCCAACGTTTAATAAGAAATCATAATCCAACATTCAACATATAATCCAACATTCAATAAACACAAAATACAAGCAACAAGCAACATTCAACACATAATCCTAATGCAAAGTACAAACCACAAATAGTCATAATTCATAGTTTTAGCTCTCTATTGTTGTTTGTTGAACATATATTTCAACCAAGTCAGCTGCACTTCAGGATCAGTCATAGTGGCAAACACCTCTCGCTTCTCTGCACTACAAAATAAACATGTAGCAAACAACCATAACTCGCTAGGTGGCTCACAACAAGGCAATTGTGCAACAGATGCTATCGCTTCCGCAATACTACAGCCTATATGCGGCGGCCTCATCAATGAGTTTGCAGAACTCCTACTTTCATAAACTTCAACAAGACGGTCAATTTGACCAGAAAGTTTTGCAGCACCTCCAATTTTTTTCCCCTTCTTATCAACCTTCTTCTTTTGAAAATCTCCTTGGTTGGTCGCTCTTTTTTTCCCCTTCCTAGTAGCTTGCCTTAGATCCTGCATGGTCTCACTTTCTTCCTCATCATCCAAATCAATTTGCCCTATAGATTCATCTCTTGACTCTGGTGGTAGTACTCCAGATGAAGGTGCCCAAGCATGTTCACCGGTAGCAACTGTGTTCGAGAACATCCTATCTAACTTATCCTCCATCTCAGGACTAATGCCTTTTTTCCGCAATTTTCCATATTCTTTGTTTATCTACAAGTAAACAAAGAATATGGTTAATACATATTCCATGATATCATAATACATATTCAAAGATAAATACACAAACCTGAATTTTATTATTCCACCACTCCTCAGAGGCATCAACGGTGCCCTTGCTCGAATTCCACCCTAGGCCAGTTTCTTTACCAATTAGCTCTTTCCACAACTTCCACTCAATTTTAAGTGCATCCCACTTATTTTTTAGTTGTTTTCTATCATAATCATGCCCTGTCTCTGCCTTGAAGTTAGCTCTAATATTTGCATATCCATCTTTGTCAAAGTGAGTGCCCGGACGATGTCCGGCCTCAACCTCCTTGATGCAAACATCACAAAATATAGATATATTGTGGGCATTCCATGTAGCCACAGGATTTGACGAAGATGCCCCCTTCTTTGCCATCGATACCAACTACTGAATTGTATATATACATATATATATTTATATATTAAAACAAGAACAAATGAAAAATTTCTGAAAAATATTTCTTGCTTATGGTTTCATACTTATATATAAAAGCCTATGAGAAACATAAACCTCTTTTTATTGTTTTATGCCATATTTCTGTGGGGAAATTGAAAGTAATTAATACATCAGAATAATACATCACAACATATCAGAGATACACACTAACACCGACTAATAAGAAATACACAAAATTGTATTAATTGTCTTGGTGCTATTAGGAATGGAAAGGCGTTTGTACTTTTAACTAACAATTAAAATTGTATCAAATTATTCATATGGTTAGATTTTGTAATGACTTGAAATATGATGCTTTATTAATAATGACTAGGAAAAAAGAGAGTAATATGTTGATCTGCTTCAAAAAATTTACAACAGACAATACAGAAACCCTACCAACCCACCTGACTTTGACACCCCCCACGCCCGGAAGAATGGCAAAGTTCATGCTATTAGTACTCCACTGTTAAACTACAAAACTAGCAACCTAATAAATCAAACGAGCCTTCCAGTCCCGTAGTAATTAATACATCAAAAGATGATGATGCTAGACAGCTACCAACCCAAAAACAAGCAGCATCCTATAATAATCATCAGCCCATAACACCTTAAAAACAAATCCGTAAATCCGTAAATTCGAATTAAGAAACCAAACAAACAATTAAACAAATAAACCAAGAAGCAAAAGCAAATAAACCACATACAAAAGCATTGATTTCAATTAATACTAGTAATCACAACAAAATCAAAAATTTATTTGCAAGTTTCCAAAATTAACAATCGAAGTATTTTCAATTATTCTTTCTCTTTCCAGGAAACAATTAAATATTAACGAAAACCATAAATACAATACAATAGGAACGAACAATACCTAGAGCAAGACGGAGAAGATGAAACCGTGGCGGTGAAGATTAATAGACGGGAGGAAGCACAGTCTGAAAATGCAACATGAGATGGAGGATTAATAGCAGTGTACTGGCAAGCATCAACAGATAGAGAGGATTAAAAATGGATATGCAAAAATGCAGATCCAACAACAACACACATTTAAGTGAGTAGACAGAGTGGAACTCAAAATTAGTCGCCAGTTCCTTACAAGTAATTTTCAAGCGGAGTGGCTTTACTATGCATACAAGGTTAGAGAATAGAAAACAATGCTAATTTTGTTGATTCTTTAAACATCTAACAATTCTCATGTTATCTAATCACACCACACCACACCACACTGGGGAGTTCAATTCCTTCCAAAGAGAGATTACAAACCAACAAACTGGGAAAATGGAAGAAAACATTGACATAAATGCTTCAATCAAACAGAACCCTGATCATACATAAATATATATTGCTTTGTTTATAAATTTGATGTGTTTTAAGCTCTGCACTTGTATAACCTTTTATGGAAGGCTAAATTGATTTAGTGGATGTGAGAAGTATGTGTGATTAGAGCACTAGTCATTTTAATTACATAGAGTCAGACTTTTGCTTTATTCTAAAATGCATTTTCTAATTGAAAGAAGACTTTTGCTTTATCTAATCCTAACCAACAAACACCAGAACAGACTTTGTAGTTGCTCTGTTCTGTCATTAATCTGTCTAATGTTCTGTCATTAATCTGTCTAATAAACCAAATACCATTTAAATGCAATCACAAAACAGATTTATCAAAAACATGAAAACCGAATTTTGTACCAAGAAAAAAATAATCCACCTGTTCGAGTACAGCCTCAGCGACGTCCTCAAAAACCCACTTCCTTCCAGAGAGATACAATACGAACACTGACAAAGGGATGACAAATCAGAAGCACAGTTCATAGATTAGAACCAGAGCAAAGCTTTATAAAAAACTATCCTTTACCTAAACCCAAATCAGAAGCAAACCTTCTCAATTTTTCTTGTTTCCTCCACAAACCCTAATTTTTCCCCAATTATTTTTTTCCCAATTATTTTTTTTCCACAAACCATATCACCTTCCCCAATTAATTTTTCCCCACCCTCCATCCCCAATTGTTTTTCCCGACACCCAATCATTACTGGCAAGCAACTCGGAAACATTTCAAATCCTTTGCTGTGTCCACAACGAAGAAAGTGTACGCAACATGATCACCCTCCTAGAGGCGTCAAACGCAACAGAAGCAAGCCCGATTTGTGCCTACATTTTCCATGCAGTCGAGCTCCTTCATCCCTGGGCTCTTCCCACCCCTTTTTCCCTCTCCCATCCCCAAAGTTAAAAATCCAAACAAATAAATAAATAAAATTTACAAGAGAAACTTACCAAACGAACCTGGAGAACGAGAGAACAAGGGAGAACGCTGGTTTTGGAACGAGAGAACGAGAGAGATCTGGTTTCTTGGTTCGGGTATGAGAGAGGAGAGTAGACTGAAGGAAAGAAAAGAGGAAAAGAAGGCGAGAAGGAGAGAGAGGCGGAGAGGAGAGACTGTATAAGGAAGGAGGGCAATTTTGGATTATTGAAAAATTCATTAAACCTACACTGTTCACCCGTGTTTTTGGTTTGGGAAGCCGCAGCTGTTTTTGGGAAGCTGCAAATAGCAGCTTCCTGTTTTAGGCTTCTTTTCACCCTCAGCTTTAAAACAAAGCTGCTTTTGAAAAATTTACCAAACGCCTCAAATCCCTCTGGCTTTTTTTCACCCTAGCTTTTTTTTTAAGCACAGCCCTACCAAACTGGGGCTTACTCTCTTCATTGTATCCTTTTTGGTGATTACAGCTTTTCTATTGACATTCGACTTTAAATCTTTGTTACATTGTTAAAAAAAAACTTGGCCATTTTCACGTTCGATTGAATCTCTTGCACTCCTTCCTTTGAGTGCAAAACACTTAAAATGAGTGTCCAAAATCGCTATCCAAAAGTTTATGTATTTTTCCTTTGACTTGTTACCACTTTTTAGCAATAACCCATAATTTTTCTATAGGTGCCTATGCTCTTTGCCATTTGAATTTAGTTATATGAATATTTACATAAATATCATGCTATCTGGTTTTGTGCTTGACCAATTTTAACTAGTACATAATCTCCATCTTCTATCTTCTTTGCCTTGACGTTGGCGTGATTACTTCAGTTTTCTATAGGATGGATTGGGAAGTGGTATATGCCTTCATGGACTTGTGATTTTTATGCGAGGCATTCAGTCACAGATCTATTTTCTTTGTCTCTTTTTAAGTTTCGTAGAAGGATTGGTGAAAGTTTTGGATGTGGGTTTATTGATAAAATTTAGTTTTATTGTTAATTACATATTGATAAAAAGGACACCATATAGTTAAAATTTAAGTTGAGTGTAGAAAGATATTATATGAGTTCAAATAAAATTTCTCTTTTCATAATTACATGATTAGTTTAATTCGAAATCGTGGATAATGGGTTCTTGCTCCTATGATCATTTTTATAATTCCCTCACTAGTTTAATCCGGAATCGTGGATAATGAGTTATGGCTCTTATGATCATTTTCATATTTCCTTGATTAGTTTAATTTGGAATGGGATCGTTAATAATGGGTTCGAACTCCTATGATCATTTTCTTAATTCCCTGATTAGTTTAATTCGGAATCGTGAATAATGGGTTTTGGCTCCTATGATCATTTTCATAATTCCTCCCTGATTAGTTTAATTATTCCAGCTCTTACATGTTTTCTCTGTTAATGCAATTGTTTCAATATATTATGGATTGCGATGTATGCCAAATATGTGTTGGAACTAATATTGATACGAGATCATTGGATTCCTTGTGAAAAATGTAACGATAAATAATGAATTTAGAAAATTAATTATGGATTGGTAGAAGAAAGGTTGCCGAAAGTTTTGTTTGGAAATTATACACAAACATCACATCAAAAGTTGGAAGCTTCGGGTTCTCTCTCGAGTGAGAGTCTTTCTCTCTTTTTGAGAGTATTTCTCACATCTTCGTGTGAGACCTCCAAATTTGAGCAGATCCAGTGGTGCCGACCCTAATTTCGGGTGAGATCGATCTCTGTTCTCCCCTTTCTTTCCTTCTTTTCTTTTTTCCTTACTTCTACTATTTTTTAGCCTTGATTGTTATACCAATTTTATAAAGAAAATACACTTATGAGGAATGTAGAATGAGATTATTAGAATGCTAATAACAGTTTTCTTATAATATTAGCACAATAATTAGGGAACTTTAACGAAAAGCTCCTAATACTGTTCACTTTAACGAAAAACCACATTTTTACACTAAGAAGTCAATCCTGGTACTATTTATTTTACCCTTTATTTTGTCTTTATCGTTAAAACTCAAAGTTTTCAAGGCATTTTCATTAGTTTTCTTCAATAATTAATGTTAAATTGTGAAGTGCCAGTTAATCCATACAGAGTCGTTAGCATTTTTCTTAACACACACTCTATTATAGACTAGTTTTAGTCATGAATATGAAGAGCTTGAATTTACCATACCCATATCCCTTCATATGTTTAAGTTTTGCATTTGCGGCTAAAATTGAAGTTTTTGCGGACAAGTGCTTCAAGATCTTAATTACGTAGTGTTTATCGCTACCCAACGCAGACGATATTTACGGATAATCTATATTCTGACAAATCGAAATGACAGTTTCATGAGCAACTGTCGTCTGTTCAGTATTATTTATGACCAAAATTGTACTTGTGGCTGAAGGGTTTACCAATAAAGATCATTATATAAAGACCCCCACACCTCCACCAACCCTAAACATGTTTAATATGAGGAGCCAAGAGCATGAAATTCTTGCCACTTGGTACTATAGTTTAGTGATATTCATTTTCACTTGTAAGTGAGATATTTTACGTTTAATTCTCGCTAAATGAGAAATTAAACTACATTATTGTTATCCCATTGTGAGGTTTAGCCCATCTCCTCCCCGTAAATGGGTCCTTTAATGGTTTCCAAGCTTGGTATGCCAGACAAACCCTATGAAAGCAGATAAGTCATAAAGAAAAATATCTAAGAATGAGAAATGTTAAGGACTTTCTCAAAAGTTGTACTCTTCGTGGACTCCATGTCATGGTACAATTTAACATTAATTCTCCGAGTCAACATTTTAAAACATTGTGTAAAAAACATGAGGTGACAAAGAGTTTATGACTAATCCCACTTTTGAAAGAGTTTCGTTAGCATTTCTCTGTAACAATTTCAAGGGGCACATTCCAAATTAAATATGCATTTTGATATAGGCACCTGAACTTTATTTTTTTTTTCACATTAGATTCTCATTAATTATGAACGAGAGGCATCAATGCTTGTTTGAAACGGTCTAATGTGGAGAAAAGGATTTGGATCCTCTCCTAAGCAGAGGGTCCGAATCCTGCTGACCAAGCAACATGGACTGTTGGATCAAAATCCAACGATTACAAACAGAGAGGCTCTCTAAAGTTAAATTAATTGTTGTCATTGGATTTTGATCTAACGGTCCGTGTTTCTTGGTCGAACCCTCTGCCCAAGAAACAATCCAAATCCGAGGAGAAAATGGTGTTTAAATTTGTAACACAATTTATGGGGGAGGGGAAAGGTTTGGAAAACCATATTCTTAGACTATATTTTGTAAACCACATAATGAGGCAGTTGATGGTTAGAATCAATTTTTAATGATTAAAAAAAAGAACCAAGCACAAAGTAACAAAAGAAATCAATAAAAAAAAGATTGTCGCCCTACCGCCATAATTGAGTTTTCATTTGAACCAAGCACAAAGTAACAAAAGAAATCAATAAAAAAAATAACAAAAAATAAAGAGTAATTTTGGTAGTACATACTATCATTATCATTCATCTCCATCCTCATCCCATATCAATTAAAATCATGTTTTATTTTATTGTATTGAAATTTTATATTAAATCTGATTTTACAAAGCTTAACCATCACAAAGTTGCATGCGCTACCATCTCAGAGTCGCATCAAGCTGCATAAGATATCAACACATTTGTAGAACACCATCTGGCTAAGTTCAAATACCATCGAAGGAGAGACAAGAAAACAAAAACTTCGAAGAGAACTAAGAAGTTGAGACGTCAGCTTCTTCATCATCTCTTGTGCTGTAGGCTGCTTCAATACAAAGCTCAACCATCACAAACTATAAGCATCTATTTCCATCACAAAGCCACATCCTGAAGCTTTCAAAGAAATAGTCTACAAGACCACAACAGTATGACAGGCTCGAAAGAAACGCAAACAAGTATCAAACTGCAAGGCATATATACCGTATGACGTAAGCTCTAACCTATAAATATTGCTATATTTCTCTTCTATATGCAAAACACAGTTGGTAGATCGCTATTGCTAGTTTAAATACCATTGAAGTCGAGATGTAAGAAAACAGAGACTCTCAAGACAATCATCAGCTTCTTCTTCAAGTCGTCGTACCCAGTGCACAAGGCTCCCGCTTTACGCAGTATTCCATGAAAAATATGTTGTAGAGATTTACCTGATTCTCTTTTCCACTGCTTGATATATTGTTCCATCTTCCCTGAGAACCACTGGATTTCCAAAAGGAAACTATTTCGGTTACTAGTGGCTGAAGGACTGGTTCAAGAGAAAGTAGGGCAGATTATGGAGGAAGTAGCAGAAGAAAATATAAATGAATTGATCAGCCAGGGCTCGCTGCAAGTATATGATGACCACCCTTACACAGGAACTAAATTGCAAGTCCCCAGGTCCCCAATCCTCTTCGAGAATTCTGTCTTCACCAAATGGAGACGTTACCTAGTACAGATAGCTTTGTCGGATTTCCGTACTTATAAAAAATATTCTGTTCCTAGTACAGATAGCTTGTTTTGTCACTAATTTTAAATCCTACTACAAGGAATATTTTGATCAAACAAAAATTCACTACCTTTAATCCAGTTGAGCCCAGGCATTTTCATCAGTTTTCCTTCTGTTATGGAATCCCTCAACTTCTTTGCATCATCCCACCTCCCATCACCAGCATATATATTTGAAAGCATGACTCTGTAAGCACTTTTCTCCGAATTACTTTCAAAGAGCCTTCGGGCAACAATTTCTGCCAGCTCCAAATTTCCACATACATCACAGCACAATAAAAGGGCTCCCCATATGCCGCTGTCCACTGGCTCAGGCAAGGACAAAATTAGATAGTACGCCTCTTCCAATCTTCCTTCCATCCCAAGAAGTTTCACCATATGAACATAATGCTCCGTTCTAGCTTGAATGCAAAACTTATCTTTCATTCTTCTGAAAACTTCCTGGCCATCTTCGACAAGGCCAGCATGGCAGCATGCACAAGGGAGAGCAGAAAATGTAGACTCATCAGGTTTCAATCCGTTTCTGAGTATCTCATTAAACATTCTTGCATGATCTCAAAAACACGAGTACCCATCCCCAAGAAGCCGCGCTTTGAATACATGGCTATAAGTGCAGAGGAAATCATGACATCCGATTCGATTCCATGTTGAAGAACATAAGCATGTATCTCACAACCAGGCCCTACATGCGCCATCTGAGCAGCAGCAGCCAACATACTGGCAATCAAAACCGAATCCGGCTTCTTACCTTCCATGTTCAAATTCTTGAAAAAGAACAATGCCTTGTCATAATCTCCTGACTGCGAAAACCCAGTGATCAAAGCAGACCGTGTTACTAAATCTGGCTCGAACAAGCCACTAAAAACTCTATGTGCAGAATTCATAGACATACATCTCGAATACATGCTCACAAGTACACTGCTCACATGAGCATTAGAATCTAAATTCCATTTCAAACAAAGACCATGTATTCCCTCTCCAATACTTATCAAGCTCGAATCCGCTAAACCCCAAAGCAACCCAACAATTGTGTATCCATCCGGCACCATCTCCATGCTTCTCATCTCACTAAACAGCTGCAAACCTGTATCCCAAAACCCGCCACTTCCATAACCCGAAATCATCGAATTCCATAAAACCAAATCCGGCTGTCGAATCCAATTAAACACCCTGCTTGCTTCATCAACAAGGCTGAGTCTTGAGTAAGCTGAAACAAGTGCACTGCTACAAATGGAGTCCAATCCCAACCCTGCAACCATTACTCCACAATGCACAAGCTTCAGTCCATCCAAATCAAAACTATCAGCGCAGGTACGTACAACGCAAGCATGAGTGAAGTTATCCCGTTTGATTTCAGTTCTACGCATCTCAGCAAACAGAGAAAATGCATCTTCAAATCCGCGTGCTTGAGCGTGGGCTCGAATGATGGAGTTCCAAAGGTAGACACTCCAGTGGGGACTTTCGTCGAACACTCTTTACGTGCGGAGCGAACTTCTCCGTTGATTGCATAGAATCTGAGTAATCTAGTTGCGTAAAAAGGGTCGTGGGGGAGATGGGTTTTGAGAAACAGAGCATGCAATTGGTTGGTTCTTGATAGCGATTGGTAAACTTTGGAGAGGCAGAGGCACGGCCCCTGCATTCGAAAAATAAGTTTACTTGCAGAGGGCTCCGGCAACTTGCGAATAAGAAGAGGGTTGTGGCCCTACTTTTTCACTTTATAAAATGAAACGGTAGCGTTTCACTCTTCCAATAGTTTTTATGCAGTAATCGATCAAAACAGAATAATGGGAAATAAAAATGGGGCCCAAATTAATGTTCAGCTAAGTCCAACGGGAAAGAGATATCTATTTCTTCCACCAAATTCTTCCTATCAATTAATCTGAATCCTTTAAATTTGATCAAACTGCTACAAACAAGAGTTCATTTTAAAAGTTATAATAATTATAACCGTTTGACCAAATTTCAAGGACCCGAATTGTTTGATGGAGAGGATTTGGTGGAAGGGATCCGGAGAGGATCCATTTCCAATCCAACGTAAACAAAAATACCTACACGGAGTACAGTAGAATTCCCCGGTAAGGTCATTGGGGAAGGGAAAATGATCTGACGCCAGATCATTTTCCTGGGGATTCCGTGATCGAGACCGTCCATCATGCAGTCAGAAATTATTTTAAAATTTAAAATTTAAAATTAAATATAAATAGTACCTAACGAAAACTGAGCGCACGATGTACGATAAATGGTCGCGATCACGGATGATTCCTAGGAAAAGGTTTCGGCGTGGATCCTTTTCCTTGAAGAAGTACCTTTGAGGATGACTCTCATACAATTCTTTTGAGAGCTGGAAAAATATCTACAAATAAAAAACCGTATTCATATAGCTGCTTGCCATCTACACCAGCAATTACAGGTTTAGGAATGTCACTTGGCTCGCACACAACCCGTCCAATTATGTTCAAGAGGAATTGAACATATTGATAGGCTGGTTATTGCTAGACTTTGTCCCGCTATTAAAAGTAAATGCTTACTTAAAAATGAATAAACTGTTTGATAATCAATTTTGTTTACAATTTTCATTTCTTATTTTCATTTTTTTTAAAACAAAAAACTAAAATCTTAATTAGTAACTATTTTCAGTTTTTAGTTTTCAAGAAAAATAAAAACAAAACAAACCGAAAATTAAAAACTATTTTCTTGAGTTTTCAAAATTTGATCTTGAGTTTTCACTTTTTGGTTTTCAGTTTTCATTTTTTGTAAAATTGAAAACTAAAAGTAATAAACAAACAAGATTTCAGTTTTCTAAAATGTGAAAACTAAAAAAATAAAAACAAAATAATCATCAAACAGCCCTTAATATCGTTGGATTCAACATTTCCTATTTTTCACTCCTCATTTATAATTTTACACCAAATTTCTTATATGACTACTAGAATTATAAAAACCGACCGTATCACATTCATTTACTTTGGCTCTAGTGGCTTTGTAGAGATTAAGACTCCAAAGCCAAACGGAAACACTAATCGTTCACATCCCGGTACTTTATACGTAGGCAAAATTTCTCTTCCGATTAATATAAAAATCCATGTGACATTACACAGGCGGAGTAGCAGAATGCTTGAACGGTGACGGAGGTGGTGGTCCGGGAACGTTAATAAGGTAGTGCGTTCCTATATATATTTTTGGTGGGTATCCCGTATCGATTGAAATACTTGCAAGAAAACAGGTAATTGTAGTATGAACCATTTGTATTTAAAACTCGTACAACTGATATAAATAAATTGTATTTAAAACTTATTCTTAGCTGACTATTTAAAACAAGATTTGAAATTGTGAAAAAATAAAAGAAACAGAAAATAAAAGAATTGAAATTAGTTTTAGTAAAAACTCGGCAGCAAAGAGAAAATAAAAGATTGAAATAGTTTTGAAGAAAAATTCAATCATCTGCAGTTCTACCAATTACGTATAAGTTGACACATGCAAACCATGAAGGTTATGTTTTCCTAAAGGAAAACTAACGAAAAATCCAAAAAAACCTTTACTTTTAATGAAAAATGACAAATAAATGTGTAGTGAATAGTACCTGGAAAAGGTAAAAATGTGGTTTTTCATTCAAAGTGAACAATACAGGGAGTCTTTCGTTAAAACTCATTTTTTCTAATGCATATTATACTTGTGGCATTCAAGCTAGAAAGTATATGAAACATGCAATCCGTCTATGATATTCATATCAAGTATGAGCATGCAAGACTCATTAAGTTTTGTGAATATTAAAAAAAAAAAAAATCATGCAACACTTACGACGTGGCATTCGTCTTAAGTGAAATTACAATTATTAATCACAAGAAACCCCACTCAATTTCCAGATGACATTCCAACAGAAGTTGCATCAAATTACTTGTCTAAATATCCTAATGGTGATCAAACATTAAGACATATAGATAGTTTAAACACGATGATTAATAATTCAAAGCAATATGTCTTAAGCAAATTGAAAAGAAATTACATATTCATACTAAGGCTCGTGGACTCGCCCTAATAAAAGGAATTAGTTACGTATATTTATAATTGAAAAGTAAAAATATTATTAAGAAGAAAAGATAGAAAACACCTTTGTAACAAATTGTCAAAAGCTCCTAAGCCGAGATCTCCAAGTCTAAAAACATTTTGGCCCTAGAAAAAGACCCAACTAAATATATATAGTGTGCACAAATGATCTAAATTAGGTCTCCCAACAAATTTGGAAACCCAATTAAAATAATAAACTAGGAAACACAATTCTATCCAAACTTGGATAATCTAGGTAGCCAAATTTGGAAACTCAAAATCAAGCCTACTAGGTGGAGTTAGAAAGATAAAAATGTCTACATTTTATAAAAAGGACTTTCCTGAAAAAACGTCATCTTGAATTACTTATGGCCCAAACAAGAACAAAATGTAAAGCTGCCAGCACTGCATGATCAACCTTCTTTGATTCGCTACGGTCAAACGGCTGAGAAATAAATTATGAAACTTTGACAGAATCATCTTGAAAGACACATGAATGTACTCCAAAAAAATTTCATTTCATCATTTTTTGCTCAAAATAAATTCACATGTTCTACAATTAAAATATAAAGTAAAGTATCAAAATTCTCACAAAATAACAAATAAATTACTTTAGTCTAAAGTAAGGATCGAAATTGGAGCTGTTTAAATGAACAGTGTTTTGAGATGGATTTTGAGTTATTTATAAAATTGCCGGTTTGCCACTGCCTTTTCTGTTTCAGTCAATTACGATTTATTTACGAAATTGCCATCGCTTCTCCCGTGCACGTGTCGACCATCGTAGAAAGGTTCCGTCGGGCTCAATCAGAGGGGGTTGAGGGCAGTTTGCAGAGTGACAAAGGGTACTCCGGCCGGACTTGGATTCTCTGCCCTTTCATTTCGGTGCCCTGTGTCCTCCTATTTTGTGTGGTCACGGTTAATCCATGCTAACATTTTATATTGATTTTTATAAAATATTAACGTGGCTTAACCGTGATCGCAAAAGGGACGGAGGGAACCTAATTGGAGGGCAGAGAATCCAAGTCCACTCCGGCCTCCACACCAAGGCCAGCATCAGCCCCACCCTCATCCTCTCCAACATGTATCAGCGCCCCGATATGCTCACCAACCCTGACGCCGACCCCTAGGGCTAAGCCCTCGACCCCGCAAGATCCAGGACAACTTCGAGATCCGTCAATTTATCTCTCTCCCTCTCTCTCTCTCTCTCTTGAAAATACTTCTCGGGAAAATACTTCAATTTTCTGGTAATCTTCTCCCCTTTCTGTAAATTATGAATTTTATTGTCTTCTTTATATAAATTGATTCATACATAAGACGCTGCATGTTTGAAATTCCATTAATATTCTAAAGAGGATTTTTATGTTCATTTAAACTGCAGTTCATATAATTTAGGAGGATAGTTTGATATAGCAGTGGTCATGGGATCTCCCTGAAGAGCTGAAGAAGGAACTTGAAGATCCTCATAGTAGGTAAGGCAATATAGTCCTGTCCTTGTGTTTTGATTTCTCTTAAGCCACCAGAAAACATCAATTTGGCAGCTAGCCGCATGGATGTATTCCTTATCTTCTTCTTACCCGCATGTATTAGGTACAGTTTTGGATGGAGTCGTGGAAAAGAGAAGCTGAAATCTGGAAAGTCTGGTATCACCTTATATTCTTTTGTTTTATAGTTTGTTTTATCAGAAACTCTAAGAACAACTTACGATTTGCTTAGTGAAATGACTGTTATTTTACTCCTTTTCGTTTGTGTTTTGTTTTTGCATATACGTTGAAAGGCTAATTTTATGCAAATTCAATATTAGACAAGTGTACAACAGACGGATCTCTAATTCAAAGGTAAAATTGTATAGGAGCAGCAATGTCTGAGGTCACATGGTATATGGCTCAAACCAATAATTGTTTGGCCAAACTGTTGTATTTGTCGGTTACTAATAATGAGCATTCCCTATAAGGTTGTATAAAGTTGGCCAGGCCAAATTTTCTTTATGCTGGGATATATTTAGCAGCATTAACTTATTTGAAAACTTAGATTTGCACAAACACAACATAATCTTTGCGAAAGCATGTATTTGATTGACGTATTATATCATATATATTAACAGATAAGCAATGCTGTAGTGGGAGTCGACCGAAAAGACTTGATGAGGAAGCTATCAAAATTTATTTATGAGGAAGAGAAAGCTCTTGAGGTGAGGTTTTTTTTGTTCCCTGATTCATCTTAGTTTAAAGCAATGAGAAAGGTCAAGTTTATGATAGTTTCTAGATATGTAGATTGAGAAATTATCATTAAACTAAGATTTTACATGCACTTCCAAGGCCATTGTGCGTGGGTTGTACTTTTTCTTTAGGGTGCTATTTGTTTTTTCTAAGTGGGAACTTTGATTGTTCAATCCTGTATATTTGGAGTAGATATTTGTATCCTGAGCCTTACCCATAGGAGAATTTGGAGTTAATTCGTTCTCAGAATATTCAGTTACATCTTTTTGGTAAATTCACATATGTTAGTTGTATTTGATCTTGATAATGGATGTATGTTTACGTGAGCAAACACATTCGTAAATTCTTGATGCATTATTAAAAGTTACAATATAGTTCAAATCCTTTGAATCATGTTCTTGAATTTTACTATATGTATCTTGTTCTTTGCATTTCGTTATCCGAACTCTGTTCTTTGAATTTGGTTACTGGAATCATGCCTAATGTTTGATGTGGTCAGTGGCTTTGTATGGCTGGCTGGTGTGATTTGTGAGTGTTTTTGGTTAATGGCAGACATAGGATCTGCTTGAAATGTACTACCTACTTGAAGAGTCCTGATTGGTGGGACGAAATTGACAGAAGTCAATTTTGAACAAAATTTATTTGTTGTTTTAAAATCCATAATTTCCTTATTTGTATTGTCTGCTCAACTTCGGTTTAGCCAAAATGGTGTGTTTTCCTACTGAGTTATCGTGCATTAGATGTAAAATAACTATAATATTGTGTTTTCTTACTGAGTTATCCGTATTGTATTCTATCTGTTTGATCCAGCTTTCGCATAGAGAGTACATTTGGGGTCCTACAATTCCTGTGTTGAGCTTCCAGTGCGCAGTTGAGAGACAGGGAAGTGTGAATAGATCAAAGTTTAGGATTTTTGTTTGGCCACCATTGACGAAGTGTGTTGATGCACAAAATCCGATGGATCTTGGACCAACGTAAATCCAACTGTGAATCACACATACGCATGAGAACACAAAGATATATCGTGGTTCACCTCAGGTTGAGGCTACGTCCACATTGGTGTCAATTCCGTTTCACTCTGTAAATGAATGTTGAATATACATGGAGGCTCTAGAGGCAGTGTCTGATCTCTTGTTTTCCCTCTCTCTTCTTGAGTCCCCCCCTCAGTGAAGGTGATGAGGATCCCTTTTATAGAATAAGAGTTTCCTCTTCTTACATAAGTCATGGGCTCAGTAATGAAGCCCATGTATTGAGGCCCAATATATGGTACAATAGGAGTCCTCAAAGTCTTCAGTCAAGAAAGTCTTTTGGCTAGAGACTTCAAATCCAATCCATGTGTGGGCCGAAGTAACTAGATGTCGTCCAGAACTAATACTCGACATGAGACGATGCTTAACGTCAAGCAATACTCAGTTAGAGGTAGCACACGTTGTGAGACTGCTCGGTTAGAGGCAATACTCTCGGCGAGGCAGTTGCTCAGTTGGAGGCGGTGCTCGTTGCGAGGCGGCTCGGCTTGTGGCGTTCTTCATCACGAGTATGTACGCGACGTCAGCGTGAGCTCATTATGAGTTAATTCTCGACATGACTAGATGTCGTCCAGAACTAATACTCGACATGAGACAGTGCTTAACGTCAAGCAATATTCAGCTAGAGGTAGCACACGTTGCGAGGCTGCTCGGCTAGAGGCAACGCTCTCGGCGAGGCGGTTGCTCGGCTGGAGGTAGTGCTCGTTGCGAGGCGGCTCGATTTGTGGCGTTCTTCATCGCGAGTATGTACTCGACGTCAGCGTGAGCTCATTATGAGTTAATTCTCGACATGACTCGGATCCGCTTTGTGGGTTTGTATATGGGTCTATGTGTCGGATCCGCGGATCGGGTCCACAAGTCGGGTCTTTGAGTCAGGGCCATACGTAGGGTCATCGAGTCGCGGCCACCTGTAGGGTCTTTGAGTTGGGTTCATAAGTTGGGTCCATAAGTCGAGGTTTGAGCTCAAGGGTGTTCAATTTAGTAGGTGCCCAAACGAATGGGTATCCAAGCTCACGGGTGTTCAGGCACATAGGTGTTCAAATAAGCAAGTGTCTGAGCAAGTGAATGTCTGGTCAGACAAGAGATTACCTTTCGGACTAAATCTTTGTCACCATAAGCATGTGGCTCAGTGATCCATAGGCTGATCCATAGTGTTGACCACCATAATTTTGGTCCTTGTTTAATTAATAAATTGTAATCAATCATTAAAGTGTGCATATTGCGGGTAACGTCACAAATAGATCATATAAACATACAATAATGTAGTATGCCTAGTGAAATGTGTATGACAATATAATTGAATGAAATTTAATAATGTAACATAGAATGTGTGTGGTGTGGTTGCCATGAATTTATCTCCTTAGTGGCTTTTTCCAAACCGACAGTGAGACAGTGGGTAATCAAATAAAGGCTAGCCCAAAGTTTTATTCTAATATTTAAATGATGAATAAAATATTCTAAAAAATGATTTAAGTTATAGCATTTTAAAAGGAGGTGGCCGACAACATCAAAGGGTAATAATACTAAAGTTATGATAGGAATGATTATGGTTTGAGATGTGATGTGTTTCTGGTCAACATAATATTAAAATAACAAACAATGAGCTGGAAAGGATTATAACAGTGCTTTTATCTCATTTGTGAGTTTGTTCGTGGGTTTGTCAATGGGATAGTGGGTTGTACTCATCCCCTTGATGATGAAAGTTTCATCATAACATTTAAATAATAAAGGTAGTTTAAATAATGAATGTAGTGGTCAGGAATGATTAAAGATAAAGGTCGTACCCAGTGCACAAGGCTCCCGCTTTACGCAGGGTCTGGGAGAGGTGAATGTCGGCTAGCCTTACCCCCATTTATGGGGAGGCTGCTCTCAATCAGGAATGATTAAAGATAAATAATAAAATATTAAATAAACAGTGATAATATTAAACAAATCATTTGAGAAAATATAAAGTTCTTATCTTCTTCCATGTTCTCCCGAGGGTTGGGCATGACCGACAGTTGCAGGATGCATGACCTGCTCGCGGCAAGTTTGCCAGCATCGACACTAATTTTTAGACGAGTTATCCAGCGTCAGCGTCACTTAGGTTGAGAAGTGATGACAGTTTTGAGTCCTCCAGAAGTAAACTGCATGGATCCAGCAGATAAAAAAATCCATGAACTGTGTCTTCGTCAGGCAGGCCAGGCCGTTGCAGCCGTCGATGTTCATGGTGCAGGAGCCATAGATCCCTTCCCGACAAGATCTTTGGAAGGTGAGGATGGGGTCCATCTCGTTCTTGATCTTGGTGAGGGCGTCAAGCACTATGGGCCCGCACTCCTTGAGGTTGATCTCGTACTCATTGAGCTCCAGCTTCTTCGGGTTGTCCAGGTTCCACCGGTAGATTGAGAATGTTTTGATGTCCATTTTGTTTCGGGACTTGAGGTCCACCTGCTGGGCCTGGGCCTCCGACGCCATAGCCCGGACACAGATGTAACGAAACGACGCCATCGCCGTTGATCCCGACGCCGCCGCAGAAGCTATGGCCCTCCGTATGAACCCCGTCGCCATTGTTGCGTCTTCGAGCTTCAACAACTGCAGACAAAGAGAGAGAGGCTGTGATTGTGTTTCCATTGCTACTGCCGTGACCGAGAGCTGGAGCGGAAGACATGGGTTTTGCAGTGACTGTGCAGGTGTTTGGTTCTTAGGTTTCTGCAGATTCACGTGGAGGTTGTGAGGTTTGATGAAAAAAGTAGAGAGAACCGACATAGCTTTTCGTATCGATTCCCACAGACGACGCCAAATGTTGATGCACAAAATCCGATGGATCTTGGACCAACGTAAATTCGACCGTGAATCATACAAATGCACAAGAACACAAAGATATATCGTGGTTCACCTCAGGTTGAGGCTACGTCCACACTGGTGTCGATTCCGTTTCACTATGTAAATGAATGTTGAATATACACGGAGGCTCTAGAGGCAGTGTCTGCTCTCTTGTTTTCCCTTTCTCTCTTCTTGAGTCCCCCCTCAGTAAAGGTGAAGAGGATCCCTTTTATAGAATAAGGGTTTCCTACATAGCATTTCGTATCGATTCCCACAGACGGCGCCAAATGTTGATGCACAAAATCGGGTCGATCTTGGACCATCGTAAAACCGGCCGTGAATCACACAAACGCACAAGAATACAAACATATATCGTGGTTCACCTCAAGTTGAGACTACGTCCACACTGACGTTGATTCCGTTTCATTGTGTAAATGAATGTTGGATATACATGGAGGCAACATATGCAGTGTTTGCTCTCTCCTTTCCCCTCTCTCTTCTTGAGTTCCCCCTCAGTGAAGGTGAGGAGGATCCCTTTTATAGAATAAGGGTTTCCTTCTCTTACATAAATTATGGGCTCAGTAATAAAGCCCATGTATTGAGGCCCAACATATGGTACAACAGGAGTCCCCTAAGTCTTCAGTCAAGAGTCTTTTGGCTGGAGACTTCAAATCCAATCCATGTGCGGGCCGAAGTGATTAGATGTCGTCCAGAACTAGTACTCGACATGAGACGGTGCTTAACGTCAAGCAATACTCGGCTAGAGGTAGCACACGTTGCGAGGCTGCTCGACTAGAGGCAATGTTCTCGACGAGGCGATTGCTTGGCTGGAGGAGGTGCTCGTTGCGAGGCGGCTCGGCTGGAACCATGCAATTTACTTCTGGGGGACTCAAAACTGTCATCACGGTGAGAGGCCAGTTTCATTTGTGATGTATCTCGAATGCTGTTTGTTATTCCTTTATTTTTATTTTATTTTGGTATTCTTTTGAAGCTACAGTGTTTGTTAACAACTGTTTCCATTTCTACATTCCCTAAACCCTCTCTGGAAATTAATTAAAATGATTTCTGGTACATGCAATATATGTTACAATTGTTATATGTGAATTCATATCTTTTACTCCCAAAACTGGGATTTATTAGTTCATCCAAGTGTTTTGTAAGTTGGTCTGAAAAATCTCTTTTACATTAAGCACGTCCTTAGATTTTTGGTCAAATGGGACATGGAACCTCAAATGTTGTTTGTTATTCCTTTATTTTTTAGTATTCTTTTGAAGATCTGCATGTCGATTGCTGCTTCTGTTTCTTATACAAACACAGTATTTTTTGCGATCACAACTTTTGTGATCAGAAACGTTTAAGGTCATCCAGTTAATTGTACAATGGGTCTTGATGTCAGCTGAATTGAATGTAAATGAAAACTAAGCTGCTGATCCTACCAGCCCAGTTCACCCATCTCTTGCTTATTTAAATTAATTGAAGATGCCTATGTTTATACAAGTTCTCTTCACAAAGAAACCTATATTATAATTTCACTTTTACTTGCTTTCGCACGGGGGGAGGTGTCTGGACATGTAATTGGAGTCATTACTCACTATTTTTTTTTATCCTTATCTTCTATATTAATATCACCATTTATTTTGGTGCTCAATGAGTGGTTTGGCAGATAATAGATAAAGGTTTTAATGCTTTCATGTAATGTTATTGTAGATCCACTACATTCTTCAAGAAGTCCGATTTACAGAACCGGAGCTGTTTAAGCACATGATGTCCCAGTTTATAGCTGAGGTTTTATAAACTTATTTAAAAAGGGTCAATATGATCATTGCTGATCCTTAACATTTAACTATCAAAGCTTGAGTTTATATATGTCATTTTAGGGATGCTTAGGGCAGGTGTAGGAAAGGAAATGAAAATTGACATTTTGAAGCTTACCCTTTGGTTGGTGGCTGAGAAAAATGGGGGAAAAGGAAAAGAAAATTGTAGTGTTGAGTAGCTCAATGGTGGTGTTTATGTAGTGCATTTTTTTTTAAAATCAAGTCTAAATGCATTTTTGTTTGTGTGTGAATCTGCCACAGATTAAGTGCACTGCACTGTCATAGATTAAATCCATTATGTTGTCGCAGGTTGAGTTCATTTCCCTGTGTCCGTTTGTTTTCACCTCAAATTCTTACTCTGAATCTCTCTTTTTTGCAGTTTAGTTCGGCCACCATCTCTTATCTGCAAAGCGAAGAAGAACTCAGCAGATTGTATGTTACTCCTCCCCAATATTTTCTGTATGTTTTCTTCAATTATTTGTTTTTGGGTTTGTTTCTTTCCCGAGAATAAGAAAGAAACAGGAAAAATTAATATTGGGTAGTTAATTTATGTTGGAGTGTTATATTTATTCAAGACATCCAGGGGAATTAGGTACTTAATTGATTGATGACCTGATTGAATTTCTTTGATTTTTCTGAAAGAATTTGTTTTTTATTCTGGGGTTTTGATTGTTTTGTAGGCAAGACTGACGCCGATGATGCCGAATGAAGCGGAACTGATGAGTTTTGGCAAGATTTTGGAGAACAACATGACAGTGGGTCAGTGTAAATTACCTTTGGTTGGTATTGGTTGAGGAATTGTCGTGATGTGTGTTGTTGTACAGCCAGCTATGGGAAAATCTAAAACAGGTAATGTTTCCATTAGGAACTTAATCTTGGGTTTTGTATAAGGGGTTGGGTGACCTAAGACAAGAACATATTAAATTTGGTGTTTAGCGTGCTTAAACTGGTAGGGATGATCAGAATTGATGTTTTTAGTTATTAAAACGTGGTATTTATCCTGAAAACTACACCAAGGGGACAGGGGTTGGTTAGAACTTTGAACCCGGGATGCAGTGGGGCTAAGAGAATTACCCTCCCTACCTGGCCAATCAATCACTTGCAGAATTGTTAAAATACCTCTGCTAAAAATATGAGCTTTACTTCATGTACTTTATTTTTATTGTGATGTGGAAATAGTCTTTACAATGGCTTATTTGTGATAGTTGATGAAGAGGTTTGTGTTTAAGACGAGAGTAGTGCAGTCTCTTTCTTGCCGTGAAATATGTATTTGTGAATGTGGGTTTGTGGGATTTGCTGCTTTGATAGGTGAATATCTTTGTCCTGCAAATTTTCCTTTCAATTTGATTGAACAATTAGTTTGCAACATGCTATCGTGCTTTGTCTATTGTTTGGTATGAAGCTGAATTGCAATGTCTTTAACCCTTTTTATATTTTTGGCAAAGTGTCTTTAACCCTTTTATTCACCCACTGTAAGCTTACTTAGCTCCAGCTGAAGCCATTCAAGTCAAATTCACAATCTTATTAATTAATATTAAAAGTTGGGAATAAATTTTGGAATGCTTTTGCATTCATCCATGCCACAATGGTAAATTCAAATTTTTTTGTCCTATCAGATGGACCCAGTAAGTTCATCAAACCCAGATTTTCGTAGTGTTGATGGTGCGGCTGTAGTGGAGGGGAAATAAGAAAAGTAAATCCACTGTTTGATTTTACAGTTTTCTTCTCCTGTGTTATGCTTCCTAACCTTAGTTCTATATTATCTTAATCAGGCAAATGAGAAAACTGAATACACTATTTCATACCTGGTGGTTTGTGTTCTAACAATAAAGATGTGCTTCAGGCTGTTTCTTCAATCAGCAAGAATAATTGGAACAGGTATTAACATCACTATAAAGACTTAGTTTAGATAAGTAAGAGTAAGGTCACTTTTATACTTTTGCTTTTAAACGGAATTTAAAAAATGATTGACCATCAAGTACTTTGTCAAAGTATTTGGTCTAGAAAGCATCATGTTCGATGATCTTACTACTAAATTCATTTTGTAATGATTCAATTTCATGTTCGATGATGGTAATTTTTGTTGGTTTTCTATTTAGGTTGAACCAAAAACTCTCCAAGATGCCAATTTTCTTAAAGGCAGTGTTAAGGTAAATTTTAATTACCATTATTCCACATAGTATACATTCTGAAAACATCTTTGACAAAATTTATGAAGCCTCTCAATAGCTTTTGGCATTTGATTCAACAGGTAATGCACTGTTTCCTCCCTAGATTTCTCTGTTTCGTCCACTATATCCACCAGCCAAAAAGCACAAAAGCAGTTCCACTGAACACACACACCCCCACAACTGACCACCCCACCTCCATTTCAGCTCAGCTCAGCTCAGTTCCGGGTGTCCAAATCAATCAGTTTTCCAACCCATCCTTCTGAAAGCCATGCCTGCTTGCTAAGCTTCACGATCCCGAACCCGGAAATCCTTTCAATTTCTCAGTAAAACTATATTCGATGACTTGAATGTCTTCAGGTACTTTTCTGTTTCTTTTGGTTCCTTTTTGTTTTTTGTTGCTTAAATTCATGTGATTATCTGCTGTTTATTTTAGCATGGATTTTACTATAACTCTTACTTTCAGAGTGCATCTCAATATTCTTTGATCTTCATTGCTTTTAGCTTTACCTTCTGACTAGCCTTGCTATATTCAATCAGTGATAAAATATATATGTATATAAGTGGTAAAATGTGTGTGTGTGTGTGTGTGTGTGTGGATTGCACAGATGCTCAGACATGCCACCCATGCCTAAACATTAGAAAAGGTTTGTTCTCCTTAGTTGGTAATAGAATTTGGCATCTTTCAGTGCACGATGAAGGTATATTGTCAATAATAAAGTTGGGATTGTTATTATGAGAATTTGTTTAGGAATTGAGAGATTGAATTGCTGTTTCGGAATTTGGAAAATTTCTGTCTTTTGTGTGATCATTTTGGTTTAGGAATAGATAGATTGTTTTCTTTGATGCATAATATTGAATTTGGATGGAATTGATTAAATTTTGTGTTGTTTTAGTCCGTTGTGTATATTAAGTCCGTAGTCAAAATTAGGGACTGTTTTGTATAATTTTCTACATTCGTGATTGTTCGACATGATAAAAAATAGGGTTTTTTTGGTTTGCTGATTTTCATGTGCTCTGTATTCATGATTGTTTATTTTGTAAAGGAAATGCAGGATATGATAGAGATGCAAGCAAATTTCTAATCTTTGTCTATCCGGTTTTCACTTTGTTCAATTTGATCTGATTTATCCTCCTTTGCGTTGCTTTTGAGGAAACCAAATTAAATTTGCCCTTCGATCGTTGTATGTCATGCTTATGTTCTCCTTTATTGGGAGACTGATTTACTGTTTAAAATTGGTTACATTCTCTTGTAGTTGCCCTTTCTGTTGGTTCTGAAAAAGCAAACTGACATGTGGATTTCTGTCTTTCTATATCATGCTTATGTTGAAATGTTATACCTGCCAAAACCATATGTTGAAATGTTGGATTGGTAAACGTTTTTTGTTTTTCTGTTTTTAGGACTTCATTAACCGTTTAGAAGCGGAGCCGACGATGCGAGAGCAGAAGGGGAGCAAGCATGTGAGGTAATTTTTTATATTGAATTAAGTGGTTCTGAATTCAGTCAAACATTTGTGTGCAAGTTTGCAGTGATATTATTGTAACATCAATCCTAAAATGTATTGTGTCAAGAACTAATAAAAGGAATGTAATGTGTAAGTGCATTTGATTATTCAAATGCAATTTTTTTAATTTTTAGAATGAGTTGCAATTAAAATTAACGGACTGCTGAGCAAAAGTTTAATTAATTCAGTTTTGATAAATGATTGAAGGTTTCTCTATGATTCTATTGCTGTTTTGATAATTATAAGTTTAGATAACTAAAGAGAGAACGAAAATGAAAGCATAGAATATGGTGAATAATATGTTGGTATGTGTGTGTGTTCTATTCGGGAGAATCGGTTGCTGTTTTGATAAATTGTAAAATTTATTTTGCTTGGTCTGAATGTACGTCCGATTGCTTGCCTTCCCATAGATGGGTAGAGGTGGACATCCAGGAGAATTTGTTTGCATAGGAATTATTTTTTTCTTTTCGCTATAATCTGTTTTGTTAAGGGTGATGATAAAGATTTAACAATATTGTTTGTTCGGAGTTAGGTGGAAATTGGAAGGGAGTAAATTGTGATCGTTTATGCAGCATTTGATAAAATTGGGAAATAAGATTGGGGAAATAATGTTAACGGTTTGTAGATGCTTAGGAGACTGTCTGGGGCTGCTTAAATTTTATATATTCAGTTGCATAGAGTCGACATGACATGCACAACGATGGTCAGATTGCCACCCTTAGTTGATGGTATTATCTTTACAACACATTCAAATTGAGGATTTAGAAAACCTAATAATAAAACTGAAATATATGTTCCATTCTTTTTGTTTTTATTTTGGGTTAAAAAGTTGGAGATTTGGATTGGGATTTACCTTTATTAACCTATAATATTGTGCTCAAGACACCATCTTGGGAGTCTTAACATGATTGTTCTTCTATTTCATAGATTCGAAATGTGTTTAGTATCTCATTTAATTGGTGTACCTTTGCACATTTAACTCAAATCTAATATGATTTGGTCCTCCAATTTCTCTGAATTGCTAACGGATTTACATTCTTTGGAAATTTCAGGAACTCTGGTTGTGGGAGGAAGAAGCTGGTTCCTTGCTATTTTTAGGTATACGATTATGTGCCCGGATTGCATGTTTATTTATCTTTGCAAAGCTTTCGTACTTGGATTTTAAATATGTGATTGGTTTGTGAAAAATAAACGAGAAGACTAATCATGGGGACATTCTTATTCAACTTAAATGTGTTTTATTCATCCGATTACGCCTGAAACAGCTGGTTCCCGCAGCAACGCTCGGGCGTATTTTCTAGTTATAACTAAGATTAGGGTAAAAATATAGAATAATATCGACTCATCACCTATCGATTGAAATCTTTGCTTAATAAATTGGATGTGTCCTTTTTTCTCTTTGGTTGAAATTTGACGTTCTTTGAATTCAATTTTTTTATTTTATTATTCAATTGCATTGATGAATGTTAATAGAATTCAGTTATATATATCGGTCATCTTGCTTGAATATTATGGCTTAATTTTCTGTTTCTTAGTTTCATGGTTGGTTGGTTGGTTTGTTCCATTTTTTTTAAAGAAACCTCGACTGCATAAGAGAAATTTTATAGAAATAGAAAAAAGAAGTTGCATTTAGTTAAGGGGACATAAAGTTTAGCTCATAATATAAGAAGAAATAATAAGGTAAAAAAATACAATAAAAGAGATAAACTTGACTCTTCTTAAGACAACAAATAAAAATACAAGAAAATAGGAACTATGTGGTCCCCCGGATGTTCCTCAGGGGTTTGCCCCCCCCCCCCCGGGGGGTGTGGTGGGGTGGGTGTGTCAAGCCTTATTTGGAGTTTCTGGAGTTGGTGGGGAGGATCAGTGGATATGCGATTGCAGTTGATTTGGAGGTGGGGGGAAACGCCTCCTGTAATGCGAATGCAGATTGCGAGCAGGTGGAGGTGGCGGGCTTTTGAATCGTCTTAGACTGCGGCGATCGGGCACCACTTTCATGCTCAAAATATCACTTTGGCATTCAAAGCAACCTTGTTCAATTATACGAGAAAATCACAAGAAGCAAGAAATTAGTTACCAAATAATAAAATTGGTAAAAACTAAGTCGATTTAAGTAGCTAATACTAATGCTTGGATATCTTATAAAAGGAAGATAATTATTATTTATACCATGAGGAAGTGGTCCACAAGTTACTCGGAAATCCCCCATCAGAAGCAACACTAGTGTTGTAATTGCCACCAGCTTTGCTGAAGAACCATTCATCTTCGGAAGCAGAAACAATAACTTCGAAAATCCTTTCACCACAACGTGGAGATGAATGATAGTGCAAAGGGAAGGCAAGATTTATAGACTTTAGCTTGCAGGGGTTTGGACAATAATTATATGCTTCTGTTTCTTTCTTCCTTTTGGGTCAATATATGCTTATGTTTATAATTGGACTATCAAAGGGAGGACCCTTGAGTCGTCCGTTGATGTAGAATAGGAAATGAACCGTTGAAAGATAAAGGGACAGTAAAATTTGAATATTCAAGATTCGATTTGGCCCGTGATAACTTTCCAAAAAAACAATGGTGCCACAAGTCCAACACACTGCTTAGGCCTTGATGTCTGATGGATTTTGGTCATCCGGGGTCATTTCAACCTTCATAATAGCGTTTAAAGTTTCGAAATAAAAATCGGACTCTTCGTTTGTAGTCCGATTAATGTTTAACTAATGTTGTTGTAATTATTAGAAGTCATTTGAGTTGTTCCAAACATTTGTAATCTTTATTTAAGTCATCTGGATGTATCAATGACAATCATTCAAGAATTAATCAAATAAAAACCCGGGATTTCATTCAATTTTCTGATAGATTCTAGATTTTGTTCTGCAATAGATTACGTTGATAACCCTTATATCGCTTTATGCTGCATCATCCACTCTTTTCATTTATTCTCTACCATACAAGAGATTCTTCATTTGTTTATTGAAAATAGTGTAATGTTAAACACGTGACAATTTTTTATTAAACTTTAAAGTCATTGAAATTAAAATTTGATTACAAATCAGAATTTCTATATACCATACACCTCAATTTAGTACAATCATCCATATGTAGTGTGACAAGTAACTTGTCATAAGTCGCGTAGGACTCCTCAATAGAAGAGTCATTTTTTTTTACCAATATGTCATTTGCATTAGGTGCCTAATTTTTTCTTGGTTAATTATCTACTAATAAAGTCTTTTCTAAGTTAATTATCTACGAGAATAAAGTGAGAAAAAAAAAAAGAAATTAGAAACTTTTTATGACGGTTGCTCATATGTAGGGCTCCAATTTGCGATCGCTTCGGCCCCCAAATTTCAAGCCCCCAGCGGCGGTGCAGGAACAAACTGCTTCCTTATTTTATTTTTTTATGAGTAAAGGTGGAGATGAATGATAGTGCAAAGGGTAAGCAAGATTTATAGACTTTGATTTGACTTTGATCTGCCTATGAACCTAACTTATTTGCAGGGGTTTGGATTAGAGTTTCTAATTGGACTTTCAAAAGGTTGACGACAAGTCTTTCAGCGTGGAATCGTGGATAATGGGTTCCTGCTCTTATGATTATTTTCTTCCACCGCGGAATCGTGGAAAATGGATTCCAGCTCTTATGATCATTTTGATCAGAAAAATTTTATTTGAATTCATATAATCTCTCTTTCCACCTAACTTTTTAATTAAGCTATCAATCTCTTTTTAAACCTAAATTTACTACATAAACAACCCTCACAAACCCAATTAAATATGTAAATTTATCTTTACACCTATATTACTAACTTGTTGAATTTGTGTTAACTTTTTCTCTTGCAGAATAACCAAATCAATATGATTTAGATTCTGATTTATGCAGTCCCTAATTTTAGTTTTTACTGAGTTTGATTTTGAGACTTAGCTAGTTGCAGTTTTTCTTTAATCTTGTTATATTTTGCATTTGTTAGAAAATTATCAGTTGCTATTTAGTTTGACAGGTTTATATATACATGTTTAGGTATGGTAATTGATGTCCACCTCAGCACCCTTTGCGGTCATATTGTTGCCAATTCCATCAGCAATTTTACTCTCTTCATTGTATCCTTTTTGGTGATTACAGCTTTTCTATTGACATTCGGCTTTAAATCTTTGTTACATTGTCCAAAAAAAACTTGGCCAATGATTTTCACGCTCGATTGAATCTCTTGCACTCCTTCCTTTGAGTGCAAAACACTTAAAATGAGTGTCCAAAATCGCTATCCAAAAGTTTATGTATTTTTCCTTTGACTTGTTACCACTTTTTAGCAATAACCCATAATTTTTTTATAGGTGCCTATGGTCTTGGCCATTTTAATTTAGTTATATGAATAAAAAGGTCGTACCCAGTGCACAAGGCTCCCGCTTTACGCAGGGTATTTACATAAATATCATGCTATCTGGTTTTGTGCTTGACCGATTTTAACTAGTACATAATCTCCATCTTCTGTCTTCTTTGCCTTGACGTTGGCATGATTGCCTCAGTTTTCTATAGGAAGGATTGGGAAGTGGTATATGCCTTCGTGGACTTGTGATTTTTATGGGAGGCATTCAGTCACAGATCTAATTTCTTTGTCTCTTTTCAAGTTTCGTAGAAGAAGGATTGGTGAAAGTATTGGGTGTGGGTTTATTGATAAAATTTAGTTTTATTGTTAATTACATCTTGCACTTTATAGTAATTATGTAATAGGTTAAAAAGGATGTTTTATTTTTATTGTATTGAAATTTTATATTAAATCTGATTTTACAAAGCTTAACCATAACAAATTTGCATCTGCTACCATCTCAGAGTCACATCAAACTGCATAAGCTATCGACACATTTGCAGAACACCATATGGCTAAGTTCAAATACCATCGAAGGAGAGACAAGAAAACAAAAACTTCGAAGAGAACTAAGAAGTTGAGACATCAGCTTCTTCATCATCTCTTCCGCTGCAGGCAGCTTCGATACAAAGCTCAACCATCACAAACTATAAGCCTCTATTTCCACCACAAAGTCACATCCTGAAGCTTTCTAAGAAATGGTCTACAAGACCACAACACTACGACAGGCTTGAAGGAAATGCAAACAAGGATCAAACTGCAAAGCATATATACCGTATGATATAATCTCTAACCCATAAATATTGCTATATTTCTCTTCTATATGCAAATGCAAAGCACAGTTGGTAGATCTCTATGGCTAGTTCAAATACCATTGAATTCGAGATGGAAGAAAATAGAGACTCTCAAGACAATGAAGAAGCTGAGATATCAGCTTCTTCTTCATGTATTCAATAAAAAATATGTTGTAGAGATTTACCTGATTCTCTTTACCACTGCTTGATAGATTGTTCCATCTTCCCCGAGAACCACTGGATTTCCAAAGGGAAACTTATTCGGTTACTAGTGGCTGAAGTGTTAAGGATAGTAGTAATGGTGATATAATAAGCCACTTGTCAAGAGATTAGCAAGGTTGTTAGAGTTAGTTATAGTGTGACTTAGACAGCAAGTTTTATAAAGAGAATATATAGTCTTAGATGAGATTAGATTGTAATAATTCAGAAAATACAATATATGAAAGTTTTACTTCTCTCTCTATCTTCTCTTCTCTCGACTCACCTCTCTTCTATCTCTCAAGTGTAATACTGCATATTCTTCTTTGTGGTTATAGCTTGGTTTACATGGTATCTTCGCCGGATTAGCTAATCGCTCGGGTGAAAATCTTCGATCTTGGACTGCTTCCGCTCATCAGTTCTGATTTCTTTAATGTTTCTGATATTTGTGTGCTCTGTCTAATCTTTCTGGAGCTCATCTTCTTCTGCATATTACTCTTCTTGGTGTTTGTCTTCTGTGCACACCAAGTGTTCGATACAAGTTCTCAATCATCGTTCTTGAACAAGTTTTCTGAATTCTTGCATCAATGATTACTCCTTCTCAATTACAGATTCTTCAGTCTCCAATTACTTCTCTCATTTCCACTGTTTCAACATCTGTGACAGTGAAGCTTGATGAATCAAACTATCTGGTTTGGCATTTTCAGATGCAGCTTCTTCTCGAAGGGCATGGTATTTTGGGTTTTGTGGATGGTTCTACCCCCTGTCCTATTCGATTTACAAGGCCTACTTCTAGTGGGTCTGAGGTTGATTCTCAAGGAACTACTTCTCAAACAGAATCTGATGATTACAAGATTTGGAAGATGCATGATCGTGCAATGCAGTTGATTACTGCAACTCTTTCACCGTCTGCCATTTCTTGCGTGATAGGAAGCACTAGTGCTCAGGATCTCTGGACAAGACTCAAGGAACAATTTTCAATTGTTACACGAGCTAGTATCTTCCAAATAAAGTCAGCGTTGCAGAATATCAAAAAGGGTAATGATTCTATTTCCTTGTATTTACAACGCATTAAGGAGGCTCGGGATTATCTTTCTGCAGCTGGGGTTCCATTTGATGATGATGATGATATAGTTATCCTTACCCTTAATGGCTTATCATCTGAGTATAACACGATTAGATCAATCATTAGAGGCAGGGATCATGTTATTTCAATTAAAGATCTGCGTTCTCAATTGCTTGCTGAAGAAGCAATGCTTGAAAATGTCTCTGCAACTCCTTTTCTTACTGCAATGGTTGCGGATATTGGTGGGTCTCAGCCACACTTTAAGGGAACATTTGATCAACCGCATCTTTACAATAATCAACCTGCTGCTTCTCCATATCGTTCTTCTTACAACAAGAACAAAGGCAAAGGAAAGTTTCAATATGGTTCTAAATTTGGGACTAACAAGCCATTTTACCCGACTCAAGGTCGTGGGATTCTTGGAACTTCTCCACAACAGCAGCTGTCTTCTTCTGGCTCTTCCTGTCAAATCTGTGGCAAATATGGACATCTTGCTGATACTTGTCGATTTCGGAATCTTGATTCTGCAGTTGGTGATGGGTGTCAAATCTGTGGAAAAAGGAATCATAGTGCAAAGTTCTGTCACTTTAGGAATGCAAATTTACCATCTACTGCTGGATCTATGAATGCTATGCATGTCAATGCTTCTGCTCCACCCCTGGAATCCAATCTTTCTCAGCAAGTATGGCTTACAGATTCGGGTGCAACAAATCATATGACTGCAGATTTGAATAATTTGTCATTGGCAACTCCTTTTCCTTCAACAGAGATGATCCAAACTGCAAGTGGTGAAGGTTTGAATGTATCCCACAGAGGATCTTCCATATTGCAGACTCCATTTCATGATTTGAAGTTAAATTCGGTCCTATATGTACCTAGAATATCTCAGAATTTACTCTCTGTACATAGAATCTGTCTTGACAATAATTGTTGGCTGATCTTTGATGCTTGGTGTTTTTGGATTCAGGACAAAGCCACAGGGAGAATACTGTTCAAAGGTCTCTGCAGTAATGGCTTGTATCCCATTCCTTTCACACCATCCTCATCTCCTATACAAAAAGCTCCTCCAGTGGCTGCTTACATTGGCAAACAAGTAACCTCTAGCTTATGGCACCATCGATTAGGTCATCCATCAAACAAGGTTGCTTCTCTCATGCTTAAGAAATCCAATCTTCCTAGTATTGCTGATTCTATACCTAGGCTGTGTTCCAATTGTATAGAGGGCAAGATTAGCAAGCTACCCTTTCATTCTGCTCCACATACGATTGTTAATCCTTTTGATGTTGTTCACAGCGATGTATGGGGCCCTGCTCCGTGTCTGTCTCTAGAAGGTTTTAAGTACTATGTTACCTTCATAGACCAGTGTACCCGATTCTGTTGGATTTTCTCGATTATCAATAAAACTGATGTTTGTGCCACATTTATGACTTTCTATTAGTTTATACTTAATCAATTTTCAGTTTCAATCAAAACACTTCAAAGTGATGGCGGGGGTGAATATATAGGGAAACATTTCCAAACCTTTCTTACTTCTAAAGGTATCCGTCATCAGTTGTCTTGTCCTTATACACCGGAACAAAACGGTTTGGCTGAAAGGAAACATCGCCATATTATTGAAACCACCATTACTCTTCTTTAAACCTTTCACCTACCTGCACCATTTTGGTCATTTGCTTGTCAGACTTCAGTGTATCTTATTAATCGAATGCCCTCACAAACACTTAATCTGCAGTCCCCATTTGTAATTCTTTATGGTTCGGTTCCTGATGTCAGTCACCTTAGAGTTTTTGGTTGTTCTTGTTACCCACTTTTAAGACCCTTTAACACCACAAAGTTACAACCTAGGACATCCAAGTGTATTTTTCTGGGATATGCATCAAAGTACAAGGGTTATTTGTGTTATGAAGTCATCAAGAAGAAAGTTTTTGTTTCCAGGCATGTGTTATTTGATGAATCTGAATTTCCTTATCCTGGTCTTGTTTCATCACATTCCCCTAGTCTTCATACATCCCATGTACCCTCCCAACCCATCCTACCTCACCATCCATCATCTCCCCCGCAACCATCAATGCCTAACCTTGATAATGTGTTAGTTTCACCAGCCTCTCCGGTTCCACAGAATTCCCATTCCTTCACTTCATCATCATCCTTATCTCCAGTATCTAATGGATCTGCAAATGAACAGTATTCATCTCCACCAATCCCTGTGGCATCTGAGGTCCATCCTGAGAATCCTGTGGTTCCAATTCCGAATCCTGACAGTTTTGAGTTTCAACCTGAGAGACATCAGGTTGTTCTCTCCATTCCTCCGTTGAATTTGCATCCAATGCAAACCAGGTCCAAGAGTGGTATTTCCAAAAAGATGGCCTTACTACCACTTATGACAATGGGGCAGTGGATTTGTCTACAGTTGAACCTGCAACCTATAAATCTGCCTTAAAGTGTCCGGTATGGGTTGATGCAATGCAAGAAGAGTTATCTGCCTTACACACTCAGTCTACATGGAGTTTAGTTCCTCTTCCAGCACAGAAAAACCTGGTTGGGTGCAAATGGGTGTTTAAGATTAAAAGGAATGATGATGGTTCTATAGGGAGATATAAGGCTCGCCTTGTGGCAAAGGGTTTCAATCAAGAGGAAGGCATTGATTATGGGGAAACATTTAGTCCAGTTGTTAAACCAACCACTGTGAGACTTGTATTGGCCATGGCTGCTCATTTTGGGTGGAATTTGAGACAACTTGATGTTAAGAATGCGTTTCTACATGGGGTATTGCAGGAAGAGGTGTATATGTCACAACCTCCAGGTTTTATTGATCCTCAAACAACAACAACAACAACAACAACAAAGCCTTTTCCCACTAAGTGGGGTCGGCTATATGAATCCTAGAACGTCATTGCGCTCGGTTTTGTGTCATGTCCTCCGTTAGATCCAAGTAATCAAGTCTTTTCTTAGGGTCTCTTCCAAAGTTTTCCTAGGTCTTCCTCTACCCCTTCGGCCCTGAACTTCTGTCCCGTAGTCACATTTTCGAACCGGAGCGTCAGTAGGCCTTCTTTGCACATGTCCAAACCACCGGAACCGATTTTCTCTCATATTTCCTTCAATTTTGGCTACTCCTACTTTACCTTGGATATCCTCATTCCCAATCTTATCCTTTCTCGTGTGCCCATACATCCCACGAAGCATCCTCATCTCCGCTACACCCATTTTGTGTACGTGTTGATGCTTCACCGCCCAACATTCTGTGCCATACAACATCGTTGGCCTTATTGCCGTCCTATAAAATTTTCCCTTGAGCTTCAGTGGCCTACGACGATCACACAACACGCCGGATACACTCTTACACTTCATCCATCCAGCTTGTATTCTATGGTTGAGATCTCCATCTAATTCTCCGTTCTCTTGCAAGATAGATCATAGGTAGCGAAAACGGTCACTTTTTGTGATCTTCGCTAGATTGCTCCGGTCATTAGTGTGGATAAGTATATAAATGGATAGAGATAGGAAAGCAAACACAAGATGTACGTGGTTCACCCAGATTGGCTACGTCCACGGAATAGAGGAGTTCTCATTAATTGTGAAGGGTTTACACAAATACATAGGTTCAAGCTCTCCTTTAGGGAGTACAAGTGAATGATTTAGTACAAATGACATTAGGAAATATTGTGGGAGAATGATCTCGTAACCACGAAACTTCTAAGTACCGGAGTGTGGTATCGTCTTGACTTTCCTTATCTGTCTCATAGGTAGATGTGGAATCTTCTCTGGAAGTACTCTTCCTCCATCCAGGGGTGGTATCTGTAACTGGTGGAGATGCACAAGGTAATGTATCAATGTCACTTGAAGCTTACTTGTAGTTTCAGGCTTGGTCAAGCGCGATACAAACCATGTAGTAGGAGTCCCCCAAGTCGCCGAGCTAGGGGATCTGCTGAAAGAGATAACAGACAAGGTAAGCAATCAGAGCTCCGGCTGATTGTTCACATTCTCCCTATCTTGCAGGCAGCATGAAGGATAAAGAGAAGAAAAATGAGAAGAGATGATATGGGATACTTTTGCTTTTGAAGAAGTAACTTTCCACAGGCTTATTCTTGAACTGGGCTGGAGGGTTTTCTGGTTTCCTCCAAAGTATAAGGCCGACTGAAGAATTTGAGGGTCAAAACAAGTCCATCAAATCTAGAGTACGTTCGACCCTACTGATATGGGATACTTTTGCTTTTGACAGAGTAGTGGATGTATCGGCACGTGTGCTGTTACGCTTGTCTCCACATGCTTCCTTGTATCCTTCTCACTTGCCCTATCTGTTCCTCAGGCAGATGCGGTATCTTCCCTGGAAGCATAAGATGTTGAAGATGAGTACTCGAGAGCAATGCCAGGGTAAGGGGTTCCAGGCAGTCAGTTCTTGGCTCGAAGCTTGATTCCAAGTGCTGACTGATTGCTCTCTTTCTCCTTGTCTTGCAGGTAAGAACAAGGCCAAAGGAAAAGACAGGGAAAAAGCATGATATGGGATACTCTTGCTTTTAACCCTGATGATATGAGATATTCTTGCTCTAGTATAGCTTGTTTACAGAGGTATTATCGGGAGGAAAGAAAGCTGAATATTTCGAAAGGCTTCGTTGGGAGTGCCCTCTCAGATAAGAGGAAGGGTTGAGCATTTTTGCAGGTCTGCCTGTCCGTTGGGGATGGAGGTCGACATATATAGGAGTCTCCCTAACATCAAGTAATAATGCTATTCCTTTACCCTGCTTGGTCATAGCACGGTAGTGGGAGCTGCCAGCTTCACAAGTTTTAACTCTGTCAGAGCACTTTGAAAAAGTGGTCTGTGGTATCTGGAAAGCTGATGTTGCGTGTGAAGATTACAGACAAGCTTTATCCAAGGAGATCCGGCTCTTGGAGTTGGGAAAGTGGTGCCTCTTCGGTTTTCGAATAAGCAATCCTGTCGGGGATCTGGCTCTCGAGATTCGGAGAACGATGCCTCTTCGATTTTTGAGAAAGCAATCATGCTGGGGGTCTGGCTCTCGAGATTCGGAGAGCGATGTCTTCGATTTTTTAGAAAGTAATCATGTTGGGAGTCTGGCTCTCGAGATTCGGAGGGCGGTGTCTCTTCGATTTTGGAGCAAGCAATCTTGTTGGGAGTGTTTTCTCGAATATGAGTAAAGGTTGGGCATGTTTGCTAGTCTACCTTGCCACGAAGCACAGAGATTGACACACAGGGACTTTCCAATTATCCAGCAGTGGTACTGTTCCTTTACCCTCTCTTCGATTTTTGAGAAAGTAATCATGTTAGGAGTCTGGCTCTCGAGATTCGGAGGGCGGTGCCTCTTCGATTTTGGAGCAAGCAATCTTGTTGGGGGTGTTTTCTCGAATGTGAGTAAAGGTTGGGCATGTTTGCTAGTCTACCTTGACACGAAGCACAGAGGTTGACACACAGGGACTTTCAAATTATCCAGCAGTGGTACTGTTCCTTTACCCTCTCTTCGATTTTTGAGAAAGTAATCATGTTGGGAGTCTGGCTCTCGAGATTCGGAGAGCGATGCCTCTTCGATTTTGGGGCAAGCAATCTTGTTGGGAGTGTTTTCTCGAATGTGAGTAAAGGTTGGGCATGTTTGCTAGTCTACCTTGCCATGAAGCACAGAGGTTGACACACCGGGACTTTTCGATTATCCAGCAGTGGTACTGTTCCTTTACCCTTGTGGGTAATAATATGGTAGCTAGGCCTTCAAAATTTATATGTCTAAACTTTGTTAGTGTTGTTTCTTTGCTATTCTTTTACCCTTCTTGGTCAGAGCGATGTAGTGAGAGTTGCAAGCTTCACGTGTCTCGACTTTGTCAGAGAACTTTGGCAAAGTTATATGTGGTACCCATGAGCTACTGTTGCGTGTGGGAAGTGGGTGATTGAACAGTACGATTCATGTGCTTTCTACTTCGCCAGAAATATGTGAGAGAAGCTATATGATTCATGTGGGAAGTGGGTGTTGAGGTTTTATTGATCCTCAACACTCTGATTATGTCTGCAAACTTCACAAGTCCTTATATGGCTTAAAACAGGCTCCTAGAGCCTGGAATGACAAGTTCACCAGTTTTTTGCCCTCACTTGGATTTACTTCCACTTATGCTGATTCCTCTTTGTTTGTGAAACAGATTGATTCGTTTGTAGTAGTCTTACTTATCTATGTGGATGACATTATCATTACTGGTAATGCTCCCACTTTGATCTCTGATGTGATTTCTGCTTTGACAAAGGAATTTGACATAAAAGACTTGGGTCCTTTGCATTTTTTCCTGGGAATTCAGATTATTTCTCAGACTGATGGTTTGGTTCTTTCTCAAGCTAAGTATGTTAAGGATCTCCTTACCAAGACTGCAATGTTAGATTCCAAGCCTTGTTCCACACCATGTCTGCCTTATAATCGGTTAGTTCTTGATGATGGTAAACCCTACAACAATCCTGCTCTCTACAGAAGTATGGTTGGTGCTTTACAGTATCTCACATTTACCAGGCCAGATATCGCGTTTGCTGTGCATCAGGTATGTCAATTTATGCAGCGTCCCATGGAGTCTCACTTCAGTGCAGTCAAGCGGATCCTAAGATACCTTAAAGGCACTTTGAACTTGGGTATTCACTATGTTAGAGGTGGTTTGGAGGTTAATTCTGATACTATACGTGCCTTTTCTGATGCGGATTGGGCTGGAGATTCGAATGACAGACGGTCTACAACTGGATTTGTGGTATTTTTTGGGTCAAATCCCATTTCTTGGTCTTCTAAGAAGCAACAAACAGTGTCTAGATCCTCCACTGAGGCTGAGTATCGCGCTCTTGCTACAACTGCTGCTGAACTGGATTGGATCAAGCAATTATTGACAGTTTTGCATCTTGCTATTCCCAGTTCACCGGTTCTCTTTTGTGATAATATGTCTGCTATTGCTTTAACATCAAATCCAGTGTTACATCAGCGTACCAAACACATTGAAGTTGATATTCATTTTGTTCGAGAACGAGTTGCCAAGAAGCACCTGCAGGTTCAGTTTGTATCTTCCAGTGAGCAGTATGCTGACATCTTCACCAAGGGTTTATCTACTCCACTCTTTCAAACTCATTGTCGCAATCTCAGTCTTGGTTTCACCTCCTGAGCTTGAGGGGGGATGTTAAGGATAGTATTAATGGTGATATAATAAGCCACTTGTCAAGAGATTAGCAAGGTTGTTAGAGTTAGTTATAGTGTGACTTAGACAGCAAGTTTTATAAAGAGAATATATAGTCTTAGATGAGATTAGATTGTAATAATTCAGAAAATACAATATATGAAAGTTTTACTTCTCTCTCTATCTTCTCTTCTCTCGACTCACCTCTCTTCTATCTCTCAAGTGTAATACTGCATATTCTTCTTTGTGGTTATAGCTTGGTTTACATGAAGGACTGGTTCAAGAGAAAGCAGGGCAGATTATGGAGGAAGTAGCAGAAGGAAATATAAATGAATTGATCAACCAGGGCTTGCTGCAAGTATATGATGACCGCCCTTACACAGGAACTAAATTGCAGGTCCCCAGGTCCCCAATCCACTTCGAGAATTCTGTCTTCATCAAATGGAGGCGTTACCCGAATACTCCAACTAGAATTCTGTCTCCATCTCTTTGAGAATTCTGTCTTCACCAACTAGAATACTCAGATTCTATGAATATCCTCCACTTGCACTGTTGCTTGCGAGCTGAAGACGTTACCTGAAGGCTTGCAGTTTCTCACTACACTTGAGCAGTTAGACTTGCTGCCTTTGATGAATGATCATGCAGAACGATTGACACCTGATGGGGGAGAGGAAAACTACAAAATTAGGCACATTCCACATATCATTTATTACCATATCAACGGCGCAACAAATTGCTGCCACTAAGGAAGTATAAGGATCTAATAAAGTTTGGAGATCTTCGGATGGAGAGGAGCCAATGTGGGTGAACAGATAACTTTTAAGCTGTCTGATATATTCAGGATCACATTTGTGACAATGCAAAGCTGTAATAGTTAGGGTTGTTTCCATATACAAGTAGATGGCCCTCAAATATTATGATTGACTCCATACACACTTTTCTTTCTTTGTACACCTCTATACACACTTTCAATTCCAGTAAAACATCACAAATATTATGATTGACTCCATACACACTTGCATTTGACAATTCATCGTCTTTATAGCTTAATAATTACAATATCATATCCTTCAGTTTATCATCTTCATATCTTAATACTTGCCTCTGGCCTTCTTTATGCATCACTAGAGAGCTGCTTATAAGATCAGAAGGTAAAACAAGCAAAACCAATCCGAGATTTTGCAGAAAGTAAGAGCCTTGTCAGATTCGATGCCTATAAGTGCAGAGGAAATCATGACATCTGATTCGATTCCATGTCGAAGAACATAAGCATGTATCTCACAACCAGGCCCTACATGCGCCATCTGAGCAGCAGCAGTAGCTGCAAACATACTGGCAATCAAAACCGAATCCGGCTTCTTACCTTCCATGTTCAAATTCTTGAAAAAGAACAATGCCTTGTCATAATCTCCCGACTGCGAAAACCCAGTGATCAAAGCAGACCATGTAACTAAATCTGGCTCGAACAAACCACTAAAAACTCTATGTGCAGAATTCATAGACATACATCTCGAATACATGCTCACAAGTACACTGCTCACATGAGCATTAGAATCTAAATTCCATTTCAAACAAAGACCATGTATTCCTTCTCCAATACTTATCAAGCTCAAATCCGCTAAACCCGAAAGCAATCCAACAATTATGTATCCATCCGGCCCCATCTCCATGCTTTCCATCTCACTAAACAGCTGCAAACCTTTATCCCAAAACCCGCCATTTCCATAACCCGAAATCATCAAATTCCATAAAACCAAATCCGGCTGTCGAATCCCATTAAACACCCTGCTTGCTTCATCAACAAGGCTGAGTCTTGAGTAAGCTGAAACAAGTGCACTGCTACAAATGGAGTCCAATCCCTACCCTGCAACCATTACTCCACAATGCACAAGCTTCAGTCCATCCAGATCAAAACTATCAGCGCAGGCACGTGCAATGCAAGCATAAGTGAAGTTATCCGGTTTGATTTCAGTTCTACGCATCGCAGCAAACAGAGAAAATGCATCTTCAAATCTGCGTGCTTGAGCGTGGGCTCGAATGATGGAGTTCCAAAGGTAGACACTCCGGTGGGGACTTTCGTCGAACACTTGACGTGCAGAGCGAAAGTTGTTTGGGTTAATATTTAACTTTGGGCTTAGAGGAGAGAAAGCCCAAAAGAGTTCAATAAGAAAAGTTTCTGCCCGAAGCCCAGCACCAAGTCCAGATGTCCACTTCGAGACAACATGATGACTCCCCATTAAATGTAAAGATTAGGTGCTTACAGAGAAAATGACAATCGATGAAAATTCACCAACTCTTGGCCTAAAAACACTTTATGAATGACATAGCATGTAAACTACTGAAGGTTCCCTACCCTCCAATTGCTTTCGGGCAAGAACAGAAACAGCACAAATCAAGTAATTCCTCTATAAAAGGAGGAAGTGGGCCAAGAGACAAATGACATTTAACCAATCAAACAAACAAACGTACAACTTGTCTCTCAGCCAAGCAAATATCCAGAAAGCCGTGCTTTGTTCAGATTTTGCATCCTCTTAGCCTTAGATTTCCTTATAAAGACATCATTTGTCTATGTAAAAGCTTTGCTACATTTTCCTAAATGTTGTAGTATCGATCTCTTTTGTATAAACTCCTTTCTAGTCATCCCTTTAGTACTCAATCCTTTTGTAACTACAAAAAGAAGAGACCGCAAGACGTTTAACCTTGCCCGACAAGGTGAGATCTTGCCCGACCCTCTTTGTTTTGTCTTTCAATTAATAGATATGATGTTTTAATGCACTCCCCAGTTTATACTCAAGTTGATTCTAGTCTTTTGATGACTCAAAGCCCCATCAGCTCTCAGATTTGGTTCACTTAATGGTTTTATCGTCATAAGAAGATTGAAATGAATTAAACTGATGACTTGATCAGATATGGATCTTCACTCCTTAAATATACAAGATAACCAAAAGTCCTTGATTTCAAGGCATATAAAATAACTTAATGTAGACTTAACCCATCTACAATAATCATTTGATAAACAAGAAGTCAGAAATAACTTGGGGCGCAAGTAATCGGCTTAAAATACACTTGTTCTACATCTACCATACAGAGATGGCAGTGGCACGCCTAAGCACTTAGTTGGTTTTGATTGTGAGCCTCAAGGCCTACACCTAAGGCCCCCCAAATGCACCTTTCAGAACTAATTTTGTTCTCCTCTTGCAATATTGCGACAAGCAGGAACTCGACAATTAACCAAAGTATCAACTCCTCGGGGAGCTGTGTACTCGAGTCAGGAACGCCCACTAGCCAGATTTCCTCCCCGAACAAAAGTCTCCGTTGATTGCATAAAATCTGTGTAATCTGGTTGCGTAAAAAGGGTCGTGGGGGAGTTGGGTTTTGAGAAACAGAGTATGCAACTGGTTGGTTCTTGATAGCGATTGGTAAACTTTGGAGAGGCTGAGGCATGGCCCCTACATTCGAAAAATAAGTTTACTTGCAGAGGGCTCCAGCAAATTCCGAATAAGAAGAAGAGGGTTGTGGCCCTACTTTTTCAGTTTATAAAACAGAACGGTAGCGTTTCACTCCTCCAATAGTGTTTATTAATGGATCAAAACAGAATGAGGATCCTCAATCACATCCGCTCATCGTATATTATGTAGTCAGTTTTCGTCAGGTACTGTTTATATTTAATTTTAAATAAAAATATTTATAATGATTTCTAGCTGCACGATATACGATGAACGGATGTGATTGGAGGATATTCGGAATCCTTACAAAGAGGATCAGAGGATCCTCATTCAAATAGAATAATGAGAAATTAAAATGGGGCCCAAATTAATGTTCACCTAAATCCATCAAAACAACAATCATCTTGAAGGACATGTGAATCTACTCCAAATTTTTTTCGTTTCATCGCTTTTTGCTCAAAATAGATTCACATGCCCTATAATTAAAATATAAAGCAAATTATCAAAATTCTCATAAAATAACAAATAGATTATAACTAATATTAGCGTAAAAGTATAGAATAATATCGATTCATCACCTATCGATTGAAATCCCTGCTTAATAAATTGGATGTGTCCTTTTTTTGTCTTTTGTTGAAAGTTTTATGTTCCTTGAATTCAATGTTCTTTTTATTCAATAGCAATGGAGAATGTTATTAGAAATTATACATACTAAAGGGCAATCGAAAAAACACCGTTCATACGTGACAGTGTAAAGACGAAAATACCCCTCTTCAATTGGTCTCTCATTTCTGTATTTCAAATTGGTATAGTAAAAAGAAGAAAAACCCTTTTGCATGCGTGGCTGCTAACGAGGTTATGCCTCGTTTTTTTTTGTTTCTGTGATCTTACTTTTTATGCCTCTATAGTGAAATCCTCAAATTGCCTATAGGCATACGTGTTGGCTCTCTGTATGCAAAAAAAAATGTTTTGCCCGCATGGCGTGCTAGGGAGATTTCTCTGCACTACCGCTTCATTCCTCTGCACAGTTTCCTTCTTGCTACACTCCGAATCGATACCGAATACTGCTCATCAACCAAATTTTCTCACCATTTCATTTCGTCCTCCTCAACCTCTTTATTCACAAAAATTTGCTCATCCAAATCAATTTCATTTAACCCAAATCCCTTCAACCAAACTTTCTCCAGATCGTTGGATTCATTTTGCTTTTGTTGTTGCTGATCTACAAGTAAAGCTTAAATTTACGTATGTAAGTTTTTATTTTTCTTGATTGGAATTTGGGTTTTCTTTTTGTTTTTTTTGTTTTTTTGCTGTTTTATGATTATGATTTCAGATGGGTCCCAAAAATGGCTAACTTTGCACTGTTCTTTTCAGCATTTTCTTTTGAGAAAAAACTGACGACGACCATTAAAGCTTCTTAAAAATAAAGGATCGGTTGAAGCTGCAATTCCTTTCAGTAGTATATCACCATTTTGATTAGTAGAGATGATATTGGGAGAAAATAACATCAAATTGTCACCTGATATTACACATCGTGCCTGACAAGCAATTTATTAATGTTATGCCCTAAATCAATGAAATGTCAACCGTATCGGTCATTTATATTGTAATAATTAATAGCAATTCATGACACTCCTCGTAACAAACTTTTCGATATTGATATGATTTTGTCTATGCAATTAATGGCAACTCATGACACTTCTCATAATAAACTTTCCTACATGCCACGTTTATATGATTTTATGTACGCGAAAGACTATATATTTGACGATAGGATTGAAGAGGCATGCCCGTTTCTTATGTTTTCCTTTTTGTTTATGCACCGTGATTTTCATTTGGCAAAGAAATATTATATTTAGGATGTACATACTGTCTTGGAGAATACAATTGCAAGGCTCCCAGCAGCTGTGTGGAAATTGGATTGGAATTCGAAGACGAGATTGAGGAATGTGTATTGTGTTTTTTTATTTTTTTCTAATACCATTACTGTGTATTTACTTTATTTAATTACAATTTGAATGCGATGAAAATTTAAAATTTAATTTATGCTTGGTCATTTTATCTTCACATCCTATAATTTGGCGCTTGAAGTTTACATTTTTTGCACATGATGGCAAAATGCCAAAAAGAAATTGGAATAACAAAACAAATCAGATGGTACAAGACTATACTTCTCGCACTCCCCGCAGCGGAGTGCGGGCAATTTGACTAGTTGTATCTATTGGTCATCGTGCTTGAATATTATGGCCTAATTTTTTGTTTCTTAGTTTCTTAGTTGGTTGGTTGGCTTGTTCCTTTTTTTTTTTTTTAAGGAAAAGCTCGACTGCATAAGAGAAATTTTATAGAATCAGAAAAACCAAGTGCATAAAAAATAAGTTGCACTTAGTTACGGGGAGATAAAGTTTAGCTCATAATATGAGAATAAATAATAGTAAAAAATACAATAAAAGAGCGGGGAATATAAACTTGATTAAGAAAACAAATAAAAATACAAGAAAATAAGAACGACGTGCTGCCCCGGATGGTCCTATTGGCGGGGGTGGGAGGGGGTTTGCATGCGGTCTAGCAAGGGTGCTGCGGGTCATTACAGCTAGGAGGCGGAGGCACCATACTTTTGATTGGTCTTAGGCTGCGGCGAACGGGCATCACTTTCGTGCTCAAAATATCACTTTGACATTTAAAGCAACCTTGTTCAATTATATGAGAAAATCACATAAAGCAACAAATTAGTTACCAAATAACAAAATTGGTAAAAACTAAGTCGACTTAAGTAGCTAATGCTAATGCTTGGAGATCTCATAAAAGGAAGATAATTATTAGTTATACCATGAGGAAGTAGTTCACAAGTTGCTTGGAAATCCCCCATCAGAAGCAACACTAGTGTTGTAATTGCCACCAGCTTTGCTGAAGGACCATTCATCTTCGGAAGCAGAAACAATAACTTCGAAAATCCTATCACCACAACGTGGAAATGAATGATAGTGCAAAGGGAAAGCAAGATTTATAGACTTTAACTTGCAGGGGTTTGGAAAATAATTATATGCTTCTGTTTCTTTCTTTTTTTTGGGTCAATATATGCGTATGTTTCTAATTGGACTATCAAAGGGAGGACCCTTGAGTCGTCCGCTGATGTAGAATAAATGGCAGAATGAACCAATGAGGAAATGGACCGTTGAAAGATAAAAGGACAGTGAAATTTGAATATTCAAGATTCGATTTGGGCCCGTGATAACTTTCCAAAAAGAAAATGATGCCACAAGTCCAACACACTGCTTATGCTTTGATGCATGATGGATTTTGGCCGTCCAGGATCATTTTAGCCTCCAAAATAGTGTTTAAAGTTTCAAAATAAAAATCAGACTCTTCGTTTGTAGTCCGATTAATGTTTAACTAATGTTGTTGTAATTATTAGAAGTCATTTGTGTTGTTCCAAACATTTGTAATCTTTATTTAAGTCATCTAGATGTATCAACGACAATCATTCAAGAATTAATCAAACAAAAACCCTTTGGGATTTCATTCAATTTTCTGATGGATTCTAGATTTTGTTCTGCAATAGATTACATTGATAACCCTTACATCGCTTTATGTTGCATCATCCACTCTTTTCATTTATTCTCTACCATACAAGAGATTCTTCATTTATTTATTGAAAATAGTGTAATTTTAAACACGTGACGATTTTTTATTAATCTTTAACGTCATTGAAATTAAAACTTGATTACAAATCAGAATTTCTATATACCATACACCTCAATTTAGTACAATCACCCATGTGTAGTGTGACAAGTAACTCGTCACAAGTCGCGTAAGACTCCTCAATAGGAGAGTCGTTTTTTTACCAATATGTCATTTGCATTAGGTGCCTAATTTTTTCTTGGTTAATTATCTACGAATAAAGTCTTTTCTAAGTTAATTATCTACGAGAATAAAGCGAGAAAAAAAAAAGAAATTAGAAACTTTTTATGACGGTTGCTCATATGTAGGGCTCCATTTTGCAATAGCTTCGGCCCCCAAATTTCAAGCCCCCAGCGGCGGTGCCGGAACAAACTGCTTCCTTATTTTATTTTTTATGGGTGAAGGTGGAGATGAATGATAGTGCAAAGGGTAAGCAAGATTTATAGACTTTGATTTGACTTTGATCTGCCTATGAACCTTGGCTCACGCTCTACGTATATTTTTTTTAAGTTTTCTCTAGTCATCCTAACTTATTTGCAGGGGTTTGGATTAGAGTTTCTAATTGGACTTTCAAAAGGTTGACCACAAGTTTTTCACCGTGGAATCGTGGACAATGGGTTCCTACTCTTATGATCATTTTCTTCCGCTGCGGAATCGTGGATAATGGGTTCCAGCTCTTATGATCATTTTCATCAGGAAAATTTTATTTGAATCCACATAATCTCTATTTCCCCTAACTTTTTAATTAAGCTATCAATATCTTTTTAAACTCAAAATTACCACATAAACTACCCTCACAAACCCAATTCAATATGTAAATTTATCTTTACACCTATGTTGATGCACAAAATCAGCGAAGACTTTGGTACAACAGAAAGTGTCAGGTTTTGTGACCTTCGCTTGGTTGCTTCGGTCACTAGTGAGGATAAGTACGTAAATGAATAGAGACAGAGAAGCAAACACAGGATGTACGTGGTTCACCCAGATTGGTTACGTCCACGGAGTAGAGGAGTTCTTATTAGTAGTGAAGGGCTTACACAAGTACAAAGGATCAAGCTCTCAATTTAGTGAGTTCTTGTGAATGATTTAACACAAATGGCATTAGGCCATATTGTGGGGGAATGACCCCTATTTATAGAAAAACTTGTAGCTTTGTCACATTGACATGTGTCATATTATGATTGGTTCTTGATGTCGACACGTGCTGCGCTCTGATTGGCTTCTAATCTTGACACGTGTCGAGTAGTGATTGGCTTCCTGGTCGGAGGGGAACTCTTCTGGGTCCTTGACAGTATAGCGTTGGCCGGTGCTCGGTAGTTTCGGGATTGGTCAAGTATGGTACAAACAGTGCTCCCCTAAGTTCCCGAGTGAGGGAAACTCCTCGGTTGGGGACTTGCAAGATCCAATCCCTTGAGTAATCACGAAACTTCTAAGTACCAAAGTGTGGTCTGATCTTCATCTGCCCTTCTCTGGAAGTACCTTTCCTCCATCCGGGAATGGTGTATTTAGCTGATGAAGATGCACAAGGTAATGTATCAATTTCACTTTGAAGCTTACTTGTAGTTTCGGGCTTGGTCAAGTGCGATACAAACCCTATAGTAGGAGTCCCCCAAGTCGCCGAGCTAGGAGATTTGCCGAAAGAGGTGACAGACAAGGTAAGCAGTCAAACTTCCAAGTAAGCAACCCAGGATCAAAGGTTTGACTTCGGCTTCCGGTTGATTGTTCTCCTTCTCCTTGTCTCTCATTCAACTGCCAGGATAAGGAGAAGCAAATGGATAAGAGATGATATGAGAGACTTTTGCTTTTGAAGAAGTAACTTTCCACAGGCTTATTCTTGAACTGTGCTGGAGGGTTTTCTGGTGCCCTTCAGAGTATAAGGCCGACTCAAAAATTTGAGGGTCAAAACAAGTCCATCAAATCTAGAGTACGTTCGACCTTGATGATATGGGATACTTTTGCTGTTGACGGAATAATGAATGTGGTATGGAAAGGTGTCGTGCTGTAGTGATCTGTTTCAGCTTACCGTTGAACCTTCTGCTTCAATCTTTTGCATGGTAGAAGTGGTGTGCAACCTTTGCATTTAAATGGTCATTCAGAACATTCCTTCATAGTGACTCATCCACGCTTGGCAGCTTCAGTGTAAAGAGCCAATATCTGATCAACTGTCATGAGATATTTGCCGGTGGAATTCGTGACCTTGACAGCAGTTGAGGATGAGTACTCGAGAGCAATGCTAAGTAAGCAACCAGGCAAAGGCTCCAGGCAGTCAGTTCCAAATTGGAGGTTTGATTTCAGGTTCCGACTGACTGCTCTCTTTCTCCTTGTCCTGCAGGTGTGGACAAGGACAAAGACAAAGACAGGGAGAAAGCATGATATGGGATACTCTTGCTTTCGACCCTGATGATATGAGATACTCTTGTTCTTGGTGTGGCTTATTTGCTGAGGTATTATCGGGGGGAAATAAAGCTGAGTATTTCGAGAGGTTATGTTGAGGGTGCCTTTTCGAATGCGAGAAAGGGTTGAGCATTTTTGCAGGTTTGCCTGTCCGTTGAGGAGGGAGGTCAATGTATATAGGGATTTCCCAATAACAAGTAGTAATGCTATTCCTTTACCCTTCTTGGTCACAGCAATGTAGTGGGAGCTGCCAGCTTCACGTGTTTTAATTTTGTCAGAGCACTTTGAAAAAGTGGTATGTGGTATCTGGAAAGCTGATGTTACGTGTGAAGATTACAGACAAGCTTTATCTAAGGAAATCTGGCTCTCGAAGTTCTGAGAGTTGTGCCTCTTCGGTTTTCGAACAAGCAATCCCGTCGAGGATCTGACTCTCGAGATTCGGAAAGCGGTGCTACTCCGGTTTTTGAGAAAGTAATTATGTTGGGAGTCTTTTCTCGAATGTGAGTAAAGGTTGGACGTTCTTGCCAACCTGTCTTGCCGCAAAACACGGAGGTCGACACACATAGGGACTTTCCAGTTGTCAAGCAGTGGTGCTGTTCCTTTACCCTTATGGGTAATAGTAGGGTAGCTGGAACTTCGAAATTCTCGTGCCTAAACTTTGTCAGAGATCTTTGACAAAGTTATATGTGGTACCCGAGGAGTTGATGGTGCATATGGAGAGCGGTGATTGAACAGTAAGATTCACGTGCTTTCTACTTCACCAGAAATCTTCGACAGATTGCCCGTAATTTCCGCAAAGCTGAGTGTGCATGTGACAGGTGCTGATGAGGCTGAAAAAGCAGGTGCTTCTTCGATTTCTGAGATCGGCCCTCGTGGTCTCTGAGCAGCCCAGCTTTTGAGAAAGCAAACGCCTCTTCGATTTCTGAAGCTCCGTCGAGTGCAGATTTTTATAGAGGCTGGCATTAAGTTCCACAGCACACTTGAATCTCTACCAGTAGAAGCTCATTTCTTGCACTTCTAAGATCTTGATTTGTCTGACCTCTTCCCTCTTCAACACATTTGAAAATGTCTGGACCCTCCGACCGTCGTTTTGACTTGAACCTTGGAGAAGAGACAGCCACGCCTTCTCTAGACAACATATGGCGCCCATCCTTCATATCCCCTACTGGTCCTCTTACCGTTGGGGATTCTGTGATGAAGAATGATATGACCGCTGCAGTGGTGGCCAGGAACCTTCTCACTCCCAAAGATAACAGACTACTTTCCAAACGGTCTGATGAGTTGGCTGTTAAGGACTCTCTGGCTCTTAGTGTTCAGTGTGCAGGTTCTGTGTCTAATATGGCTCAACGCCTATTTGCTAGAACCCGCCAAGTTGAATCATTGGCTGCTGAAGTGATGAGTCTCAAACAGGAGATTAGAGGGCTCAAGCATGAGAATAAGCAGTTGCACCGGCTCGCCCATGACTATGCTACAAACATGAAGAGGAAGCTTGACCAGATGAAGGAATCTGATGGTAAGGTTTTACTTGATCATCAGCGGTTTGTGGGTTTGTTCCAAAGGCATTTATTGCCTTCGTCCTCTGGGGCTGTACCTGGTAATGAAGCTTCAAATGATGAACCTCCAATGCCTCCTCCTTCTGGGGTTTTGTCAAGTACTGAGGCTCCAGATAACCACCCTCCGGTGCTTTCTCTTTCTGGGGCTCTACCGACTGCTGAGACTTCCCCTAAGCAACCTTTGTGAAGGCTCCCTTTTGTTTGTTTATTTTGACTCATGTATATGTACATATTTGTGGCTTATCGAAAATATTAATAAATAAGCTTTGCTTCATTTCAACATATTGTGTTAAATACACCAAAGCCTTCTTCATAACGTTCTTTGAATTTTTGCTTTTGTTGAAACCTGTATTGTTGAAGCTTTGTGAGTGAAGCATGTAGTTTGAGGTAGTGTTCCCTTAATTTCCCGAGTGAGGAAAACTTCTCGGTTGGAGACTTGAAAAATCCAAGTCACTGAGTGGTTGTGAGACTGCCGAGTATCAAGGTGCAGTAGCATATGGTGGGAGTCCCCCAAGTCTTCAGGCGAAGAGAGTTGCCGAATGAGGTGTCTAGCTAGTAGTCAATGTCATGAGTAGGAAAACTTCACTTGTTTCTTTTCGAAGTGGTAACCCAGGGCTCTTTCTTCATATATTGTTTTTTGTTATGAAGATGTGTTAGGCCCAAAGAAGTGGAGGCCTAGGCCCTTTTTTTTTTTTTTTTTTTTTTTTTACTCCCTCCCTTTTTCTTTGGAATGTTTGTACAGATATCTATAATGTGGCCTTTGTCATGATTTTGGAGGATGGGTGTATTCGAATCCAATGAGGGGTAGGGTATGACTCATTATCATGTGCCATGATTTTGTCTTCCTTTAGCTTTTCTTTTGCTTTGCTTTACCATTTTTGCTTTCCTTTAGTCTTCCTTTAGCTTTTCTTCAATATAACACCATTTTCTATGGCTCAGATCGCAAAACCATCTTCATGAAAGTTGTTCCTTAGCTCGTGAACTACAACATATCCGAATTGGAGATCCATCGGAGCAGTACAACTCCAGAAATTTAGGTATGATGAGTGATTGTTCGTCATTTGTATATCAACGCGTCAGACTTGTTGTGAGCTTCAAAAACTCCATTTTCTCTTGCTCAGATCAACATACTTTCTTCATCGAAGTTGTTCCTTAACTTGTGAACTACAACATATCCAAAATTGAGATCCCTCGGAGCTGTATAACTCAAGAAATTCAGGTATGATGAATGACTGGTTATTATTTTTCTGTCAACCCGTCATATTTGTTGTGATCTTCGAAACTCCATTTTCTATTGTTCAGATCAGCATGCTTTCTTCATTGAAGTTGTTCCTCAGCATCTCTTTCATAACATATCAAAAATTCAGAATGAACTAATGGTTAAATATTTCCAGATCTTCGAAACATCACAGCAGCTTCGAAATCTGCAAGAATCCGACTGTCATGTTTGGAGCTTCAACACTTTAATTTCCGTCGCTCAAACAGAAATGGTTCCTTCTTGAAAGTTGTTCATATGCTCAAAAACTATAGGGTGTCCAAAATTCAGATCCATTGGAGAAGAGCAGAGGTTGCAGAAATTTGATAGATGAAAGGAGGCGGAAGAGGGAGAGAGAGAAAAAGTCTCTTGGGTTGGATTTCTATTTTGGGGCAGATTCCAATTTTTGTAGCACCTTCATTATTGATGAATTGCTTGTACTTTTGTCCATTAAGAAACCTGGGACTTTGGCTTGTTGTTGGATCTATTATAATATGTTTGGGAACATATATAAGTAAATAAATAAGAAGGAAGATTTTGGGCCCTTGTGGGTGTAAAACAAAAAATGTTTATGTTTACCCAAGTGTTTTTGTACAAGTTCAAGGGCATCTTGGGTTTTGTGAACAAAATTTGTTTATTTGGAGCAAGGTTTTGTGTTGAAGCTTTGTAGGTGAAGCTTTGGTGTTGAAGCTTTCTAGGTGAAGCTTTGATGGTGAAGCTTTGTAGATGAAGCTTTGTAGATGAAGCTTTGATGGTGAAGCTTGGATGGTGAAAGTATGTAGAGGGAGCTTTCTAGGTGAAGCTTTTTTAGGTGAAGCTTTGTAGGTGAAGCTTTTTTAAGTGAAGCTTTTCGGGTGGAGTTTTTTGGGTGAAGCTTTGTGGGTGAAGCTTTTTAGGTGAAGCTTTGTGGGTGAAGCTTTTTTAGGTGGAGCTTTTTGGGTTAAGCTTTTTGGAGGTGAAGTTTTTTTTTTTTGGGTGAAGCTTTTTTAGGTGAAGCTTTTTGGGTGAAACTTTTTGGATGAAGCTGTTTGGGTGAAGTTTTGGAGGTGAAGCTTTTCGGGTGAAGCTTTTTGGATGAAGCTGTTTTTTTTTTTTTTTTTTTTTTTTTTTTTTGGCGCTTGACACGGTCTTCATTTGCTTGTTTTGTAGTGACTGTGGAAGACGGATTGCTTTCTGATTGAGAAGGGTTCCGGCATCGTTTTGCACCATCGTCATGTGGGTAATATAGGAACTTCCTTATGTTTTGATCATGCATGTAGTGATAGAATTTGTTTCTTCTTATTGTAGATGTCAGAGCCTGAAAGTTCTAGTGATGAGGGCTCTTCTAGCTTTAGCTCGAAGTCTGAGTCTGCAATGTCGGAGTCTTCAGGGTCTTTGTTAGAGTCCTGTACTAGAGAAACATTGGATGATCTTCCCAACCGTCAAACTTTAGCTATTGCTAGTTCTTCCTCCATGGCGTTGGGTGAGGGGGTTGTTTTTGATGCCATACCCATAGTTCGCTCTGAGTTCACAGCAGACCATCTAAAGAATAACTTGTTAGATAATGAGAAGCAGGTTGAGGCGCTAAGGCAGTCATGTAATATCCCTCGTAGTGTAGGGATACGTTTGGTACATGATGAAGAATGGCCTTCTGAGCCTCCCCAGGGTCATGTTATGTTCTATACCCAGATATTACTGACTTTAGGGGTGAGACTACCTTTACATCCGTGGTTGCAAAAGATGTTATCTTTGATCGGATATGCACCTGGGCAACTCAATCCTGGTTTCTGGGATACTTTGATTGGATTTTATATCATTTGGATGGAGTGTGGGTTGTGTGAGCCTTCCTTCCATCAGTGGCGTTACTGTTACAAGATGCGCCCAGCAAAATCATGCACTGGTTATGCCAAGTGTGCATGCCGGAGTGAGAGAGAGCGTATTGTGTATGGTAAGAAAAAGGCATACTACACATGGAAAAACCGTTGGTGCTTTCTGTATAATGATTGGGAGTATGATAAGGGTGTCACGCCTGAGCGACGTGTGCTTACTCACTTCCAGACTGTAGGTTGTAACGTATCAACCGTTCGTACTATTTGCTATTTGTTGTGGTCTTTTCTTGCTTCTAACACTTTGCTTCATGTAGTGACACGGGGCACCATCAAACTGTTTGGGCAGGAGCTATCTGACATAGAGAAGGTGTTGAGGGTGCCCAAAGAGGATAGACACTTAAGCAAGCTACGACCCTTATTTCGTCGGTACGGTTTCCAACCCTTAGTTTCCGAGAGCCAGGGACGATCGAGTAAGTTATATCCTTCATGTAAACTTTGCTCTTTTCCTTATTTTATTTGGAAAGTTGTATTTCTTATTTTGATTTTCCTTATGCAGTGGAGAAGGTAAGCAAGAAAACAGGGACTAGCACCAATAAAAGGAAAGCACCAGTGTTAGTTCCTTCGGAAGATATCCTACCGCATAAGAAAATTCATAAGTTCCGAGGGGAACCATCCGTTAGACCTAAGTCCCAAGATGGGGTCCTTAAGGGGCCTGCCTTTAGGAAGACTGGAGTCGAGGCCGTTGAAAATGCTGCTGCCGTAGTTGCAGGAGAAGGGAGCCGACTGTTGCCTCCTCCTCTTACTATGGAGCACACTGTCCAGGAAAGTGATCCTGGTTCCCGCCATGAGGGGAAAGGCAAGGAAAGAGCTGGCAGTGTCCCGTGGAAGGACTTGAGGGTTGCCACGCGGCCAAAGGATTTTGAGGATATCAACAATTGCTTGGCAGGGCGTCGATTCGCCTTCGATGAGCTCGGAGAGCCCTTAGCTAAGGATGAATCGGATTGCGACCGGATGTTGAAGCTGTCTTCATATGTGAGTGTTACTTTGTCATTGCCTTACTGTTTCCTCTTTATTATCATTATTTAGGTAGTGATGATCGTCTTGCCATGCAGGTCATGGCCGAGTATCACGACAGACTGCAAGAGGTTGAGCGGTACAAGGCAAAACTGAAGGAGAATAAGCAGCTTGTGGACGAGGCCCGAAGGAATAAGGGACTTTTGACTCAGGCTCTCCAACTGAAGGACGAAACCATGGAGAGCTTGAAAAGGCGAAATGGTGAGAACCTAAGGCTTAAGAAATTGCTTGAGGCAACTAAAAAACAGTTGGAGGTGGCTACCTTGGAGGTATCCAAGGTTAGGGGAGAATTGGATGGTGCCTTAGTTGAGATTTCTGAACTGGAGAAGAGCATTCCAACTGAAAGGGAGGCTGCTGTGCAAGAATACTTAAGTTCTTCGACCTTTCATCTTGCTATTAAACCCTACTGTGCTCAAGAAGCTCACTTTGAAAAAAGGAAATGGATGGCCGTCCTTGATCGTTATGATGATGGGAGCATTCTTCGAAAATACCACGAAGATATAGATGAGCATCATCGAAAGGGCGAGACATTTGTCCTTGCTGTTGATCCTAGCAGCGAAAATGAGTTTGATAATGAAGGTAGTGTTGATGCACAGACTCAGCATGGTGAAGAGGATCTTGGGGATGCAGAGGATGATGGTAGGACGCGGAGTGATACTGCCAGGGGTTCGGCTTCAGATGAGAATGAATAGCAGTGTCTTTACTATCTGCATGTATTCTGGATGTAGTAGTCTGATGTGTGTATAACATGTGCCCATGTTATAAGCTTGAGAGTTTTGGATTTTAGGTGTTTATGAGTGTTTGCACTATTATTAATGCATGTTTGGCTATGTATGAATAGATCTATTGTTTGGATATAAGCCATTGTTTGGTTGTTCCTTTCTTTGTATAGTCTTGTCGACACATACTTAGATTTTGTTTCGTGTTGGATATATCTGCTTTGAGGTTTCAACACTTGAGTGTTCCATTGCTAGGAATGTAAAAGAGTGAGGGCTGAGTTGGCTAAATTACCTCTTTATTGAATTCATTGCCAAATGGCCTTCATTACATAGGATGCCGAACGGCTATAGCTCAACACTTGTACATCGTGAGTCTATTTGTAGTAGTACTTCAAGTGATCAGCGTTCCATGGATGGCCAAGGGTCTTGTCATCGGAGCTTCTAAGTGTGTAAGAGCCAGGGCGACTGATGCCAATGACTTCATACGGTCCATCCCAGTTTGGACTAAGTGTGCCTTCACTCGGGACTCTGTCGCAGAGTAATCTTTTCTTTAAGACCCAGTCTCCTATTTTGAAAGAACGAGGCTTGACCCTAGAGTCATAATAGTTGGAGATGCGCTGCTTGTAGGCGACATTCCTCAAGTGAGCTTGGTTTCTGTGTTCCTCGACTAAATCCAAGTTGAGGGTGAGTTGTTTGTCATTTTCACTTTGAATGTAGTTCTGGACTCGGAATGTTGCTTGCTCGAGCTCAACAGGGACAACCGCCTCTGTGCCAAAGGCAAGTGAGAATGGAGTTTCTCCTGTTGAAGTCCGATATGAAGTGCGATATGACCAAAGAACTTGGGGTACAAATTCTGGCCAACAGCCTTTAGCTTTGTCCAAGCTGGTTTTCAAAGTGCGCTTGATTATTTTGTTGATGGCCTCAACTTGTCCATTAGACTGGGGATGAGCTGGAGAGGCAAAGCATAAGTTGATGTTGAACTTAGAGCAGAACAACCTGAACTTCTTGTTGTCAAACTGTCGCCCATTGTCAGTGACTATCGCATTGGGAATGCCGAATCTACAAAGGATGTTCTTCCACACGAAGTCTTCTATCTTTGCCTCAGTAATGGTTGCCAAGGGTTCTACTTCGGCCCACTTTGTGAAGTAGTCCACTGCAACGACTGCGTAACAGACTTTGCCCTTCCCTGCCGGCATTGGGCCGATCAAATCAAGTCCCCACTGGGCGAAGGGCCAAGGGGTGATCATAGGAGTAAGAGGCTCTGGAGGGGAATGAGGAATAGTTGCATATCGTTGACATTTGTCACATGAGCGGGATACTTTGATGGCATCCTGGTGGAGTGTTGGCCAGTAATATCCTTGGCGAAAAGTCTTGTGTGCTAGGGACCGAGATCCAGCATGATCTCCACAAACTCCCTCATGTATTTCCCGAAGGACGATTTCCGCCTCGGCAGGCGTAAGACACCTTAAGTATGGCAGGCTAAAACCTCGCTTATAGAGTTGATCATTGATGATCAGGTAGCGGGTAGACTTGTATCGAATTTGCTTAGCCTGGACTTTATCATTTGGGAGGGTGCCATGAGCAAGGAAATTATAGATCGGGGTGATCCAACTATCCCCCTGTTGTAAGTTGCATACTTCTGCGGCCATGGTGCTTGGTGTTGCCAACAGTTCGACATGAATTTTTCTTCCAATCTTGTCTTCCACAGCTGAGGCGAGGCGAGCCAGGGCGTCTGCATGACTGTTTGCCGCTCGAGGAACTTGGGTGATCTAGTAGTGGAAGTGCTTGAGCAAAAGTTGTGTTTGCGCAAGATATGCTGCCATGGAGCTGTCCTTAGCATCAAAGTTGTTGGTAACCTGGTTGACCACTAATTGGGAGTCACTGAAAATATCAATTTGTTTAACCCCGAGGTGTTTGGCCAAACGTAATCCTGCTAGAAGGGCTTCATACTCGGCCTCATTGTTTGATGCCTTGAATTTGAAACGAAGAGCATACTCCATTGCTACTTTGTCGGGCGTAGTCAAGACTAGTCCCGCTCCACAGCCCTGTTGGTTGGATGAGCCATCAACATACAGACTCCATGCTGAGGTCGTTGATTCTACTTTCTGAGCTTCCGATGGTAATGAAGCTACTGCTTCAGGTGTAGAAGCAATGTCAACAGGATATGTGAAGTCGGCGATGAAATCTGCTACTGCTTGACCTTTTTCGGCTGGTTTTGGTTGGTAGGAGATGTCAAACTCACCCAATGCTATCGCCTATTTGATCATTCGCCCAGACGTGTCAGGACTGGAGTATCTGTCGAAGAGGGTGATTGGTAAGCACGATGATGGCGTGTGCTTGGAAATAAGGGCGAAGTTTCCGAGCAGACATGACCAATGCTAGAGCTAATTTCTCAATGTTGGAGTATCGTGTCTCCGCATCTTGTAGGGCCTTGCTAGCGTAGTAGACGGGCCGTTCGACACCACTGTCCATTCGAATAAGAACAGAACTGACTGCTGAAGCCGAAACCGATAGATAGATGATGAGAGTGTCACCAACTTCTGGTTTGGATAGCAGAGGGGCTTTACTCATGTACTCTTTGAGGTTCCTGAATGCCTTGGCACATTCCTCCGTCCATGTAATGTACTTCTTATTTCCCTTGAGTGCTTTGAAGAAAGGAGCACATCTGTCTGTGGCCTTAGAGATGAATCTGGTTAAGGCTGCCACCTTGCCAGTAAGGCTTTGGATGTCTTTTGAAGTTATTGGCTCTTTCATGTCGAGGATTGCTTTGATCTTTTCAGGGTTAGCTTCAATGCCTCGTTGGCTAATCATGAAGCCTAAGAATTTGCCAGAGCCCACGCCGAAGGCACATTTGTTGGGGTTCAACCTCATTCGATACCTCTTTAGAATGGTGAAAGTTTCAGATAGGTTGGTGATGTGTTGGTCAGCATGTTTGCTTTTGACTAGCATATCATCAACGTAAACTTCCATAATCTTCCCAATTTGTTCGGCGAACATTGAATTGACCAGTCTCTGATAAGTTGCTCCTGCATTCTTTAGGCCGAAAGGCATGACTTTATAGCAATATAGTCCCCTGTCAGTAGTGAAGGCCGTGTGTTCTTGGTCTGAGGGGTTCATGAGGATTTGGTTGTATCCTGAATAAGCGTCCATAAAGCTCAAGAGCTCACACCCTGCCGTAGAGTCTATAAGCCTGTCAATAAGAGGAAGAGGGAAACTATCTTTCGGACACCCTTTGTTTAGGTCGGTGTAGTCGACACACATCCTCCACAAGACCTTTTGAAGCGAAAGATTTTCTTTGGTCGGATTTTTCCTAACAAGGACCACATTTGCTACCCATGTCGGGTAATTGACTTCGCGGACAAAGCCTATGCCTTTGAGTTTTTCAACTTCTGCTTTCATTGCCTCGTATCGTTCAGCGTCATAAGATCTTCGCTTCTGTCTCACCGGCTTGATCTTGGGGTCAATACTCAAACGATGACAGATGACATCGGGAGAGATGCATGGCATGTCCTCGTATGACCAGGCGAAGACTTCAGTGTTCTCTTTCAAAAAAGATATCAATGCTAACCGAATGGGTGGTGACAATGTGGTGCCAATATTCACCATGCGGTCTGGATGATCTCTTGAGATAGGTACCTTCTCCAACTCTTCAGCAGGTTGGGCTTGCTGGGTGAAAGAGTCGTCTCGAGGATCATCGGGTTGATTGTTGCTATCAGGAAGATCCAAGGTCGCTTCATCTAGGCTGGTCTTTGTGACTTGGTCATGTACAGACAGGGTTTCCTTGGGTCCGGGCAAGTGTTGTTGCTTAACTGAAGTGTTGTAACATGATCGTGCACTAAGCTGATCTCCTCTGATGTAGCCGTTGCCATGGGGGGTTGGAAATTTCATCAACAGCATATGCGTGGATACCATAGCCTTGAGATCATTGATGCCTGTGCGCCCAAAGATGACATTGTATGCCGTTGGGCAGTCAACCACTAGGAAGTTAGTGGTAATGGTAGCCGTGTAAGGGCCTGTACCAATAGTAAAGGGTAAATGTATGCTCCCTAAGGGTTGCACGATATCACCGGAGAAGCTTATCAGAGGAGAAATCGAGCGATCGAGCAAGTGTTCAGCTACACTGAGTGCCCTGAAAGCTTCGGCAAACATGATATTGACCGAAGCCCCTGTGTCTACGAGGATTCGTCGAACATCAAAGTTGGCTATGTGAGCCTCCACGATCAATGGGTCGTTATGAGGGTAGATGATGCCTCTTTCTTCCTCAGGGTAGAAACATATCAGATCCCAGTTAGGTTTTTGATACTTCCCTCCCCTGATGTCTTCCACGTGAAACACTTGGTGACCAGGCCTCAGACTTCGTTCACTGTTTTTCATGGCCCTATTGGAAGATTCAGATATGGGTGTGCCGCCGCTTATGGAATATATGACATTCACCTGGTGTTGGTTACGGTTATCCCTTTGAGGGTGAAGAAGGAATTGATCAATTTTTCCTTCTCGTGCCAAAGCTTCAATACGATCACGGAGGATGATACATTTCTCGCTATCATGGCCGTTATGCTCATGGTAGCAACAAAACATGCCCGCGTTATTCGGGGGCGTGTAATCTGGGTGCCTCGGCTTTGGCTTTGGTATCAGGTGAGCTATGCTGGGGTAAATGGCCGCGCATGTGGCATTCAAGGGCGTGTATGTCTCATACCTTGGGGTAGGGGGTATCTTGACGCAGGTTTGACCCACTGCATTGACTGCCTGGGGGCGAGCGTTATTGTGGCGATACCCTTGGTTATCGGGATAGTGTCCCTTACTCTTTTTACTGAAAGGAGAGTGGTGAGGATGGAAATCCTTCCTCTTGCCTTGAAATTGATATGTCTGTTGATTCGGTGAAGCATTATGCAAGGCATGGGGAGGTGCCACTGCTGTTTGGAAAGTCGAGGTCTTCTCATTTAGGTGAGTCTGGCTTCCACCTCCCACTTGTTGATAAATGATGGTTGTAGGGGGTTTCTCCTATATGTCTTTGCCTCGGCGGAGGCATGGTTATAAGCCTGCGCCATCACCTCAGAGTAAGTCTTCCAAGTATTGGCATTGATCATGTATTTAAAGAAACAATCACGTAGGCCTGCCGTGAAGGCTTTGAGGGCAGTCTTGTCGTCTGCCTCGGCACACCGGGAGTATTCATGGCTGAAGCGGCCAGCATACATACGTAATGACTCGTCTGGCTTCTGGCGGATAGTGTACAAGTCATCTGCAGAGTGCAAGCGATCGGTTTGGAAAATGTGTTGGGAAACAAATAGTTTCCTCAATTCCTCAAATGAGTCTACCGTCTCAGGTGTAAGACGACAATACCAATTTAGAGCTCCACTAGAGAGGGTGGAGGGGAAGAGAAGACATCGATCTTCGTCGGTGTGCATCCGGTATGCCATGGTGGACTCAAAGAGGTTAAGGTGCTCAATCGGGTCCTCTTTTCCAGTATAAAGTTGCAAGCCAAGCTTTTGCTTTGTCTTTGCTTGAAGGGGGGTGTTGAGGATCCTCCTTGTAAGAGGGCCAGGCCTGGGTTGGTTCCAGTCAGGTATTTCAGCCTGACGTTCAGCCTTCAACTTGTTTACTTCCTCAAGAAGTTGTAGGATAAGGGGGTCCTGAGCGGAGTTATGTGTCACTGGAGCTTTCTTTCGTAAATCTCCATCTCCTATTGGAATTAGGAATGTTTGATCAAGGGCATGTGATTTTTCCCTGGACTCGCTGTACTGGCTTCCAGGGTATGTCTGTCGGAACACCTCTGAGTCCCCTGTACCCTCATGTCTCTCTAGGACTTGTTGCCCCTTCCCCAAATTGGTGGCCGGCTTGGGCCGTGGCAGGGGACCGAGTCTCTCAGAAATCCTTGGGTCATTAATCTTTGAGCTTATATGGATGGAATTCTCTCGACGTTGCTTCAGGAAATCCCGACAATCGCGAAAGACGGCTTTCGATCCTTCTGCCCCTTCAGCAAAGAGGTGTCTCCCTCCACTTCTCATGGTTCGGGTCGAAGCAACTGGGTTAAGAGAAGCCTCATGTTGATTATCAAGTCGAGGGGTAATCTGTTCCCTATCAGGGATATCTATGTCGAATGCATGTGACCCTCCATGTTGGAGGGCACCCAGTTGATGGTTGACTTCCACGGGGGCAACAAGCTCGCGTGTCTGAGCTTGCCTAGCTTCGTGGAGTGTCTCGAAGTGCTTCTCATATTGCTCCTGGAGGACCTCATTCCTCATTGCTATCTTGTTGTTCTGAGCTTCCAACTCATCGACTTTAGCTTGAAGAAGAACTCGTTTTCCTTCCTTCTTTCGTTGTTTCGCACTATGTGCAAGGGGGGTGTCATTCTGTGTGTTGTGGCTTCCTTCGCTTCCCATGTTGGAGAGGGATGCCTGATCAAAAGAAAGTGTACGAATGATAGAAACCAGCTTGACACAGCTGAAGAGAGTAGGAATAAGTGTCGTTTCCCACAGACGGCGCCAAATGTTGATGCACAAAATCAGCGAAGACTTTGGTACAACAGAAAGTGTCAGGTTTTGTGACCTTCGCTTGGTTGCTTCGGTCACTAGTGAGGATAAGTACGTAAATGAATAGAGACAGAGAAGCAAACACAGGATGTACGTGGTTCACCCAGATTGGTTACGTCCACGGAGTAGAGGAGTTCTTATTAGTAGTGAAGGGCTTACACAAGTACAAAGGATCAAGCTCTCAATTTAGTGAGTTCTTGTGAATGATTTAACACAAATGGCATTAGGCCATATTGTGGGGGAATGACCCCTATTTATAGAAAAACTTGTAGCTTTGTCACATTGACATGTGTCATGTTATGATTGGTTCTTGATGTCGACACGTGCTGCGCTCTGATTGGCTTCTAATCTTGACACGTGTCGAGTAGTGATTGGCCTCCTGGTCGGAGGGGAACTCTTCTGGGTCCTTGACAGTATAGCGTTGGCCGGTGCTCGGTAGTTTCGGGATTGGTCAAGTATGGTACAAACAACCTATATTACTAACTTGTTGAATTTGTGATAACTTTTTCTCTTGCAGAATAACCCAATTCAATATGATTTAGATTCTGATTTATGCATTCCCTAATTTTAGTTTTTACTGAGTTTGATTTCGAGACTTACCTAGTTGCAGTTTTTCTTTAATCTTGTTATATTTTGCATTTGTTAGAAAATCATCAGTTGCTATTTTGTTTGACAGGTTTATATATACATGTTTAGGTATGGTAATTGATGTCCACCTCAGCACCCTTTGCGGTCATATTGTTGCCAATTCCATCAGCAATTTTACTCTCTTCATTGTATCATTTTTGGTGATTACATCTTTTCTATTGACATTCGGCTTTAAATCTTTGTTACATTGTTCGAAAAAAACTTGGCTAGTGATTTTCACGCTCGATTGAATCTCTTGCACTCCTTCCTTTGAGTGCAAAACACTTAAAATGAGTGTCCAAAATCGCTATCCAAAAGTTTATGTATTTTTCCTTTGACTTGTTACCACTTTTTAGCAATAACCCATAATTTTTCTATAGGTGCCTATGCTCTTTGCCATTTGAATTTAGTTATATGAATATTTACATAAATATCATGCTATCTGGTTTTGTGCTTGACCAATTTTAACTAGTACATAATCTCCATCTTCTGTCTTCTTTGCCTTGACGTTGGCGTGATTGCCTCAGTTTTCTATAGGATGGATTGGTAAGTGGTATATGCCTTCATGGACTTGTGATTTTTATGTGAGGCACTCAGTCACAAATCTAATTTCTTTGTCTCTTTTCAAGTTTCGTAGAAGAAGGATTGGTGAAAGTATTGGGTGTGGGTTTATTGATAAAATTTAGTTTTATTGTTAATTACATCTTGCACTTTATAGTAATTATGTAAGAGGTTAAAAAGGACACCTTATATTTAAAATTTAAGTTGAGTGTAGGAAGATGTTATATGGGTTCAAATAAAATTTCTCTTTTCATAATTACCTGATTAGTTTAATTCAGAATTGTGGATAATGGGTTCTGGCTCCTATGATCATTTTTATAATTCCCTCATTAGTTTAATCTGGAATCATGGATAATGAGTTATGGCTCCTATAATCATTTTCATATTTCCTTGATTGGTTTAATTCGGAATGGGATCGTTGATAATGGGTTCTAACTTTTATGATCATTTTCTTAATTCCTTGATTAGTTTAATTTAGAATCGTGGATAATGGGTTCTGGCTCCTATGATCATTTTCATAATTCCTCCCTGATTTGTTTAAGGCTAAATAGCCAAAATGATTCATTGAGATTTGCATAACTCATCACTTTGGTCCCTAACATTTCAAATCGATAAAAGTGGTCCCTGAGATTGTCCATCATCCCTCATTTTGCTTCTTCCGTTAAAAACTCCGTTAAGTGTCCTGGAGCTCTTGGCCGGAAGTTTGGACAATTTTCAAAGCTTCGGAACTCAATCGTTTCTTAACTAAATTCAACCCATAATGTATCAAAATGAAGATAGGAAAGTGTAGAATCAGATTATACCTATTTAGAAGCCCAATGGCTTCCAAAGATAGCCGGAAAATAGTCTCAAAGTTGACTGGTCCGAAGGAAAACTGGAAAACTCTCCGAAAACTAAGTAAACTTTAAACGTTCATAACTTCTTCAATACTCAACGAAATCAACTGATTCAAAAACGAAAATCATACTTCTCGACGAGACTAAGAGCATGGTACCTTTTTTATAGCTAAATCACCGTGGTTTAGCCGGAAAACGGCTCGAAAGTGGTTGTTTTGGTCTCGAGTTAGCCACTTTCGAGCCGTTTTTCGGCCAAACTACGGAGATTTAGCCGTCTACAAAGGTACCATTCTCTTTGTATCGTCGAGAATTATGCTTTTCGTGTTTTAATCACTTGATTTCGTTGAGTATTGAAGAAGTTATGAACATTTAAAGTTTACCCAGTTTCCGACGAGTTTTCCAGTTTTCCCTCGGACCAGTCAACTTTGAGGTTATTTTCCGACCATCTCCAGCATCCATTGGGCTTCCAAATAGGTATAATCTTATTCTACACTTTCCTATCTTTATTTTGATATATTATGGGTCGAATTTGGTTAAGAAACGATTGAATTAAGAAGCTTTGAAAATTGTCCAAACTTCTAACCAAGAGCTCTGAGACACTTAACGGAGTTTTTAACGGAATGACCAAAATGATGGATGATGAACAATCTCAAGGACTACTTTTATCGATTTGAAATGTTAGGGACCATAGTGATGAGTTATGCAAATCTTATGAACCATTTTGGCTATTTAGCCTTAGTTTAATTATGCCAGCTTTTACATGTTTTCTCTGTTAATGCAATTGTTTCAATAAATTATGGATTGCGATGTATGCTCAAATACGTGTTGGAACTAATATTGATACGAGATCATTGGATTCCTTGTGAAAAAATGCAACGATAAATAATGAATTTAGAAAATTAATTATGGATTGGTAGAAGAAAGGTTGCCAAAAGTTTTGTTTGGAAATTATACACAAAGATCACATCAAAAGTTGGAAGCTTCGGGTTCTCTCTCGAGTGTGAGTCTCTCTCTTTATGAGAGTATTTCTCACATCTTCGTGTGAGGCCTCCAAATTTGAGCAGAATTGGTGGCGCTGACCCTAGTTTCGGTCAGGATCGATTTCCATTCTCCTATTTCTCTCATTCTTTTCATTTTTCCTTACTTTTACTATTTTTTAGCCTTGATTGTTATACCGATTTTAGAAAGAAAATACACTTGTGAGGAGTGTAGAATGAGATTATTAAAATGCTAATAATAGTTTGCTTATAATATTAGCACGATAATTAATGTTAAATTGTGAAGTGCCAAATAATTCATAAAGAATCATTAGCATTTTTCTTAACACGCACTCTATTGTAGACTAGTTTTAGTCATGAATATGACGAGCTTGAATTTAACATACCCATATCCCTTCATATGTTAAGCTTGGCATTTGCGGCTAAAATTGAAGTTTTCACGGACAAGCGCTTCAACATCTTAATTACATAGTGTTTATCGCTACCTAACACAGACGATATTTAGAGATAATCTATATTCTGACAAATTGAAATAACATTTTCATGAGCAACTGTCATCTGTTCAGTATTATTTATGACCAAAATAGTACTCGTGGCTGAAGGGTTTGCCAGTAAAGATCATTACATAAAGACCCCCACACCTCCCCCAACCCTAAACATGTTTAATAAGAGGAGCCAAGAGTATGAAATTCTTGTCACATGGTACTACAGTTTAGTGGTATTCCTTTTTCACTTGTAAGTGAGAGATTTTAGGTTCGATTCTCGCAAAAGGAAAAATTAAACTATATTATTGTTACCCCATTGTAAGGTTTAGCCCATCTCCTCCCTGTAAATGGGTGCTTTAATGGTTTATGCCGGACATACCCTATGAAAGCAAACAAGTCATAAAGAAAAATATCTAAGAATGAGAAATGTTGACTTTCTCAAAAGTTGTACTCTATGTGGACTCCATGTCACAGTACAATTTAACGTTAATTTTTTGAGTCAACATTTTAAAACATTGTGTAAAAAACATGAGGTGACAGAATCTATAACTAATTCCACTTTTGAAAAAATCTCGTTTAACATTTCTCTGTAACAATTTCAAGAGGCACATTCCAAATTAAATATGCATTTTGATATAGGCACCTGAACTTTTATTTTTTTTCACATTAGATTCTCGTTAATTATGAACGAGAGGCATCGATGCTTGTTTGAAACTGTCTAATGCGGAGAAAATGGTGTTTAAATTTTTAACACAATTTATGGGGGAGGGGAAAGGTTTGGAAAAACATCTTCTTAGACTATATTTTGTAAACTGTATAATGATGCAGTTGATGGTTAGAATCAATTTTTAATGTTTAAAAAAAATAGAATGTCGCCCTAGAGCCATAATTGAGTTTTCATTTGAACCAAGCATAAAGTAACAAAAGAAATCAATAAAAAAAAAAAATAAAGAGTAATTTTGGTAGTACATACCATCATTATCGTTCATCTCCATCCTCGTCCCATATCAATTAAAATCATGTTATATTTTTATTGTATTGAAATTTTATATTAAATGTGATTTTACAAAGCTTAACCATAACAAATTTGCATCTGCTACCATCTCAGAGTCGCATCAAGCTGCATAAGCTATCAACACATTTGTAGAACACCATATGGCTAAGTTCAAATACCATCGAAGGAGAGATAAGAAAACAAAAACTTCGAAGAGAACTAAGAAGTTGAGACATCAGCTTCTTCATCATCTCTTCCGCTGCAGGCTGCTTCGATACAAAGCTCAACCATCACAAACTATAAGCCTCTATTTCCACCACGAAGTCACATCCTGAAGCTTTCTAAGAAATGGTCTACAAGACCACAACACTACGACAGGCTTGAAGGAAATGCAAACAAGGATCAAACTGCAAAGCATATATACCGTATGACATAATCTCTAACCCATAAATATTGCTATATTTCTCTTCTGTATGCAAATGCAAAACACAGTTGGTAGATCTCTATGGCTAGTTCAAATACCATTGAATTTGAGATGGAAGAAAATAAAGACTCTCAAGACAATGAAGAATCTGAGACATCAGCTTCTTCTTCATGTATTCCATAAAAAATATGTTGTAGAGATTTACCTGATTCTCTTTACCACTGCTTGATATATTGTTCCATCTTCCCTGAGAACCACTGGATTTCCAAAGGGAAACTTATTCGGTTACTAGTGGCTGAAGGACTGGTTCAAGAGAAAGTAGGGCAGATTATGGAGGAAGTAGCAGAAGAAAATATAAATGAATTGATCAACCAGGGCTCGCTGCAAGTATATGATGACCACCCTTACACAGGAACTAAATTGCAGGTCCCCAGGTCCCCAATCCTCTTCGAGAATTCTGTCTTCACCAAATGGAGACGTTACCTGAATACTCCAACTAGAATTCTGTCTTCATCTCTTCGAGAATTCTGTCTTCACCAACTAGAATACTCAGATTCTATGAATATCCTCCACTTGCACTGTTGCTTGCGGGCTGAAGATGTTACCTGAAGGTTTGCAGTTTCTCACTACACTTGAGCAGTTAGACTTGCTGCCTTTGATGAATGATCATGCAGAACGATTGACACCTGATGGGGGAGAGGAAAACTACAAAATTAGGCACAATGTACATATCATTTAGTACCATATCAACGGCGTAACAAATTGCTGCCACCAAGGAATTATAAGGATCTAATAAAGTTTGGAGATCTTCGGATGGAGAGGAGCCAATGCGGGTGAACAGATAATTTTTAAGCTGTCTGATATATTCAGGATCACATTTGTGACAATGCAAAGCTGTAATAGTTAGGGTTGTTTCCATATACAAGTAGTTGGCCCTCAAATATTATGATTGACTCCATACAAGTAGTTAGGGTTTTATACACACTTTCAATTCCAGTAAAACATCACAAATCAGAATAAAATCCACTGCTACGGACAGTTGCATTTGACAATTCATCGTCTTTATAGCTTAATAATTACAATATTATATCCTTCAGTTTATCATCTTCATATCTTAATAGTTGCCTCTGGCCTTCTTTATGCATCACTAGAGAGCTGCTTATAAGATCAGAAGGTAAAACAAGCAAAACCAATCCGAGATTTTATGGCATTCGATTAACGCAGAAAGTAAGAGCTTTGTCAGATTTCCGTACTTATAAAAAATATTCTGTTCCTAGCACAGATAGCTTGTTTTGTCACTAATTTTAAATCCTACTACAAGGAATATTTTGATCAAACAAAAATTCACTACCTTTAATCCAGTTGAGCCCGGGCATTTTCATCAGTTTTCCTTCTGTTATGGAATCCCTCAACTTCTTTGCATCATCCCACCTCCCATCACCACCATATATATTCGAAAGCATGACTCTGTAAGCACTTTTCTCCGAATTACTTTCAAAGAGCCTTCGGGCTACAATTTCTGCCAGCTCCAAATTTCCACATACATCACAGCACAAGAAAAGGGCTCCCCATATGCCGCTGTCCACTGGCTCAGGCAGGACAAAATTAGATAGTAAGCCTCTTCCAATCTTCCTTCCATCCCAAGAAGTTTCACCATATGAACATAATGCTCCGTTCTAGCTTGAATGCAAAACTCATCTTTCATTCTTTTGAAAACTTCCCGGCCATCTTCGACAAGGCCAGCATGGCAGCATGCACTAGGGAGAGCATAAAATGTAGACTCATCAGGTTTCAATCCGTTTCTGAGTATCTCATCAAACATTCTAAAGGCCTCGGAGGCAAGTCCATGCAAACCAAGACCCAATATTAAGGAATTGTACGAAACAATATTCTTCTCTGGCATGATCTAAAAAACACGAGTACCCATCCCCAAGAAGCCGCACTTTGAATACATGGCTATAGGTGCAGAGGAAATCATGACATCCGATTCGATTCCATGTCGAAGAACATAAGCATGTATCTCACAACCAGGCCCTACATGCGCCATCTGAGCAGCAGCAGCCAACATACTGGCAATCAAAACCGAATCCGGCTTTTTACCTTCCATGTTCAAATTCTTGAAAAAGAACAATGCCTTGTCATACTCTCCCGTCTGCGAAGACCCAGTGATCAAAGCAGACCGTGTTACTAAATCTGGCTCGAACAAACCACTAAAAACTCTATGTGCAGAATTCATTGACATACATCTCGAATACATGCTCACAAGTACACTGCTCACATGAGCATTAGAATCTAAATTCCATTTCAAACAAAGACCATGTATTCCCTCTCCAATACTTATCAAGCTCGAATCCGCTAAACCCGAAAGCAACCCAACAATTGTGTATCCATCCGGCACCATCTCCATGCTTCTCATCTCACTAAACAGCTGCAAACCTGTATCCCAAAACCCGCCACTTCCATAACCCGAAATCATCGAATTCCATAAAACCAAATCCGGCTGTCGAATCCCATTAAACACCCTGCTTGCTTCATCAACAAGGCTGAGTCTTGAGTAAGCTGAAACAAGTGCACTGCTACAAATGGAGTCCAATCCCAACCCTGCAACCATTACTCCACAATGCACAAGCTTCAGTCCATCCAAATCAAAACTATCAGCGCAGGCACGTACAATGCAAGCATGAGTGAAGTTATCCGGTTTGATTTCAGTTCTACGCATCTCAGCAAACAGAGAAAATGCATCTTCAAATCCGCGTGCTTGAGCGTGGGCTCGAATGATGGAGTTCCAAAGGTAGACACTCCGGTGGGGACTTTCGTCGAACACTCTTTACGTGCGGAGCGAACGTCTCCGTTGATTGCATAGAATCTGAGTAATCTGGTTGCGTAAAAAGGGTCGTGGGGGAGATGGGTTTTGAGAAACAGAGCATGCAATTGGTTGGTTCTTGATAACGATTGGTAAACTTTGGAGAGACAGAGGCACGGCCCCTGCATTCGAAAAATAAGTTCACTTGCAGAGGGCTCCGGCAACTTGCGAATAAGAAGAGGGTTGTGGCCCTACTTTTTCACTTTATAAAATGAAACAATTAATGTTCAGCCAAGTCCAACGGGAAAGGGATCCTCTCTCCGGATTCCTTCCACCAAATTATTTCTATTAATTAATCTGAATCTTTTAAATTTGATCAAATTGCTACAAACAAGAGTTCATTTTAAAAGTTATAATAATTATAGTCGTTTGATCAAATTTCAAGAAACCGAATTGTTTGATGGAGAGAATTTTGTGGAAGGGATCCGGAGAGGATCCCTTTCCAGTCCAACGTAAACAAAAATACCTACACGGAGTACAGTAGAATTCCCCGCTAAGGTCATTGGGGAAGGGAAAAGGATCTGGCGCCAAATCCTTTTCCTGGGGATTCCGTGATCGGGACCGTCTATCACGCAGTCAGAAATTATTTTAAAATTTAAAATTTAAAATTAAATATAAATAGTACCTAACGAAAACTGACCGTACGATGTACGATGAACGGTCGCGATCACGGATGATCCCTAGGAAAAGGATTCGGCGATGATCCTTTTCCTTGAAGAAGTACCTCTGAGGATGACTCCCATACAATTCTTTTGAGAGATGGAAAAATATCTACAGATAAAGCACCGTATTCATATAACTGCTTGCCATCTACACTTCACCAGCAAGCAATTACAGGTTTAGGAATATCACTCGGCTCGCACACAACCCGTCCAATTATGTTCAAGAGGAATTTAACATATTGATAGGCCGGTTATTCAGAGCCAGCAACTGGCTGCTAGACTTTGTCCCGCTATTAAAAGTAAATGCTTACTTAAAAATGAATAAATTGTTTGATAATCAATTTTGTTTCCAATTTTCATTTCTTATTTTCATTTTTTTTGAAAACTAAAAACTAAAATCTTAATTAGTAACTATTTTCAGTTTTTAGTTTTCAAGAAAAATAAAAATAAAAAAACCGAAAATTAAAAACTACTTTCTTGAGTTTTCAAAATTTGATCTTGAGTTTTCACTTTTTGGTTTTCAATTTTCATTTTTTGTAAAATTGAAAACTGAAAGTAATAAACAAACAAGATTTCAGTTTTCAAAAATGTGAAAACTAAAAAAATAAAAACAAAATAATCATCAAACAGCCCTTAATATCGTTGGATTCAACATTTCCTATTTTTCACTCCTCATTTATAATTTTACACCAAATTTCTTATATGACTACTAGAATTATAAAAACCGACCGTATCACATTCATTTACTTTGGCTCTAGTGGCTTTGTAGAGATTAAGACTCCAAAGCCAAACGGAAACACTAATCGTTCACATCCCGGTACTTTATACGTAGGCAAATTCTCTTCCGATTAATATAAAAATCCATGTGACATTACTCAGGCGGAGTAGCAGAATGCTTGAACGGTGACGGAGGTGGTGGTCCGGGAACGTTAATAAGGTAGTGCGTTCCTATATATATTTTTGGTGGGTATCCCGTATCGATTGAAATACTTGCAAGAAAACAGGTAATTGTAGTATGAACCATTTGTATTTAAAACTCGTACAACTGATATAAATAAATTGTATTTAAAACCTATTCTTAGCTGACTATTTAAAACAAGATTTGAAATTGTGAAAAAATAAAAGAAACAGAAAATAAAAGAATTGAAATTAGTTTTAGTAAAAACTCGGCAGCAAAGAGAAAATAAAAGATTGAAATAGTTTTGAAGAAAAAATCAATCATCTGTAGTTCTACCAATTACGTATAAGTTGACACATGCAAACCATGAAGGTTATGTTTTCCTAAAGGAAAACTAACGAAAAGTCCAAAAAAAACTTTACTTTTAATGAAAAATGACAAATAAATGTGTAGTGAATAGTACCTGGAAAAGGTAAAAATGTGGTTTTTCGTTCAAAGTGAACAATACCGGGAGTCTTTCGTTAAAACTCATTTTTTCTAATGCATATTATACTTGTGGCATTCAAGCTAGAAAGTATATGAAACATGCAATCCGTCTATGATATTTGTTGATGCACAAAATCAGCGAAGAATTTGGTACAACAGAAAGTGTCAGGTTTTGTGACCTTCGCTTGGTTGCTTCGGTCACTAGTGAGGATAAGTACGTAAATGAATAGAGACAGAGAAGCAAACACAGGATGTACGTGGTTCACCCAGATTGGCTACGTCCACGGAGTAGAGGAGTTCTTATTAGTAGTGAAGGGCTTACACAAGTACAAAGGATCAAGCTCTCAATTTAGTGAGTTCTTGTGAATGATTTAACACAAAATGGCATTAGGCAATATTGTGGGGGAATGACCCCTAGTTATAGAAAAACTTGTAGCTTTGTCACATTGACATGTGTCATGTTATGATTGGTTCTTGATGTTGACACGTGCTGCGCTCTGATTGGCTTCTAATCTTGACACGTGTCGAGTAGTGATTGGCCTCCTGGTCGGAGGGGAACTCTTCTGGGTCCTTGACAGTATAGCGTTGGCCGGTGCTCGGTAGTTTCGGGATTGGTCAAGTATGGTACAAACAGTGCTCCCCTAAGTTCCCGAGTGAGGGAAACTCCTCGGTTGGGGACTTGCAAGATCCAATCCCTTGAGTAATCACGAAACTTCTAAGTACCGAAGTGTGGTCTAATCTTCATCTGCCCTTCTCTGGAAGTACCTTTCCTCCATCCGGGAATGGTGTATTTAGCTGATGTTGACGCACAAGGTAATGTATCAATTTCACTTGAAGCTTACTTGTAGTTTCGGGCTTGGTCAAGTGCGATACAAACCCTATAGTAGGAGTCCCCCAAGTCGCCGAGCTAGGAGATCTGCCGAAAGAGGTGACAGACAAGGTAAGCAGTCAAACTTCCAAGTAAGCAACCCAGGATCAGAGGTTTGACGTCGGCTTCCGGTTGATTGTTCTCATTCTCCTTGTCTCTCATTCAACTGCCAGGATAAGGAGAAGCAAATGGATAAGAGATGATATGAGATACTTTTGCTTTTGAAGAAGTAACTTTCCACAGGCTTATTCTTGAACTGTACTGGAGGGTTTTCTGGTGCCCTTCAGAGTATAAGGCCGACTCAAAAATTTGAGGGTCAAAACAAGTCCATCAAATCTAGAGTACGTTCGACCTTGATGATATGGGATACTTTTGCTGTTGACGGAATAATGAATGTGGTATGGAAAGGTGTCGTGCTGTAGTGATCTGTTTCAGATCACCGTTGAACCTTCTGCTTCAATCTTTTGCATGGCAGAAGTGGTGTGCAACCTTTGCATTTAAATGGTCCTTCAGAACATTCCTTCATAGTGACTCATCCACGCTTGGCAGCTTCAGTGTAAAGAGCCAATATCTGATCAACTGTCATGAGGTATTTGCCGGTGGAATTCGTGACCTTGACAGCAGTTGAGGATGAGTACTCGAGAGCAATGCTAAGTAAGCAACCAGGCAAAGGCTCCAGGCAGTCAGTTCCAAATTGGAGGTTTGATTTCAGGTTCCGACTGACTGCTCTCTTTCTCCTTGTCCTGCAGGTGTGGACAAGGACAAAGACAAAGACAGGGAGAAAGCATGATATGGGATACTCTTGCTTTCGACCCTGATGATATGAGATACTCTTGTTCTTGGTGTGGCTTATTTGCTGAGGTATTATCGGGGGGAAATAAAGCTGAGTATTTCGAGAGGTTATGTTGAGGGTGCCTTTTCGAATGTGAGAAAGGGTTGAGCATTTTTGCAGGTTTGCCTGTCCGTTGAGGAGGGAGGTCAATGTATATAGGGATTTCCCAATAACAAGTAGTAATGCTATTCCTTTACCCTTCTTGGTCACAGCAATGTAGTGGGAGCTACCAGCTTCACGTGTTTTAATTTTGTCAGAGCACTTTGAAAAAGTGGTATGTGGTATCTGGAAAGCTGATATTACGTGTGGAGATTACAGACAAGCTTTATCTAAGGAAATCTGGCTCTCGAAGTTCTGAGAGTTGTGCCTCTTCGGTTTTCGAACAAGCAATCCCGTCGAGGATCTGACTCTCGAGATTCGGAAAGCGGTGCTACTCTGGTTTTTGAGAAAGTAATTATGTTGGGAGTCTTTTCTCGAATGTGAGTAAAGGTTGGACGTTCTTGCCAACCTGTCTTGCCGCAAAACACGGAGGTCGACACACATAGGGACTTTCCAGTTGTCAAGCAGTGGTGCTGTTCCTTTACCCTTATGGGTAATAGTAGGGTAGCTGGAACTTCGAAATTCTCGTGCCTAAACTTTGTCAGAGATCTTTGACAAAGTTATATGTGGTACCCGAGGAGTTGATGGTGCATATGGAGAGCGGTGATTGAACAGTAAGATTCACGTGCTTTCTACTTCACCAGAAATCTTCGACAGATTGCCCGTAATTTCTGCAAAGCTGAGTGTGCATGTGACAGGTGCTGACGAGGCTGAAAAAGCAGGTGCTTCTTCGATTTCTGAGATCGGCCCTCGTGGTCTCTGAGCAGCCCAGCTTTTGAGAAAGCAAACACCTCTTCGATTTCTGAGATCGGCCCTCGTGGTCTCTGAGCAGCCCAGCTTTTGAGAAAGCAAACGCCTCTTCGATTTCTGAAGCTCCGTCGAGTGCAGATTTTTATAGAGGCTGGCATTAAGTTCCACAGCACACTTGAATCTCTACCAGTAGAAGCTCATTTCTTGCACTTCTAAGATCTTGATTTGTCTGACCTCTTCCTTCTTCAACACATTTGAAAATGTCTGGACCCTCCGACCGTCGTTTTGACTTGAACCTTGGAGAAGAGACAGCCACGCCTTCTCCAGACAACATATGGCGCCCATCCTTCATATCCCCTACTGGTCCTCTTACCGTTGAGGATTCTGTGATGAAGAATGATATGACCGCTGCAGTGGTGGCCAGGAACCTTCTCACTCCCAAAGATAACAGACTACTTTCCAAACGGTCTGATGAGTTGGCTGTTAAGGACTCTCTGGCTCTTAGTGTTCAGTGTGCAGGTTCTGTGTCTAATATGGCCCAACGCCTATTTGCTAGAACCCGCCAAGTTGAATCATTGGCTGCTGAAGTGATGAGTCTCAAACAGGAGATTAGAGGGCTCAAGCATGAGAATAAGCAGTTGCACCGGCTCGCCCATGACTATGCTACAAACATGAAGAGGAAGCTTGACCAGATGAAGGAATCTGATGGTAAGGTTTTACTTGATCATCAGCGGTTTGTAGGTTTGTTCCAAAGGCATTTATTGCCTTCATCCTCTAGGGTTGTACCTGGTAATGAAGCTTCAAATGATGAACCTCCAATGCCTCCTCCTTCTGGGGTTTTGTCAAGTACTGAGGCTCCGGATAACCACCCTCCGGTGTTTTCTCTTTCTGGGGCTCTACCGACTGCTGAGACTTCCCCTAAGCAACCTTTGTGAAGGCTCCCTTTTGTTTGTTTATTTTGACTCATGTATATGTACATATTTGTGGCTTATCGAAAATATTAATAAATAAGCTTTGCTTCATTTCAACATATTGTGTTAAATACACCAAAGCCTTCTTCATAAAGTTCTTTGAATTTTTGCTTTTGTTGAAACCTGTATTGTTGAAGCTTTGTGAGTGAAGCATGTAGTTTGAGGTAGTGTTCCCTTAATTTCCCGAGTGAGGAAAACTTCTCGGTTGGAGACTTGAAAAATCCAAGTCACTGAGTGGTTGTGAGACTGCCGAGTATCAAGGTGCAGTAGCATATGGTGGGAGTCCCCCAAGTCTCTAGTCGAGGGAGTTGACGAATGAGGTGTCTTGCTAATAGTCCATGTCGTAAGTACCAAAACTTCATTCTTTTGTTTTCTAAGTGGTAGCCCCGGACTTTTTCTTCATAGATTTTGTTGATGAAGGTTGCTAGGCCCGAATAAGTGGAATTGCAGAAGGTGTAACCGTTGGTGCATTAACATCATAATGGAAGCATCACAATGATGGAAGCATCACAATGATGAAAGCATCATAATGATGAAAACACCATAATGATGAAACATCATAATGATGTTTCTTTGGTGGAATTGTTTTTCATTTCCCCTAACAACCGGAATTGTTTTTCAACATAACACCATCATCTGTAGGTCGAATCACAAAGTTGTCTTCATGAAAGTTGTTCGTTAATTCCTTAACTACAACATATCCAAATTGGAGAGCCATCGGAGCAGTACAACTCCAGAAATCCAGGTATGATGAGTGACTGTTTATCATTTGTCTGTCAACCCGTCAGATTTGTTGTGAGCTTTGAAACTCTATTTTCTCTTGCTCAGATCAGCATGCTTTCTTCATTGAAGTTGTTCCTCAGCTTGTGAACTACAACATATCCAAATTTGAGATCCCTCGGAGCTGTATAACTCAAGAAACTCAGGTATGATGAATGACTGGTTATTATTTTTCTGTCAACCCGTCAGATTTGTTGTGAGCTTCGAAACTCCATTTTCTCTTGTTCAGATCGGTATGCTTTCTTCATTGAAGTTGTTCCTCAGCTTGTGAACTACAACATATCCAAATTTGAGATCCCTCGGAGCTGTATAACTCAAGAAACTCAGGTATGATGAATGACTGGTTATTATTTTTCTGTCAACCCGTCAGATTTGTTGTGAGCTTCGAAACTCCATTTTCTCTTGTTCAGATCGGTATGCTTTCTTCATTGAAGTTGTTCCTCAGCTTGTGAACTACAACATATCCAAATTTGAGATCCCTCGGAGCTGTATAACTCAAGAAATTCAGGTATGATGAATGACTGGTTATTATTTGTCTGTCAACCCGTCAGATTTGTTGTGAGTTTCGAAACTCCATTTTCTCTTGTTCAGATCGGTATGCTTTCTTCATTGAAGTTGTTCCTCATCGACTCTTTCATAACATATCAAAAATTCAGGATGAACTAACGGTTAAATATTTCCAGATCTTCGAAACATCACAACAGCTTCGAAATCTGCAAGAAGCCGACTATCATGTTTGGAGCTTCAACACTTTAATTTCCGTCGCTCAAACAGAAATGGTTCCTTCTTGAAAGTTGTTCATATGCTCAAGAACTATAGGGTGTCCAAAATTCAGCTCCATTGGAGAAGAGCAGAGGTTGCAGAAATTTGATAGATGAAAGGAGGCGGAAGAGGGAGAGAGAGAAAAAGTCTCTTGGGTTGGATTTCTATTTTGGGGCAGATTCCAATTTTTGTAGCACCTTCATTATTGATGAATTGCTTGTACTTTTGTCCATTATGAAATTTGGGACTTTGGCTTGTTGTTGGATCTATTATAATATGTTTGGGAACATATATAAGTGAATAAATAAGAAGGAAAATTTTGGGCCCTTGTGGGTGTAAAACAAAAAATGTTTATGTTTACCCAAGTGTTTTTGTACAAGTTCAAGGGCATCTTGGGTTTTGTGAACAAAATTTGTTTATTTGGAGCAAGGTTTTGTGTTGAAGCTTTGTAGGTGAAGCTTTGTAGATGAAGCTTTCGAGGTGAAGCTTTGATGGTGAAGCTTTGTAGATGAAGCTTTCTGGGTGAAGCTTTGATGGTGAAGCTTTGTAGATGAAGCTTTGTAGATGAAGCTTTCGAGGTGAAGCTTTGATGGTGAAGCTTTGTAGATGAAGCTTTCTGGGTGAAGCTTTGATGGTGAAGCTTTGTAGATGAAGCTTTGTAGATGAAGCTTTCTAGGTGAAGCTTTGATGGTGAAGCTTTGTAGATGAAGCTTTCGAGGTGAAGCTTTGATGGTGAAGCTTTGTAGATGAAGCTTTCTGGGTGAAGCTTTGATGGTGAAGCTTTGTAGATGAAGCTTTGTAGATGAAGCTTTCGAGGTGAAGCTTTGATGGTGAAGCTTTGTAGATGAAGCTTTCTGGGTGAAGCTTTGATGGTGAAGCTTTGTAGATGAAGCTTTGTAGATGAAGCTTTCTAGGTGAAGCTTTGATGGTGAAGCTTTTTGGGTGAAGCTTTTTAGGTGAAGCTTTGTGGGTGAAGCTTTGTGGGTGAAGCTTTGATGGTGAAAGTATGTAGAGGGAGCTTTCTAGGTGAAGATTTTTTAGGTGAAGCTTTGTAGGTGAAGCTTTTTTAAGTGAAGCTTTTCGGGTGAAGCTTTTTAGGTGAAGCTTTGTGGGTGAAGCTTTTTAGGTGAAGCTTTGTGGGTGAAGCTTTGGAGGTGAAGCTTTTCGGGTGAAGCTTTTTAGGTGAAGCTTTGGAGGTGAAGCTTTTCGGGTGAAGCTTTTTGGATGAAGCTGTTTTTTTTTTTTTTTTTTTTTTTTGGCGCTTGACACGGTCTTCATTTGCTTGTTTTGTAGTGACTGTGGAAGACAGATTGCTTTCTGATTGAGAAGGGTTCCGGCATCGCTTGCTATGAATGTAAAAGAGTGAGGGCTGAGTTGGCTAAATTACCTCTTTATTGAATTCATTGCCAAATGACCTTCATTACATAGGATGCCGAACGGCTATAGCTCAACACTTGTACATCGTGAGTCTATTTGTAGTAGTACTTCAAGTGATCAGCGTTCCATGGATGGCCAAGGGTCTTGCCATCGGAGCTTCTAAGTGTGTAAGAGCCAGGGCGACTGATGCCAATGACTTCATACGGTCCATCCCAGTTTGGACTAAGTGTGCCTTCACTCGGGACTCTGTCGCAGAGTAATCTTTTCTTTAAGACCCAGTCTCCTATTTTGAAAGAACGAGGCTTGACCCTAGAGTCATAATAGTTGGAGATGCGCTGCTTGTAGGCGACATTCCTCAAGTGAGCTTGGTTTCTGTGTTCCTCGACTAAATCCAAGTTGAGGGTGAGTTGTTTGTCATTTTCACTTTGAATGTAGTTCTGGACTCGGAATGTTGCTTGCTCGAGCTCAACAGGGACAACCGCCTCTGTGCCAAAGGCAAGTGAGAATGGAGTTTCTCCTGTTGAAGTCCGATATGAAGTGCGATATGACCAAAGAACTTGGGGTACAAATTCTGGCCAACAGCCTTTAGCTTTGTCCAAGCTGGTTTCCAAAGTGCGCTTGATTATTTTATTGATGGCCTCAACTTGTCCATTAGACTGGGGATGAGCTGGAGAGGCAAAGCATAAGTTGATGTTGAACTTAGAGCAGAACAACCTGAACTTCTTGTTGTCGAACTGTCGCCCATTGTCAGTGACTATCGCATTGGGAATGCCGAATCTACAAAGGATGTTCTTCCACACGAAGTCTTCTATCTTTGCCTCAGTAATGGTTGCCAAGGGTTCTACTTCGGCCCACTTTGTGAAGTAGTCCACTGCAACGACTGCGTAACAGACTTTGCCCTTCCCTGCCGGCATTGGGCTGATCAAATCAAGTCCCCACTGGGCGAAGGGCCAAGGGCTGATCATAGGAGTAAGAGGCTCTGGAGGGGAATGAGGAATAGCCGCATATCGTTGACATTTGTCACATGAGCGGGATACTTTGATGGCATCCTGGTGGAGTGTTGGCCAGTAATATCCTTGGCGAAAAGTCTTGTGTGCTAGGGACCGAGATCCAGCATGATCTCCACAGACTCCCTCATGTATTTCCCGAAGGACGATTTCCGCCTCGGCAGGCGTAAGACACCTTAAGTATGGCAGGCTAAAACCTCGCTATTGTGGCGATACCCTTGACGCGGGTTTGACCCACTGCATTGACTGCCTGGGGGCGAGCGCTATTGTGGCGATACCCTTGGTTATCGGGATAGTGTCCCTTACTCTTTTTACTGAAAGGAGAGTGGTGAGGATGGAAATCCTTCCTCTTGCCTTGAAATTGATATGTCTGTTGATTCGGTGAAGCATTATGCAAGGCATGGGGAGGTGCCACTGCTGTTTGGAAAGTCGAGGTCTTCTCATTTAGGTGAGTCTGGCTTCCACCTCCCACTTGTTGATAAAGGATGGTTGTAGGGGGTTTCTCCTGATATGTCTTTGCCTCGGCGGAGGCATGGTTATAAGCCTGCGCCATCACCTCAGAGTAAGTCTTCCAAGTATTGGCATTGATCATGTATTTAAAGAAACAATCACGTAGGCCTGCCGTGAAGGCTTTGAGGGCAGTCTTGTCGTCTGCCTCGGCACACCGGGAGTATTCATGGCTGAAACGGCCAGCATACATACGTAATGACTCGTCTGGCTTCTGGCGGATAGTGTACAAGTCATCTGCAGAGTGCAAGCGATCGGTTTGGAAAATGTGTTGGGAAACAAATAGTTTCCTCAATTCCTCAAATGAGTCTACCGTCTCAGGTGTAAGACGACAATACCAATTTAGAGCTCCACTAGAGAGGGTGGAGGGGAAGAGAAGACATCGCTCTTCGTCGGTGTGCATCCGGTATGCCATGGTGGATTCAAAGAGGTTAAGGTGCTCAATCGGGTCCTCTTTTCCAGTATAAAGTTGCAAGCCAAGCTTTTGCTTTGTCTTTGCTTGAAGGGGGGTGTTGAGGATCCTCCTTGTAAGAGGGCCAGGCCTGGGTTGGTTCCAGTCAGGTATTTCAGCCTGACGTTCAGCCTTCAACTTGTTTACTTCCTCAAGAAGTTGTAGGACAAGGGGGTCCTGAGCGGAGTTATGTGTCACTGGAGCTTTCTTTCGTAAATCTCCATCTCCTCTTGGAATTAGGAAGGTTTGATCAAGGGCATGTGATTTTTCCCTGGACTCGCTGTACTGGCTTCCAGGGTATGTCTGTCGGAACACCTCTGAGTCCCCTGTACCCTCATGTCTCTCTGGGACTTGTTGCCCCTTCCCCAAATTGGTGGCCGGCTTGGGCCGTGGCAGGGGACCGAGTCTCTCAGAAATCCTTGGGTCATTAATCTTTGAGCTTATATGGATGGAATTCTCTCGACGTTGCTTCAGGAAATCCCGACAATCGCGAAAGACGGCTTTCGATCCTTCTGCCCCTTCAGCAAAGAGGTGTCTCCCTCCACTTCTCATGGTTCGGGTCGAAGCAACTGGGTTAAGAGAAGCCTCATGTTGATTATCAAGTCGAGGGGTAATCTGTTCCCTATCAGGGATATCTATGTCGAATGCATGTGACCCTCCATGTTGGAGGGCACCCAGTTGATGGTTGACTTCCACGGGGGCAACAAGCTCGCGTGTCTGAGCTTGCCTAGCTTCGTGGAGTGTCTCGAAGAGCTTCTCATATTGCTCCTGGAGGACCTCATTCCTCATTGCTATCTTGTTGTTCTGAGCTTCCAACTCATCGACTTTAGCTTGAAGAAGAACTCGTTTTCCTTCCTTCTTTCGTTGCTTCGCACTATGTGCAAGGGGGGTGTCATTCTGTGTGCTGTGGCTTCCTTCGCTTCCCATGTTGGAGAGGGATGCCTGGTCAAAAGAAAGTGTACGAATGATAGAAACCAGCTTGACACAGCTGAAGAGAGTAGGAATAAGTGTCGTTCCCACAGACGGCGCCAAATGTTGATGCACAAAATCAGCGAAGACTTTGGTACAACAGAAAGTGTCAGGTTTTGTGACCTTCGCTTGGTTGCTTCGGTCACTAGTGAGGATAAGTATGTAAATGAATAGAGACAGAGAAGCAAACACAGGATGTACGTGGTTCACCCAGATTGGCTACGTCCACGGAGTAGAGGAGTTCTTATTAGTAGTGAAGGGCTTACACAAGTACAAAGGATCAAGCTCTCAATTTAGTGAGTTCTTGTGAATGATTTAACACAAAATGGCATTAGGCAATATTGTGGGGGAATGACCCCTAGTTATAGAAAAACTTGTAGCTTTGTCACATTGACATGTGTCATGTTATGATTGGTTCTTGATGTTGACACGTGCTGCGCTCTGATTGGCTTCTAATCTTGACACGTGTCGAGTAGTGATTGGCCTCCTGGTCGGAGGGGAACTCTTCTGGGTCCTTGACAGTATAGCGTTGGCCGGTGCTCGGTAGTTTCGGGATTGGTCAAGTATGGTACAAACAATATTCATATCAAGTATGAGCATGCAAGACTCATTAAGTTTTGTGAATATTAAAAAAAAAAAAATCATGCAACACTTACGACGTGGCATTCGCCTTAAGTGAAATTACAATTATTAATCACAAGAAACCCCACTCAATTTCAGGATGACATTCCAACAGAAGTTGCATCAAATTACTTGTCTAAATATCCTAATGGTGATCAAGCATTAAAACATATAGATAGTTTAAACACGATGATTAATAATTCAAAGCAATATGCTTTAAGCAAATTGAAAAGAAATTACATATTCATACTAAGGCTCGTGGACTCACCCTAGTAAAAGGAATTAGTTACACATATTTATAATTGAAAAGTAAAAATATTATTAAGAAGAAAAGATAGAAAAGACCTTTGTAACAAATTGTCAAAAGCTCCTAAGCCGAGATCTCCAAGTCTAAAAACATTTTGGCCCTAGAAAAAGACCCAACTAAATATATATAGTGTGCACAAATGATCTAAATTAGGTCTCCCAACAAATTTGGAAACCCAATTAAAATAATAAACTAGGAAACACAATTCTATCCAAACTTGGATAATCTAGGTAGCCAAATTTGGAAACTCAAAATCAAGCCTACTAGGTGGAGTTAGAAAGATAAAAATGTCTACATTTTATAAAAAGGACTTTCCTGAAAAAACGTCATCTTGAATTACTTATGGCCCAAACAAGAACAAAATGTAAAGCTGCCAGCACTGCATGATCAACCTTCTTTGATTCGCTACGGTCAAACGGCTGAGAAATAAATTATGAAACTTTGACACAATCATCTTGAAAGACACATGAATCTACTCCAAAAAAATTTCATTTCATCATTTTTTGCTCAAAATAAATTCACATGTTCTCCAATTAAAATATAAAGTAAAGTATCAAAATTCTCACAAAATAACAAATAAATTACTTTAGTCTAAAGTAAGGATCGAAATTGGAGCTGTTCAAATGAACAGTGTTTTGAGATGGATTTTGAGTTATTTATAAAATTGCCGGTTTGCCACTGCCTTTTCTGTTTCAGTCAATTACGATTTATTTACGAAATTGCCATCGCTTCTCCGGTGCATGTGTCGACCTTCGTAGAAAGGGTTCCGTCGGGCTCAATCAGAGTGGGTTGAGGGCAGTTTGCAGAGTGACAAAGGGTACTCCGGCCTCCACACCAAGGCCAGCATCAGCCCCACCCTCATCCTCTCCAACATGTATCAGCGCCCCGATATGCTCACCAACCCCGACGCCGACCCCTAGGGCTGAGCCCTCGACCCCCGCAAGATCCAGGACAACTTCGAGATCCGTCAATTTCTCTCTCCCTCTCTCTCTCTCTCTCTCTCTTGAAAATACTTCTCGGGAAAATACTTCAATTTTCTGGTAATCTTCTCCCCTTTCTGTAAATTATGAATTTTATTGTCTTCCTTATATAAATTGATTCATACATAAGACGCTGCATGTTTGAAATTCCAATAATATTCTAAAGAGGATTTTTATGTTCATTGAAACTGCAGTTCATATAATGTAGGAGGATAGTTTGATATAGCAGTGGTCATGGTATCTCCCTGAAGAGCTGAAGAAGGAACTTGAAGATCCTCATAGTAGGTAAGGCAATATAGTCCTGTCCTTGTGTTTTGATTTCTCTTAAGCCACCAGAAAACATCAATTTGGCAGCTAGCCGCATGGATGTATTCCTTATCTTCTTCTTACCCGCATGTATTAGGTACAGTTTTGGATGAAGTCGTGGAAAAGAGAAGCTGAAATCTGGAAAGTCTGGTATCACCTTGTATTCTTTTGTTTTATAGTTTGTTTTGTCAGAAACTCCAAGAACAACTTACGATTTGCGAAGTGAAATGACTGTTATTTTACTCCTTTTCGTTTGTGTTTTGTTTTTGCATATACGTTGAAAGGCTAATTTTATGCAAATTCAATATTAGACAAGTGTACAACAGACGGATCTCTAATTCAAAGGTAAAATTGTATAGGAGCAGCAATGTCTGAGGTCACATGGTATATGGCTCAAACCAATAATTGTTTGGCCAAACTGTTGTATTTGTCGGTTACTAATAATGAGCATTCCCTATAAGGTTGTATAAAGTTGGCCAGGCCAAATTTTCTTTATGCTGGGATATATTTAGCAGCATTAACTTATTTGAAAACTTAGATTTGCACAAACACAACATAATCTTTGCGAAAGCATGTATTTGATTGATGTATTATATCATATATATTAACAGATAAGCAATGCTCTAGTGGGAGTCGACCGAAAAGACTTGATGAGGAAGCTATCAAAATTTATTTATGAGGAAGAGAAAGCTCTTGAGGTGAGGTTTTTTTTGTTCCCTGATTCATCTTAGTTTAAAGCAATGAGAAAGGTCAAGTTTATGATAGTTTCTAGATATGTAGATTGAGAAATTATCATTAAACTAAGATTTTACATGCACTTCCAAGGCCATTGTGCGTGGGTTGTACTTTTTCTTTAGGGTGCTATTTGTTTTTTCTAAGTGGGAACTTTGATTGTTCAATCCTGTATATTTGGAGTAGATATTTGTATCCTGAGCCTTACCCATAGGAGAATTAGGAGTTAATCCGTTCTCAGAATATTCAGTTACATCTTTTTGGTAAATTCACATATGTTAGTTGTATTTGATCTTGATAATGGATGTATGTTTACGTGAGCAAACACATTCATAAATTCTTGATGCATTATTAAAAGTTACAATATAGTTCAAATCCTTTGAATCATGTTCTTGAATTTTACTATATGTATCTTGTTCTTTGCATTTCGTTATCCGAACTCTGTTATTTGAATTTGGTTACTGGAATCGTGTCTAATGTTTGATGTGGTTAGTGGCTTTGTATGGCTGGCTGGTGTGATTTGGGAGTGTTTTTAGTTAATGGCAGACATAGGATCTGCTTGAAATGTACTACCTACTTGAAGAGTCCTGATTGGTGGGACGAAATTGACAGAAGTCAATTTTGAACAAAATTTATTTGTTGTTTTAAAATCCATAATTTCCTTATTTGTATTGTCTGCTCAACTTCGGTTTAGCCAAAATGGTGTGTTTTCCTACTGAGTTATCTTGCATTAGATGTAAAAAATTGTAATATTGTGTTTTCTTACTGAGTTATCCGTATTGTATTCTGTCTGTTTGATCCAGCTTTCGCATAGAGTACATTTGGGGTCCTACAATTCCTGTGTTGAGCTTTCAGTGCCCAATTGAGAGACAGGGAAGTGTGAATAGATCAAAGTTTAGGATTTTTGTTTGGCCACCATTGACGAAGTGTGTTGATGCACAAAATCCGATGGATCTTGGACTAGCGTAAATCCGACCGTGAATCACACAAGCGCACGAGAACACAAAGATATATCGTGGTTCACCTCAGGTTGAGGCTACGTCCACACTGGTGTTGATTCCGTTTCACTCTGTAAATGAATGTTGAATATACATGGAGGCTCTAGAGGCAGTGTCTGATCTCTTGGTTTCCCTCTCTCTCTTCTTGAGACCCCCCTCAGTGAAGGTGATGAGGATCCCTTTTATAGAATAAGAGTTTCCTCTTCTTACATAAATCATGGGCTCAGTAATGAAGCCAATGTATCGAGGCCCAATATATGGTACAACAGGAGTCCTTCAAGTCTTCAGTCAAGAGAGTCTTTTGGCTGGAGACTTCAAATCCAATCCATGTGCGGGCCGAAGTGACTAGATGTCCAGAACTAGTACTCGACATGAGACGGTGCTTAACGTCAAGCAATACTTAGTTAGAGGTAGCACATGTTGCGAGGTTGCTCGGCTAGAGGCAATGCTCTCAACGAGGCGGTTGCTCGGCTGGAGGCGGTGCTCGTTGCGAGACGGCTCGGCTTGTGGCGTTCTTCATCGCGAGTATGTACTCGACGTCAGCGTGAGCTCATTATGAGTTAATTCTCGACATGACTCGGATCCGCTTGTTGGGTTTGTATATGGGTCTATGCCTTGGCTGGAGACTTCAAATCCAATCCATGTACGGGCCGAAGTGACTAAATGTCGTCCAGAACTAATACTCGACATGAGACGGTGCTTAACGTCAAGTAATATTCAGCTAGAGGTAGCACACGTTGCGAGGCTGCTCGGCTAGAGGCAACGCTCTCGACGAGGCGGTTGCTCGGCTGGAGGCAGTGCTCGTTGCAAGGCGGCTCGGTTTGTGGCGTTCTTTGTCGCGAGTATGTACTCGACGTCAGTGTGAGCTCATTATGAGTTAATTCTCGATATGACTCGGATCCGCTTTGTGGGTTTGTATATGGGTCTATGTGTCGGATCCACGGATCGGGTCCACAAGTCGGGTCTTTAAGTCGCGGCCATACGTAGGGTCATCGAGTCGCGGCCGTCTGTAGGGTCTTTGAGTTGGGTTCATAAGTTGGGTCCGTGAGTCGAGGTTCGAGCTCAAGGGTGTTCAATTTCGTAGGTGCCCAAACGAATGGGTATCCAAGCTCACGGGTGTTCAGGCACATAGGTGTCCAAATAAGCAAGTGTCTGAGCAAGTGAGTGTCTGGTCAGACAAGAAATCACCATTCAGACTAAATCTTTGTCACCATTAGCATGTGGCTCAGTGATCTATAGGCTGATCCATAGTGTTGACCACCATAATTTTGGTCCTTGTTTAATCAATAAATTGTATGAGTATCGTATACAAGCAATCAATCATTAAAGTGTGCATATTGCGGGTAACATCACACATAGATCATATAAACATACAATAATGTAGTATGCCTCGTGAAATGTGTATGACAATATAATTTAATGAAATTTAATAATGTAACATAGAATGCGTGTGGTGTGGTTGCCATGAATTTATCTCCTTAGTGGGTTTTTCCAAACCGACAGTGAGACAGTGGGTAATCAAATAAAGGCTAGCTCAAAGTTTTATTCTAATATTTAAATAATGAATAAAATATTCTAAAAAATGATTAAGGTTATAGCATTTTAAAAGGAGGTGGCCGACAATATCAAAGGGTAATAATACTAAAGTTATGATAGGAATGATTATGGTTTGAGATGTGATGTGTTTCTGGTCAACATAATATTAAAATAATAAACAATGAGCTGGAAAAGATGATAACAATGCTTTTATCTCATTTGTGAGTTTTTTCGTAGGTTTGTCAGTGGGATAGTGGGTTGTACTCGTCCCCTTCATGATGAAAGTTTCATCATAACATTTAAATAATAAAGGTAGCTTAAATAATGAATGTATTGGTCAGGAATGATTAAAGATAAATAATAAAATATTAAATAAACAGTGATAATATTAAACAAATCATTTGAGAAAAGATAAAGTTCTTATCTTCTTCCATGTTCTCCCGTGGGTTGAGCATGACCGACAGTTGTAGGATGCATGACCTGCTCGCGGCCAGCGTTGACACTGATTTTTAGACGAGTTATCCAGCGTCGGCATCGCTTGGGTTGAGAAGTGATGACAGTTTTGAGTCCCCCAGAAGTAAACTGCATGGCTCCAGCAGATAAAAAAATCCATGAACTGTGTCTTCGTCAGGCAGGCCAGGCCGTTGCAGCCGTCGATGTTCATGGCGCAGGAACCGCAGATCCCTTCCCGGCAAGATCTTCGAAAGGTGAGGGTGGGGTCCATCTCGTTCTTGATCTTGGTGAGGGCGTCAAGCACTATGGGCCCGCACTCCTTGAGGTTGATCTCGTACTCCTTGAGCTTCAGCTTTTTCGGGTTGTCCGGGTTCCACCGATAGATTGAGAATGTTTTGATGTCCATTTTGTCTCGGGACTTGAGGTCCACCTGCTGGGCCTGGGCCTCCAACGCCATAGCCCGGACACAGGCGTAACGAAACGATACCGTCGTCGTTGATCCCGACGCCGCCGCAGAAGCTATGGCCCTCCGTATCAACCTCGTCGCCATTGTTGCGTCTTCGAGCTTCAACAACTGCGGACAAAGAGAGAGAGGCTGTGATTGTGTTTCCATTGCTGCTGCCGTGATCGGGAGCTGGAGCGGAAGACATGGGTTTTGCAGTGACTGTACAGGTGTTTGGTTCTTAGGTTTCTACAGATTCACGGTGGAGGTTGTGAGGTTTAATGAAAAAAGTAGAGAGAATCGACATAGCTTTTCGTATCGATTCCCACAGACAGCGCCAAATGTTGATGCACAAAATCCGGTGGATCTTGGACCAACGTAAATCTGACTGTGAATCACACAAACGCACAAGAACACAAAGATAAATCGTGGTTCACCTCAAGTTGAGGCTACGTCTACACTGGTGTCGATTCTGTTTCACTATGTAAATGAATGTTGAATATACATGGAGGCACTAGAGGCAGTGTCTGCTCTCTTGTTTTCTCTTTCTCTCTTCTTGAGTCCCCCCTCAGTAAAGGTGAAGAGGATCCCTTTTATAGAATAAGGGTTTCCTACATAGCATTTCGTATCGATTCCCACAAACGGCGCCAACTGTTGATGCACAACAGATTCACGGTGGAGGTTGTGAGGTTTAATGAAAAAAGTAAAGAGAATCGACATAGCTTTTCGTATCGATTCCCACAGACAGCGCCAAATGTTGATGCACAAAATTCGGTGGATCTTGGACCAACGTAAATCTGACCGTGAATCACACAAACGCACAAGAACACAAAGATAAATCGTGGTTCACCTCAAGTTGAGGCTACGTCTACACTAGTGTCGATTCTGTTTCACTATGTAAATGAATGTTGAATATACATGGAGGCACTAGAGGCAGTGTCTGCTCTCTTGTTTTCTCTTTCTCTCTTCTTGAGTCCCCCCTCAGTAAAGGTGAAGAGGATCCCTTTTATAGAATAAGGGTTTCCTACATAGCATTTCGTATCGATTCCCACAAACGGCGCCAACTGTTGATGCACAAAATCGGGTCGATCTTCGACCACAATAAAACCGGCCGTGAATCACACAAATGTACAAGAACACAAAGATATATCGTGGTTCACCTCAAGTTGAGGCTACGTCCACACTGACGTTGATTCTGTTTCACTGTGTAAATGAATGTTGGATATACATGGAGGCGACAGAGGTAGTGTTTGCTCTCTCCTTTCCCCTCTGTCTCTTCTTGAGTCCCCTTCAGTGAAGGTGAGGAGGATCCCTTTTATAGAATAAGGGTTTCCTTCTCTTACATAAATTATGGGCTCAGTAATGAAGCCCATGTATCGAGGCCCAATATATGGTACAATAGGAGTCACCTAAGTCTTCAGTCAAGAGTCTTTTGGCTGGAGACTTCAAATCCAATCCATGTGCGGGCCAAAGTGACTAGATGTCGTCCAGAACTAGTACTCGACATGAGACGGTGCTTAACGTCAAGCAATACTTGGCTAGAGGTAGCACACGTTGCGAGGCTGCTCGACTAGAGGCAATGCTCTTGACGAGGCAATTGCTCGGCTGGAGGAGGTGCTCGTTGCGAGGCGGCTCTGCTGGAACCATGCAGTTTACTTCTGGGGGACTCAAAACTGTTATCACTACTCAACCCAAGCGACGTTGTCGCTAGATAACTCGTCAAAAAATTAGTGTCGGCGCTGGCAAACTTGCCGCGAGCAGGTCATGCATACTACAACTGTTGATCATGCCCAACCCACAGGAGAACATGGAAGAAGATAAGAACTTTATTTTTTCTCAAATGATTTGTTTTGTTTATTTAATATTTTATTATTTATCTTTAATCATTCATGACCACTACATTCATTATTTAAACTACCTTTATTATTTAAATGTTATGATGAAACTTTCATCATGAAGGGGACGAATACAACCCACTATCCCACTGTCAAACCCACGGAAAAACTCAGAAATGAGATAAGAGCACTGTTATCATCATTTCCAGCTCATTCTTTATTATTTTAATATTATGTTGACCAGAAACACAGCATATCTCAAACCATAATCATTCCTATCATAACTTTAGTATTATTACCCTTTGATATTGTCGCCACTTCCTTTTAAAATGATATAACTTTAATCATTTTGTGAATATTTTATTCATTATTTAAATATTAGAATAAAACTTTGGACTAGCCTTCATTTGATTACCCACTGTCTCACGGTCAGTTTGGGAAAACCCACTAAGGAGATTAATCTATGGCAACCACACCACATGCATTCTATGTTACATTATTAAATTTCATTAAATTATAGTCACATACACATTTCACTAGGCGTACTACATTATTTTATATTTATATGATCTATGTGTGACGTTACCCGCAAGATCCACGGGATTTTGTGCATTAACAAAGTGAAAGGTAAGTCTTCCTGAATTTTATTATTTTGGGTTTGAAAGGAATGACAAATGAAGTTGGTCATAGTATGTTGTAGTAGGTATACTAAGGTATATCGTTATCAGAGTTTAGTGTGTTGGATTCAAAATATTTCTAAAATCTCTTTTTTTTTTTTTTTGGTATTTTCAGTGAGGCCAAAAGAGAAGAGTCGGTTGAGAGAAAAAGAAGTCTCACGGTGAGAGGCCAGTTTCATTTGTGATGTATCTCGAATGCTGTTTGTTATTCCTTTATTTTATTTTTATTTTTTTTGGTATTCTTTTGAAGCTACAGTATTTGTTAACAACTGTTTCCATTTCTACATACCCTAAACCCTCTCTGGAAATTAATTAAAATGATTTCTGGTACATGCAATATATGTTACAATTGTTATATGTGAATTCATATCTTTTACTCCCAAAACTGGGATTTATTAGTTCATCCAAGTATTTTGTAAGTTGGTCCGAAAAATCTCTTTTACATTAAGCACGTCCTTAGATTTTTGGTCAAATGGGACATGGAAACTCAAATGTTGTTTGTTATTCCTTTATTTTTTAGTATTCTTTTGAAGATCTGCATGTCGATTGCTGCTTCTGTTTCTTATACAAACACAGTATTTTTTGCGATCACAACTTTTGTGATCAGAAACGTTTAAGGTCATCCAGTTAATTGTACAATGGGTCTTGATGTCAGCTGAATTGAATGTAAATGAAAACTAAGCTGCTGATCCTACCAGCCCAGTTCACCCATCTCTTGCTTATTTAAATTAATTGAAGATGCCTATGTTTATACAAGTTCTTTTCACAAAGAAACGTATATTATAGTTTCACTTTAACTTGCTTTCGCACAGGGGGAGGTGTCTGGACATGTAATTGGGGTGTCATTACTCACTATTTTTTTTTATCCTTATCTTCTATATTAATATCACCATTTATTTTGGTGCTCAATGAGTGGTTTGGCAGATAATAGATAAAGGTTTTAATGCATTCATGTAATGTTATTGTAGATCCACTACATTCTTCAAGAAGTCCGATTTACAGAACCGGAGCTGTTTAAGTACATGATGTCCCAGTTTATAGCTGAGGTTTGATAAACTTATTTAAAAAGGGTCAATATGATCATTGCTGATCCTTAACATTTAACTATCAAAGCTTGAGTTTATATATGTCATTTTAGGGATGCTTAGGGCAGGTGTAGGAAAGGAAATGAAAATTGACATTTTGAAGCTTACCCTTTGGTTGGTGGCTGAGAAAAATGGGGGAAAAGGAAAAGAAAATTGTAGTGTTGAGTAGCTCAATGGTGGTGTTTATGTAGTGCATTTTTTTTTTTAAATTAAGTCTAAATGCATTTTTGTTTGTGTGTGAATCTGCCACAGATTAAGTGCACTGCACTGTCATAGATTAAATCCATTATGTTGTCGCAGGTTAAGTTCATTTCCCTGTGTCCATTTGTTTTCACCTCAAATTCTTACTCTGAATCTCTCTTTTTCGCAGTTTAGTTCGGCCACCATCTCTTATCTGCAAAGCGAAGAAGAACTCAGCAGATTGTATGTTACTCCTCCCCAATATTTTCTGTATGTTTTCTTCAATTATTTGTTTTTGGGTTTGTTTCTTTCCCAAGAATAAGAAAGAAACAGGAAAAATTAATATTGGGTAGTTAATTTATGTTGGAGTGTTATATTTATTCAAGACATCCAGGGGAATTAGGTACTTAATTGATTGATGACCTGATTGAATTTCTTTGATTTTTCTGAAAGAATTTGTTTTTTATTCTGGGGTTTTGATTGTTTTGTAGGCAAGACTGACGCCGATGATGCCGAATGAAGCGGAACTGATGAGTTTTGGCAAGATTTTGGAGAACAACATGACAGTGGGTCAGTGTAAATTACCTTTGGTTGGATTGGTTGAGGAATTGTCGTGATGTGTGTTGTTGTACAGCCAGCTATGGGAAAATCTAAAACAGGTAATGTTTCCGTTAGGAGCTTAATCTTGGGTTTTGTATTAAGGGGTTGGGTGGCCTAAGACAAGAACATATTAAATTTGTTGTTTAGCGTGCTTAAACTGGTAGGGATGATCAGAATTGATGTTTTTAGTTATTAAAACGTGGTATTTATCCTGAATACTACACCAAGGGGACAGGGGTTGGTTAGAACTTTGAACCCGGGATGCAGTGGGGCTAAGAGAATTACCCTCCCTACCTGGCCAATCAATCACTTGCAGAATTGTTAAAATCCCTCTGCTAAAAATATGAGCTTTGCTTCATGTACTTTATTTTTACTGTGATGTGGAAATAGTCTTTACAATGGCTTATTTGTGATAGTTGATGAAGAGGTTTGTGTTTAAGACGAGAGTAGTGCAGTCTCTTTCTTGCAGTGAAATATGTATTTGTGAATGTGGGTTTGTGGGATTTGCTGCTTTGATAGGTGAATATCTTTGTCCTGCAACTTTTCCTTTCAATTTGATTGAACAATTAGTTTGCAACATGCTATCGTGCTTTGTCTATTGTTTGGTATGAAGCTGAATTGCAATGTCTTTAACCCTTTTTATATTTTTGGCAAAGTGTCTTTAACCCTTTTATTCACCCACTGTAAGCTTACTTAGCTCCAGCTGAAGCCATTCAAGTCAAATTCACAAACTTATTAATTAATTTAAAAGTTGGGAAAAAATTTTGGAATGCTTTTGCATTCATCCATGCCACAATGGTAAATTCAAATTTTTTTGTCCTGCCAGATGGACCCAGTAAGTTCATCAAACCCAGATTTTACTAGTGTTGATGGTGCGGCTGTAGTGGAGGGGAAATAAGAAAAGTAAATCCACTGTTTGATTTTACAGTTTTCTTCTCCTGTGTTATGCTTCCTAACCTTAGTTCTATATTATCTTATTCAGGCAAATGAGAAAACTGAATACACTATTTCATACCTGGTGGTTTGTGTTCTAACAATAAAGATGTGCTTCAGGCTGTTTCTTCAATCAGCAAGAATAATTGGAACAGGTATTAACATCACTACAAAGACTTAGTTTAGATAAGTAAGAGTAAGGTCACTTTTATACTTTTGCTTTTAAACGGAATTTAAAAAATGATTGACCATCAAGTACTTTGTCAAAGTATTTGGTCTAGAAAGCATCATGTTCGATGATCTTACTACTAAATTCATTTTGTAATGATTCAATTTCATGTTTGATGATGGTAATTTTTGTTGGTTTTCTATTCAGGTTGAACCAAAAACTCTCCAAGATGCCAATTTTCTTAAAGGCAGTGTTAAGGTAAATTTTAATTACCATTATTCCACATGGTATACATTCTGAAAACATCTTTGACAAAATTTATGATCTAGGAAGCCTCTCAATAGCTTTTGGCATTTGATTCAACAGGTAATGCACTGTTTCCTCCCTAGATTTCTCTGTTTCGTCCACTATATCCACCAGCCAAAAAGCACAAAAGCAGTTCCACTGAACACACACACACTCACACACACACCCCCACAACTGACCACCCCACCTCCATTTCAGCTCAGCTCAGCTCAGTTCCGGGTGTCCAAATCAATCAGTTTTCCAACCCATCCTTCTGAAAGCCATGCCTGCTTGCTAAGCTTCACAATCCCGAACCCGGAAATCCTTTCAATTTCTCAGTAAAACTATATTCGATGGCTTGAATGTCTTCAGGTACTTTTCTGTTTCTTTTGGTTCCTTTTTTTTTTTTGTTGCTTAAATTCATGTGATTATCTGCTGTTTATTTTAGCATGGATTTTACTATCACTCTTACTTTCAGAGTGCATCTCAATATTCTTTGATCTTCATTGCTTTTAGCTTTACCTTCTGACTAGCCTTGCTATATTGAATCAGTGATAAAATATATATGTATATAAGTGGTAATATGTGTGTGTGTGTGTGTGTGTGTGTGTGGATTGCACAGATGCTCGGACATGCCACCCATGCCTAAACATTAGAAAAGGTTTGTTCTCCTTAGTTGGTAATAGAATTTGGCATCTTTCAGTGCACGATGAAGGTATATTGTCAATAATAAAGTTGGGATTGTTATTATGAGAATTTGTTTAGGAATTGAGAGATTGAATTGCTGTTTCGGAATTTGGAAAATTTCTGTCTTCTGTGTGATCATTTTGGTTTAGGAATAGATAGATTGTTTTCTTTGATGCATAATATTGAATTTGGATGGAATTGATTAAATTTTGTGTTGTTTTAGTCCGTTGTGTATATTAAGTCCGTAGTCAAAATTAGGGACTGTTTTGTATAATTTTCTACATTCGTGATTGTTCGACATGATAAAAAATAGGGTTTTTTTGGTTTGCTGATTTTCATGTGCTATGTATTCATGATTGTTTATTTTGTAAAGGAAATGCGGAATATGATAGAGATGCAAGCAAATTTCTAATCTTTGTCTATCCGGTTTTCACTTTGTTCAATTTGATCTGATTTATCCTCCTTTGCGTTGCTTTTGAGGAAACCAAATTAAATTTGCCCTTCGATCGTTGTATGTCATGCTTATGTTCTCCTTTATTGGGAGACTGATTTACTGTTTAAAATTTGTTACATTCTCTTGAGTTGCCCTTTCTGTTGGTTCTGAAAAAGCAAACTGACATGTGGATTTCTGTCTTTCTATATCATGCTTATGTTGAAATGTTATACCTGCCAAAACCATATGTTGAAATGTTGGATTGGTAAATGTTTTTTGTTGTTCTGTTTTTAGGACTTCATTAACCGTTTAGAAGCGGAGCCGACGATGCGAGAGCAGAAGGGGAGCAAGCATGTGAGGTAATTTTTTATATTGAATTAAGTGGTTCTGAATTCAGTCAAACATTTGTGTGCAAGTTTGCAGTGATATTATTGTAACATCAATCCTAAAATGTATTGTGTCAAGAACCAATAAAAGGAATGTAATGTGTAAGTGCATTTGATCATTCAAATGCAAATTTTTTTAATTTTTAGAATGAGTTGCAATTAAAATTAACGGACTGCTGAGCAGAAGTTTAATTAATTCAGTTTTGATAAATGATTGAAGGTTTCTCTATGATTCTATTGCTGTTTTGATAATTATAAGTTTAGATAACTAAAGAGAGAATGAAAATGAAAGCATAGAATATGGTGAATAATATGTTGGTATGTGTGTGTGTTCTATTCGGGAGAATCAGTTGCTGTTTTGATAAATTGTAAAATTTATTTTGCTTGGTCTGAATGTACGTCCGATTGCTTGCCTTCCCATAGATGGGTAGAGTTGGACATCCAGAAGAATTTGTTTGCATAGGAATTTTTTTTTTCTTTTCGCTATAATCTGTTTTGTTAAGGGTGATGATAAAGATTTATCAATATTGTTTGTTCGGAGTTAGGTGGAAATTGGAAGGGAGTAAATTGTGATCGTTTATGCAGCATTTGATAAAATTGGGAAATAAGATTGGAGAAATAATGTTAACGGTTTGTAGATGCTTAGGAGACTGTCTGGGGCTGCTTAAATTTTATATATTCAGTTGCATAGAGTCGACATGACATGCACGACAATGGTCAGATTGCCACCCTTAGTTGATGGTATTATCTTTACAACACATTCAAATTGAGGATTTAGAAAATCTAATAATAAATCTGAAATATATGTTCCATGCTTTTTGTTTTTATTTTGGGTTAAAAAGTTGGAGATTTGGATTGGGATTTACCTTTATTAACCTATAATATTGTGCTCAAGACACCATCTTGGGAGTCTTAACATGATTGTTCTTCTATTTCATAGATTCGAAATGTGTTTAGTATCTCATTTAATTGGTGTACCTATGCACATTTAACTCAAATTTAATATGATTTGGTCCTCCAATTTCTCTGAATTGCTAACGGATTTACTTTCTTTGGAAATTTCAGGAACTCTGGTTGTGGGAGGAAGAAGCTGGTTCCTTGCTATTTTTAGGTATACGATTATGTGCCCTGATTGCATGTTTATTTATCTTTGCAAAGCTTTCGTACTTGGATTTTAAATATGTGATTGGTTTGTGAAAAATAAATGAGAAGACTAATCATGGGGACATTCTTATTCAACTTAAATGTGTTTTATTCATCTGATTACGCCTGAAACAGCTGGTTTTCGCAGCAACGTGCGGGCCTATTTTCTAGTTATAACTAAGATTAGGGTAAAAATATAGAATAATATCGACTCATCACCTATCGATTGAAATCTTTTGCTTAATAAATTGGATGTGTCCTTTTTTCTCTTTGGTTGAAATTTGATGTTCTTTGAATTCAATTTTTTTTTTATTATTATTCAATTGCATTGATGAATGTTAATAGAATTCAATTATATCTATCTGTCATCTTGCTTGAATATTATGGCTTAATTTTCTGTTTCTTAGTTTCATGGTTGGTTGGTTGGTTTGTTCCATTTTTTTTAAAGAAACCTTGACTGCATAAGAGAAATTATATAGAATTAGAAAAAGAAGTTGCACTTGTTAAGGGGACATAAAGTTTAGCTCATAATATAAGAAGAAATAATAAAGTGAAGAATACAATAAAAGAGCGGGGAATATAAACTTGACTCTTAAGAAAACAAATAAAAATACAAGAAAATAGGAACGATGCGGTCCCCCGGATGTTCCTCAGGGGTCTGCTGCAGGGGCGTTTTGGGGGGAGGGGGTGTGGGGGTAGGTCAAGCCTTATTTGGAGTTTCTGGAGTTTTTTTTTTTTGGGGGGGGGGGGGGGGAGGGGGGTTGGGGAAGGGTCGGTGGATATGCAATTGCGGTTGATTTGGAGTTTCTAGAGGGGTGGGGTCTGCCACCAATGCGATTGCTGATTGCGAGCAGGTGGAGGTGGCGGGCTATTGAATGGTGTTCTTAGGCTGCGGCGGACGGGCACCACTTTGGAGCTCAAAATATCACTTTGACATTCAAAGCAACCTTGTTCAATTATATGAGAAAATCAAAAGAAGCAATAAATTAGTTACCAAATAATAAAATTGGTAAAAACTAAGTCGATATAAGTAGCTAATACTAATGCTAATGTTTGGAGATCTCATAAAAGGAAGATAATTATTAGTTATACCATGAGGAAGTAGTCCACAAGTTGCTTGGAAATCCCCCATCAGAAGCAACACTATTGCTGTAATTGCCGCCAGCTTTGCTGAAGAACCATTCATCTTCGGAAGCAGAAACAATAACCTCGAAAATCCTTTCACCACAACTTGGAGATGAATGATAGTGCAAAGGGAAAGCAAGATTTATAGACCTTAACTTGTAGGGGTTTGGACAATAATTATATGCTTCTGTTTCTTTCTGTTTTTTTGGGTCAATATATGCTTATGTTTCTACTTGGACTATCCAAGGGAGGACTCTTGAGTCGTTCGTTGATGTAGAATAAATGGCAGAATGAACCAAAGAGGAAATTTGAATATTTGAGATTCGATTTGGGCCCGTGATAAATTTCCAGAAAGAAAATGGTGCCACAAGTCCAACACAGTGCTTAGGTTTTGATGTATGATGGATTTTGGCCGTCCGGGGTAATTTCAGCCTCCAAAATAGCGTTTAAAGTTTCGAAATAAAAATCGGACTCTTTATTTGTAGTCCGATTAATGTTTAACTAATGTTGTTGTAATTATTAGAAGTAATTTGAGTTGTTCCAAACATTTGTAATCTTTATTTAAGTCATCTGGATGTATCAATGACAATCATTCAAGAGTTAATCAAACAAAAACCCTTTGGGATTTCTTTCAATTTTCTGATGGATTTCTAGATTTTGTTGTGCAATGGATTACATTGATAACCCTTACATCGCTTTATTCTGCGTCATCCACTCTTTTCATTTATTCTCTACCATACAAGAGATTCTTCATTTGTTTATTGAAAATAGTGTAATTTTAAACACATGACAATTTTTTATTAAACTTTAACGTCATTGAAATTAAAACTTGATTACAAATTAGAATTTCTATATACCATACACCTCAATTTAGTACAATCACTCATGTGTAGTGTGACAAGTAACTCGTCACAAGTCGCGTAAGACTCCTCAATACCAGAGTCCTTTTTTTACCAATATGTCATTTGCATAATTTTTTCTTGGTTAATTATTTACGAATAAAGTCTTTTCTAAGTTAATTATCTGCGAGAATAAAGTGAGAAAAAAACAAAGAAATTAGAAACTTTTTATAACGGTTGCTCATATGTAGGGCTCCATTTTGCGATCACTTCGGCTCCCAAATTTCAAGCCCCCAGCGGCGGTGCCGGAACAAATTCCTTCCTTAATTTATTTTTTATGGGTGAAGGTGGAGATGAATGATAGTGCAAAGGGTAAGCAAGATTTATAGACTTTGATTTGACTTTGATTTGACTTTGATCTGCCTATGAACCTTGGTTCACACTCTACGTATTTTTGTTTTAAGTTTTCTCGAGTCACTAACTTATTTGCAGGTGTTTGGATTAGAGTTTCTAATTGGACTTTCAAAAGGTTGACAAGTCTTTCACCGTGGAATCGTGGATAATGGGTTCCAGCTCTTATGATCATTTTCATCAAGAAAATTTTATTTGAATCCATATAGTCTCTTTCCACATAACTTTTTAATTAAGCTATTAATATCTTTTTAAACCCAAATTTACTATATAAACTACCCACACAAACCCAATTCAATATGTAAATTTATCTTTACACCTATATTACTAACTTGTTGAAATTGTGATAACTTTTTCTCTTGCAGAATAACCAAATCAATATGATTTAGATTCTGATTTATGCATTCCTTAATTTTAGTTTTTACTGAGTTTGATTTCGTGACTTAGCTACTCGCAGTTTTTCTTTAATCTTGTTATATTTTGCATTTGTTAGAAAATCGTTAGTTGTTATTTTGTTTGACAGGTTTATATATACATGTTTAGGTATGGTAATTGATGTCCGCCTTAGCACCCTTTGCGGTCATATTGTTGCCAATTCCATCAACAATTTTACTCTCTTCATTGTATCCTTTTTGGTGATTACAGCTTTTCTATTGACATTCGGCTTTAAATCTTTGTTACATTGTTCGAAAAAAACTTGGCCAGTGATTTTCACGCTCGATTGAATCTCTTGCACTCCTTCCTTTGAGTGCAAAACACTTAAAATGAGTGTCCAAAATCGCTATCCAAAAGTTTACGTATTTTTCCTTTGACTTGTTACCACTTTTTAGCAATAACCCATAATTTTTCTATAGGTGCCTATGCTCTTTGCCATTTGAATTTAGTTATATGAATATTTACATAAATATCATGCTATCTGGTTTTGTGCCTGACCAATTTTAACTAGTACATAATCTCCATCTTCTGTCTTCTTTGCCTTGACGTTGGCGTGATTGCCTCAGTTTTCTATAGGATGGATTGGGAAGTGGTATATGCCTTCATGGACTTGTGATTTTTATGTGAGGCTTTCAGTCACAGATCTAATTTCTTTGTCTCTTTTCAAGTTTCGTAGAAGAAGGATTTGTGAAAGTATTGGGTGTGGGTTTGTTAATAAAATTTAGTTTTATTGTTAATTACATCTTGTACTTTATAGTAATTATGTAATAGGTTAAAAAGGACACCTCATATTTAAAATTTAAGTTGAGCGTAGAAAGATGTTATATGGGTTCAAATAAAATTTCTCTTTTTATAATTACCTGATTAGTTTAATTCAGAATTGTGATAATGGGTTTTGGCTCCTATGATCATTTTTATAATTCCCTCATTAGTTTAATCCGGAATCATGGATAATGAGTTCTGGCTCCTATAATCATTTTCATATTTCCTTGATTAGTTTAATTTGGAATGTGATCGTTGATAATGGGTTCCAACTCTTATGATCATTTTCTTAATTCCTTGACTAGTTTAATTCAGAATCGTGGATAAGGGGTTCTGGCTCCTATGATCATTTTCATAATTCCTCCCTGATTAGTTTAATTATTCCAGCTCTTACATGTTTTCTCTGTTAATGCAATTGTTTCAATATATTATGGATTGCGATGTATGCTCAAATACGTGTTGGAACTAATATTGATACGAGATCGTTGGATTCCTTGTGAAAAATGCAACGATAAATAATGAATTTAGAAAATTAATTATGGATTGGCAGAAGAAAGGTTGCCTAAAGTTTTGTTTGGAAATTATACACAAACATCACATCAAAAGTTGGAAGCTTCGGGTTCTCTCTCGAGTGAGAGTCTTTCTCTATTTATGAGAGTATTTCTCACATCTTCGTGTGAGGCCTCCAAATTTGAGCAAAATCGGTGGCGCCGACCCTAGTTTCGACTGGGATCGATCTCCGTTCTCCCATTTCTTTCCTTCTTTTCATTATTCCTTACTTCTACTATTTTTTAGCCTTGTTATACCGATTTTAGAAAGAAAATACATTTGCGAGGAATGTAAAATGAGATTATTAGAATGCTAATAATAGTTCTCTTATAATATTAGCACAATAATTAATGTCAAATTGTGAAGTGCCAGATAATTCATAGAGAATCATTAGCATTTTTCTTAACACGCACTCTATTATAGACTAGTTTTAGTAATTAATACGAAGAGCTTGAATTTCACATACCCATATCCCTTCATATGTTTAAACTTGGCATTTGCGGCTAAAATTGAAGTTTTCGCGAACAAGCGCTTCAAGATCTTAATTACGTAGTGTTTATCACTACCCAACACAGACGATATTTAGGGATAATCTATATTCTGACAAATCGAAATGGCAACTTCATGAGCAACTGTCGTCTGTTCAGTATTATTTATGACCAAAATTGTACTCGTGGCTAAAGGGTTTACCAGTAAAGATCCTTATATAAAGACCCCCACACCTCCCCCAACCCTAAACATGTTTAAGAAGAGCCAGGAGTATGAAATTTTTGTCACTTGGTACTACAGTGTAGTGGTATTCATTTTCACTTGTAAGTGAGAAATTTTATATTCGATTCTTGCCAAAAAAAAAATTAAACTGCATTATTGTTACTCCATTATGAGGTTTAGCCCATCTGCTCCCCGTAAATGGGTGCTTTAATGGTTTCCAAGCTTGGTATGCCGGACATACCCTATGAAAGGATAAGTCATAAAGAAAAATATCTAAGAATGAGAAATGTAAGGACTTTCTCAAAAGTTGTACCCTTCGTGGACTCCATGTCACGGTATAATTTAACTTTAATTTTTTGAGTCAACATTTTAAAACATTGTGTAAAAAACATAAGGTAACATAGAGTCTATGACTAATCTCACTTTTGAAAAAATCTCGTTAGCATTTCTCTGTATCAATTTCAAGGGGCACATTCCAAATTAAATATGCATTTTGATATAGGCACCTGAACTTTATTTTTTTTTTTTCACATTAGATTCTCGTTAATTATGAACGAGAGGCGTCAATGCTTGTTTGAAACGGTCTAAATGCGGAGAAAATGGTGTTTAAATTTGTAACACAATTTATGGGGGAGGGGAAAGGTTTGGAAAACCATATTCTTAGACTATATTTTGCAAATAATGAGGCAGTTGATGGCTAGAATCAATTTTTTAATGATTTAAAAAAAGAACCAAGCACAAAGTAACAAAAGAAATCAATAAAAAAATGATTGTCGCCCTAGCGCCATAATTAAGTTTTCATTTGAACCAAGCACAAAGTAACAAAAGAAATCAATAAAAAAAATAACATAAAATAAAGAGTAATTTTGGTAGTACATACTATCATTATCATTCATCTCCATCCTCATCCCATATCAATTAAAATCATGTTTTATTTTTATTGTATTGAAATTTTATATTAAATGTGATTTTACAAAGCTTAACCATAACAAATTTGCATCTGCTACCATCTCAGAGTCGCATCAAGCTGCATAAGCTATCAACACACCATATGGCTAAGTTCAAATACCATCGAAGGAGAGACAAGAAAACAAAAACTTCGAAGAGAACTAAGAAGTTGAGACATCAGCTTCTTCATCATCTCTTCCGCTGCAGGCTGCTTCGATACAAAGCTCAACCATCACAAACTATAAGCCTCTATTTCCACCACGAAGTCACATCCTGAAGCTTTCTAAGAAATGGTCTACAAGACCACAACACTACGACAGGCTTGAAGGAAATGCAAACAAGGATCAAACTGCAAAGCATATATACCGTATGACATAATCTCTAACCCATAAATATTGCTATATTTCTCTTCTGTATGCAAATGCAAAACACAGTTGGTAGATCTCTATGGCTAGTTCAAATACCATTGAATTTGAGATGGAAGAAAATAAAGACTCCCAAGACAATGAAGAAGCTGAGACATCAGCTTCTTCTTCATGTATGCCATAAAAAATATGTTGTAGAGATTTACCTGATTCTCTTTACCACTGCTTGATATATTGTTCCATCTTCCCCGAGAACCACTGGATTTCCAAAGGGAAACTTATTCGGTTACTAGTGGCTGAAGGACTGGTTCAAGAGAAAGCAGGGCAGATTATGGAGGAACTAGCAGAAGAAAATATAAATGAATTGATCAACCAGGGCTTGCTGCAAGTATATGATGACCGCCCTTACACAGGAACTAAATTGCAGGTCCCCAGGTCCCCAATCCTCTTCGAGAATTCTGTCTTCACCAAATGGAGGCGTTACCTGAATACTCCAACTAGAATTCTGTCTCCATCTCTTTGAGAATTCTGTCTTCATCTCTTTGAGAATTCTGTCTTCACCAACTAGAATGCTCAGATTCTATGAATATCCTCCACTTGCACTGTTGCTTGTGGGCTGAAGACGTTACCTGAAGGCTTGCAGTTTCTCACCACACTTGAGCAGTTAGACTTGCTGCCTTTGATGAATGATCATGCAGAACTATTGACACCTGATGGGGGAGAGGAAAACTACAAAATTAGGCACATTCCACATATCATTTATTACCATATCAACGGCGCAACAAATTGCTGCCACTAAGGAAGTATAAGGATCTAATAAAGTTTGGAGATCTTCGGATGGAGAGGAGCCAATGTGGGTGAACAGATAACTTTTAAGCTGTCTGATATATTCAGGATCACATTTGTGACAATGCAAAGCTGTAATAGTTACGGTTGTTTCCATATACAAGTAGTTGGCCCTCAAATATTATGATCGACTCCATACACACTTTTCTTTCTTTGTACACCTCATGGATATCATACTTTCTGGTTTTACCAGCACCATGTCAGCACACTACAACCTTCCTTATGATGAATTATATATATAGTTTTTCTATAAAATTGCACGCACACACACACACACACACATATATATATATATATATATATATATATTATGAACTGAGAGAAGCAACCTCTTATCACGAATAATAACCCACCGTACAGGACACTGTACGGGCAAGACATAATGACTGCCAAAACACACTCCCTTCAATATTTCATCCTAAAATGTCAGGGAATTCCACAACAGCTCAGATTGATTTTCCCTACGCACCACTGAATTGGTAAATTATCGCAAATTACATAACTCCAATTCAGTGTTGATATTATTCCATACACAATAATTTACCAATTCATTTCATACATCACATGTTGCAAGGATTCAATTTCAGGATAAATGTTTAAAAAAATAGAAACTTCTATTTCTAACTAAACAAATTAGAACACCACAGAGAATAAGCATATGTCCTCACGTACAAAACACCACTGCTATCAATAAAAGAAAAGTCGATTCACCAACAAAACTCAACAATAAACAAAGCTGTTAAAACATTAGGAATAATGGAATTAAAACATGCATTAATCGATTAGTTACCTGCTTCATTTAAATAGGAAATCCATATACAATTAGGAAGGAATGAAGGCAGGGAATACATAACCAAACCAACAGTAGCCTTCGAACTCCTGTTAAATCTCAGATTTATCAGCGGAGTAAACCAAACGCAAAATCCACTCTTAGCCGACAAAGCCTCAACAAACTGCCACAACTCAGCATAAAATCAAATTGTTAAGGTTTCGTTCAAATCAATGCAAATTCGAAATAACTCTCATATAAGGGTTGCAGAACTTACCTGAGTTAAATAATTTTTTTTTTTACGATGATCTGAACAAAGATCGCACCCAGACCGCACCAAAAATTGGTCGGAAAGCCGATGACAATTGGGGAGAAACGATTTACAAAGATGCAGAACTTGTCTCAAAACAGAGAACCCAAACAAACTCCCCAAAAAAAAGGAACACAACGATCTTTGCGATGAATATTTTGCAAAACGAAAAACACAGGATTACAGACGAAAGGAAGGCGAGACCAAGATGGAGAGAAGCAGAGATTGCCGACACAGAAAAGGCAAAGCAAATGGTAAACCAACGAAAACCTATTCGACGCATAAACTGAACGATGACAGACGCGTGGCCATGAGGGCTAAAACAGACTTTTCACTGCACAAAATAGCAGAGAGCACCGCAAGCAAACAAGAATCCGAGGGCAGTTTCGCCCTTTCACTGTTGGTGAACAGTGCCGGGGGAACTGAGTTTTAGCATATATGACTAGCAATAGTGCCCGCGCGTTGCTGCGGGTCTTAAAACTACTGGACATAAAAGAAGAAAACGGCCAGTGCAAACTTGTAATGGATAGTTTGTAATTAACAGGTTTTTAGCATGTTCATGCTATTTAAACACAGAAAAATATAATAAGAAAAAGAAGCAGAGTGTTGGCAGAAAGTGATGTAATTTGCGCCATACCTGTAGTCAAGTCTGTGTAATAGATTTTAGTTGTGAACACCGGTAACATGTATAACTCAGAGAACAAAAAACAGCAGAAACTGAAGAAGAAAATGATGTGCACATAGATTATACTGCAGTAACTATAAATTAAGGTTAGAAGTGTTTTAATATCGATATAAATTTGTGGTGGAGAATTATGCATAAGAGGATAACTGCTTTTATGAGTAAGTATATAATACGTCAAAACGATTATTAATAATTAACGAAATGTTTGAAGTAAAAAAATATACATTTGATGTTGAAATTCGAGATAATAAATGTAGCTGTAACTTATTAGGAGTGTTTAAATTGGCATTAACTGGTCTAGAACAGTTTGTCCAATTATATTGAATATCATTAGATCATGTTACAATACGATGTTACATGAAAACAAAGAAAAAATTATATAAGCTATTAGAAACAATATATAATTGCAAATGTAAAGTTGTATCATTTGATTCTTAATAAGCATGTATATATACCATTTGGATATGAAGAATTAAAAAGCATATAGAGCTGTACACTTGTTGAGGTAAGAGTTTAGATGATAGGAATCCATGCTGAAAAGTTGTTGAGGATAACAAAACTTGAGTTTAATGTTGTTCTGTCAGATGGAAACAGACAGAAAGAACAACAACAACAACAACAACAAAGTCTTTTCCCACTAAGTAGGGTCGGCTCTATGAATCCTAGAACGCCATTGCGCTAGGTTTTGTATCATGTCCTCCGTTAGATCCAAGTAATCTAAGTCTTTTCTTAGGGTCTTTTTCAAAGTTTTCCTAGGTCTTCCTCTACCCCTTCGGCCCTGAACCTCTGTCACGTAGTCACATCTTCGAACCGAAGCGTCAATAGGCCTTCTTTGCACATGTCTAAACCACCATAACCGATTTTCTCTCATCTTTCCTTCAATTTCGGCTACTCCTACTTTACCTCGGATATCCTCATTCCTAATTTTATCATTTCTCGTGTGCCCACACATCCAACGAAGCATCCTCATCTCCGCTACACCCATTTTGTGTACGCGTTGATGCTTCATCGCCCAACATTCTGTGTCATACAGCATCGCCGGCCTAATTGCCGTCCTATAAAATTTTCCCTTGAGCTTCATTGGCCTACGACGGTCACACAACACGCTGGATGCACTCTTCCACTTCATCCATCCAGCTTGTATTCTATGGTTGAGATCTCCATCTAATTCTCCGTTCTTTTGCAAGATAGATCCTAGGTAGCGAAAACGATCGCTCTTTGGTATTTCTTGATCTCCGATCCTCACCCCTAACTCATTTTGGCCTCCGTTTGCACTGAACTTGCACTCCATATATTCTGTCTTTGATCGGCTTAGGCGAAGACCTTTAGATTCCAACACTTCTCTCCAAAGGTTAAGCTTCGCGTTTACCCCTTCTTGAGTTTCATCTATCAACACTATATCGTTTGCGAAAAACATACACCAAGGAATATCATCTTGAATATGTCCTGTTAACTCATCCATTACCAACGCAAAAAGGTAAGAACTTAAGGATTGTTGATGCACAAAATCAGTGAGGACTTCGGTACAACAGAAAGTATTAAGTTTGTGATCTTCGCTAGATTGCTTCGGTCATTAGTGTGGATAAGTATGTAAATAGATAGAGACAGGAAAGCAAACACAAGATGTATGTGGTTCACCCAGATTGGCTACGTCCATGGAGTACAGGAGTTCTCATTAATTGTGAAGAGTTTACACAAGTACATAGGTTCAAGCTCTTCTTTAGTGAGTACAAGTGAATGGTTTAGTACAAATGACATTAGGAAATATTGTGGAAGAATGATCTCGTAATCACGAAACTTCTAATTACCGAAGTGTGGTATCGTCTTCACTTGCCTTATCTGTCTCATAGGTAGATGTCACATCTTCTCTGGAAGTACTCTTACTCCATCCAGGGGTGGTATCTTTAACTGGTAGAGATGCACAAGGTAATGTATCAATTTCACTTGAAGCTTACTTGTAGTTTCAGGCTTGGTCAAGCGCGATACAAACCATGTAGTAGGAGTCCCCCAAGTCGCCGAGCTATGGGATCTGCTGGAAGAGGTGACAGACAAGGTAAGCAATCAGAGCTCCAAGCAATCAGTCCCAGATCAGAAGTTTGATTTCGAGTTCCGGCTGATTGTTCTTATTCTCCCTATCTTGCAGGCAGCATGAAGGATAAAGAGAAGAAAAGGAGAAGATGTGATATGAGATACTTTTGCTTTTGAAGAAGTAACTTTCCACAGGCTTATTCTTGAACTGGTCTGGAGGGTTTTCTGGTTTCCTCCAGAGTATAAGGCCGACTGAAGAATTTGAGGGTCAAAACAAGTCCATCAAATCTAAAGTACGTTCGACCCTGCTGATATGAGATACTTTTGCTGTTGACAAAGTAGTGGATGTATCAACACGTGTTCTGTTACGCTTCTCTCCACATGTTTCCTTGTATCCTTCTCACTTGCCCTATCTGTTCCTCAGGCAGATGTGGTATTTTCTCTGGAAGCATAAGATGTTGAAGATGAGTACTCGAGAGCAATGCCAGGTAAGTAATCAGGTAAGAGATTCCAGGCAGTTAGTTCCTGACTGGAAGCTTGATTCCAAGTACTGACTGATTGCTCTCTTTCTCCTTGTCTTGCAGGTAAGAACAAGGCCAAAGGAAAAAAATGATTGTCGCCCTAGCGCCATAATTAAGTTTTCATTTGAACCAAGCACAAAGTAACAAAAGAAATCAATAAAAAAAATAACATAAAATAAAGAGTAATTTTGGTAGTACATACTATCATTATCATTCATCTCCATCCTCATCCCATATCAATTAAAATCATGTTTTATTTTTATTGTATTGAAATTTTATATTAAATGTGATTTTACAAAGCTTAACCATAACAAATTTGCATCTGCTACCATCTCAGAGTCGCATCAAGCTGCATAAGCTATCAACACACCATATGGCTAAGTTCAAATACCATCGAAGGAGAGATAAGAAAACAAAAACTTCGAAGAGAACTAAGAAGTTGAGACATCAGCTTCTTCATCATCTCTTCCGCTGCAGGCTGCTTCGATACAAAGCTCAACCATCACAAACTATAAGCCTCTATTTCCACCACGAAGTCACATCCTGAAGCTTTCTAAGAAATGGTCTACAAGACCACAACACTACGACAGGCTTGAAGGAAATGCAAACAAGGATCAAACTGCAAAGCATATATACCGTATGACATAATCTCTAACCCATAAATATTGCTATATTTCTCTTCTGCATGCAAATGCAAAACACAGTTGGTAGATCTCTATGGCTAGTTCAAATACCATTGAATTTGAGATGGAAGAAAATAAAGACTCTCAAGACAATGAAGAATCTGAGACATCAGCTTCTTCTTCATGTATTCCATAAAAAATATGTTGTAGAGATTTACCTGATTCTCTTTACCACTGCTTGATATATTGTTCCATCTTCCCTGAGAACCACTGGATTTCCAAAGGGAAACTTATTCGGTTACTAGTGGCTGAAGGACTGGTTCAAGAGAAAGTAGGGCAGATTATGGAGGAAGTAGCAGAAGAAAATATAAATGAATTGATCAACCAGGGCTCGCTGCAAGTATATGATGACCACCCTTACACAGGAACTAAATTGCAGGTCCCCAGGTCCCCAATCCTCTTCGAGAATTCTGTCTTCACCAAATGGAGACGTTACCTGAATACTCCAACTAGAATTCTGTCTTCATCTCTTCGAGAATTCTGTCTTCACCAACTAGAATACTCAGATTCTATGAATATCCTCCACTTGCACTGTTGCTTGCGGGCTGAAGATGTTACCTGAAGGTTTGCAGTTTCTCACTACACTTGAGCAGTTAGACTTGCTGCCTTTGATGAATGATCATGCAGAACGATTGACACCTGATGGGGGAGAGGAAAACTACAAAATTAGGCACAATGTACATATCATTTAGTACCATATCAACGGCGTAACAAATTGCTGCCACCAAGGAATTATAAGGATCTAATAAAGTTTGGAGATCTTCGGATGGAGAGGAGCCAATGCGGGTGAACAGATAATTTTTAAGCTGTCTGATATATTCAGGATCACATTTGTGACAATGCAAAGCTGTAATAGTTAGGGTTGTTTCCATATACAAGTAGTTGGCCCTCAAATATTATGATTGACTCCATACAAGTAGTTAGGGTTTTATACACACTTTCAATTCCAGTAAAACATCACAAATCAGAATAAAATCCACTGCTACGGACAGTTGCATTTGACAATTCATCGTCTTTATAGCTTAATAATTACAATATTATATCCTTCAGTTTATCATCTTCATATCTTAATAGTTGCCTCTGGCCTTCTTTATGCATCACTAGAGAGCTGCTTATAAGATCAGAAGGTAAAACAAGCAAAACCAATCCGAGATTTTATGGCATTCGATTAACGCAGAAAGTAAGAGCTTTGTCAGATTTCCGTACTTATAAAAAATATTCTGTTCCTAGCACAGATAGCTTGTTTTGTCACTAATTTTAAATCCTACTACAAGGAATATTTTGATCAAACAAAAATTCACTACCTTTAATCCAGTTGAGCCCGGGCATTTTCATCAGTTTTCCTTCTGTTATGGAATCCCTCAACTTCTTTGCATCATCCCACCTCCCATCACCACCATATATATTCGAAAGCATGACTCTGTAAGCACTTTTCTCCGAATTACTTTCAAAGAGCCTTCGGGCTACAATTTCTGCCAGCTCCAAATTTCCACATACATCACAGCACAAGAAAAGGGCTCCCCATATGCCGCTGTCCACTGGCTCAGGCAGGACAAAATTAGATAGTAAGCCTCTTCCAATCTTCCTTCCATCCCAAGAAGTTTCACCATATGAACATAATGCTCCGTTCTAGCTTGAATGCAAAACTCATCTTTCATTCTTTTGAAAACTTCCCGGCCATCTTCGACAAGGCCAGCATGGCAGCATGCACTAGGGAGAGCATAAAATGTAGACTCATCAGGTTTCAATCCGTTTCTGAGTATCTCATCAAACATTCTAAAGGCCTCGGAGGCAAGTCCATGCAAACCAAGACCCAATATTAAGGAATTGTACGAAACAATATTCTTCTCTGGCATGATCTAAAAAACACGAGTACCCATCCCCAAGAAGCCGCACTTTGAATACATGGCTATAGGTGCAGAGGAAATCATGACATCCGATTCGATTCCATGTCGAAGAACATAAGCATGTATCTCACAACCAGGCCCTACATGCGCCATCTGAGCAGCAGCAGCCAACATACTGGCAATCAAAACCGAATCCGGCTTTTTACCTTCCATGTTCAAATTCTTGAAAAAGAACAATGCCTTGTCATACTCTCCCGTCTGCGAAGACCCAGTGATCAAAGCAGACCGTGTTACTAAATCTGGCTCGAACAAACCACTAAAAACTCTATGTGCAGAATTCATTGACATACATCTCGAATACATGCTCACAAGTACACTGCTCACATGAGCATTAGAATCTAAATTCCATTTCAAACAAAGACCATGTATTCCCTCTCCAATACTTATCAAGCTCGAATCCGCTAAACCCGAAAGCAACCCAACAATTGTGTATCCATCCGGCACCATCTCCATGCTTCTCATCTCACTAAACAGCTGCAAACCTGTATCCCAAAACCCGCCACTTCCATAACCCGAAATCATCGAATTCCATAAAACCAAATCCGGCTGTCGAATCCCATTAAACACCCTGCTTGCTTCATCAACAAGGCTGAGTCTTGAGTAAGCTGAAACAAGTGCACTGCTACAAATGGAGTCCAATCCCAACCCTGCAACCATTACTCCACAATGCACAAGCTTCAGTCCATCCAAATCAAAACTATCAGCGCAGGCACGTACAATGCAAGCATGAGTGAAGTTATCCGGTTTGATTTCAGTTCTACGCATCTCAGCAAACAGAGAAAATGCATCTTCAAATCCGCGTGCTTGAGCGTGGGCTCGAATGATGGAGTTCCAAAGGTAGACACTCCGGTGGGGACTTTCGTCGAACACTCTTTACGTGCGGAGCGAACGTCTCCGTTGATTGCATAGAATCTGAGTAATCTGGTTGCGTAAAAAGGGTCGTGGGGGAGATGGGTTTTGAGAAACAGAGCATGCAATTGGTTGGTTCTTGATAACGATTGGTAAACTTTGGAGAGACAGAGGCACGGCCCCTGCATTCGAAAAATAAGTTCACTTGCAGAGGGCTCCGGCAACTTGCGAATAAGAAGAGGGTTGTGGCCCTACTTTTTCACTTTATAAAATGAAACAATTAATGTTCAGCCAAGTCCAACGGGAAAGGGATCCTCTCTCCGGATTCCTTCCACCAAATTATTTCTATTAATTAATTTGAATCTTTTAAATTTGATCAAATTGCTACAAACAAGAGTTCATTTTAAAAGTTATAATAATTATAGTCGTTTGATCAAATTTCAAGAAACCGAATTGTTTGATGGAGAGAATTTTGTGGAAGGGATCCGGAGAGGATCCCTTTCCAGTCCAACGTAAACAAAAATACCTACACGGAGTACAGTAGAATTCCCCGCTAAGGTCATTGGGGAAGGGAAAAGGATCTGGCGCCAAATCCTTTTCCTGGGGATTCCGTGATCGGGACCGTCTATCACGCAGTCAGAAATTATTTTAAAATTTAAAATTTAAAATTAAATATAAATAGTACCTAACGAAAACTGACCGTACGATGTACGATGAACGGTCGCGATCACGGATGATCCCTAGGAAAAGGATTCGGCGATGATCCTTTTCCTTGAAGAAGTACCTCTGAGGATGACTCCCATACAATTCTTTTGAGAGATGGAAAAATATCTACAGATAAAGCACCGTATTCATATAACTGCTTGCCATCTACACTTCACCAGCAAGCAATTACAGGTTTAGGAATATCACTCGGCTCGCACACAACCCGTCCAATTATGTTCAAGAGGAATTTAACATATTGATAGGCCGGTTATTCAGAGCCAGCAACTGGCTGCTAGACTTTGTCCCGCTATTAAAAGTAAATGCTTACTTAAAAATGAATAAATTGTTTGATAATCAATTTTGTTTCCAATTTTCATTTCTTATTTTCATTTTTTTTTAAAACTAAAAACTAAAATCTTAATTAGTAACTATTTTCAGTTTTTAGTTTTCAAGAAAAATAAAAATAAAAAAACCGAAAATTAAAAACTACTTTCTTGAGTTTTCAAAATTTGATCTTGAGTTTTCACTTTTTGGTTTTCAATTTTCATTTTTTGTAAAATTGAAAACTGAAAGTAATAAACAAACAAGATTTCAGTTTTCAAAAATGTGAAAACTAAAAAAATAAAAACAAAATAATCATCAAACAGCCCTTAATATCGTTGGATTCAACATTTCCTATTTTTCACTCCTCATTTATAATTTTACACCAAATTTCTTATATGACTACTAGAATTATAAAAACCGACCGTATCACATTCATTTACTTTGGCTCTAGTGGCTTTGTAGAGATTAAGACTCCAAAGCCAAACGGAAACACTAATCGTTCACATCCCGGTACTTTATACGTAGGCAAATTCTCTTCCGATTAATATAAAAATCCATGTGACATTACTCAGGCGGAGTAGCAGAATGCTTGAACGGTGACGGAGGTGGTGGTCCGGGAACGTTAATAAGGTAGTGCGTTCCTATATATATTTTTGGTGGGTATCCCGTATCGATTGAAATACTTGCAAGAAAACAGGTAATTGTAGTATGAACCATTTGTATTTAAAACTCGTACAACTGATATAAATAAATTGTATTTAAAACCTATTCTTAGCTGACTATTTAAAACAAGATTTGAAATTGTGAAAAAATAAAAGAAACAGAAAATAAAAGAATTGAAATTAGTTTTAGTAAAAACTCGGCAGCAAAGAGAAAATAAAAGATTGAAATAGTTTTGAAGAAAAAATCAATCATCTGTAGTTCTACCAATTACGTATAAGTTGACACATGCAAACCATGAAGGTTATGTTTTCCTAAAGGAAAACTAACGAAAAGTCCAAAAAAAACTTTACTTTTAATGAAAAATGACAAATAAATGTGTAGTGAATAGTACCTGGAAAAGGTAAAAATGTGGTTTTTCGTTCAAAGTGAACAATACCGGGAGTCTTTCGTTAAAACTCATTTTTTCTAATGCATATTATACTTGTGGCATTCAAGCTAGAAAGTATATGAAACATGCAATCCGTCTATGATATTTGTTGATGCACAAAATCAGCGAAGAATTTGGTACAACAGAAAGTGTCAGGTTTTGTGACCTTCGCTTGGTTGCTTCGGTCACTAGTGAGGATAAGTACGTAAATGAATAGAGACAGAGAAGCAAACACAGGATGTACGTGGTTCACCCAGATTGGCTACGTCCACGGAGTAGAGGAGTTCTTATTAGTAGTGAAGGGCTTACACAAGTACAAAGGATCAAGCTCTCAATTTAGTGAGTTCTTGTGAATGATTTAACACAAAATGGCATTAGGCAATATTGTGGGGGAATGACCCCTAGTTATAGAAAAACTTGTAGCTTTGTCACATTGACATGTGTCATGTTATGATTGGTTCTTGATGTTGACACGTGCTGCGCTCTGATTGGCTTCTAATCTTGACACGTGTCGAGTAGTGATTGGCCTCCTGGTCGGAGGGGAACTCTTCTGGGTCCTTGACAGTATAGCGTTGGCCGGTGCTCGGTAGTTTCGGGATTGGTCAAGTATGGTACAAACAGTGCTCCCCTAAGTTCCCGAGTGAGGGAAACTCCTCGGTTGGGGACTTGCAAGATCCAATCCCTTGAGTAATCACGAAACTTCTAAGTACCGAAGTGTGGTCTAATCTTCATCTGCCCTTCTCTGGAAGTACCTTTCCTCCATCCGGGAATGGTGTATTTAGCTGATGTTGACGCACAAGGTAATGTATCAATTTCACTTGAAGCTTACTTGTAGTTTCGGGCTTGGTCAAGTGCGATACAAACCCTATAGTAGGAGTCCCCCAAGTCGCCGAGCTAGGAGATCTGCCGAAAGAGGTGACAGACAAGGTAAGCAGTCAAACTTCCAAGTAAGCAACCCAGGATCAGAGGTTTGACGTCGGCTTCCGGTTGATTGTTCTCATTCTCCTTGTCTCTCATTCAACTGCCAGGATAAGGAGAAGCAAATGGATAAGAGATGATATGAGATACTTTTGCTTTTGAAGAAGTAACTTTCCACAGGCTTATTCTTGAACTGTACTGGAGGGTTTTCTGGTGCCCTTCAGAGTATAAGGCCGACTCAAAAATTTGAGGGTCAAAACAAGTCCATCAAATCTAGAGTACGTTCGACCTTGATGATATGGGATACTTTTGCTGTTGACGGAATAATGAATGTGGTATGGAAAGGTGTCGTGCTGTAGTGATCTGTTTCAGATCACCGTTGAACCTTCTGCTTCAATCTTTTGCATGGCAGAAGTGGTGTGCAACCTTTGCATTTAAATGGTCCTTCAGAACATTCCTTCATAGTGACTCATCCACGCTTGGCAGCTTCAGTGTAAAGAGCCAATATCTGATCAACTGTCATGAGGTATTTGCCGGTGGAATTCGTGACCTTGACAGCAGTTGAGGATGAGTACTCGAGAGCAATGCTAAGTAAGCAACCAGGCAAAGGCTCCAGGCAGTCAGTTCCAAATTGGAGGTTTGATTTCAGGTTCCGACTGACTGCTCTCTTTCTCCTTGTCCTGCAGGTGTGGACAAGGACAAAGACAAAGACAGGGAGAAAGCATGATATGGGATACTCTTGCTTTCGACCCTGATGATATGAGATACTCTTGTTCTTGGTGTGGCTTATTTGCTGAGGTATTATCGGGGGGAAATAAAGCTGAGTATTTCGAGAGGTTATGTTGAGGGTGCCTTTTCGAATGTGAGAAAGGGTTGAGCATTTTTGCAGGTTTGCCTGTCCGTTGAGGAGGGAGGTCAATGTATATAGGGATTTCCCAATAACAAGTAGTAATGCTATTCCTTTACCCTTCTTGGTCACAGCAATGTAGTGGGAGCTACCAGCTTCACGTGTTTTAATTTTGTCAGAGCACTTTGAAAAAGTGGTATGTGGTATCTGGAAAGCTGATATTACGTGTGGAGATTACAGACAAGCTTTATCTAAGGAAATCTGGCTCTCGAAGTTCTGAGAGTTGTGCCTCTTCGGTTTTCGAACAAGCAATCCCGTCGAGGATCTGACTCTCGAGATTCGGAAAGCGGTGCTACTCTGGTTTTTGAGAAAGTAATTATGTTGGGAGTCTTTTCTCGAATGTGAGTAAAGGTTGGACGTTCTTGCCAACCTGTCTTGCCGCAAAACACGGAGGTCGACACACATAGGGACTTTCCAGTTGTCAAGCAGTGGTGCTGTTCCTTTACCCTTATGGGTAATAGTAGGGTAGCTGGAACTTCGAAATTCTCGTGCCTAAACTTTGTCAGAGATCTTTGACAAAGTTATATGTGGTACCCGAGGAGTTGATGGTGCATATGGAGAGCGGTGATTGAACAGTAAGATTCACGTGCTTTCTACTTCACCAGAAATCTTCGACAGATTGCCCGTAATTTCTGCAAAGCTGAGTGTGCATGTGACAGGTGCTGACGAGGCTGAAAAAGCAGGTGCTTCTTCGATTTCTGAGATCGGCCCTCGTGGTCTCTGAGCAGCCCAGCTTTTGAGAAAGCAAACACCTCTTCGATTTCTGAGATCGGCCCTCGTGGTCTCTGAGCAGCCCAGCTTTTGAGAAAGCAAACGCCTCTTCGATTTCTGAAGCTCCGTCGAGTGCAGATTTTTATAGAGGCTGGCATTAAGTTCCACAGCACACTTGAATCTCTACCAGTAGAAGCTCATTTCTTGCACTTCTAAGATCTTGATTTGTCTGACCTCTTCCTTCTTCAACACATTTGAAAATGTCTGGACCCTCCGACCGTCGTTTTGACTTGAACCTTGGAGAAGAGACAGCCACGCCTTCTCCAGACAACATATGGCGCCCATCCTTCATATCCCCTACTGGTCCTCTTACCGTTGAGGATTCTGTGATGAAGAATGATATGACCGCTGCAGTGGTGGCCAGGAACCTTCTCACTCCCAAAGATAACAGACTACTTTCCAAACGGTCTGATGAGTTGGCTGTTAAGGACTCTCTGGCTCTTAGTGTTCAGTGTGCAGGTTCTGTGTCTAATATGGCCCAACGCCTATTTGCTAGAACCCGCCAAGTTGAATCATTGGCTGCTGAAGTGATGAGTCTCAAACAGGAGATTAGAGGGCTCAAGCATGAGAATAAGCAGTTGCACCGGCTCGCCCATGACTATGCTACAAACATGAAGAGGAAGCTTGACCAGATGAAGGAATCTGATGGTAAGGTTTTACTTGATCATCAGCGGTTTGTGGGTTTGTTCCAAAGGCATTTATTGCCTTCATCCTCTAGGGTTGTACCTGGTAATGAAGCTTCAAATGATGAACCTCCAATGCCTCCTCCTTCTGGGGTTTTGTCAAGTACTGAGGCTCCGGATAACCACCCTCCGGTGTTTTCTCTTTCTGGGGCTCTACCGACTGCTGAGACTTCCCCTAAGCAACCTTTGTGAAGGCTCCCTTTTGTTTGTTTATTTTGACTCATGTATATGTACATATTTGTGGCTTATCGAAAATATTAATAAATAAGCTTTGCTTCATTTCAACATATTGTGTTAAATACACCAAAGCCTTCTTCATAAAGTTCTTTGAATTTTTGCTTTTGTTGAAACCTGTATTGTTGAAGCTTTGTGAGTGAAGCATGTAGTTTGAGGTAGTGTTCCCTTAATTTCCCGAGTGAGGAAAACTTCTCGGTTGGAGACTTGAAAAATCCAAGTCACTGAGTGGTTGTGAGACTGCCGAGTATCAAGGTGCAGTAGCATATGGTGGGAGTCCCCCAAGTCTCTAGTCGAGGGAGTTGACGAATGAGGTGTCTTGCTAATAGTCCATGTCGTAAGTACCAAAACTTCATTCTTTTGTTTTCTAAGTGGTAGCCCCGGACTTTTTCTTCATAGATTTTGTTGATGAAGGTTGCTAGGCCCGAATAAGTGGAATTGCAGAAGGTGTAACCGTTGGTGCATTAACATCATAATGGAAGCATCACAATGATGGAAGCATCACAATGATGAAAGCATCATAATGATGAAAACACCATAATGATGAAACATCATAATGATGTTTCTTTGGTGGAATTGTTTTTCATTTCCCCTAACAACCGGAATTGTTTTTCAACATAACACCATCATCTGTAGGTCGAATCACAAAGTTGTCTTCATGAAAGTTGTTCGTTAATTCCTTAACTACAACATATCCAAATTGGAGAGCCATCGGAGCAGTACAACTCCAGAAATCCAGGTATGATGAGTGACTGTTTATCATTTGTCTGTCAACCCGTCAGATTTGTTGTGAGCTTTGAAACTCTATTTTCTCTTGCTCAGATCAGCATGCTTTCTTCATTGAAGTTGTTCCTCAGCTTGTGAACTACAACATATCCAAATTTGAGATCCCTCGGAGCTGTATAACTCAAGAAACTCAGGTATGATGAATGACTGGTTATTATTTTTCTGTCAACCCGTCAGATTTGTTGTGAGCTTCGAAACTCCATTTTCTCTTGTTCAGATCGGTATGCTTTCTTCATTGAAGTTGTTCCTCAGCTTGTGAACTACAACATATCCAAATTTGAGATCCCTCGGAGCTGTATAACTCAAGAAACTCAGGTATGATGAATGACTGGTTATTATTTTTCTGTCAACCCGTCAGATTTGTTGTGAGCTTCGAAACTCCATTTTCTCTTGTTCAGATCGGTATGCTTTCTTCATTGAAGTTGTTCCTCAGCTTGTGAACTACAACATATCCAAATTTGAGATCCCTCGGAGCTGTATAACTCAAGAAATTCAGGTATGATGAATGACTGGTTATTATTTGTCTGTCAACCCGTCAGATTTGTTGTGAGCTTCGAAACTCCATTTTCTCTTGTTCAGATCGGTATGCTTTCTTCATTGAAGTTGTTCCTCATCGACTCTTTCATAACATATCAAAAATTCAGGATGAACTAACGGTTAAATATTTCCAGATCTTCGAAACATCACAACAGCTTCGAAATCTGCAAGAAGCCGACTATCATGTTTGGAGCTTCAACACTTTAATTTCCGTCGCTCAAACAGAAATGGTTCCTTCTTGAAAGTTGTTCATATGCTCAAGAACTATAGGGTGTCCAAAATTCAGCTCCATTGGAGAAGAGCAGAGGTTGCAGAAATTTGATAGATGAAAGGAGGCGGAAGAGGGAGAGAGAGAAAAAGTCTCTTGGGTTGGATTTCTATTTTGGGGCAGATTCCAATTTTTGTAGCACCTTCATTATTGATGAATTGCTTGTACTTTTGTCCATTATGAAATTTGGGACTTTGGCTTGTTGTTGGATCTATTATAATATGTTTGGGAACATATATAAGTGAATAAATAAGAAGGAAAATTTTGGGCCCTTGTGGGTGTAAAACAAAAAATGTTTATGTTTACCCAAGTGTTTTTGTACAAGTTCAAGGGCATCTTGGGTTTTGTGAACAAAATTTGTTTATTTGGAGCAAGGTTTTGTGTTGAAGCTTTGTAGGTGAAGCTTTGTAGATGAAGCTTTCGAGGTGAAGCTTTGATGGTGAAGCTTTGTAGATGAAGCTTTCTGGGTGAAGCTTTGATGGTGAAGCTTTGTAGATGAAGCTTTGTAGATGAAGCTTTCGAGGTGAAGCTTTGATGGTGAAGCTTTGTAGATGAAGCTTTCTGGGTGAAGCTTTGATGGTGAAGCTTTGTAGATGAAGCTTTGTAGATGAAGCTTTCTAGGTGAAGCTTTGATGGTGAAGCTTTGTAGATGAAGCTTTCGAGGTGAAGCTTTGATGGTGAAGCTTTGTAGATGAAGCTTTCTGGGTGAAGCTTTGATGGTGAAGCTTTGTAGATGAAGCTTTGTAGATGAAGCTTTCTAGGTGAAGCTTTGATGGTGAAGCTTTTTGGGTGAAGCTTTTTAGGTGAAGCTTTGTGGGTGAAGCTTTGTGGGTGAAGCTTTGATGGTGAAAGTATGTAGAGGGAGCTTTCTAGGTGAAGATTTTTTAGGTGAAGCTTTGTAGGTGAAGCTTTTTTAAGTGAAGCTTTTCGGGTGAAGCTTTTTAGGTGAAGCTTTGTGGGTGAAGCTTTTTAGGTGAAGCTTTGTGGGTGAAGCTTTGGAGGTGAAGCTTTTCGGGTGAAGCTTTTTAGGTGAAGCTTTGGAGGTGAAGCTTTTCGGGTGAAGCTTTTTGGATGAAGCTGTTTTTTTTTTTTTTTTTTTTTTTGGCGCTTGACACGGTCTTCATTTGCTTGTTTTGTAGTGACTGTGGAAGACAGATTGCTTTCTGATTGAGAAGGGTTCCGGCATCGCTTGCTATGAATGTAAAAGAGTGAGGGCTGAGTTGGCTAAATTACCTCTTTATTGAATTCATTGCCAAATGACCTTCATTACATAGGATGCCGAACGGCTATAGCTCAACACTTGTACATCGTGAGTCTATTTGTAGTAGTACTTCAAGTGATCAGCGTTCCATGGATGGCCAAGGGTCTTGCCATCGGAGCTTCTAAGTGTGTAAGAGCCAGGGCGACTGATGCCAATGACTTCATACGGTCCATCCCAGTTTGGACTAAGTGTGCCTTCACTCGGGACTCTGTCGCAGAGTAATCTTTTCTTTAAGACCCAGTCTCCTATTTTGAAAGAACGAGGCTTGACCCTAGAGTCATAATAGTTGGAGATGCGCTGCTTGTAGGCGACATTCCTCAAGTGAGCTTGGTTTCTGTGTTCCTCGACTAAATCCAAGTTGAGGGTGAGTTGTTTGTCATTTTCACTTTGAATGTAGTTCTGGACTCGGAATGTTGCTTGCTCGAGCTCAACAGGGACAACCGCCTCTGTGCCAAAGGCAAGTGAGAATGGAGTTTCTCCTGTTGAAGTCCGATATGAAGTGCGATATGACCAAAGAACTTGGGGTACAAATTCTGGCCAACAGCCTTTAGCTTTGTCCAAGCTGGTTTCCAAAGTGCGCTTGATTATTTTATTGATGGCCTCAACTTGTCCATTAGACTGGGGATGAGCTGGAGAGGCAAAGCATAAGTTGATGTTGAACTTAGAGCAGAACAACCTGAACTTCTTGTTGTCGAACTGTCGCCCATTGTCAGTGACTATCGCATTGGGAATGCCGAATCTACAAAGGATGTTCTTCCACACGAAGTCTTCTATCTTTGCCTCAGTAATGGTTGCCAAGGGTTCTACTTCGGCCCACTTTGTGAAGTAGTCCACTGCAACGACTGCGTAACAGACTTTGCCCTTCCCTGCCGGCATTGGGCTGATCAAATCAAGTCCCCACTGGGCGAAGGGCCAAGGGCTGATCATAGGAGTAAGAGGCTCTGGAGGGGAATGAGGAATAGCCGCATATCGTTGACATTTGTCACATGAGCGGGATACTTTGATGGCATCCTGGTGGAGTGTTGGCCAGTAATATCCTTGGCGAAAAGTCTTGTGTGCTAGGGACCGAGATCCAGCATGATCTCCACAGACTCCCTCATGTATTTCCCGAAGGACGATTTCCGCCTCGGCAGGCGTAAGACACCTTAAGTATGGCAGGCTAAAACCTCGCTATTGTGGCGATACCCTTGACGCGGGTTTGACCCACTGCATTGACTGCCTGGGGGCGAGCGCTATTGTGGCGATACCCTTGGTTATCGGGATAGTGTCCCTTACTCTTTTTACTGAAAGGAGAGTGGTGAGGATGGAAATCCTTCCTCTTGCCTTGAAATTGATATGTCTGTTGATTCGGTGAAGCATTATGCAAGGCATGGGGAGGTGCCACTGCTGTTTGGAAAGTCGAGGTCTTCTCATTTAGGTGAGTCTGGCTTCCACCTCCCACTTGTTGATAAAGGATGGTTGTAGGGGGTTTCTCCTGATATGTCTTTGCCTCGGCGGAGGCATGGTTATAAGCCTGCGCCATCACCTCAGAGTAAGTCTTCCAAGTATTGGCATTGATCATGTATTTAAAGAAACAATCACGTAGGCCTGCCGTGAAGGCTTTGAGGGCAGTCTTGTCGTCTGCCTCGGCACACCGGGAGTATTCATGGCTGAAACGGCCAGCATACATACGTAATGACTCGTCTGGCTTCTGGCGGATAGTGTACAAGTCATCTGCAGAGTGCAAGCGATCGGTTTGGAAAATGTGTTGGGAAACAAATAGTTTCCTCAATTCCTCAAATGAGTCTACCGTCTCAGGTGTAAGACGACAATACCAATTTAGAGCTCCACTAGAGAGGGTGGAGGGGAAGAGAAGACATCGCTCTTCGTCGGTGTGCATCCGGTATGCCATGGTGGATTCAAAGAGGTTAAGGTGCTCAATCGGGTCCTCTTTTCCAGTATAAAGTTGCAAGCCAAGCTTTTGCTTTGTCTTTGCTTGAAGGGGGGTGTTGAGGATCCTCCTTGTAAGAGGGCCAGGCCTGGGTTGGTTCCAGTCAGGTATTTCAGCCTGACGTTCAGCTTTCAACTTGTTTACTTCCTCAAGAAGTTGTAGGACAAGGGGGTCCTGAGCGGAGTTATGTGTCACTGGAGCTTTCTTTCGTAAATCTCCATCTCCTCTTGGAATTAGGAAGGTTTGATCAAGGGCATGTGATTTTTCCCTGGACTCGCTGTACTGGCTTCCAGGGTATGTCTGTCGGAACACCTCTGAGTCCCCTGTACCCTCATGTCTCTCTGGGACTTGTTGCCCCTTCCCCAAATTGGTGGCCGGCTTGGGCCGTGGCAGGGGACCGAGTCTCTCAGAAATCCTTGGGTCATTAATCTTTGAGCTTATATGGATGGAATTCTCTCGACGTTGCTTCAGGAAATCCCGACAATCGCGAAAGACGGCTTTCGATCCTTCTGCCCCTTCAGCAAAGAGGTGTCTCCCTCCACTTCTCATGGTTCGGGTCGAAGCAACTGGGTTAAGAGAAGCCTCATGTTGATTATCAAGTCGAGGGGTAATCTGTTCCCTATCAGGGATATCTATGTCGAATGCATGTGACCCTCCATGTTGGAGGGCACCCAGTTGATGGTTGACTTCCACGGGGGCAACAAGCTCGCGTGTCTGAGCTTGCCTAGCTTCGTGGAGTGTCTCGAAGAGCTTCTCATATTGCTCCTGGAGGACCTCATTCCTCATTGCTATCTTGTTGTTCTGAGCTTCCAACTCATCGACTTTAGCTTGAAGAAGAACTCGTTTTCCTTCCTTCTTTCGTTGCTTCGCACTATGTGCAAGGGGGGTGTCATTCTGTGTGCTGTGGCTTCCTTCGCTTCCCATGTTGGAGAGGGATGCCTGGTCAAAAGAAAGTGTACGAATGATAGAAACCAGCTTGACACAGCTGAAGAGAGTAGGAATAAGTGTCGTTCCCACAGACGGCGCCAAATGTTGATGCACAAAATCAGCGAAGACTTTGGTACAACAGAAAGTGTCAGGTTTTGTGACCTTCGCTTGGTTGCTTCGGTCACTAGTGAGGATAAGTACGTAAATGAATAGAGACAGAGAAGCAAACACAGGATGTACGTGGTTCACCCAGATTGGCTACGTCCACGGAGTAGAGGAGTTCTTATTAGTAGTGAAGGGCTTACACAAGTACAAAGGATCAAGCTCTCAATTTAGTGAGTTCTTGTGAATGATTTAACACAAAATGGCATTAGGCAATATTGTGGGGGAATGACCCCTAGTTATAGAAAAACTTGTAGCTTTGTCACATTGACATGTGTCATGTTATGATTGGTTCTTGATGTTGACACGTGCTGCGCTCTGATTGGCTTCTAATCTTGACACGTGTCGAGTAGTGATTGGCCTCCTGGTCGGAGGGGAACTCTTCTGGGTCCTTGACAGTATAGCGTTGGCCGGTGCTCGGTAGTTTCGGGATTGGTCAAGTATGGTACAAACAATATTCATATCAAGTATGAGCATGCAAGACTCATTAAGTTTTGTGAATATTAAAAAAAAAAAAAATCATGCAACACTTACGACGTGGCATTCGCCTTAAGTGAAATTACAATTATTAATCACAAGAAACCCCACTCAATTTCAGGATGACATTCCAACAGAAGTTGCATCAAATTACTTGTCTAAATATCCTAATGGTGATCAAGCATTAAAACATATAGATAGTTTAAACACGATGATTAATAATTCAAAGCAATATGCTTTAAGCAAATTGAAAAGAAATTACATATTCATACTAAGGCTCGTGGACTCACCCTAGTAAAAGGAATTAGTTACACATATTTATAATTGAAAAGTAAAAATATTATTAAGAAGAAAAGATAGAAAAGACCTTTGTAACAAATTGTCAAAAGCTCCTAAGCCGAGATCTCCAAGTCTAAAAACATTTTGGCCCTAGAAAAAGACCCAACTAAATATATATAGTGTGCACAAATGATCTAAATTAGGTCTCCCAACAAATTTGGAAACCCAATTAAAATAATAAACTAGGAAACACAATTCTATCCAAACTTGGATAATCTAGGTAGCCAAATTTGGAAACTCAAAATCAAGCCTACTAGGTGGAGTTAGAAAGATAAAAATGTCTACATTTTATAAAAAGGACTTTCCTGAAAAAACGTCATCTTGAATTACTTATGGCCCAAACAAGAACAAAATGTAAAGCTGCCAGCACTGCATGATCAACCTTCTTTGATTCGCTACGGTCAAACGGCTGAGAAATAAATTATGAAACTTTGACACAATCATCTTGAAAGACACATGAATCTACTCCAAAAAAATTTCATTTCATCATTTTTTGCTCAAAATAAATTCACATGTTCTCCAATTAAAATATAAAGTAAAGTATCAAAATTCTCACAAAATAACAAATAAATTACTTTAGTCTAAAGTAAGGATCGAAATTGGAGCTGTTCAAATGAACAGTGTTTTGAGATGGATTTTGAGTTATTTATAAAATTGCCGGTTTGCCACTGCCTTTTCTGTTTCAGTCAATTACGATTTATTTACGAAATTGCCATCGCTTCTCCGGTGCATGTGTCGACCTTCGTAGAAAGGGTTCCGTCGGGCTCAATCAGAGTGGGTTGAGGGCAGTTTGCAGAGTGACAAAGGGTACTCCGGCCTCCACACCAAGGCCAGCATCAGCCCCACCCTCATCCTCTCCAACATGTATCAGCGCCCCGATATGCTCACCAACCCCGACGCCGACCCCTAGGGCTGAGCCCTCGACCCCCGCAAGATCCAGGACAACTTCGAGATCCGTCAATTTCTCTCTCCCTCTCTCTCTCTCTCTCTCTCTTGAAAATACTTCTCGGGAAAATACTTCAATTTTCTGGTAATCTTCTCCCCTTTCTGTAAATTATGAATTTTATTGTCTTCCTTATATAAATTGATTCATACATAAGACGCTGCATGTTTGAAATTCCAATAATATTCTAAAGAGGATTTTTATGTTCATTGAAACTGCAGTTCATATAATGTAGGAGGATAGTTTGATATAGCAGTGGTCATGGTATCTCCCTGAAGAGCTGAAGAAGGAACTTGAAGATCCTCATAGTAGGTAAGGCAATATAGTCCTGTCCTTGTGTTTTGATTTCTCTTAAGCCACCAGAAAACATCAATTTGGCAGCTAGCCGCATGGATGTATTCCTTATCTTCTTCTTACCCGCATGTATTAGGTACAGTTTTGGATGAAGTCGTGGAAAAGAGAAGCTGAAATCTGGAAAGTCTGGTATCACCTTGTATTCTTTTGTTTTATAGTTTGTTTTGTCAGAAACTCCAAGAACAACTTACGATTTGCGAAGTGAAATGACTGTTATTTTACTCCTTTTCGTTTGTGTTTTGTTTTTGCATATACGTTGAAAGGCTAATTTTATGCAAATTCAATATTAGACAAGTGTACAACAGACGGATCTCTAATTCAAAGGTAAAATTGTATAGGAGCAGCAATGTCTGAGGTCACATGGTATATGGCTCAAACCAATAATTGTTTGGCCAAACTGTTGTATTTGTCGGTTACTAATAATGAGCATTCCCTATAAGGTTGTATAAAGTTGGCCAGGCCAAATTTTCTTTATGCTGGGATATATTTAGCAGCATTAACTTATTTGAAAACTTAGATTTGCACAAACACAACATAATCTTTGCGAAAGCATGTATTTGATTGATGTATTATATCATATATATTAACAGATAAGCAATGCTCTAGTGGGAGTCGACCGAAAAGACTTGATGAGGAAGCTATCAAAATTTATTTATGAGGAAGAGAAAGCTCTTGAGGTGAGGTTTTTTTTGTTCCCTGATTCATCTTAGTTTAAAGCAATGAGAAAGGTCAAGTTTATGATAGTTTCTAGATATGTAGATTGAGAAATTATCATTAAACTAAGATTTTACATGCACTTCCAAGGCCATTGTGCGTGGGTTGTACTTTTTCTTTAGGGTGCTATTTGTTTTTTCTAAGTGGGAACTTTGATTGTTCAATCCTGTATATTTGGAGTAGATATTTGTATCCTGAGCCTTACCCATAGGAGAATTAGGAGTTAATCCGTTCTCAGAATATTCAGTTACATCTTTTTGGTAAATTCACATATGTTAGTTGTATTTGATCTTGATAATGGATGTATGTTTACGTGAGCAAACACATTCATAAATTCTTGATGCATTATTAAAAGTTACAATATAGTTCAAATCCTTTGAATCATGTTCTTGAATTTTACTATATGTATCTTGTTCTTTGCATTTCGTTATCCGAACTCTGTTATTTGAATTTGGTTACTGGAATCGTGTCTAATGTTTGATGTGGTTAGTGGCTTTGTATGGCTGGCTGGTGTGATTTGGGAGTGTTTTTAGTTAATGGCAGACATAGGATCTGCTTGAAATGTACTACCTACTTGAAGAGTCCTGATTGGTGGGACGAAATTGACAGAAGTCAATTTTGAACAAAATTTATTTGTTGTTTTAAAATCCATAATTTCCTTATTTGTATTGTCTGCTCAACTTCGGTTTAGCCAAAATGGTGTGTTTTCCTACTGAGTTATCTTGCATTAGATGTAAAAAATTGTAATATTGTGTTTTCTTACTGAGTTATCCGTATTGTATTCTGTCTGTTTGATCCAGCTTTCGCATAGAGTACATTTGGGGTCCTACAATTCCTGTGTTGAGCTTTCAGTGCCCAATTGAGAGACAGGGAAGTGTGAATAGATCAAAGTTTAGGATTTTTGTTTGGCCACCATTGACGAAGTGTGTTGATGCACAAAATCCGATGGATCTTGGACTAGCGTAAATCCGACCGTGAATCACACAAGCGCACGAGAACACAAAGATATATCGTGGTTCACCTCAGGTTGAGGCTACGTCCACACTGGTGTTGATTCCGTTTCACTCTGTAAATGAATGTTGAATATACATGGAGGCTCTAGAGGCAGTGTCTGATCTCTTGGTTTCCCTCTCTCTCTTCTTGAGACCCCCCTCAGTGAAGGTGATGAGGATCCCTTTTATAGAATAAGAGTTTCCTCTTCTTACATAAATCATGGGCTCAGTAATGAAGCCAATGTATCGAGGCCCAATATATGGTACAACAGGAGTCCTTCAAGTCTTCAGTCAAGAGAGTCTTTTGGCTGGAGACTTCAAATCCAATCCATGTGCGGGCCGAAGTGACTAGATGTCCAGAACTAGTACTCGACATGAGACGGTGCTTAACGTCAAGCAATACTTAGTTAGAGGTAGCACATGTTGCGAGGTTGCTCGGCTAGAGGCAATGCTCTCAACGAGGCGGTTGCTCGGCTGGAGGCGGTGCTCGTTGCGAGACGGCTCGGCTTGTGGCGTTCTTCATCGCGAGTATGTACTCGACGTCAGCGTGAGCTCATTATGAGTTAATTCTCGACATGACTCGGATCCGCTTGTTGGGTTTGTATATGGGTCTATGCCTTGGCTGGAGACTTCAAATCCAATCCATGTACGGGCCGAAGTGACTAAATGTCGTCCAGAACTAATACTCGACATGAGACGGTGCTTAACGTCAAGTAATATTCAGCTAGAGGTAGCACACGTTGCGAGGCTGCTCGGCTAGAGGCAACGCTCTCGACGAGGCGGTTGCTCGGCTGGAGGCAGTGCTCGTTGCAAGGCGGCTCGGTTTGTGGCGTTCTTTGTCGCGAGTATGTACTCGACGTCAGTGTGAGCTCATTATGAGTTAATTCTCGATATGACTCGGATCCGCTTTGTGGGTTTGTATATGGGTCTATGTGTCGGATCCACGGATCGGGTCCACAAGTCGGGTCTTTAAGTCGCGGCCATACGTAGGGTCATCGAGTCGCGGCCGTCTGTAGGGTCTTTGAGTTGGGTTCATAAGTTGGGTCCGTGAGTCGAGGTTCGAGCTCAAGGGTGTTCAATTTCGTAGGTGCCCAAACGAATGGGTATCCAAGCTCACGGGTGTTCAGGCACATAGGTGTCCAAATAAGCAAGTGTCTGAGCAAGTGAGTGTCTGGTCAGACAAGAAATCACCATTCAGACTAAATCTTTGTCACCATTAGCATGTGGCTCAGTGATCTATAGGCTGATCCATAGTGTTGACCACCATAATTTTGGTCCTTGTTTAATCAATAAATTGTATGAGTATCGTATACAAGCAATCAATCATTAAAGTGTGCATATTGCGGGTAACATCACACATAGATCATATAAACATACAATAATGTAGTATGCCTCGTGAAATGTGTATGACAATATAATTTAATGAAATTTAATAATGTAACATAGAATGCGTGTGGTGTGGTTGCCATGAATTTATCTCCTTAGTGGGTTTTTCCAAACCGACAGTGAGACAGTGGGTAATCAAATAAAGGCTAGCTCAAAGTTTTATTCTAATATTTAAATAATGAATAAAATATTCTAAAAAATGATTAAGGTTATAGCATTTTAAAAGGAGGTGGCCGACAATATCAAAGGGTAATAATACTAAAGTTATGATAGGAATGATTATGGTTTGAGATGTGATGTGTTTCTGGTCAACATAATATTAAAATAATAAACAATGAGCTGGAAAAGATGATAACAATGCTTTTATCTCATTTGTGAGTTTTTTCGTAGGTTTGTCAGTGGGATAGTGGGTTGTACTCGTCCCCTTCATGATGAAAGTTTCATCATAACATTTAAATAATAAAGGTAGCTTAAATAATGAATGTATTGGTCAGGAATGATTAAAGATAAATAATAAAATATTAAATAAACAGTGATAATATTAAACAAATCATTTGAGAAAAGATAAAGTTCTTATCTTCTTCCATGTTCTCCCGTGGGTTGAGCATGACCGACAGTTGTAGGATGCATGACCTGCTCGCGGCCAGCGTTGACACTGATTTTTAGACGAGTTATCCAGCGTCGGCATCGCTTGGGTTGAGAAGTGATGACAGTTTTGAGTCCCCCAGAAGTAAACTGCATGGCTCCAGCAGATAAAAAAATCCATGAACTGTGTCTTCGTCAGGCAGGCCAGGCCGTTGCAGCCGTCGATGTTCATGGCGCAGGAACCGCAGATCCCTTCCCGGCAAGATCTTCGAAAGGTGAGGGTGGGGTCCATCTCGTTCTTGATCTTGGTGAGGGCGTCAAGCACTATGGGCCCGCACTCCTTGAGGTTGATCTCGTACTCCTTGAGCTTCAGCTTTTTCGGGTTGTCCGGGTTCCACCGATAGATTGAGAATGTTTTGATGTCCATTTTGTCTCGGGACTTGAGGTCCACCTGCTGGGCCTGGGCCTCCAACGCCATAGCCCGGACACAGGCGTAACGAAACGATACCGTCGTCGTTGATCCCGACGCCGCCGCAGAAGCTATGGCCCTCCGTATCAACCTCGTCGCCATTGTTGCGTCTTCGAGCTTCAACAACTGCGGACAAAGAGAGAGAGGCTGTGATTGTGTTTCCATTGCTGCTGCCGTGATCGGGAGCTGGAGCGGAAGACATGGGTTTTGCAGTGACTGTACAGGTGTTTGGTTCTTAGGTTTCTACAGATTCACGGTGGAGGTTGTGAGGTTTAATGAAAAAAGTAGAGAGAATCGACATAGCTTTTCGTATCGATTCCCACAGACAGCGCCAAATGTTGATGCACAAAATCCGGTGGATCTTGGACCAACGTAAATCTGACTGTGAATCACACAAACGCACAAGAACACAAAGATAAATCGTGGTTCACCTCAAGTTGAGGCTACGTCTACACTGGTGTCGATTCTGTTTCACTATGTAAATGAATGTTGAATATACATGGAGGCACTAGAGGCAGTGTCTGCTCTCTTGTTTTCTCTTTCTCTCTTCTTGAGTCCCCCCTCAGTAAAGGTGAAGAGGATCCCTTTTATAGAATAAGGGTTTCCTACATAGCATTTCGTATCGATTCCCACAAACGGCGCCAACTGTTGATGCACAACAGATTCACGGTGGAGGTTGTGAGGTTTAATGAAAAAAGTAAAGAGAATCGACATAGCTTTTCGTATCGATTCCCACAGACAGCGCCAAATGTTGATGCACAAAATTCGGTGGATCTTGGACCAACGTAAATCTGACCGTGAATCACACAAACGCACAAGAACACAAAGATAAATCGTGGTTCACCTCAAGTTGAGGCTACGTCTACACTAGTGTCGATTCTGTTTCACTATGTAAATGAATGTTGAATATACATGGAGGCACTAGAGGCAGTGTCTGCTCTCTTGTTTTCTCTTTCTCTCTTCTTGAGTCCCCCCTCAGTAAAGGTGAAGAGGATCCCTTTTATAGAATAAGGGTTTCCTACATAGCATTTCGTATCGATTCCCACAAACGGCGCCAACTGTTGATGCACAAAATCGGGTCGATCTTCGACCACAATAAAACCGGCCGTGAATCACACAAATGTACAAGAACACAAAGATATATCGTGGTTCACCTCAAGTTGAGGCTACGTCCACACTGACGTTGATTCTGTTTCACTGTGTAAATGAATGTTGGATATACATGGAGGCGACAGAGGTAGTGTTTGCTCTCTCCTTTCCCCTCTGTCTCTTCTTGAGTCCCCTTCAGTGAAGGTGAGGAGGATCCCTTTTATAGAATAAGGGTTTCCTTCTCTTACATAAATTATGGGCTCAGTAATGAAGCCCATGTATCGAGGCCCAATATATGGTACAATAGGAGTCACCTAAGTCTTCAGTCAAGAGTCTTTTGGCTGGAGACTTCAAATCCAATCCATGTGCGGGCCAAAGTGACTAGATGTCGTCCAGAACTAGTACTCGACATGAGACGGTGCTTAACGTCAAGCAATACTTGGCTAGAGGTAGCACACGTTGCGAGGCTGCTCGACTAGAGGCAATGCTCTTGACGAGGCAATTGCTCGGCTGGAGGAGGTGCTCGTTGCGAGGCGGCTCTGCTGGAACCATGCAGTTTACTTCTGGGGGACTCAAAACTGTTATCACTACTCAACCCAAGCGACGTTGTCGCTAGATAACTCGTCAAAAAATTAGTGTCGGCGCTGGCAAACTTGCCGCGAGCAGGTCATGCATACTACAACTGTTGATCATGCCCAACCCACAGGAGAACATGGAAGAAGATAAGAACTTTATTTTTTCTCAAATGATTTGTTTTGTTTATTTAATATTTTATTATTTATCTTTAATCATTCATGACCACTACATTCATTATTTAAACTACCTTTATTATTTAAATGTTATGATGAAACTTTCATCATGAAGGGGACGAATACAACCCACTATCCCACTGTCAAACCCACGGAAAAACTCAGAAATGAGATAAGAGCACTGTTATCATCATTTCCAGCTCATTCTTTATTATTTTAATATTATGTTGACCAGAAACACAGCATATCTCAAACCATAATCATTCCTATCATAACTTTAGTATTATTACCCTTTGATATTGTCGCCACTTCCTTTTAAAATGATATAACTTTAATCATTTTGTGAATATTTTATTCATTATTTAAATATTAGAATAAAACTTTGGACTAGCCTTCATTTGATTACCCACTGTCTCACGGTCAGTTTGGGAAAACCCACTAAGGAGATTAATCTATGGCAACCACACCACATGCATTCTATGTTACATTATTAAATTTCATTAAATTATAGTCACATACACATTTCACTAGGCGTACTACATTATTTTATATTTATATGATCTATGTGTGACGTTACCCGCAAGATCCACGGGATTTTGTGCATTAACAAAGTGAAAGGTAAGTCTTCCTGAATTTTATTATTTTGGGTTTGAAAGGAATGACAAATGAAGTTGGTCATAGTATGTTGTAGTAGGTATACTAAGGTATATCGTTATCAGAGTTTAGTGTGTTGGATTCAAAATATTTCTAAAATCTCTTTTTTTTTTTTTTTGGTATTTTCAGTGAGGCCAAAAGAGAAGAGTCGGTTGAGAGAAAAAGAAGTCTCACGGTGAGAGGCCAGTTTCATTTGTGATGTATCTCGAATGCTGTTTGTTATTCCTTTATTTTATTTTTATTTTTTTTGGTATTCTTTTGAAGCTACAGTATTTGTTAACAACTGTTTCCATTTCTACATACCCTAAACCCTCTCTGGAAATTAATTAAAATGATTTCTGGTACATGCAATATATGTTACAATTGTTATATGTGAATTCATATCTTTTACTCCCAAAACTGGGATTTATTAGTTCATCCAAGTATTTTGTAAGTTGGTCCGAAAAATCTCTTTTACATTAAGCACGTCCTTAGATTTTTGGTCAAATGGGACATGGAAACTCAAATGTTGTTTGTTATTCCTTTATTTTTTAGTATTCTTTTGAAGATCTGCATGTCGATTGCTGCTTCTGTTTCTTATACAAACACAGTATTTTTTGCGATCACAACTTTTGTGATCAGAAACGTTTAAGGTCATCCAGTTAATTGTACAATGGGTCTTGATGTCAGCTGAATTGAATGTAAATGAAAACTAAGCTGCTGATCCTACCAGCCCAGTTCACCCATCTCTTGCTTATTTAAATTAATTGAAGATGCCTATGTTTATACAAGTTCTTTTCACAAAGAAACGTATATTATAGTTTCACTTTAACTTGCTTTCGCACAGGGGGAGGTGTCTGGACATGTAATTGGGGTGTCATTACTCACTATTTTTTTTTATCCTTATCTTCTATATTAATATCACCATTTATTTTGGTGCTCAATGAGTGGTTTGGCAGATAATAGATAAAGGTTTTAATGCATTCATGTAATGTTATTGTAGATCCACTACATTCTTCAAGAAGTCCGATTTACAGAACCGGAGCTGTTTAAGTACATGATGTCCCAGTTTATAGCTGAGGTTTGATAAACTTATTTAAAAAGGGTCAATATGATCATTGCTGATCCTTAACATTTAACTATCAAAGCTTGAGTTTATATATGTCATTTTAGGGATGCTTAGGGCAGGTGTAGGAAAGGAAATGAAAATTGACATTTTGAAGCTTACCCTTTGGTTGGTGGCTGAGAAAAATGGGGGAAAAGGAAAAGAAAATTGTAGTGTTGAGTAGCTCAATGGTGGTGTTTATGTAGTGCATTTTTTTTTTTAAATTAAGTCTAAATGCATTTTTGTTTGTGTGTGAATCTGCCACAGATTAAGTGCACTGCACTGTCATAGATTAAATCCATTATGTTGTCGCAGGTTAAGTTCATTTCCCTGTGTCCATTTGTTTTCACCTCAAATTCTTACTCTGAATCTCTCTTTTTCGCAGTTTAGTTCGGCCACCATCTCTTATCTGCAAAGCGAAGAAGAACTCAGCAGATTGTATGTTACTCCTCCCCAATATTTTCTGTATGTTTTCTTCAATTATTTGTTTTTGGGTTTGTTTCTTTCCCAAGAATAAGAAAGAAACAGGAAAAATTAATATTGGGTAGTTAATTTATGTTGGAGTGTTATATTTATTCAAGACATCCAGGGGAATTAGGTACTTAATTGATTGATGACCTGATTGAATTTCTTTGATTTTTCTGAAAGAATTTGTTTTTTATTCTGGGGTTTTGATTGTTTTGTAGGCAAGACTGACGCCGATGATGCCGAATGAAGCGGAACTGATGAGTTTTGGCAAGATTTTGGAGAACAACATGACAGTGGGTCAGTGTAAATTACCTTTGGTTGGATTGGTTGAGGAATTGTCGTGATGTGTGTTGTTGTACAGCCAGCTATGGGAAAATCTAAAACAGGTAATGTTTCCGTTAGGAGCTTAATCTTGGGTTTTGTATTAAGGGGTTGGGTGGCCTAAGACAAGAACATATTAAATTTGTTGTTTAGCGTGCTTAAACTGGTAGGGATGATCAGAATTGATGTTTTTAGTTATTAAAACGTGGTATTTATCCTGAATACTACACCAAGGGGACAGGGGTTGGTTAGAACTTTGAACCCGGGATGCAGTGGGGCTAAGAGAATTACCCTCCCTACCTGGCCAATCAATCACTTGCAGAATTGTTAAAATCCCTCTGCTAAAAATATGAGCTTTGCTTCATGTACTTTATTTTTACTGTGATGTGGAAATAGTCTTTACAATGGCTTATTTGTGATAGTTGATGAAGAGGTTTGTGTTTAAGACGAGAGTAGTGCAGTCTCTTTCTTGCAGTGAAATATGTATTTGTGAATGTGGGTTTGTGGGATTTGCTGCTTTGATAGGTGAATATCTTTGTCCTGCAACTTTTCCTTTCAATTTGATTGAACAATTAGTTTGCAACATGCTATCGTGCTTTGTCTATTGTTTGGTATGAAGCTGAATTGCAATGTCTTTAACCCTTTTTATATTTTTGGCAAAGTGTCTTTAACCCTTTTATTCACCCACTGTAAGCTTACTTAGCTCCAGCTGAAGCCATTCAAGTCAAATTCACAAACTTATTAATTAATTTAAAAGTTGGGAAAAAATTTTGGAATGCTTTTGCATTCATCCATGCCACAATGGTAAATTCAAATTTTTTTGTCCTGCCAGATGGACCCAGTAAGTTCATCAAACCCAGATTTTACTAGTGTTGATGGTGCGGCTGTAGTGGAGGGGAAATAAGAAAAGTAAATCCACTGTTTGATTTTACAGTTTTCTTCTCCTGTGTTATGCTTCCTAACCTTAGTTCTATATTATCTTATTCAGGCAAATGAGAAAACTGAATACACTATTTCATACCTGGTGGTTTGTGTTCTAACAATAAAGATGTGCTTCAGGCTGTTTCTTCAATCAGCAAGAATAATTGGAACAGGTATTAACATCACTACAAAGACTTAGTTTAGATAAGTAAGAGTAAGGTCACTTTTATACTTTTGCTTTTAAACGGAATTTAAAAAATGATTGACCATCAAGTACTTTGTCAAAGTATTTGGTCTAGAAAGCATCATGTTCGATGATCTTACTACTAAATTCATTTTGTAATGATTCAATTTCATGTTTGATGATGGTAATTTTTGTTGGTTTTCTATTCAGGTTGAACCAAAAACTCTCCAAGATGCCAATTTTCTTAAAGGCAGTGTTAAGGTAAATTTTAATTACCATTATTCCACATGGTATACATTCTGAAAACATCTTTGACAAAATTTATGATCTAGGAAGCCTCTCAATAGCTTTTGGCATTTGATTCAACAGGTAATGCACTGTTTCCTCCCTAGATTTCTCTGTTTCGTCCACTATATCCACCAGCCAAAAAGCACAAAAGCAGTTCCACTGAACACACACACACTCACACACACACCCCCACAACTGACCACCCCACCTCCATTTCAGCTCAGCTCAGCTCAGTTCCGGGTGTCCAAATCAATCAGTTTTCCAACCCATCCTTCTGAAAGCCATGCCTGCTTGCTAAGCTTCACAATCCCGAACCCGGAAATCCTTTCAATTTCTCAGTAAAACTATATTCGATGGCTTGAATGTCTTCAGGTACTTTTCTGTTTCTTTTGGTTCCTTTTTTTTTTTTGTTGCTTAAATTCATGTGATTATCTGCTGTTTATTTTAGCATGGATTTTACTATCACTCTTACTTTCAGAGTGCATCTCAATATTCTTTGATCTTCATTGCTTTTAGCTTTACCTTCTGACTAGCCTTGCTATATTGAATCAGTGATAAAATATATATGTATATAAGTGGTAATATGTGTGTGTGTGTGTGTGTGTGTGTGTGTGTGTGTGTGGATTGCACAGATGCTCAGACATGCCACCCATGCCTAAACATTAGAAAAGGTTTGTTCTCCTTAGTTGGTAATAGAATTTGGCATCTTTCAGTGCACGATGAAGGTATATTGTCAATAATAAAGTTGGGATTGTTATTATGAGAATTTGTTTAGGAATTGAGAGATTGAATTGCTGTTTCGGAATTTGGAAAATTTCTGTCTTCTGTGTGATCATTTTGGTTTAGGAATAGATAGATTGTTTTCTTTGATGCATAATATTGAATTTGGATGGAATTGATTAAATTTTGTGTTGTTTTAGTCCGTTGTGTATATTAAGTCCGTAGTCAAAATTAGGGACTGTTTTGTATAATTTTCTACATTCGTGATTGTTCGACATGATAAAAAATAGGGTTTTTTTGGTTTGCTGATTTTCATGTGCTATGTATTCATGATTGTTTATTTTGTAAAGGAAATGCGGAATATGATAGAGATGCAAGCAAATTTCTAATCTTTGTCTATCCGGTTTTCACTTTGTTCAATTTGATCTGATTTATCCTCCTTTGCGTTGCTTTTGAGGAAACCAAATTAAATTTGCCCTTCGATCGTTGTATGTCATGCTTATGTTCTCCTTTATTGGGAGACTGATTTACTGTTTAAAATTTGTTACATTCTCTTGAGTTGCCCTTTCTGTTGGTTCTGAAAAAGCAAACTGACATGTGGATTTCTGTCTTTCTATATCATGCTTATGTTGAAATGTTATACCTGCCAAAACCATATGTTGAAATGTTGGATTGGTAAATGTTTTTTGTTGTTCTGTTTTTAGGACTTCATTAACCGTTTAGAAGCGGAGCCGACGATGCGAGAGCAGAAGGGGAGCAAGCATGTGAGGTAATTTTTTATATTGAATTAAGTGGTTCTGAATTCAGTCAAACATTTGTGTGCAAGTTTGCAGTGATATTATTGTAACATCAATCCTAAAATGTATTGTGTCAAGAACCAATAAAAGGAATGTAATGTGTAAGTGCATTTGATCATTCAAATGCAAATTTTTTTAATTTTTAGAATGAGTTGCAATTAAAATTAACGGACTGCTGAGCAGAAGTTTAATTAATTCAGTTTTGATAAATGATTGAAGGTTTCTCTATGATTCTATTGCTGTTTTGATAATTATAAGTTTAGATAACTAAAGAGAGAATGAAAATGAAAGCATAGAATATGGTGAATAATATGTTGGTATGTGTGTGTGTTCTATTCGGGAGAATCAGTTGCTGTTTTGATAAATTGTAAAATTTATTTTGCTTGGTCTGAATGTACGTCCGATTGCTTGCCTTCCCATAGATGGGTAGAGTTGGACATCCAGAAGAATTTGTTTGCATAGGAATTTTTTTTTTCTTTTCGCTATAATCTGTTTTGTTAAGGGTGATGATAAAGATTTATCAATATTGTTTGTTCGGAGTTAGGTGGAAATTGGAAGGGAGTAAATTGTGATCGTTTATGCAGCATTTGATAAAATTGGGAAATAAGATTGGAGAAATAATGTTAACGGTTTGTAGATGCTTAGGAGACTGTCTGGGGCTGCTTAAATTTTATATATTCAGTTGCATAGAGTCGACATGACATGCACGACAATGGTCAGATTGCCACCCTTAGTTGATGGTATTATCTTTACAACACATTCAAATTGAGGATTTAGAAAATCTAATAATAAATCTGAAATATATGTTCCATGCTTTTTGTTTTTATTTTGGGTTAAAAAGTTGGAGATTTGGATTGGGATTTACCTTTATTAACCTATAATATTGTGCTCAAGACACCATCTTGGGAGTCTTAACATGATTGTTCTTCTATTTCATAGATTCGAAATGTGTTTAGTATCTCATTTAATTGGTGTACCTATGCACATTTAACTCAAATTTAATATGATTTGGTCCTCCAATTTCTCTGAATTGCTAACGGATTTACTTTCTTTGGAAATTTCAGGAACTCTGGTTGTGGGAGGAAGAAGCTGGTTCCTTGCTATTTTTAGGTATACGATTATGTGCCCTGATTGCATGTTTATTTATCTTTGCAAAGCTTTCGTACTTGGATTTTAAATATGTGATTGGTTTGTGAAAAATAAATGAGAAGACTAATCATGGGGACATTCTTATTCAACTTAAATGTGTTTTATTCATCTGATTACGCCTGAAACAGCTGGTTTTCGCAGCAACGTGCGGGCCTATTTTCTAGTTATAACTAAGATTAGGGTAAAAATATAGAATAATATCGACTCATCACCTATCGATTGAAATCTTTTGCTTAATAAATTGGATGTGTCCTTTTTTCTCTTTGGTTGAAATTTGATGTTCTTTGAATTCAATTTTTTTTTATTATTATTCAATTGCATTGATGAATGTTAATAGAATTCAATTATATCTATCTGTCATCTTGCTTGAATATTATGGCTTAATTTTCTGTTTCTTAGTTTCATGGTTGGTTGGTTGGTTTGTTCCATTTTTTTTAAAGAAACCTTGACTGCATAAGAGAAATTATATAGAATTAGAAAAAGAAGTTGCACTTGTTAAGGGGACATAAAGTTTAGCTCATAATATAAGAAGAAATAATAAAGTGAAGAATACAATAAAAGAGCGGGGAATATAAACTTGACTCTTAAGAAAACAAATAAAAATACAAGAAAATAGGAACGATGCGGTCCCCCGGATGTTCCTCAGGGGTCTGCTGCAGGGGCGTTTTGGGGGGAGGGGGTGTGGGGGTAGGTCAAGCCTTATTTGGAGTTTCTGGAGTTTTTTTTTTTTGGGGGGGGGGGGGGGGGAGGGGGGTTGGGGAAGGGTCGGTGGATATGCAATTGCGGTTGATTTGGAGTTTCTAGAGGGGTGGGGTCTGCCACCAATGCGATTGCTGATTGCGAGCAGGTGGAGGTGGCGGGCTATTGAATGGTGTTCTTAGGCTGCGGCGGACGGGCACCACTTTGGAGCTCAAAATATCACTTTGACATTCAAAGCAACCTTGTTCAATTATATGAGAAAATCAAAAGAAGCAATAAATTAGTTACCAAATAATAAAATTGGTAAAAACTAAGTCGATGTAAGTAGCTAATACTAATGCTAATGTTTGGAGATCTCATAAAAGGAAGATAATTATTAGTTATACCATGAGGAAGTAGTCCACAAGTTGCTTGGAAATCCCCCATCAGAAGCAACACTATTGCTGTAATTGCCGCCAGCTTTGCTGAAGAACCATTCATCTTCGGAAGCAGAAACAATAACCTCGAAAATCCTTTCACCACAACTTGGAGATGAATGATAGTGCAAAGGGAAAGCAAGATTTATAGACCTTAACTTGTAGGGGTTTGGACAATAATTATATGCTTCTGTTTCTTTCTGTTTTTTTGGGTCAATATATGCTTATGTTTCTACTTGGACTATCCAAGGGAGGACTCTTGAGTCGTTCGTTGATGTAGAATAAATGGCAGAATGAACCAAAGAGGAAATTTGAATATTTGAGATTCGATTTGGGCCCGTGATAAATTTCCAGAAAGAAAATGGTGCCACAAGTCCAACACAGTGCTTAGGTTTTGATGTATGATGGATTTTGGCCGTCCGGGGTAATTTCAGCCTCCAAAATAGCGTTTAAAGTTTCGAAATAAAAATCGGACTCTTTATTTGTAGTCCGATTAATGTTTAACTAATGTTGTTGTAATTATTAGAAGTAATTTGAGTTGTTCCAAACATTTGTAATCTTTATTTAAGTCATCTGGATGTATCAATGACAATCATTCAAGAGTTAATCAAACAAAAACCCTTTGGGATTTCTTTCAATTTTCTGATGGATTTCTAGATTTTGTTGTGCAATGGATTACATTGATAACCCTTACATCGCTTTATTCTGCGTCATCCACTCTTTTCATTTATTCTCTACCATACAAGAGATTCTTCATTTGTTTATTGAAAATAGTGTAATTTTAAACACATGACAATTTTTTATTAAACTTTAACGTCATTGAAATTAAAACTTGATTACAAATTAGAATTTCTATATACCATACACCTCAATTTAGTACAATCACTCATGTGTAGTGTGACAAGTAACTCGTCACAAGTCGCGTAAGACTCCTCAATACCAGAGTCCTTTTTTTACCAATATGTCATTTGCATAATTTTTTCTTGGTTAATTATTTACGAATAAAGTCTTTTCTAAGTTAATTATCTGCGAGAATAAAGTGAGAAAAAAACAAAGAAATTAGAAACTTTTTATAACGGTTGCTCATATGTAGGGCTCCATTTTGCGATCACTTCGGCTCCCAAATTTCAAGCCCCCAGCGGCGGTGCCGGAACAAATTCCTTCCTTAATTTATTTTTTATGGGTGAAGGTGGAGATGAATGATAGTGCAAAGGGTAAGCAAGATTTATAGACTTTGATTTGACTTTGATTTGACTTTGATCTGCCTATGAACCTTGGTTCACACTCTACGTATTTTTGTTTTAAGTTTTCTCGAGTCACTAACTTATTTGCAGGTGTTTGGATTAGAGTTTCTAATTGGACTTTCAAAAGGTTGACAAGTCTTTCACCGTGGAATCGTGGATAATGGGTTCCAGCTCTTATGATCATTTTCATCAAGAAAATTTTATTTGAATCCATATAGTCTCTTTCCACATAACTTTTTAATTAAGCTATTAATATCTTTTTAAACCCAAATTTACTATATAAACTACCCACACAAACCCAATTCAATATGTAAATTTATCTTTACACCTATATTACTAACTTGTTGAAATTGTGATAACTTTTTCTCTTGCAGAATAACCAAATCAATATGATTTAGATTCTGATTTATGCATTCCTTAATTTTAGTTTTTACTGAGTTTGATTTCGTGACTTAGCTACTCGCAGTTTTTCTTTAATCTTGTTATATTTTGCATTTGTTAGAAAATCGTTAGTTGTTATTTTGTTTGACAGGTTTATATATACATGTTTAGGTATGGTAATTGATGTCCGCCTTAGCACCCTTTGCGGTCATATTGTTGCCAATTCCATCAACAATTTTACTCTCTTCATTGTATCCTTTTTGGTGATTACAGCTTTTCTATTGACATTCGGCTTTAAATCTTTGTTACATTGTTCGAAAAAAACTTGGCCAGTGATTTTCACGCTCGATTGAATCTCTTGCACTCCTTCCTTTGAGTGCAAAACACTTAAAATGAGTGTCCAAAATCGCTATCCAAAAGTTTACGTATTTTTCCTTTGACTTGTTACCACTTTTTAGCAATAACCCATAATTTTTCTATAGGTGCCTATGCTCTTTGCCATTTGAATTTAGTTATATGAATATTTACATAAATATCATGCTATCTGGTTTTGTGCCTGACCAATTTTAACTAGTACATAATCTCCATCTTCTGTCTTCTTTGCCTTGACGTTGGCGTGATTGCCTCAGTTTTCTATAGGATGGATTGGGAAGTGGTATATGCCTTCATGGACTTGTGATTTTTATGTGAGGCTTTCAGTCACAGATCTAATTTCTTTGTCTCTTTTCAAGTTTCGTAGAAGAAGGATTTGTGAAAGTATTGGGTGTGGGTTTGTTAATAAAATTTAGTTTTATTGTTAATTACATCTTGTACTTTATAGTAATTATGTAATAGGTTAAAAAGGACACCTCATATTTAAAATTTAAGTTGAGCGTAGAAAGATGTTATATGGGTTCAAATAAAATTTCTCTTTTTATAATTACCTGATTAGTTTAATTCAGAATTGTGATAATGGGTTTTGGCTCCTATGATCATTTTTATAATTCCCTCATTAGTTTAATCCGGAATCATGGATAATGAGTTCTGGCTCCTATAATCATTTTCATATTTCCTTGATTAGTTTAATTTGGAATGTGATCGTTGATAATGGGTTCCAACTCTTATGATCATTTTCTTAATTCCTTGACTAGTTTAATTCAGAATCGTGGATAAGGGGTTCTGGCTCCTATGATCATTTTCATAATTCCTCCCTGATTAGTTTAATTATTCCAGCTCTTACATGTTTTCTCTGTTAATGCAATTGTTTCAATATATTATGGATTGCGATGTATGCTCAAATACGTGTTGGAACTAATATTGATACGAGATCGTTGGATTCCTTGTGAAAAATGCAACGATAAATAATGAATTTAGAAAATTAATTATGGATTGGCAGAAGAAAGGTTGCCTAAAGTTTTGTTTGGAAATTATACACAAACATCACATCAAAAGTTGGAAGCTTCGGGTTCTCTCTCGAGTGAGAGTCTTTCTCTATTTATGAGAGTATTTCTCACATCTTCGTGTGAGGCCTCCAAATTTGAGCAAAATCGGTGGCGCCGACCCTAGTTTCGACTGGGATCGATCTCCGTTCTCCCATTTCTTTCCTTCTTTTCATTATTCCTTACTTCTACTATTTTTTAGCCTTGTTATACCGATTTTAGAAAGAAAATACATTTGCGAGGAATGTAAAATGAGATTATTAGAATGCTAATAATAGTTCTCTTATAATATTAGCACAATAATTAATGTCAAATTGTGAAGTGCCAGATAATTCATAGAGAATCATTAGCATTTTTCTTAACACGCACTCTATTATAGACTAGTTTTAGTAATTAATACGAAGAGCTTGAATTTCACATACCCATATCCCTTCATATGTTTAAACTTGGCATTTGCGGCTAAAATTGAAGTTTTCGCGAACAAGCGCTTCAAGATCTTAATTACGTAGTGTTTATCACTACCCAACACAGACGATATTTAGGGATAATCTATATTCTGACAAATCGAAATGGCAACTTCATGAGCAACTGTCGTCTGTTCAGTATTATTTATGACCAAAATTGTACTCGTGGCTAAAGGGTTTACTAGTAAAGATCCTTATATAAAGACCCCCACACCTCCCCCAACCCTAAACATGTTTAAGAAGAGCCAGGAGTATGAAATTTTTGTCACTTGGTACTACAGTGTAGTGGTATTCATTTTCACTTGTAAGTGAGAAATTTTATATTCGATTCTTGCCAAAAAAAAAATTAAACTGCATTATTGTTACTCCATTATGAGGTTTAGCCCATCTGCTCCCCGTAAATGGGTGCTTTAATGGTTTCCAAGCTTGGTATGCCGGACATACCCTATGAAAGGATAAGTCATAAAGAAAAATATCTAAGAATGAGAAATGTAAGGACTTTCTCAAAAGTTGTACCCTTCGTGGACTCCATGTCACGGTATAATTTAACTTTAATTTTTTGAGTCAACATTTTAAAACATTGTGTAAAAAACATAAGGTAACATAGAGTCTATGACTAATCTCACTTTTGAAAAAATCTCGTTAGCATTTCTCTGTATCAATTTCAAGGGGCACATTCCAAATTAAATATGCATTTTGATATAGGCACCTGAACTTTATTTTTTTTTTTTCACATTAGATTCTCGTTAATTATGAACGAGAGGCGTCAATGCTTGTTTGAAACGGTCTAAATGCGGAGAAAATGGTGTTTAAATTTGTAACACAATTTATGGGGGAGGGGAAAGGTTTGGAAAACCATATTCTTAGACTATATTTTGCAAACCGTATAATGAGGCAGTTGATGGCTAGAATCAATTTTTTAATGATTTAAAAAAAGAACCAAGCACAAAGTAACAAAAGAAATCAATAAAAAAATGATTGTCGCCCTAGCGCCATAATTAAGTTTTCATTTGAACCAAGCACAAAGTAACAAAAGAAATCAATAAAAAAAATAACATAAAATAAAGAGTAATTTTGGTAGTACATACTATCATTATCATTCATCTCCATCCTCATCCCATATCAATTAAAATCATGTTTTATTTTTATTGTATTGAAATTTTATATTAAATGTGATTTTACAAAGCTTAACCATAACAAATTTGCATCTGCTACCATCTCAGAGTCGCATCAAGCTGCATAAGCTATCAACACACCATATGGCTAAGTTCAAATACCATCGAAGGAGAGACAAGAAAACAAAAACTTCGAAGAGAACTAAGAAGTTGAGACATCAGCTTCTTCATCATCTCTTCCGCTGCAGGCTGCTTCGATACAAAGCTCAACCATCACAAACTATAAGCCTCTATTTCCACCACGAAGTCACATCCTGAAGCTTTCTAAGAAATGGTCTACAAGACCACAACACTACGACAGGCTTGAAGGAAATGCAAACAAGGATCAAACTGCAAAGCATATATACCGTATGACATAATCTCTAACCCATAAATATTGCTATATTTCTCTTCTGTATGCAAATGCAAAACACAGTTGGTAGATCTCTATGGCTAGTTCAAATACCATTGAATTTGAGATGGAAGAAAATAAAGACTCCCAAGACAATGAAGAAGCTGAGACATCAGCTTCTTCTTCATGTATGCCATAAAAAATATGTTGTAGAGATTTACCTGATTCTCTTTACCACTGCTTGATATATTGTTCCATCTTCCCCGAGAACCACTGGATTTCCAAAGGGAAACTTATTCGGTTACTAGTGGCTGAAGGACTGGTTCAAGAGAAAGCAGGGCAGATTATGGAGGAACTAGCAGAAGAAAATATAAATGAATTGATCAACCAGGGCTTGCTGCAAGTATATGATGACCGCCCTTACACAGGAACTAAATTGCAGGTCCCCAGGTCCCCAATCCTCTTCGAGAATTCTGTCTTCACCAAATGGAGGCGTTACCTGAATACTCCAACTAGAATTCTGTCTCCATCTCTTTGAGAATTCTGTCTTCATCTCTTTGAGAATTCTGTCTTCACCAACTAGAATGCTCAGATTCTATGAATATCCTCCACTTGCACTGTTGCTTGTGGGCTGAAGACGTTACCTGAAGGCTTGCAGTTTCTCACCACACTTGAGCAGTTAGACTTGCTGCCTTTGATGAATGATCATGCAGAACTATTGACACCTGATGGGGGAGAGGAAAACTACAAAATTAGGCACATTCCACATATCATTTATTACCATATCAACGGCGCAACAAATTGCTGCCACTAAGGAAGTATAAGGATCTAATAAAGTTTGGAGATCTTCGGATGGAGAGGAGCCAATGTGGGTGAACAGATAACTTTTAAGCTGTCTGATATATTCAGGATCACATTTGTGACAATGCAAAGCTGTAATAGTTACGGTTGTTTCCATATACAAGTAGTTGGCCCTCAAATATTATGATCGACTCCATACACACTTTTCTTTCTTTGTACACCTCATGGATATCATACTTTCTGGTTTTACCAGCACCATGTCAGCACACTACAACCTTCCTTATGATGAATTATATATATAGTTTTTCTATAAAATTGCACGCACACACACACACACACACATATATATATATATATATATATATATATATTATGAACTGAGAGAAGCAACCTCTTATCACGAATAATAACCCACCGTACAGGACACTGTACGGGCAAGACATAATGACTGCCAAAACACACTCCCTTCAATATTTCATCCTAAAATGTCAGGGAATTCCACAACAGCTCAGATTGATTTTCCCTACGCACCACTGAATTGGTAAATTATCGCAAATTACATAACTCCAATTCAGTGTTGATATTATTCCATACACAATAATTTACCAATTCATTTCATACATCACATGTTGCAAGGATTCAATTTCAGGATAAATGTTTAAAAAAATAGAAACTTCTATTTCTAACTAAACAAATTAGAACACCACAGAGAATAAGCATATGTCCTCACGTACAAAACACCACTGCTATCAATAAAAGAAAAGTCGATTCACCAACAAAACTCAACAATAAACAAAGCTGTTAAAACATTAGGAATAATGGAATTAAAACATGCATTAATCGATTAGTTACCTGCTTCATTTAAATAGGAAATCCATATACAATTAGGAAGGAATGAAGGCAGGGAATACATAACCAAACCAACAGTAGCCTTCGAACTCCTGTTAAATCTCAGATTTATCAGCGGAGTAAACCAAACGCAAAATCCACTCTTAGCCGACAAAGCCTCAACAAACTGCCACAACTCAGCATAAAATCAAATTGTTAAGGTTTCGTTCAAATCAATGCAAATTCGAAATAACTCTCATATAAGGGTTGCAGAACTTACCTGAGTTAAATAATTTTTTTTTTTACGATGATCTGAACAAAGATCGCACCCAGACCGCACCAAAAATTGGTCGGAAAGCCGATGACAATTGGGGAGAAACGATTTACAAAGATGCAGAACTTGTCTCAAAACAGAGAACCCAAACAAACTCCCCAAAAAAAAGGAACACAACGATCTTTGCGATGAATATTTTGCAAAACGAAAAACACAGGATTACAGACGAAAGGAAGGCGAGACCAAGATGGAGAGAAGCAGAGATTGCCGACACAGAAAAGGCAAAGCAAATGGTAAACCAACGAAAACCTATTCGACGCATAAACTGAACGATGACAGACGCGTGGCCATGAGGGCTAAAACAGACTTTTCACTGCACAAAATAGCAGAGAGCACCGCAAGCAAACAAGAATCCGAGGGCAGTTTCGCCCTTTCACTGTTGGTGAACAGTGCCGGGGGAACTGAGTTTTAGCATATATGACTAGCAATAGTGCCCGCGCGTTGCTGCGGGTCTTAAAACTACTGGACATAAAAGAAGAAAACGGCCAGTGCAAACTTGTAATGGATAGTTTGTAATTAACAGGTTTTTAGCATGTTCATGCTATTTAAACACAGAAAAATATAATAAGAAAAAGAAGCAGAGTGTTGGCAGAAAGTGATGTAATTTGCGCCATACCTGTAGTCAAGTCTGTGTAATAGATTTTAGTTGTGAACACCGGTAACATGTATAACTCAGAGAACAAAAAACAGCAGAAACTGAAGAAGAAAATGATGTGCACATAGATTATACTGCAGTAACTATAAATTAAGGTTAGAAGTGTTTTAATATCGATATAAATTTGTGGTGGAGAATTATGCATAAGAGGATAACTGCTTTTATGAGTAAGTATATAATACGTCAAAACGATTATTAATAATTAACGAAATGTTTGAAGTAAAAAAATATACATTTGATGTTGAAATTCGAGATAATAAATGTAGCTGTAACTTATTAGGAGTGTTTAAATTGGCATTAACTGGTCTAGAACAGTTTGTCCAATTATATTGAATATCATTAGATCATGTTACAATACGATGTTACATGAAAACAAAGAAAAAATTATATAAGCTATTAGAAACAATATATAATTGCAAATGTAAAGTTGTATCATTTGATTCTTAATAAGCATGTATATATACCATTTGGATATGAAGAATTAAAAAGCATATAGAGCTGTACACTTGTTGAGGTAAGAGTTTAGATGATAGGAATCCATGCTGAAAAGTTGTTGAGGATAACAAAACTTGAGTTTAATGTTGTTCTGTCAGATGGAAACAGACAGAAAGAACAACAACAACAACAACAACAAAGTCTTTTCCCACTAAGTAGGGTCGGCTCTATGAATCCTAGAACGCCATTGCGCTAGGTTTTGTATCATGTCCTCCGTTAGATCCAAGTAATCTAAGTCTTTTCTTAGGGTCTTTTTCAAAGTTTTCCTAGGTCTTCCTCTACCCCTTCGGCCCTGAACCTCTGTCACGTAGTCACATCTTCGAACCGAAGCGTCAATAGGCCTTCTTTGCACATGTCTAAACCACCATAACCGATTTTCTCTCATCTTTCCTTCAATTTCGGCTACTCCTACTTTACCTCGGATATCCTCATTCCTAATTTTATCATTTCTCGTGTGCCCACACATCCAACGAAGCATCCTCATCTCCGCTACACCCATTTTGTGTACGCGTTGATGCTTCATCGCCCAACATTCTGTGTCATACAGCATCGCCGGCCTAATTGCCGTCCTATAAAATTTTCCCTTGAGCTTCATTGGCCTACGACGGTCACACAACACGCTGGATGCACTCTTCCACTTCATCCATCCAGCTTGTATTCTATGGTTGAGATCTCCATCTAATTCTCCGTTCTTTTGCAAGATAGATCCTAGGTAGCGAAAACGATCGCTCTTTGGTATTTCTTGATCTCCGATCCTCACCCCTAACTCATTTTGGCCTCCGTTTGCACTGAACTTGCACTCCATATATTCTGTCTTTGATCGGCTTAGGCGAAGACCTTTAGATTCCAACACTTCTCTCCAAAGGTTAAGCTTCGCGTTTACCCCTTCTTGAGTTTCATCTATCAACACTATATCGTTTGCGAAAAGCATACACCAAGGAATATCATCTTGAATATGTCCTGTTAACTCATCCATTACCAACGCAAAAAGGTAAGAACTTAAGGATTGTTGATGCACAAAATCAGTGAGGACTTCGGTACAACAGAAAGTATTAAGTTTGTGATCTTCGCTAGATTGCTTCGGTCATTAGTGTGGATAAGTATGTAAATAGATAGAGACAGGAAAGCAAACACAAGATGTATGTGGTTCACCCAGATTGGCTACGTCCATGGAGTACAGGAGTTCTCATTAATTGTGAAGAGTTTACACAAGTACATAGGTTCAAGCTCTTCTTTAGTGAGTACAAGTGAATGGTTTAGTACAAATGACATTAGGAAATATTGTGGAAGAATGATCTCGTAATCACGAAACTTCTAATTACCGAAGTGTGGTATCGTCTTCACTTGCCTTATCTGTCTCATAGGTAGATGTCACATCTTCTCTGGAAGTACTCTTACTCCATCCAGGGGTGGTATCTTTAACTGGTAGAGATGCACAAGGTAATGTATCAATTTCACTTGAAGCTTACTTGTAGTTTCAGGCTTGGTCAAGCGCGATACAAACCATGTAGTAGGAGTCCCCCAAGTCGCCGAGCTATGGGATCTGCTGGAAGAGGTGACAGACAAGGTAAGCAATCAGAGCTCCAAGCAATCAGTCCCAGATCAGAAGTTTGATTTCGAGTTCCGGCTGATTGTTCTTATTCTCCCTATCTTGCAGGCAGCATGAAGGATAAAGAGAAGAAAAGGAGAAGATGTGATATGAGATACTTTTGCTTTTGAAGAAGTAACTTTCCACAGGCTTATTCTTGAACTGGTCTGGAGGGTTTTCTGGTTTCCTCCAGAGTATAAGGCCGACTGAAGAATTTGAGGGTCAAAACAAGTCCATCAAATCTAAAGTACGTTCGACCCTGCTGATATGAGATACTTTTGCTGTTGACAAAGTAGTGGATGTATCAACACGTGTTCTGTTACGCTTCTCTCCACATGTTTCCTTGTATCCTTCTCACTTGCCCTATCTGTTCCTCAGGCAGATGTGGTATTTTCTCTGGAAGCATAAGATGTTGAAGATGAGTACTCGAGAGCAATGCCAGGTAAGTAATCAGGTAAGAGATTCCAGGCAGTTAGTTCCTGACTGGAAGCTTGATTCCAAGTACTGACTGATTGCTCTCTTTCTCCTTGTCTTGCAGGTAAGAACAAGGCCAAAGGAAAAGACGGGAAAAAAGCATGATATGGGATACTCTTGCTTTTAACCCTGATGATATGAGATATTCTTGCTCTGGTGTAGCATGTTTGCAGAGGTATTATCGGGGGGAAAGAAAGCTGAGTATTTCGAGAGGCTTCGTTAGGAGTGCCTTATCAGATATGAGGAAGGGTTGAGCATTTTTGCAGGTCTGCCTGTCCTTTGAGGATGGAAGTCAACATATATAGGAGTCTCCCTAACTAGTAATGTTATTCCTTTACCCTGCTTGGTCATAGCACAGTAGTGGGAGCTGTCAGCTTCACGTGTTTTAACTCTGTCAGAGCACTTTGAAAAAGTGGTCTGTGGTATCTGGAAAGCTGATGTTGCGTGTGAAGATTACAGACAAGCTTTATCTAAGGAGATCTGGCTCTCGAAGTTGAGAAAGTGGTGCCTCTTCTGTTTTCGAACAAACAATCCTGTCGGGGATCTGGCTCTCGAGATTTGGAGAACGGTGCCTCTTCTATTTTTGAGAAAGCAATCCTGCTGGGAGTCTGGCTCTCGAGATTCGGAGAGCGGTGTCTCTTCGATTTTTGAGAAAGTAATCATGTTGGGAGTCTGGCTCTCGAGATTCGGAAGGCGGTGCCTCTTCGATCTTGGAGCAAGCAATCTTGTTGTGAATGTTTTCTCGAATGTGAGTAAAGGTTGGGCATGTTTGCAAGTCTACCTTGCCACGGAGCACAGAGGTTGACACACAGGGACTTTCCAATTATCCCACAGTGGTCCTGTTCCTTTACCCTTGTGGGTAATAATATGGTAGCTAGACCTTCAAAATTTATGTGTCTAAACTTTGTTAGTGTTGTTTCTTTGCTATTCTTTTACCCTTCTTGGTCATAGCGATGTAATGGGAGTTGCAAGCTTCACGTGGCTAAACTTTGTCAGAGATCTTTAGCAAAGTTATCTGTGGTACCCATAAGTTGATGTTGCATGTGGAAAATGGATGATTGAATAGTAAGATTCACGTGCTTTCTACTTCACCAGAAATCTTCGACAGAATGCCCGTAATTTCCGCAAAGTTGAGTGCATGTGACAGGTGCTGACAAGGCTGAAAAAGCAGATACCTCTTCGATTTCTAATATCGGCCCTCGTGGTCTCTAAGCAGCCTAGCTTTTGAGAAAACAAGCGCCTCTTCGATTTTTGAGATCGACCTTCGTGGTCTTTGAGCAGCCCAGCTTTTGAGAAAGCAAACGTCTCTTCGATTTCTGAGATCAATCCTCATAGTCTCTGAGCAACCCAGCTTTTGAGAAAGCAAACGCCTTTTCGATTTCTGAGCAGACGCCTCTTCGATTTCTGAAGCTCCGCCGAGTGCAGATTTTTATTTATCTATTTTCATTAAAACTAAAGTTTTTAAGGACTTTTCGTTAGTTTTCCCTAGTTTTTATGCAATAATGGATCAAAACATAATAATGGAAAATAAAAATGGGGCCCAAATTAATGTTCAGCTATGTCCAATGTAAACAAAAGTACATGCATGGAGTAAAGTAGAATTCACGGTAAGATCATTGGGGAAGTACCTCTTAGGATGACTCCCATACAATTCTTACGAGAGCTGAAAAAACGTCTACGGATAAAGCATCGTATCCATGTAACTGCTTACCAACTACGCTTCACAAGCAATTCCAGGTTTAGGAATGTCACTCGGCTCGCGCACAACCCCGCCCAATTATGTTATAGAGGAATTGAACATATTGATGGGTTGCTTATTCAGAGCTAGCAACTGGCTGTTAGATTTTGTCCCACAATTAGAAGTAAATGTTTCCTTAAAAATAGATAAATGGTTTGATAGTCAATTTCGTTTTCAATTTTCATTTCTTATTTTCATTTTTTTTAAAACTAAAAACTGAAATCTTAATTAGTAACTATTTTCAGTTTTTAGTTTTCAAGAAAAATAAAAACAAAAAAAAAACTACTTTCTTGAGTTTTCAAAATTTGATCATGAGTTTTCAATTTTTGGTTTTCAGTTTTCATTTTTTTGTAAAATTGAAAACTGAAAGTAGTTAACAAACAAGATTTCAGTTTCAAAAAAAAGTGAAAACGAAAAAATAAAAACAAAATAATCATCAAACAGCCCCTTAATATCGTTGGATTCAACATTTCCTACTTTTCACTCCTCATTTATAATTTTACACCAAATTTCTTATATGACTACTAGATATAAAAAAAACCGACCGTATCACATTCATTTACTTTGGCTCTAGCGGCTTTGTAGAGATTAAGACTCCAAAGCCAAATGGAAACACTAGTCGTTCACATCCAGGCACTATATACATAGGCAAATTTTCTCTTCCGACTAATATAAAAATCCATGTGACATTACACATGCGGAGTAGCGGAACGCTTGAACGGGTGATGGAGGTGGTGGTTCGGGAACGTTAATAAGGTGGTGCCTTCCTATATATATTTTTTGTGGGTATCGATTGAAATACTTGCAAGAGAACAGGTAATTGTCATACCATTTGACACACCCCGTCCCGAAGGAGGGCATGCTGGCCGTCACGTGAGAGTGACGTAACCATTTGCACAGTACGGAAGCTTTAAGATACAATTTATAAGTTGATACACCCGAAGGTGAGTCCTAATTTTGTCCAATCTGTCAGAACACCGTCGAATTCCTCGTAGTCACCACACCTTTGTGATTCCTGAACCTGGAGGGGCGCAAAACCAAAATTGAGTGGGTCAGTAAAACAATTCTTTTCCATATCCAAACATTTCTCAAAACGTTGTAACCCCTCTCCGTAAAACCTGTATACTTTCCCAGAAATGTAAAATATAAATATACATATATATTCTCAAACTTCATTTTTACTATCTCAACATTTTTCTTTATCAATCATGCCATGCCATGTCTAATTCAACAGTTAAGTATGGATGCATCAACAATAATCATATCAGGTGCAAGAAAGAAATCAACCGGAGGCCCTCTAATAGCCCTGTACGGTTGAATTTAGAGCTCAAAATCTATCACTATCACTCTGCCGGAGTCACCTCTGTGACCTGTACGGCCTTCTGCACATAGGTTACGCTCTAGTGCTTCTCTCATTAATCATCTGTGCACATAATCTAAGGTCACCCACCAGTCGAAATCTCACTAACACTCTTCGACTGGCCCGTCGCACCCACTCCGCGTGGACTGTGCGACCAGCATCTACTTGGATCCAAGGCGAGCGTGCGATGCGGTGAATACTATAAGCACTAAACCAAGGTGCAGGATTTGAGCTCAATATACATCAACATCATCATAACAGTAATTAAATACTCACCTGATACTCACCTGTGCGTCCGCCGCACCATTCATTCATATGCATCATATATCTCAAATCATACTTTTCATATCATTTCATGCATGGCAATTCAATTTACATTTCCATATATATTTCATATACTTCTATGCATGATCTTTCAATTCACGTTTTCATATCATTCTATATACCTTTCATTTTAAACATAATTTCATTCTAATTCAATTTCTGGGAAAGCGTCAAGTATATATATATATATATATATACGGAAAACAAAACTGCCCACTCACAGATTACATCGACGTCTCGTAGGTCCCTGAGCATCCTTTGGCCATGCCCGATGCCTGCATAAACCTCACCTATACAAGAGTAACCAATTTGACGTTATTTAACGCCTAACCCAAATCTTAGTTAATAACTCCTCATATATTGCTCAAATTGGGTATATGAATATACCACCGTGACCTACACAACCTCAGGATCATCCCCATATTTTTAAAATAATTTTTGGAGTCCTCACGCGCCCCCACGCGCCTGACGTGGCACGGACCTACGCGCCCCCACGCGCGGCCACGTGCCAAGCACACTGACGGTGTCAATTGATGCCGTCAGGAATATTCCGTTAAACCCCGGAATATTCCGTTAAAACCTAACCGTTCCGTTAACGGCGTCAGGAATATTCCGTTAGAACTAACAGAATATTCCTGCTTCTTCTCCGATGGACTCTCGCCGGACTTCGGTCACCGGAAAACTGGGAAAAATTTCTATTTAACTATTCTCACTCGTTTTTCGTCCATTTTTTTCGTACTTTATACCAAAATGAAGCCCTAAACACCTACTATCACGTTGGAATGGTTTTAAGGTCTAAAAACAACGAAATCATACCTTTCCAATAATTCCAAAATTCGGCCAAACTCGAACCAAGTGATCCCGACGTCCATTTTGTTCAAACGAGGCACTCCGAGCCTCCTCGTGACCTCCTTAAGCTCACTGTGAGCTTGAAATTCCCTGAAACATCAAGATTTACGTGTGCATGAACAGTGCACTTTCACGGGGAGTTTAGAATCTAGGTTTTCCGAAGTAAAACTTACCTGAAATTGGTGTCTACGTGATCGTGGAGTCCTCAGGAGTGCAATGGTAGTTTTAAATCCGGCGTTGGTATAGATTTAGGGTGGTTTTGATGGTTGCCCGTGTGTTCGAGAGGGTGAGAGAGAGAGAGTGAGGTCTGAGGAAAAGAGAGAGAGAATGACAGTATACGGGAAATGAGGAGGGATTTAGGGTGTGAGGCCCTACCTGAACCCCAAACACAAAATCAAACGTAGAAATGTAAACCTAAATCCTAGTTTAAGTTCCTAACACCAAATAACTTAGGAACTTTAAGTAAACCAATTGTTAAATTTTCGCCCCTTAGTCCCGTTTAAGGGCATTTTCGTCTTTTCACGTCCTCGGAATTAAAATTCCGGGACGGGCTGTGACACCATTTGTATTTAAAACTCACAAGACTAATATAAATAAATTGTATTTAAAACCGATTCTTAGCTGACCATTTAAAACAAGATTTGAAATTGTGAAAATAAAAGAAACAAAATATAAAAGAATTGAAATTGGTTTTAGTAAAAACTCGGCGGCAAAGTGAAAATTAAATAGTTTTAAAGAAAAAAAAATCAATCATATGCAATTCTACCAATTACGTATGAGTTGACACATGCAAACTATGAAGGTTAGGCTTTTCTAATGCATATTCTACTTGTGACATTTAAGTTAGAACGTATGTCAAACATGCAATCCGTCTGTGATATTTATATCAAATATGAGCATGCAAGACTCATTAAGCTTTGTGAATTTTTTTTTTTTTTTGAAAATCATGCAACACTTACGACATGGCATTCGCCTTAAGTGAAATTACAATTATCAATCACAAGAAACCCTACTCAATTTCAGGATGATATTCTGACAAAAGTTGCATCGAATTACTTGTCTAAACATCCTAATGGTGATCAAGTATTAAGACATATAGATAGTTTAAACATGATGATTAATAATTCAAAGCAATATATCATAAGCAAATTGAAAAGAAACTACATATTCATACTAAAGATCGTGGACTCGCTCTAGCAAAATGAATTAGTTACGCATATTTATAATTGAAAAACAAAAATATTATTAAGAAGAAAAGATAGAAAACACCCTTGTAACAAACCGTCAAAAGCTCCAAAGCCTAGAAAAAGACCCAAACTAAATATATATAGTGTGCACAAATTATCTAAATTAGGCATCCCAACAAAATTGGAAACCCAATTAAAATAATAAACTAGGAAATACAATCCTATCCTAACTTGGACAATTTGGGCAGCCAAATAGTCAACACATTTCCTAGACGAATATGCTAAAATCAGGGATGCCAGGTGGCGTTAAAAAGTCAAGTTGCCAACATTGCATGATCAGCCTTCTTTTATTTGCTACAATCGGAAATAAATTATGAAACTTCGATACAATCATCTTAAAAGACGCATGAATCTACTCCAAAAAATGTATCAAAATTCTCACAAAATAACAAATAAATTATAACTAAAATTAGGTTAAAAATATAGAATAATATTGACTCATCACCTATCGATTGAAATCTTTGTTTAATAAATTGGATGTGTCCTTTTTTGTTTCTTTGGTTGAAATTTGATGTTCTTGGAATTCAATTTCACTGGTGAATGTTATTAGAATTCAATTATATCTATCGGTCATCTTGCTTGAATATTATGGCTTAATTTTCTGTTTCTTAGTTTCTTGGTTGGTTGCTTGGTTTGTTCCATTTTTATAAGCAAATCTTGACGGTACAAGAGAAATTTTATTGAATTAGATAAAGAAGTTACACTTTGTTAAGATGACATAAACCTTAGCGCATAATATAAGAAGAAATAATAAAGTAAAAATACGAGAAAAGAGGGGGAGACATCAACTAAACTTTTCTTAAAAAAAACAAATAAAAATACAAGAAAAGAAGGACGGAGGGGGCTGCGGGATAGGGGTAGGGGGCATCAAGTCTGTTCGTGCGGAGTGTGTCTTACATTCCTATCAGGTGCAGGTGGCTGCGGCCCACTGAATGATCTTAGGATGCGGCGAACGGGCACTTTCGTGCTCAAAATATCACTTTGACATTCAAAGCAACCTTGTTCAATTATATGAGAAAAAACACAAGGAGCAAGAAATTAGTTCCCAAATAATAAAATTTGTAAAAACTAAGTCGATTTACGTAGCTAATGGTAATGCTTGGAGATCTAACAAAAGGAAGATAATTATTAGTTATACCATGAGGAAGTAGTCCACAAGTTGCTTGTAAATCCCCCATCAGAAGCAACAGTATTGTTGTAATTGCCACCAGCTTTGATGAAGAACCATTCATCATCGGAAGCAGAAACAATAACTTCGAAACTCCTATCACCACAACTTGGAGATGAATGATAGTGCAAAGGGAAAGCAAGATTTATAGACTTTAACTTGCAGGGGGTTGGACAATATTATATGCTTCTGTTTCTTTTTTTTTTTTTTGGTCAATATGTGCTTGTGTTTCTTATTGGACTTTCAAAGGATTGACCCCTAAGTCATCCGCTAATGTAAAATAAATGGCAGAATGAATCAAAGACGAAATGGACCATCGAAAGATAAAAAGACGCAATGGCATTTTGCATATTCGAGCTCTGATTTAGGCCCGTGATAACTATTCGAAAAGGAAAATTGCACCATGAGGCCAACACACTGTTTAGGCTGTGATGTATGATGGATTTTGGCCATCGGGGTCATTTCAGCCTCCGAAACAATGTTTAAAGTTTCGTAATAAAAATCGGACTCTTTGTTTGTCGTTCGATTAATGTTTAACTAATGTTGTTTTAATTATTAGAAGTCATTTGAGTTGTTCCTAACATTTGTAATCTTTATTTAAGTCATTTGGATGTATCAATGACAATTGTTTGTACCATACTTGACCAATCCCGAAACTACCGAGCACCGGCCAACGCTATACTGTCAAGGACCCAGAAGAGTTCCCCTCCGACCAGGAGGCCAATCACTACTCGACACGTGTCAAGATTAGAAGCCAATCAGAGCGCAGCACGTGTCGACATCAAGAACCAATCATAACATGACACATGTCAATGTGACAAAGCTACAAGTTTTTCTATAAATAGGGGTCATTCCCCCACAATATTGGCGAATGCCATTTGTGTTAAAATCATTCACAAGAACTCACTAAATTGAGAGCTTGATCCTTTGTACTTGTGTAAGCCCTTCACTACTAATAAGAACTCCTCTACTCCGTGGACGTAGCCAATCTGGGTGAACCACGTACATCCTGTGTTTGCTTCTCTGTCTCTATTCATTTACGTACTTATCCTCACTAGTGACCGAAGCAATCAAGCGAAGGTCACAAAACCTGACACTTTCTGTTGTACCAAAGTCCTCGCTGATTTTGTGCATCAACAACAATCATTCAAGAATTAATCAAACAAAACCCTTTGGGATTTCTCTCAAATTTTCTGATGGATTCTAGATTTTGTTCTGCAATGAATTACGTTGGTAAACCTTTCATCGCTTTATGCTACGTCATCCACTCTTTTCATTTATTCTCTGCTATACAAGAGATTTTTCATTTGTTCATTAAAAATAATGTAATTTTAAACAAGTAACAATTTTTTTTATTAAACTTTAACATCTTTGAAATTAAAACTTGATTACAAATAAGAACTTCTATATACCATACACCTCAATTTAGTACAATCACCCATGTGTAGTGTGACAAGTAACTTGTCACAAGTCGCGTAAAACTCCTCAATTGGAGAGTCGTATTTTGACCAATATGTCATTTGCATTAGGTGCCTCATTTTTCTTGGTTAATTACTTAATTATCTACGAGAATAAAGTCTTTTTTTAGTTAATTATCTACGAGAATAAAGTGAGAAAAAAAATTAGTAATTTTTAAGTAGTTTTAAAGAAACATTTTCAATACTATTTACTTTTAACGAAAATGATATTTTTACTCTAAAATGTCATTCTGATACTATTCACTTATAACATATTTTTATCATTTTGATTAAAACTCAAAATTTTCAAAATTATTTCATTAGTTTTTTTTTAACTTTTTATGACGGTTGCTCATAAGTAGGGCTTCATTTTGTGGTCGTTTCGGCCCCCAAATTTCAAGACTCCAGCTGCTGCCGCGGTACTGGAACAAACTGCTTCTTTAATTTATTTTTTATGGGTGAAGGTGGAGATGAATGACAGTACAAAGAGAAAGCCTATAGCCTTTGATTTGACTTCTTTAATTTATTTTTTACGGGTGAAGGCGGACATGAATGATAATGCAAAGGGAAAGCAAGATTTATGGCCTTTAATTTGACTTTGATCCGTGAACCTTGGTTCACGTTCTGCGTATTTTTTTCTTTTAAGCTTTCTCGACTCATCTTAACTAACTTGCAGGGGTTTGGACAAGAGTTTCTAATTGGACTTTCAAAAGGTTGACGACAAGTCTTTCCTTGTGGAATCGGGGTTGATGGAATCTAACTCCTATGATCATTTTCATAATTTCCTAATTGGTTTAATTCGGAATTGTAAATAATGGGTTTTGGCTCCTATGATCATTTTCATATTTCCTTGATTAGTTTAATTAGGAATGAGATCATTGATAATGAGTTCCGGCTCCTATGATCATTTTCAAAATTCCTTGATTAGTTTAATTCAGAATCATGGATAATGGGTTCTGGCTCCTATAATCAATTTCATAATTCCCTGATTAGTTTAATTAATCCAGCTCTTACATCTTTTCTCTGTTAATGCAATAGTTTCAATATATTACAGATTGCGAACAAATATGCGTTGGAACTAATATTGATACGAGATCATTGGACTCCTTATGAAAAATGCAACGATAAATAATGAATTTAGAAAATTAATTATGTGTTGGAACTAATATTGAGGTTCCACCATAAAATCAATTGGCAATATGGAGAATAACTCAATTACTTATATGCACATGCAAGGTCCCTTATTTCCCCATTGTGATTCATACTCTGAACAAACCCCATCACTTGTGACTAAATTTTCATGTCTAACAAGTGGACTACAAAAAATAGGTCATTTATACTCTCAACAATCTCCTTTACTTGTGGCGAATTTTCAAACCTAATATTTAGCAAATTTTCAAGTCTGGACAATGAAAAATCGGGTGACGTGAAGTGTGTGTGGCCGTTGGACTTCACACGTGAGAAAACCTGCTATGATACGATGAAAAAAGTTGAGGTTTCACCATATTAATTGACAATATGAGGAGTAGCTTAATCACTTACAAGCACATTAAAAGTCTCTTTTTTTTTCTCGATGTGGAATTCACTCTCTCAAGAATTTGTAGAAAGACCCCAAAGACAATATGGACTTGCAAATGAGACCACAATTAGTTGAAACCTATATTCCCCATGGCAACAATTGAGTTTCCGGATCTAACAAACATCATTTTCCGTCATGTCCCCAACATCAACAATACATGTTGGTTTGCTAAAGATGGAATGGATATTTCATTTCACGATACAGCCTACTCAAATTTCATGATAAAATCACATTTATTCTACAAGTTGTTTCATTTCAACTTTTCACATCATGTATGTATGTATATGTATGTGTGTTTATATATAAAGGCTAAGATAAAATAACCCACAGCATCGTGAGCAATTTTTACTAATATTTACTTTGTCTTTTTCTTTCCTTTGAACATTAGTGGACAACAAATATACATGTCTTTTCAATTCATTGCTGCTTCAACTTTAGTTGGTTGATTGAGATTTTGAAAGAAACTAAAAAGTTAACCATCTCAGTCGAATATTTATAGCTCTCCTTTATTAAGAAAATGTCATTTTCATAGGTGTATAAACACTTAAAGAACTCGCATGAAAGATATGAATAGTTCTCACCACACCAAAAATGGTTAGCTGCCTACATGGGCTTTTATCCAAGTTGGTATCTTCATCTTTTGAAGATGAAAACAGAATTGATGAAAGAAAGAGTACCACTCCATATTGGCGTCCCCAAACAAGACCAAGACGGTCAAGACGGGGAGGATGAATAGAAAAAAAAAATTACCGCTTTGATGTTGATATCCCGAACAAGAGTTAGACATAGCTGGTTAAGTAACACATGAATGTCGTAGTGGGTGATCGAGACGAGGCAACACAATCATGTGATTAAGACTGCTATAATCATTTTAGGTAAATTACACTTTACCACTTCAAGTTTAGGGTCGATTTCAATTTCTTACAACATCTTTAAAACATTTCAATTTCATACCTCAAATACTATTTTATTTCAATATAATACATCCGTTACATTTTCCATCCATTGATCCGTTAAAAGTTGACGTGACTGCCACATTTGTGCCACGTGGCAAAAAAAAATAATTTTTTTATTCATTTAAAAATAATAATTATTAAAAAAAAACAAACCAACCCAAAACTCATCTTCCCCCTACAACCCCCCTTCTCCCTCTCCTCCCTCTTCACCTCCCCGACCTTCATCCCTTCCCTTCACCACCAAAACCTCAACTTTTCCCTTTTCGTCACTTTCCCTGATCGCAAGCCCCTCATCAATTACCTCACTGGAAAGATCTCCTCCTCCGACTCCATTGAGTTCCTCCTCCCTCCTAGAACGACGCCATACACCACCCCCAAATCCCAACCACCCTCGATTACGCGCACGAAAACCCCCACTCTCACAGCTTCGCTCACCGGAACAAACAGAAACCACAGAGTAGCTGACGATGAACCTCGAAGACCTCGATGCGACCAGACACACCCCTTCCTGGCCCAATCGGTTTGTGCCCCGATCCTCCAAGGTTAAGCCTAAACCCAAATCCGAACTCGTGCGAGTATGTTTTGGATGTGGTGACATTGTTGCCTACACTGCTATCACTACCAAAAAAAAGGGCTAAGAACACAAAAGATTTGTGTCCTTTATATTTTCATTGTGCACAAATGCATAGTTGTGCTTTTTGAACTTCATTGAGCACTAAACTATCTCAAATGTGCCCTCTAAATGAAAGGCACATTAGTTGGTGTCCTGCATTTGTGCCCATTAAAATGTTTGCACCAAAATTTGTGTCACTGTTTATAAATATCAGTAATCATAATTTTTTATTAATTTACGTACACATATAAATAATTTTTATGCCCTTTGATTTAGTATATTTAAATTATTTAATTTTATACGCATAAGTATATTGTCTTACTTCAACAATCTGAAGACAAAATCTTATTTTAATATATTTTTATTGTTCAAAACCCACCATACACCCCCCTTTCTTTCTTTTTACTCTCTCATCTCTCTCTTCGTCTCTCTAATTTCTCTTTTCCTATCTCTCATCTTTCCTTCTCTTTTACTTTCCTTATCTCTTTCATTCATCTCTGCTTCCTCATATTTAGTCCAACCACCCTTTCTATCTCTACTTTCCCCAGATCCAGTCTATCTATCTGCTTCCCTAGATTTAGTCCAACCACCCTTTCTATCTCTACTTTCCCCAGATCCAGTCTATCTCTCTCAATTTCCTGATCTTCTCTCATCTTTGCCTCCCTCAGAATCTCCTTCTCTCACCACCGCATCTGCTCAACAACCACCGCATCACCAACTCCTCTCATCCCTATCAGATTTGGGTTTTTTTTGTTTATTTTTTCTTTGATTTTTGTGTAATTTTTTAACAATTTATTTTTGTAGGCGGGTTTCTGTGAGCTCGTGTGCCCCACAATGGAAGTCGGAGTCGGTTTTCTGAATTAGGTTAGTCATCTTAACGATTATAGACTGAGTTGATACGGTCTTTGCTAGCTGCCATTTCAGTGTTGTCAACGAGAACAAGCTCTATAACTATACTTTGGACTCTCTTATCCCTTTCTTCCCTCACGGCGTCCAAAGCGAAGATGGGTACTCTCTCTCTCCCCATTTTTCTGCTATGTTCAATACCGACACCTCTTTCAGATCTGGGCTTTTCCTTTGTTTTGTTTAATTTTTAATTTTTATTTTATTTTTTGTATTTGATCCTGCAGGAAACTCAACGTCACCTCAGTTAACGATTTTTGTTTGAAATTCTTTTTACTTTTGCCAATAAATTCATAAGCTTGATGGAACTCTGCTTGTGGGAATGATGAATTTATTTGTGGAGCAACAAAGATGGGATGAACAAAGCTTTCTGGGGAAGATGTTGTTGTCCAGAAATGATTGTTTTCGAGTGTTATCTTTGTTGATGCACAAAACCGGAGGTCTTGGAACAACAGAAAGTGTCAGGTTTTGTGACCTTCGCTTGGTTGCTTGGTTGCTTCAGTCACTAGTGAGGATAAGTACGTAAATAAATAGAGACAGAGAAGCAAACACAGGATGTACGTGGTTCACCCAGATTGGCTACGTCCACGGAGTAGAGGAGTTCTTATTAGTAGTGAAGGGCTTACACAAGTACAAAAGATCAAGCTCTCAATTTAGTGAGTTCTTGTGAATGATTTAACACAAAAATGGCATTATTGTGGGGGAATGACCCCTATTTATAGAAAAACTTGTAGCTTTGTCACATTGACATGTGTCATGTTGTGATTGGTTCTTGATGTCGACACGTGCTGCGCTCTGATTGGCTTCTAATCTTGACACGTGTCGAGTAGTGATTGGCCTCCTGGTCGGAGGGGAACTCTTCTGGGTCCTTGACAGTATAGCGTTGGCCGGTGCTCGGTAGTTTCGGGATTGGTCAAGTATGGTACAAACAGTGCTCCCCTAAGTTCCCGAGTGAGGGAAACTCCTCGGTTGGGGACTTGCAAGATCCAATCCCTTGAGTAATCACGAAACTTCTAAGTACCGAAGTGTGGTCTGATCTTCATCTGCCCTTCTCTGGAAGTACCTTTCCTCCATCCGGGAATGGTGTATTTAGCTGATGTTGACGCACAAGGTAATGTATCAATTTCACTTGAAGCTTACTTGTAGTTTCGGGCTTGGTCAAGTGCGATACAAACCCTATAGTAGGAGTCCCCCAAGTCGCCGAGCTAGGAGATCTGCCGAAAGAGGTGACAGACAAGGTAAGCAGTCAAACTTCCAAGTAAGCAAACCAGGAGCAGAGGTTTGACTTCGGCTTCCGGTTGATTGTTCTCATTCTCCTTGTCTCTCATTCAACTGCCAGGATAAGGAGAAGCAAATGGATAAGAGATGATATGAGATACTTTTGCTTTTGAAGAAGTAACTTTCCACATGCTTATTCTTGAACTGTGCTGGAGGGTTTTCTGGTGCCCTTCAGAGTATAAGGCCGACTCAAAAATTTGAGGGTCAAAACAAGTCCATCAAATCTAGAGTACGTTCGACCTTGATGATATGGGATACTATTGCTGTTGACGGAATAATGAATGTGGTATGGAAAGGTGTCGTGCTGTAGTGATCTGTTTCAGCCCACCGTTGAACCTTCTGCTTCAATCTTTTGCATGGCAGAAGTGGTGTGCAACCTTTGCATTTAAATGGTCCTTCAGAACATTCCTTCATAGTGACTCATTCACGCTTGGCAGCTTCAGTGTAAAGAGCCAATATCTGATCAACTGTCATGAGGTATTTGCCGGTGGAATTCGTGACCTTGATAGCAGTTGAGGATGAGTACTCAAGAGCAATGCTAAGTAAGCGACCAGGCAAAGGCTCCAGGCAGTCAGTTCCAAATTGGAGGTTTGATTTCAGGTTCCGACTGACTGCTCTCTTTCTCCTTGTCCTGCAGGTGTGGACAAGGACAAAGACAAAGACAGGGAGAAAGCATGATATGGGATACTCTTGCTTTCGACCCTGATGATATGAGATACTCTTGTTCTTGGTGTGGCTTATTTGCTGAGGTATTATCGGGGGGAAATAAAGCTGAGTATTTCGAGAGGTTATGTTGAGGGTGCCTTTTCGAATGCGAGAAAGGGTTGAGCATTTTTGCAGGTTTGCCTGTCCGTTGAGGAGGGAGGTCAATGTATATAGGGATTTCCCAATAACAAGTAGTAATGCTATTCCTTTACCCTTCTTGGTCACAGCAATGTAGTGGGAGCTGCCAGCTTCACGTGTTTTAATTTTGTCAGAGCACTTTGAAAAAGTGGTATGTGGTATCTGGAAAGCTGATATTACGTGTGAAGATTACAGACAAGCTTTATCTAAGGAAATCTGGCTCTCGAAGTTCTGAGAGTTGTGCCTCTTCGGTTTTCGAACAAGCAATCCCGTCGAGGATCTGACTCTCGAGATTCGGAAAGCGGTGCTACTCCGGTTTTTGAGAAAGTAATTATGTTGGGAGTCTTTTCTCGAATGTGAGTAAAGGTTGGACGTTCTTGCCAACCTGTCTTGCCGCAAAACACGGAGGTCGACACACATAGGGACTTTCCAGTTGTCAAGCAGTGGTGCTGTTCCTTTACCCTTATGGGTAATAGTAGGGTAGCTGGAACTTCGAAATTCTCGTGCCTAAACTTTGTCAGAGATCTTTGACAAAGTTATATGTGGTACCCGAGGAGTTGATGGTGCATATGGAGAGCGGTGATTGAACAGTAAGATTCACGTGCTTTCTACTTCACCAGAAATCTTCGACAGATTGCCCGTAATTTCCGCAAAGCTGAGTGTGCATGTGACAGGTGCTGACGAGGCTGAAAAAGCAGGTGCTTCTTCGATTTCTGAGATCGGCCCTCGTGGTCTCTGAGCAGCCCAGCTTTTGAGAAAGCAAACGCCTCTTCGATTTCTGAGATCGGCCCTCGTGGTCTCTGAGCAGCCCAGCTTTTGAGAAAGCAAACGCCTCTTCGATTTCTGAAGCTCCGTCGAGTGCAGATTTTTATAGAGGCTGGCATTAAGTTCCACAGCACACTTGAATCTCTACCAGTAGAAGCTCATTTCTTGCACTTCTAAGATCTTGATTTGTCTGACCTCTTCCTTTTTCAACACATTTGAAAATGTCTGGACCCTCCGACCGTCGTTTTGACTTGAACCTTGGAGAAGAGACAACCACGCCTTCTCCAGACAACATATGGCGCCCATCCTTCATATCCCCTACTGGTACTCTTACCGTTGGGGATTCTGTGATGAAGAATGATATGACCGCTGCAGTGGTGGCCAGGAACCTTCTCACTCCCAAAGATAACAGACTACTTTCCAAACGGTCTGATGAGTTGGCTGTTAAGGACTCTCTGGCTCTTAGTGTTCAGTGTGCAGGTTCTGTGTCTAATATGGCCCAACGCCTATTTGCTAGAACCCGCCAAGTTGAATCATTAGCTGCTGAAGTGATGAGTCTCAAACAGGAGATTAGAGGGCTCAAGCATGAGAATAAGCAGTTGCACCGGCTCGCCCATGACTATGCTACAAACATGAAGAGGAAACTTGACCAGATGAAGGAATCTGATGGTAAGGTTTTACTTGATCATCAGCGGTTTGTGGGTTTGTTCCAAAGGCATTTATTGCCTTCGTCCTCTAGGGTTGTACCTGGTAATGAAGCTTCAAATGATGAACCTCCAATGCCTCCTCCTTCTGGGGTTTTGTCAAGTACTGAGGCTCCGGATAACCACCCTCCGGTGCTTTCTCTTTCTGGGGCTCTACCGACTGCTGAGACTTCCCCTAAGCAACCTTTGTGAAGGCTCCCTTTTGTTTGTTTATTTTGACTCATGTATATGTACATATTTGTGGCTTATCGAAAATATTAATAAATAAGCTTTGCTTCATTTCAACATATTGTGTTAAATACACCAAAGCCTTCTTCATAAAGTTCTTTGAATTTTTGCTTTTGTTGAAACCTGTATTGTTGAAGCTTTGTGAGTGAAGCATGTAGTTTGAGGTAGTGTTCCCTTAATTTCCCGAGTGAGGAAAACTTCTCGGTTGGAGACTTGAAAAATCCAAGTCACTGAGTAGTCACGAACTTTTGAGTACCAAGGCGTAGTAGCATATGGTGGGAGTCCCCCAAGTCTCTAGTCGAGGGAGTTGACGAATGAAGTGTCTTGCTAATAGTCCATGTCGTAAGTACCAAAACTTCATTCTTTTGTTTTCTAAGTGGTAGCCCCGGACTTTTTCTTCATATATTTTGTTTATGAAGGTTGCTAGGCCCGAATAAGTGGAATTGCAGAAGGTGTAACGGTTGGTAGCTGTTTTATGGAAAGCCATCTGACTACGATAGTCTTGCACAGGATGACTATAGGGAGATACACACACATACTGCTATGATAGAGGGTGTAACCGTTGGTGCATTACAATCATAATGGAAGCATCACAATGATGGAAGCATCACAATGATGAAAGCATCATAATGATGAAAACACCATAATGATGAAACATCATAATGATGTTTCTTTGGTGGAATTGTTTTTCATTTCCCCTAACACCCGGAATTGGTTTTCAATATAAGACCATCATCTGTAGCTCGAATCACAAAATTGGCTGCATGAAAGTTGTTCTTTAATTCCTTAACTACAACATATCCAAATTTGAGAGCCATCAGATCAGTACAACTCTAGAAATTCAGGTACGACGAGTGATTGTTCATCATTTGTCTGTCAACACGTCAGACCTGTTGTGAGCTTCAAAAACTCCATTTTCTCTTGCTTAGATCAACAAACTTTCTGCAGCGAAGTTGTTCCTTAACTTGTGAACTACAACATATCCAAAATTGAGATCCCTCGGAGCTGTATAACTCAAGAAATTCAGGTATGATGAATGACTGGTTATTATTTTTCTGTCAACCCGTCAGATTTGTTGTGAGCTTCGAAACTCCATTTTCTATTGTTCAGATCAGCATGCCTTCTTCATTGAAGTTGTTCCTCATCGTCTCTTTCATAACATATCAAAAATTCAGAATGAACTAATGGTTAAATATTTCCTGATCTTCGAAACATCACAGCAGCTTCGAAATCTGCAAGAATCCGACTGTCATGCTTGGAGCTTCAACACTTTAATTTCCGTGGCTCAAACAGAAATGGTTCCTTCTTGAAGCTTTGTGGGTGAAGCTTTGGAGGTGAAGCTTTTTAGGGGAAGCTTTGTGGGTGAAGCTTTGGAGGTGAAGCTTTTCGGGTGAAGCTTTTTTTGGGTGAAGCTTTGTGGGTGAAGCTTTTTAGGGGAAGCTTGGTGGGTGAAGCTTTGGAGGTGAAGCTTTTCGGGTGAAGCTTTTTTTGGGTGAAGCTTTGTGGGTGAAGCTTTGTGGGTGAAGCTTTGGAGGTGAAGCTTTTCGGGTGAAGCTTTTTTGGGTGAAGCTTTGTGGGTGAAGCTTTTTAGGTGAAGCTTTGTGGGTGAAGCTTTGGAGGTGAAGCTTTTCGGGTGAAGCTTTTTGGATGAAGCTTTTTTTTTTTTTTTTTTTTTTTTTTTTTTTTTTTTTTTTTGGCGCTTGACACGGTCTTCATTTGCTTGTTTTGTAGTGACTGTGGAAGACGGATTGCTTTCTGATTGAGAAGGGTTCCGGCATCGCTTTGCACCATCCTCATGTGGGTAATATAGGAACTTCCTTATGTTTTGATCATGCATGTAGTGATAGAATTTGTTTCTTCTTATTGTAGATGTCAGAGCCTGGAAGTTCTAGTGATGAGGGCTCTTCTAGCTTTAGCTCTAAGTCTGAGTCTGCAATGTCGGAGTCTTCAGGGTCTTTGTTAGAGTCCGGTACTAGAGAAACATTGGATGATCTTCCCAACCGTCAAACTTTAGCTATTGCTAGTTCTTCCTCCATGGCGTTGGGTGAGGGGGTTGTTTTTGATGCCATACCCATAGTTCGCTCTGAGTTCACAGCAGACCATCTAAAGAATAACTTGTTAGATAATGAGAAGCAGGTTGAGACGCTAAGGCAGTCATGTAATATCCCTCGTAGTGTAGGGATACGTTTGGTACATGATGAAGAATGGCCTTCTGAGCCTCCCCAGGGTCATGTTATGTTCTACACCCAGATATTACTGACTTTAGGGGTGAGACTACCTTTACATCCGTGGTTGCAAAAGATGTTATCTTTGATCGGATATGCACCTGGGCAACTCAATCCTGGTTTCTGGGATACTTTGATTGGATTTTATATCATTTGGATGGAGTGTGGGTTGTGTGAGCCTTCCTTCCATCAGTGGCGTTACTGTTACAAGATGCGCCCAGCAAAATCATGCACTGGTTATGCCGAGTGTGCATGTCGGAGTGAGAGAGAGCGTATTGTGTATGGTAAGAAAAAGGCATACTACACATGGAAAAACCGTTGGTGCTTTCTGTATAATGATTGGGAGTATGATAAGGGTGTCACGCCTGAGCGACGTGTGCTTACTCACTTCCAGACCGTAGGTTGTAACGTATCAACCGTTCGTACTATTTGCTATTTGTTGTGGTCTTTTCTTGCTTCTAACACTTTGCTTCATGTAGTGACGCGGGGCACCATCCAACTGTTTGGGCAGGAGCTATCTGACATAGAGAAGGTGTTGAGGGTGCCCAAAGAGGATAGACACTTAAGCAAGCTACGACCCTTATTTCGTCGGTACGGTTTCCAACCCTTAGTTTCCGAGAGCCAGGGACGATCGAGTAAGTTGTATCCTTCATGTAAACTTAGCTCAATTCCTTACTTTATTTGGAAAGTTGTATTTCTTATTTTGATTTTCCTTATGCAGTGGAGAAGGTAAGCAAGAAAACAGGGACTAGCACCCATAAAAGGAAAGCACCAGTGTTAGTTCCTTCGGAAGACATCCTACCGCATAAGAAAATTCATAAGTTCCGAGGGGAACCATCTGTTAGACCTAAGTCCCAAGATGGGGTCCTTAAGGGGCCTGCCTTTAGGAAGACTGGAGTCAAGGCCGTTGATAATGCTGCTGCCGTAGTTGCAGGAGAAGGGAGCCGACTGTTGCCTCATCCTCTTACTATGGAGCACACTGTCCAGGAAAGTGATCCTGGTTCCCGCCATGAGGGGAAAGGCAAGGAAAGAGCTGGCAGTGTCCCGTGGAAGGACTTGAGGGTTGCCACGCGGCCAAAGGATTTTGGGGATATCAACAATTGCTTGGCAGGGCGTCGATTCGCCTTCGATGAGCTCGGAGAGCCCTTAGCTAAGGATGAATCGGATTGCGACCGGATGTTGAAGCTGTCTTCATATGTGAGTGTTACTTTGTCATTTCCTTACTTTTTCCTCTTTATTATCATTATTTAGGTAGTGATGATCGTCTTGCCATGCAGGTCATGGCCGAGTATCACGACAGACTGCAAGAGATTGAGCGGTACAAGGCAAAACTGAAGGAGAATAAGCAGCTTGTGGACGAGGCCCGGAGGAATAAGGGACTTTTGACTCAGGCTCTCCAACTGAAGGACGAAACCATGGAGAGCTTGAAAAGGCGAAATGGTGAGAACCTAAGGCTTAAGAAATTGTTTGAGGCAACTAAAAAACAGTTGGAGGTGGCTACCGTGGAAGTATCCAAGGTTAGGGGAGAATTGGATGGTGCCTTAGTTGAGATTTCTGAACTGGAGAAGAGCATTCCAACTGAAAGGGAGGCTGCTGTGCAAGAATACTTAAGTTCTTCGACCTTTCATCTTGCTATTAAACCCTACTGTGCTCAAGAAGCTCGCTTTGAAAAAAGGAAATGGATGGCCGTCCTTGATCGTTATGATGATGGGAGCATTCTTCGAAAATACCACGAAGATATAGATGAGCATCATCGAAAGGGCGAGACATTTGTCCTTGCTGTTGATCCTAGCAGCGAAGATGAGTCTGATAATGAAGGTAGTGTTGATGCACAGACTCAGCATGGTGAAGAGGATCTTGGGGATGCAGAGGATGATGGTAGGACGCGGAGTGATACTGCCAGGGGTTCGGCTTCAGATGAGAATGAATAGCAGTGTCTTTACTATCTGCATGTATTCTGGATGTAGTAGTCTGATGTGTGTATAACATGTGCCCATGTTATAAGCTTGAGAGTTTTGGATTTTAGGTGTTTATGAGTGTTTGCACTATTATTAATGCATGTTTGGCTATGTATGAATAGATCTATTGTTTGGATATAAGTCATTGTTTGGTTGTTCCTTTCTTTGTATAGTCTTGTCGACACATACTTAGATTTTGCTTCGTGTTGGATATATCTGCTTTGAGGTTTCAACACTTGAGTGTTCCCTTGCTAGGAATGTAAAAGAGTGAGGGCTGAGTTGGCTAAATTACCTCTTTATTGAATTCATTGCCAAATGGCCTTCATTACATAGGATGCCGAACGGCTATAGCTCAACACTTGTACATCGTGAGTCTATTTGTAGTAGTACTTCAAGTGATCAGCGTTCCATGGATGGCCAAGGGTCTTGCCATCGGAGCTTCTAAGTGTGTAAGAGCCAGGGCGACTGATGCCAATGACTTCATACGGTCCATCCCAGTTTGGACTAAGTGTGTCTTCACTCGGGACTCTGTCGCAGAGTAATCTTTTCTTTAAGACCCAGTCTCCTATTTTGAAAGAACGAAGCTTGACCCTAGAGTCATAATAGTTGGAGATGCGCTGCTTGTAGGCGACATTCCTCAAGTGAGCTTGGTTTCTGTGTTCCTCGACTAAATCCAAGTTGAGGGTGAGTTGTTTGTCATTTTCACTTTGAATGTAGTTCTGGACTCGGAATGTTGCTTGCTCGAGCTCAACAGGGACAACCGCCTCTGTGCCAAAGGCAAGTGAGAATGGAGTTTCTCCTGTTGAAGTCCGATATGAAGTGCGATATGACCAAAGAACTTGGGGTACAAATTCTGGCCAACAGCCTTTAGCTTTGTCCAAGCTGGTTTTCAAAGTGCGCTTGATTATTTTGTTGATGGCCTCAACTTGTCCATTAGACTGGGGATGAGCTGGAGAGGCAAAGCATAAGCTGATGTTGAACTTAGAGCAGAACAACCTGAACTTCTTGTTGTCAAACTGTCGCCCATTGTCAGTGACTATCGCATTGGGAATGCCGAATCTACAAAGGATGTTCTTCCACACGAAGTCTTCTATCTTTGCCTCAGTAATGGTTGCCAAGGGTTCTACTTCGGCCCACTTTGTGAAGTAGTCCACTGCAACGACTGCGTAACAGACTTTGCCCTTCCCTGCCGGCATTGGGCCGATCAAATCAAGTCCCCACTGGGCGAAGGGCCAAGGGCTGATCATAGGAGTAAGAGGATCTGGAGGGGAATGAGGAATAGTTGCATATCGTTGACATTTGTCACATGAGCGGGATACTTTGATGGCATCCTGGTGGAGTGTTGGCCAGTAATATCCTTGGCGAAAAGTCTTGTGTGCTAGGGACCGAGATCCAGCATGATCTCCACAGACTCCCTCATGTATTTCCGGAAGGACGATTTCCGCCTCGGCAGGCGTAAGACACCTTAAGTATGGCAGGCTAAAACCTCGCTTATAGAGTTGATCATTGATGATCAGGTAGCGGGTAGACTTGTATCGAATTTGCTTAGCCTGGACTTTATCATTTGGGAGGGTGCCATGAGCAAGGAAATTATAGATCGGGGTGATCCAACTATCCCCCTGTTGTAAGTTGCATACTTCTGCGGCCATGGTGCTTGGTGTTGCCAACAGTTCGACATGAATTTTTCTTCCAATCTTGTCTTCCACAGCTGAGGCGAGGCGAGCCAGGGCGTCTGCATGACTGTTTGCCGCTCGAGGAACTTGGGTGATCTGGTAGTGGAAGTGCTTGAGCAAAAGTTGTGTTTGCGCAAGATATGCTGCCATGGAGCTGTCCTTAGCATCAAAGTTGTTGGTAACCTGGTTGACCACTAATTGGGAGTCACTGAAAATATCAATTTGTTTAACCCCGAGGTGTTTGGCCAAACGTAATCCTGCTAGAAGGGCTTCATACTCGGCCTCATTGTTTGATGCCTTGAATTTGAAACGAAGAGCATACTCCATTGCTACTTTGTCGGGCGTAGTCAAGACTAGTCCCGCTCCACAACCCTGTTGGTTGGATGAGCCATCAACATACAGACTCCATGCTGAGGTCGTTGATTCTACCTTCTGAGCTTCCGGGGGTAATGAAGCCACTGCTTCAGGTGTAGAAGCAATGTCAACCGGATATGTGAAGTCGGCAATGAAATCTGCTACTGCTTGACCTTTTTCGGCTGGTTTTGGTTGGTAGGAGATGTCAAACTCACCCAATGCTATCGCCCATTTGATCATTCGCCCAGACGTGTCAGGACTCTGGAGTATCTGTCGAAGAGGGTGATTGGTAAGCACGATGATGGCGTGTGCTTGGAAATAAGGGCGAAGTTTCCGAGCAGACATGACCAATGCTAGAGCTAATTTCTCAATGTTGGAGTATCGTGTCTCCGCATCTTGTAGGGCTTTGCTAGCGTAGTAGACAGGTCGCTCAATATTCCCATCATTTCGAATGAGAACGGAACTTACGGCTGAAGCTGATACCGATAGGTAGATAATGAGAATGTCTCCTACCTCGGGCTTGGAGAGTAGAGGGGCTTTACTCATGTACTCCTTGAGGTTTTTGAATGCCTCGGCACATTCATCAGTCCATGTAATGTACTTCCTACTTCCCTTAAGTGCTTTAAAAAAGGGAGCACATTTGTCTGTGGCCTTAGAAATGAACCTGGTTAAGGCTGCCACCTTGCCAGTAAGGCTCTGGATGTCCTTTGAAGTTACCGGTTCCTTCATGTCCAGGATTGCTTTGATCTTCTCGGGATTAGCTTCAATGCCTCGTTGGCTAATCATGAAACCTAAGAATTTGCCAGAGCCTACGCCGAAGGCACATTTGTTGGGGTTTAACCTCATTTGATACCTCTTCAAAATAGTGAAAGTTTCAGATAGGTTGGTGATGTGTTGGTCAGCGTGTTTGCTCTTGACTAACATATCATCAACGTAAACTTCCATGCTCTTCCCAATCTGCTCGGCGAACATTGAGTTGACTAGTCTCTGATAAGTCGCTCCTGCATTCTTTAGGCCGAAAGGCATGACTTTATAGCAGTATAGTCCTCTGTCGGTAGTGAAGGCTGTGTGTTCTTGATCCGAAGGGTTCATGAGGATTTGGTTGTATCCTGAGTAAGCATCCATGAAGCTCAGGAGTTCACACCCGGCCGTAGAGTCTATAAGTCTGTCAATAAGAGGAAGAGGGAAGCTATCTTTCGGACACCCTTTGTTTAGGTCGGTGTAGTCAACACACATTCTCCACAAGACCTTTTGAAGCAAAAGACTTTCTTTGGTCGGATTTTTCTTAACAAGGACCACATTTGCTACCCATGTCGGGTAATTGACTTCGCGGACAAAGCCTATGCCTTTGAGTTTTTCAACTTCTGCTTTCATTGCCTCGTATCGTTCAGCGTCATAAGATCTTCGCTTCTGTCTCACCGGCTTGATCTTGGGGTCAATACTCAAACGATGACAGATGACATCGGGAGAGATGCCTGGCATGTCCTCGTATGACCAGGCGAAGACTTCAGTGTTCTCTTTCAAAAAAGATATCAATGCTAACCGAAGGGGTGGTGACAATGTGGTGCCAATCTTCACCATGCGATCTGGATAATCTCTTGAGATAGGTACCTTCTCCAACTCTTCAGCAGGTTGGGCTTGCTGGGTGAAAGAGTCATCTCGAGGATCATCGGGTTGATTGTTGCTATCAGGAAGATCCAAGTTCGCTTCATCTAAGCTGGTCTTTGTGACTTGGTCATGTACAGACAGGGTTTCCTTGGGTCCGGGCAAGTGTTGTTGCTTAACTGAAGTGTGGTAACATGATCGTGCACTAAGCTGATCTCCTCTGATGTAGCCGTTGCCATGGGGGGTTGGAAATTTCATCAACAGCATATGCGTGGATACCATAGCCTTGAGATCATTGATGCCTGTGCGCCCAAAGATGACATTGTATGCCGTTGGGCAGTCAACCACTAGGAAGTTAGTGGTAATGGTAGCCGTGTAAGGGCCTGTACCAATAGTAAAGGGTAAATGTATGCTCCCTAAGGGTTGCACGATATCACCGGAGAAGCTTATCAGAGGAGAAATCGAGCGATCGAGCAAGTGTTCAGCTACACTGAGCGCCCTGAAAGCTTCGGCAAACATGATATTGACCGAAGCCCCTGTGTCTACGAGGATTCGTCGAACATCAAAGTTGGCTATGTGAGCCTCCACGATCAATGGGTCGTTATGAGGGTAGATGATGCCTCTTTCTTCCTCAGGGTAGAAACATATCGGATCCCAGTTAGGTTTTTGATACTTCCCCTCCCCTGATGTCTTCCACGTGAAACACTTGGTGACCAGGCCTCAGACTTCGTTCACTGTTTTTCATGGCCCTATTGGAAGATTCAGATATGGGTGTGCCGCCGCTTATGGAATATATGACATTCACCTGGCGTTGGTTACGGTTATCCCTTTGAGGGTGAAGAAGGAATTGATCAATTTTTCCTTCTCGTGCCAAAGCTTCAATACGATCACGGAGGATGATACATTTCTCGCTATCATGGCCGTTATGCTCATGGTAGCAACAAAACGTGCCCGCGTTATTCGGGGGCGTGTAATCTGGGTGCCTCGGCTTTGGTTTTGGTATCAGGTGAGCTATGCTGGGGTAAATGGCCGCGCATGTGGCATTCAAGGGCGTGTATGTCTCATACCTTGGGGTAGGGGGTATCTTGACGCGGGTTTGACCCACTGCATTGACTGCCTGGGGGCGAGCGTTATTGTGGCGATACCCTTGGTTATCGGGATAGTGTCCCTTACTCTTTTTACTGAAAGGAGAGTGGTGAGGATGGAAATCCTTCCTCTTGCCTTGAAATTGATATGTCTGTTGATTCGGTGAAGCATTATGCAAGGCATGGGGAGGTGCCACTGCTGTTTGGGAAGTCGAGGTCTTCTCATTTAGGTGAGTCTGGCTTCCACCTCCCACTTGTTGATAAAGGATGGTTGTAGGGGGTTTCTCCTGATATGTCTTTGCCTCGGCGGAGGCATGGTTATAAGCCTGCGCCATCACCTCAGAGTAAGTCTTCCAAGTATTGGCATTGATCATGTATTTAAAGAAACAATCACGTAGGCCTGCCGTGAAGGCTTTGAGGGCAGTCTTGTCATCTGCATCGTGAAAACTATGTCGGTTTTCTTTTATTTTTCCATCATCACCATCGTGAAAACTTCACAACCTGCATCGTGAATCTGCAGAAACCAAGAACCCAAAACTTCTCCAGAAAACCGCAGACCTTAAACTCTCCAGCTCTCTCTCCCACACCCAAAGCTGCACGCAGAGCTACTCCAGTACCAGTCGTACCAAATTCACAGAAAAGCCGAGAAAATCATTCACTATGAGAAACAGATTGGGAATGAGGGTAGTCCACTTCGCAAAACTACCCATCAAGCTTCTGATGCCCAACAACTTCACCAGCATTATAGAAATTGCTCTCAAAACCTTCTCATCGGCCTCCAAGATCGAAATCAAGCACGTCATGGAGTCCCTCTACGGATTCCAGGTCGACAAGGTCCACACCCTCAACATGGAGGCAAGACGAAGAAGCGTGGTGGTCTTCTCATCGTAAAACCCGATTACAAGAAGGCATACGTCACCCTCAAGGCTACCATCTCTCTCTCCCAAGACCTCTACCCTATCGGAATCGTCCAGCGGCACCACAACCGAAGAAGACCAAAAAACAACATAACAAGTACAAGTGTTCTGATCTCAACTTGGATCTTTCAATTGGGCTAAAGCCGTTTCAATCCGAGCCAACTCGGGCATCGTTTGGGAACTCGACCGAATCAAGACTGTAGCGGATCATAGCTCATTTTAATAGTAATAATAATCATCAGTTTTTTGGGAAAGTGCAGTCGACGAATGCGGTGGCGGTGGCTCAGGCGGTGTGTATGTGCTGTCAGGTTGGATTTCAAAGCAGTGAGGCATGCAACAATTTTCAGTGTTGTTTGTACCATACTTGACCAATCCCGAAACTACCGAGCACCGGCCAACGCTATACTGTCAAGGACCCAGAAGAGTTCCCCTCCGACCAGGAGGCCAATCACTACTCGACACGTGTCAAGATTAGAAGGCAATCAGAGCGCAGCACGTGTCGACATCAAGAACCAATCATAACATGACACATGTCAATGTGACAAAGCTACAAGTTTTTCTATAAATAGGGGTCATCCCCCCACAATATTGCCTAATGCCATTTGTGTTAAATCATTCACAAGAACTCACTAAATTGAGAGCTTGATCCTTTGTACTTGTGTAAGCCTTTCACTACTAATAAGAACTCCTCTACTCCGTGGACGTAGCCAATCTGGGTGAACCACGTACATCCTGTGTTTGCTTCGCTATCTCTATTCATTTACGTACTTATCCTCACTAGTGACCGAAGCAACCAAGCGAAGGTCACAAAACCTGACACTTTCTGTTGTACCAAAGTCTTCGCTGATTTTGTGCATCAACATTTGGCGCCGTCTGTGGGAAACGACACTTATTCCTACTCTCTTCAGCTGTGTCAAGCTGGTTTCTATCATTCGTACACTTTCTTTTGATCAGGCATCCCTCTTCAACATGGGAAGCGAAGGAAGCCACAGCACACAGAATGACACCCCCCTTGCACATAGTGCGAAACAACGAAAGAAGGAAGGAAAACGAGTTCTTCTTCAAGCTAAAGTCGATGAGTTGGAAGCTCAGAACAACAAGATAGCAATGAGGAATGAGGTCCTCCAGGAGCAATATGAGAAGCTCTTCGAGACACTCCACGAAGCTAGGCAAGCTCAGACACGCGAGCTTGTTGCCCCCGTGGAAGTCAACCATCAACTGGGTGCCCTCCAACATGGAGGGTCACATGCATTCGACATAGATATCCCTGATAGGGAACAGATTACCCCTCGACTTGATAATCAACATGAGGCTTCTCTTAACCCAGTTGCTTCGACCCGAACCATGAGAAGTGGAGGGAGACACCTCTTTGCTGAAGGGGCAGAAGGATCGAAAGCCGTCTTTCGCGATTGTCGGGATTTCCTGAAGCAACGTCGAGAGAATTCCATCCATATAAGCTCAAAGATTAATGACCCAAGGATTTCTGAGAGACTCGGTCCCCTGCCACGGCCCAAGCCGGCCACCAATTTGGGGAAGGGGCAACAAGTCCTAGAGAGACATGAGGGTACAGGGGACTCAGAGGTGTTCCGACAGACATACCCTGGAAGCCAGTACAGCGAGTCTAGGGAAAAATCACATGCCCTTGATCAAACCTTCCTAATTCCAATAGGAGATGGAGATTTACGAAAGAAAGCTCCAGTGACACATAACTCCGCTCAGGACCCCCTTGTCCTACAACTTTTTGAGGAAGTAAACAAGTTGAAGGCTGAACGTCAGGCTGAAATACCTGACTGGAACCAACCCAGGCCTGGCCCTCTTACAAGGAGGATCCTCAACACCCCCCTTCAAGCAAAGACAAAGCAAAAGCTTGGCTTGCAACTTTATACTGGAAAAGAGGACCCGATTGAGCACCTTAACCTCTTTGAGTCCACCATGGCATACCGGATGCACACCGACGAAGAACGATGTCTTCTCTTCCCCTCCACCCTCTCTAGTGGAGCTCTAAATTGGTATTGTCGTCTTACACCTGAGACGGTAGACTCATTTGAGGAATTGAGGAAACTATTTGTTTCCCAACACATTTTCCAAACCGATCGCTTGCACTCTGCAGATGACTTGTACACTATCCGCCAGAAGCCAGACGAGTCATTACGTATGTATGCTGGCCGCTTCAGCCATGAATACTCCCGGTGTGCCGAGGCAGACGACAAGACTGCCCTCAAAGCCTTCACGGCAGGCCTACGTGATTGTTTCTTTAAATACATGATCAATGCCAATACTTGGAAGACTTACTCTGAGGTGATGGCGCAGGCTTATAACCATGCCTCCGCCGAGGCAAAGACATATCAGGAGAAACCCCCTACAACCATCATTTATCAACAAGTGGGAGGTGGAAGCCAGACTCACCTAAATGAGAAGACCTCGACTTTCCAAACAGCAGTGGCACATCCCCATGCCTTGCATAATGCTTCACCGAATCAACAGACATATCAATTTCAAGGCAAGAGGAAGGATTTCCATCCTCACCACTCTCCTTTCAGTAAAAAGAGTAAGGGACACTATCCCGATAACCAAGGGTATCGCCACAATAACGCTCGCCCCCAGGCAGTCAATGCAGTGGGTCAAACCCGCGTCAAGATACCCCCTACCCCAAGGTATGAGACATACACGCCCTTGAATGCCACATGCGCGGCCATTTACCCCAGCATAGCTCACCTGATACCAAAGCCAAAGCCGAGGCACCCAGATTACACGCCCCCGAATAACGCGGGCATGTTTTGTTGCTACCATGAGCATAACGGCCATGATAGCGAGAAATGTATCATCCTCCGTGATCGTATTGAAGCTTTGGCACGAGAAGGAAAAATTGATCAATTCCTTCTTCACCCTCAAAGGGATAACCGTAACCAACGCCAGGTGAATGTCATATATTCCATAAGCGGCGGCACACCCATATCTGAATCTTCCAATAGGGCCATGAAAAACAGTGAACGAAGTCTGAGGCCTGGTCACCAAGTGTTTCACGTGGAAGACATCAGGGGAGGGAAGTATCAAAAACCTAACTGGGATCCGATATGTTTCTACCCTGAGGAAGAAAGAGGCCTCATCTACCCTCATAACGACCCATTGATCGTGGAGGCTCACATAGCCAACTTTGATGTTCGACGAATCCTCGTAGACACAGGGGCTTCGGTCAATATCATGTTTGCCGAAGCTTTCAGGGCACTCAGTGTAGCTGAACACTTGCTCGATCGCTCGATTTCTCCTCTGATAAGCTTCTCCGGTGATATCGTGCAACCCTTAGGGAGCATACATTTACCCTTTACTATTGGTACAGGCCCTTACACGGCTACCATTACCACTAACTTCCTAGTGGTTGACTGCCCCACGGCATACAATGTCATCTTTGGGCGCACAGGCATCAATGATCTCAAGGCTATGGTATCCACGCATATGCTGTTGATGAAATTTCCAACCCCCCATGGCAACGGCTACATCAGAGGAGATCAGCTTAGTGCACGATCATGTTACAACACTTCAGTTAAGCAACAACACTTGTCCGGACCCAAGGAAACCCTGTCTGTACATGACCAAGTCACAAAGACCAGCCTAGATGAAGCGAACTTGGATCTTCCTGATAGCAACAATCAACCCGATGATCCTCGAGATGACTCTTTCACCCAGCAAGCCCAACCTGCTGAAGAGCTGGAGAAGGTACCTATCTCAAGAGATTATCCAGATCGCATGGTGAAGATTGGCACCACATTGTCACCACCCCTTCGGTTAGCATTGATATCTTTTTTGAAAGAGAACACTGAAGTCTTCGCCTGGTCATACGAGGACATGCCAGGCATCTCTCCCGATGTCATCTGTCATCGTTTGAGTATTGACCCCAAGATCAAGCCGGTGAGACAGAAGCGAAGATCTTATGACGCTGAACGATACGAGGCAATGAAAGCAGAAGTTGAAAAACTCAAAGGCATAGGCTTTGTCCACGAAGTCAATTACCCGACATGGGTAGCAAATATGGTCCTTGTTAAGAAAAATCCGACCAAAGAAAGTCTTTTGCTTCAAAAGGTCTTGTGGAGAATGTGTGTTGACTACACCGACCTAAACAAAGGGTGTCCGAAAGATAGCTTCCCTCTTCCTCTTATTGACAGACTTATAGACTATACGGCCGGGTGTGAACTCTTGAGCTTCATGGATGCTTACTCAGGATACAACCAAATCCTCATGAACCCTTCGGATCAAGAACACACAGCCTTCACTACCGACAGAGGACTATACTGCTATAAAGTCATGCCTTTCGGCCTAAAGAATGCAGGAGCGACTTATCAGAGACTAGTCAACTCAATGTTCGCCGAGCAGATTGGGAAGAGCATGGAAGTTTACGTTGATGATATGTTAGTCAAGAGCAAACATGCTGACCAACACATCACCAACCTATCTGAAACTTTCACTATTTTGAAGAGGTATCGAATGAGGTTAAACCCCAACAAATGTGCCTTCGGCGTAGGCTCTGGCAAATTCTTAGGTTTCATGATTAGCCAACGAGGCATTGAAGCTAATCCCGAGAAGATCAAAGCAATCCTGGACATGAAGGAACCGGTAACTTCAAAGGACATCCAGAGCCTTACTGGCAAGGTGGCAGCCTTAACCAGGTTCATTTCTAAGGCCACAGACAAATGTGCTCCCTTTTTTAAAGCACTTAAGGGAAGTAGGAAGTACATTACATGGACTGATGAATGTGCCGAGGCATTCAAAAACCTCAAGGAGTACATGAGTAAAGCCCCTCTACTCTCCAAGCCCGAGGTAGGAGACATTCTCATTATCTACCTATCGGTATCAGCTTCAGCCGTAAGTTCCGTTCTCATTCGAAAGGATGGGAATATTGAGCGACCTGTCTACTACGCTAGCAAAGCCTTACAAGATGCGGAGACACGGTACTCTAACATTGAGAAATTGGCTCTGGCATTGGTCATGTCTGCTCGAAAACTCCGCCCTTACTTCCAAGCGCACTCCATCATCGTGCTTACCAATTATCCTCTTCGACAGATACTCCAAAGTCCTGACACTTCAGGGCGAATGATCAAATGGGCAATAGCGTTGGGTGAGTTTGACATCTCCTACCAACCAAAGCCAGCTGAAAATGGCCAAGCAGTGGCAGACTTCATTGCCGACTTCACATATCCGGTTGACATTGCTTCTACACCTGAAGCAGTGGCTTCATTACCCCCGGAAGCTCAGAAGATAGAACCAACAACCCCAGCATGGAGTCTGTATGTTGATGGCTCATCCAACCAACAGGGCTGTGGAGCGGGACTAGTCTTGACTACACCCGACAAAGTAGCAATGGAGTATGCTCTTCGTTTCAAATTCAAGGCATCAAACAATGAGGCCGAGTATGAAGCCCTTCTAGCAGGATTACGTTTGGCCAAACACCTCGGGGTTAAAAAAATTGATATTTTCAGTGACTCCCAATTGGTGGTCAACCAGGTTACCAACAACTTTGATGCTAAGGACAGCTCCATGGCAACATATCTTGCGCAAACACAACTTTTGCTCAAGCACTTCCATTACCAGATCACCCAAGTTCCTCGAGCGGCAAACAGTCATGCAGACGCCCTGGCTCGCCTCGCCTCGGCTGTGGAAGACAAGATTGGAAGAAAAATTCATGTCGAACTGTTGGCAACACCAAGCACCATGGCCGCAGAAGTATGCAACTTACAACAGGGGGATAGTTGGATCACCCCGATCTATAATTTCCTTGCTCATGGCACCCTCCCAAATGATAAAGTCCAGGCTAAGCAAATTCGATACAAGTCTACCCGCTACCTGATCATCAATGATCAACTCTATAAGCGAGGTTTTAGCCTGCCATACTTAAGGTGTCTTACGCCTGCCGAGGCGGAAATCGTCCTTCCGGAAATACATGAGGGAGTCTGTGGAGATCATGCTGGATCTCGGTCCCTAGCACACAAGACTTTTCGCCAAGGATATTACTGGCCAACACTCCACCAGGATGCCATCAAAGTATCCCGCTCATGTGACAAATGTCAACGATATGCGGCTATTCCTCATTCCCCTCCAGAGCCTCTTACTCCTATGATCAGCCCTTGGCCCTTCGCCCAGTGGGGACTTGATTTGATCGGCCCAATGCCGGCAGGGAAGGGCAAAGTCTGTTACGCAGTCGTTGCAGTGGACTACTTCACAAAGTGGGCCGAAGTAGAACCCTTGGCAACCATTACTGAGGCAAAGATAGAAGACTTCGTGTGGAAGAACATCCTTTGTAGATTCGGCATTCCCAATGCGATAGTCACTGACAATGGGCGACAGTTCGACAACAAGAAGTTCAGGTTGTTCTGCTCTAAGTTCAACATCAACTTATGCTTTGCCTCTCCAGCTCATCCCCAGTCTAATGGACAAGTTGAGGCCATCAACAAAATAATCAAGCGCACTTTGAAAACCAGCTTGGACAAAGCTAAAGGCTGTTGGCCAGAATTTGTACCCCAAGTTCTTTGGTCATATCGCACTTCATATCGGACTTCAACAGGAGAAACTCCATTCTCACTTGCCTTTGGCACAGAGGCGGTTGTCCCTGTTGAGCTCGAGCAAGCAACATTCCGAGTCCAGAACTACATTCAAAGTGAAAATGACAAACAACTCACCCTCAACTTGGATTTAGTCGAGGAACACAGAAACCAAGCTCACTTGAGGAATGTCGCCTACAAGCAGCGCATCTCCAACTATTATGACTCTAGGGTCAAGCCTCGCTCTTTCAAAATAGGAGACTGGGTCTTAAAGAAAAGATTAATCTGCGACAGAGTCCCGAGTGAAGGCACACTTAGTCCAAACTGGGATGGACCGTATGAAGTCATTGGCATCAGTCGCCCTGGCTCTTACACACTTAGAAGCTCCGATGGCAAGACCCTTGGCCATCCATGGAACGCTGATCACTTGAAGTACTACTACAAATAGACTCACGATGTACAAGTGTTGAGCTATAGCCGTTCGGCATCCTATGTAATGAAGGCCATTTGGCAATGAATTCAATAAAGAGGTAATTTAGCCAACTCAGCCCTCACTCTTTTACATTCATAGCAAGCGATGCCGGAACCCTTCTCAATCAGAAAGCAATCCGTCTTCCACAGTCACTACAAAACAAGCAAATGAAGACCGTGTCAAGCGCCAAAAAAAAAAAAAAAAAAAAAAAAAAAAAACAGCTTCATCCAAAAAGCTTCACCCGAAAAGCTTCACCTCCAAAGCTTCACCCACAAAGCTTCACCTAAAAAGCTTCACCCAAAAAGCTTCACCCAAAAAGCTTCACCTCCAAAGCTTCACCCACAAAGCTTCACCTAAAAAGCTTCACCCACAAAGCTTCACCCAAAAAAAAACTTCACCCGAAAAGCTTCACTTAAAAAAGCTTCACCTACAAAGCTTCACCTAAAAAAGCTTCACCTAGAAAGCTCCCTCTACATACTTTCACCATCAAAGCTTCACCATCAAAGCTTCACCTCGAAAGCTTCATCTACAAAGCTTCATCTACAAAGCTTCACCATCAAAGCTTCACCATCAAAGCTTCAACACCAAAGCTTCACCTACAAAGCTTCAACACAAAACCTTGCTCCAAATAAACAAATTTTGTTCACAAAACCCAAGATGCCCTTGAACTTGTACAAAAACACTTGGGTAAACATAAACATTTTTTGTTTTACACCCACAAGGGCCCAAAATTTTCCTTCTTATTTATTCACTTATATATGTTCCCAAACATATTATAATAGATCCAACAACAAGCCAAAGTCCCAAGTTTCATAATGGACAAAAGTACAAGCAATTCATCAATAATGAAGGTGCTACAAAAATTGGAATCTGCCCCAAAATAGAAATCCAACCCAAGAGACTTTTTCTCTCTCTCCCTCTTCCGCCTCCTTTCATCTATCAAATTTCTGCAACCTCTGCTCTTCTCCAATGGAGCTGAATTTTGGAAACCCTATAGTTCTTGAGCATATGAACAACTTTCAAGAAGGAACCATTTCTGTTTGAGCGACGGAAATTAAAGTGTTGAAGCTCCAAACATGACAGTCGGATTCTTGCAGATTTCGAAGCTGCTGTGATGTTTCGAAGATCTGGAAATATTTAACCATTAGTTCATTCTGAATTTTTGATATGTTATGAAAGAGACGATGAGGAACAACTTCAATGTAGAAAGCATGCCGATCTGAACAATAGAAAATGGAGTTTCGAAGCTCACAACAAATCTGACGGGTTGACAGAAAAATAATAACCAGTCATTCATCATACCTGGATTTCTGGAGTTATACTGCTCCGAGGGATCTCAAATTTGGATATGTTGTAGTTCACGAGCTGAGGAACAACTTCAATGAAGAAAGCATACCGATCTGAACAAGAGACAATGGAGTTTCGAAGCTCACAACAAATCTGACGGGTTGACAGAAAAATAATAACCAGTCATTCATCATACCTGGATTTCTGGAGTTATACTGCTCCGAGGGATCTCAAATTTGGATATGTTGTAGTTCACAAGCTGAGGAACAACTTCGATGAAGAAAGTATGTTGATCTAAGCAAGAGAAAATGGAGTTTTTGAAGCTCACAACAGGTCTGACGTGTTGACAGACAAATGATGAACAATCACTCGTCGTACCTGAATTTCTAGAGTTGTACTGATCTGATGGCTCTCAAATTTGGATATGTTGTAGTTAAGGAATTAAAGAACAACTTTCATGAAGACAACTTTGTGATTCGAGCTACAGATGATGGTCTTATATTGAAAACCAATTCAGGGTGTTAGGGGAAATGAAAAACAATTCCACCAAAGAAACATCATTATGATGTTTCATCATTATGGTGTTTTCATCATTATGATGCTTTCATCATTGTGATGCTTCCATCATTGTGATGCTTCCATTATGATTGTAATGCACCAACGGTTACACCCTCTATCATAGCAGTATGTGTGTGTATCTCCCTATAGTCATCATGTGCAAGACTATCGTAGTCAGATGGCTTTCCATAAAACAGCTACCAACCGTTACACCTTCTGCAATTCCACTTATTCGGGCCTAGCAACCTTCATAAACAAAATATATGAAGAAAAAGTCCGGGGCTACCACTTAGAAAACAAAAGAATGAAGTTTTGGTACTTACGACATGGACTATTAGCAAGACACCTCATTCGTCAACTCCCTCGACTAGAGACTTGGGGGACTCCCACCATATGCTACTACGCCTTGGTACTCAAAAGTTCGTGACTACTCAGTGACTTGGATTTTTCAAGTCTCCAACCGAGAAGTTTTCCTCACTCGGGAAATTAAGGGAACACTACCTCAAACTACATGCTTCACTCACAAAGCTTCAACAATACAGGTTTCAACAAAAGCAAAAATTCAAAGAACTTTATGAAGAAGGCTTTGGTGTATTTAACACAATATGTTGAAATGAAGCAAAGCTTATTTATTAATATTTTCGATAAGCCACAAATATGTACATATACATGAGTCAAAATAAACAAACAAAAGGGAGCCTTCACAAAGGTTGCTTAGGGGAAGTCTCAGCAGTCGGTAGAGCCCCAGAAAGAGAAAGCACCGGAGGGTGGTTATCCGGAGCCTCAGTACTTGACAAAACCCCAGAAGGAGGAGGCATTGGAGGTTCATCATTTGAAGCTTCATTACCAGGTACAGCCCCAGAGGACGAAGGCAATAAATGCCTTTGGAACAAACCCACAAACCGCTGATGATCAAGTAAAACCTTACCATCAGATTCCTTCATCTGGTCAAGCTTCCTCTTCATGTTTGTAGCATAGTCATGGGCGAGCCGGTGCAACTGCTTATTCTCATGCTTGAGCCCTCTAATCTCCTGTTTGAGACTCATCACTTCAGCAACCAATGATTCAACTTGGCGGGTTCTAGCAAATAGGCGTTGAGCCATATTAGACACAGAACCTGCACACTGAACACTAAGAGCCAGAGAGTCCTTAACAGCCAACTCATCAGACCGTTTGGAAAGTAGTCTGTTATCTTTGGGAGTGAGAAGGTTCCTGGCCACCACTGCGACGGTCATATCATTCTTCATCACAGAATCCCCAACGGTAAGGGGACCAGTAGGGGATATGAAGGATGGGCGCCATATGTTGTCTGGAGAAGGCGTGGCTGTCTCTTCTCCAAGGTTCAAGTCAAAACGACGGTCGGAGGGTCCAGACATTTTCAAATGTGTTGAAGAAGGAAGAGGTCAGACAAATCAAGATCTTAGAAGTGCAAGAAATGAACTTCTACTGGTAGAGATTCAAGTGTGCTGTGGAACTTAATGCCAGCCTCTATAAAAATCTGCACTCGACGGAGCTTCAGAAATCGAAGAGGCGTTTGCTTTCTCAAAAGTTGGGCTGCTCAGAGACCACGAGGACCGATCTCAGAAATCGAAGAGGCGTTTGCTTTCTCAAAAGCTGGGCTGCTCAGAGACCACGAGGGCCGATCTCAGAAATCGAAGAAGCACCTGCTTTTTCAGCCTCGTCAGCACCTGTCACATGCACAATCAGCTTTGCGGAAATTACGGGCACTCTGTCGAAGATTTCTGGTGAAGTAGAAAGCACGTGAATCTTACTGTTCAATCACCGCTCTCTATATGCACCATCAACTCCTCGGGTACCACATATAACTTTATCAAAGATCTCTGACAAAGTTTAGGCACGAGAATTTCGAAGTTCCAGCTACCCTACTATTACCCATAAGGGTAAAGGAACAGCATCACTGCTTGACAACTGGAAAGTCCCTATGTGTGTCGATCTCCGTGTTTTGCGGCAAGACAGGTTGGCAAGAACGTCCAACCTTTACTCACATTCGAGAAAAGACTCCCAACATAATTACTTTCTAAAAAACCGGAGTAGCACCGCTTTCCGAATCTCGAGAGTCAGATCCTCGACGGGATTGCTTGTTCGAAAACCGAAGAGGCACAACTCTCAGAACTTCGAGAGCCAGATTTCCTTAGATAAAGCTTGTCTGTAATCTTCACACGTAACATCAGCTTTCCAGATACCACATACCACTTTTTCAAAGTGCTCTGACAAAATTAAAACACGTGAAGCTGTCAGCTCCCACTACATTGCTGTGACCAAGAAGGGTAAAGGAATAGCATTACTACTTGTTATTGGGAAATCCCTATATACATTGACCTCCCTCCTCAATGGACAGGCAAACCTGCAAAAATGCTCAACCCTTTCTCGCATTCGAAAAGGCACCTTCAACATAACCTCTCGAAATACTCAGCTTTATTTCCCCCCGATAATACCTCAGCAAATAAGCCACACCAAGAACAAGAGTATCTCATATCATCAGGATCGAAAGCAAGAGTATCCCATATCATGCTTTCTCCCTGTCTTTGTCTTTGTCCTTGTCCACACCTGCAGGACAAGGAGAAAGAGAGCAGTCAGTCGGAACCTGAAATCAAACCTCCAATTTGGAACTGACTGCCTTGAGCCTTTGCCTGGTTGCTTACTTAGCATTGCTCTCGAGTACTCATCCTCAACTGCTGTCAAGGTCACGAATTCCACCGGCAAATACCTCATGACAGTTGATCAGATATTGGCTCTTTACACGGAAGCTGCCAAGCGTGGATGAGTCACTATGAAGGAATGTTCTGAAGGACCATTTAAATGCAAAGGTTGCACACCACTTCTGCCATGCAAAAGATTGAAGCAGAAGGTTCAACGGTGAGCTGAAACAGATCACTACAGCACGACACCTTTCCATACCACATTCATTATTCCGTCAACAGCAAAAGTATCCCATATCATCAAGGTCGAACGTACTCTAGATTTGATGGACTTGTTTTGACCCTCAAATTTTTGAGTCGGCCTTATACTCTGAAGGGCACCATAAAACCCTCCAGCACAGTTCAAGAATAAGCTTGTGGAAAGTTACTTCTTCAAAAGCAAAAGTATCTCATATCATCTCTTATCCATTTGCTTCTCCTTATCCTGGCAGTTGAATGAGAGACAAGGAGAAGGAGAACAATCAACCGGAAGCCGAAGTCAAACCTCTGATCCTGGGTTGCTTACTTGGAAGTTTGACTGCTTACCTTGTCTGTCACCTCTTTCGGCAGATCTCCTAGCTCGGCGACTTGGGGGACTCCTACTATAGGGTTTGTATCACACTTGACTAAGCCCGAAACTACAACTAAGCTTCATCCAAAATTGATACATTACCTTGTGCGTCAACATCAGCTAAATACACCATTCCCGGATGGAGGAAAGGTACTTCCAGAGAAGGGCAGATGAAGATCAGACCACACTTCGGTACTTAGAAGTTTCGTGATTACTCAAGGGATTGGATCTTGCAAGTCCCCAACCGAGGAGTTTCCCTCACTCGGGAACTTAGGGGAGCACTGTTTGTACCATACTTGACCAATCCCGAAACTACCGAGCACCGGCCAACGCTATACTGTCAAGGACCCAGAAGAGTTCCCCTCCGACCAGGAGGCCAATCACTACTCGACACGTGTCAAGATTAGAAGCCAATCAGAGCGCAGCACGTGTCGACATCAAGAACCAATCATAACATGACACATGTCAATGTGACAAAGCTACAAGTTTTTCTATAAATAGGGGTCATCCCCCCACAATATTGCCTAATGCCATTTGTGTTAAATCATTCACAAGAACTCACTAAATTGAGAGCTTGATCCTTTGTACTTGTGTAAGCCCTTCACTACTAATAAGAACTCATCTACTCCGTGGACGTAGCCAATCTGGGTGAACCACGTACATCCTGTGTTTGCTTCGCTATCTCTATTCATTTACGTACTTATCCTCACTAGTGACCGAAGCAACCAAGCGAAGGTCACAAAACCTGACACTTTCTGTTGTACCAAAGTCTTCGCTGATTTTGTGCATCAACAAGTGTACCAGTTATAATGGCTTCTACAGATTTCACAGACCTACTTTGAATCCATAGCAGCGGACCCACAACCTCGTCATCCCTGATGGTCCCATTGTGCCCAACGTCTTCACCTCCATCAGGTGCAATAAAGGCGAGTGCATCAGAAGATGCCCACTTTCTGAAAAAGCCACGGGAAAACAATGAAGAAGATAAAAAGAAGGAAAAAGCATACATAATTGCGGTGGTGAAATGGCGTGATTGCAGAGAATGGAATTATAGGTGTGACCCATTGAGCAGGCCTTGCCCCCCGCAACTGCCAGCTGCACATGTTATCCCACTATCCAACCATCTGCCATACCCATCTTCTGCAATACCACCGAAAAAAGATTTATGAAGGTGAAGATTTCCTCCAACAGTTGGATTGCTGAGGTTGATGTGAAGGGATAAATCTCGCTGTTGACAAGTCTCAACAGCTTTTTTGAATGATGTGATTTACTTTTCTTATCTTTTGGAGACATATGTATAATCTCATCAGAGGGTAATCATAAATAAAGAAAGAAGGCAACATGCCAAAAAAAAGAGGGCAAAATGTCGACAAGCCCAAAATAGTGGGCTGGAATATTATGTGGAGGGTGAATGCCCATATGCCCAAAAGAGCCAGACCCTATAGCTTCAAACTCCAACCTCCATCCCTCCACTTAAGGTTCACCCTCTATTATCACCAACTAGGTGATCAAAAGTACATCAAGTACTCCAAAATTATTCGGCAGCCTGTCGCTATTATCACCAACTAGGTGATCAAAAGTACGTCCAGTACTCCAAAATTATTCAGCAGCCTGCCGTTATTTTCACTAACCAGGTGATCAAAAGTACAACCCGTCCTCCAAAAAATCATACATGAGCATCACTCATTACAATCACCATCATACATGAGCATCACTCGTGTCAATCATACATAAACATTCATGAGCATCACTCATGTCAACATTCATGATCATCACTCATGTCAACATCCATGAGCATTACTCATGTCAACATAAATATTCATGAGCATCACTCATGTCAATCAGCTTCGACAGCTTCATTTACAGAGCTCTAGCTTCGAAAGCTTCATCTACAGAGCTCCAGCTTCAAAAGCTTCATTTATAGAGCTTCAGCTTCGAAAGCTTCATTTACAAAGCTCCAGCTTTGAAAGCTTCATTTACAAAAGCTCCAGCTTCAAAAGCTTTATTTACAAAGCTCCGACTTCAAAGCTTCATTTACAAAAACTCCAGCTTCAAAGCTTCACTTTCAAAGCCTTATGTATAAAACTTCATTTTCAAAGCTTCACCTACAAAGCTTCAGTGCATGGTATACATAGACCGCCTCCGAACAACCACCATTTTGGCCCATACATGGATTGAATTTGAAATATCCAGCCAACAGACTTTATTGACTGAAGACTTGGGGGACTACACTATTTACCATATATTGGGCTTTCACAACTGGGCCTCATGAAAAATACTTGGAGGACTTAGCCTATTATTTATGTAACGAGGAACAAACTCTTATTCTATAAAAACGACTCCCTCATTTTCATTAGAGAGCACTCATTATTCATGTATTGAGGAGCGAACCCTTATTCTATAAAAGGGACTCCCTCACCATCATTAGAGAGCATCGCCGTCTGTTGAGCAACCGCCTTGCCGCAAGCATCAACACTAGCCCATCATTTATGTATTGAGGAGCGAGCCCTTATTCTATAAAAGGGATTCCTTCACCTTCAACGCCACAAGCCGAGCCAACCAAGGCAACATAAGCCACAAGCCGAGCAGCCTCGCAACATGTGCTACTTCTAGTTGAGCATTATTTCACATTGAGCACCGCCTCATATTGAGTATCAGTTCTAGACGACATCTAGTTACTTCGGCCCACACATGGACTGAATTTCAAGTCTCCAGCCAAAAGACTCTCTTGACTGAAGACTTGGGGGACTACTGTTTGTACCATATTTAGGGTTTCCGTATTTAGATCTCGTATAAATACTCGGGGGACTCAAATGTAATTATGTAATAAATGAAGGAGCAAATATGTAATAAGTGAGGAGCCCTTATTCTATAAAATGACTCCTCACTCTCCTCATTATGAGAAGTCAAGGTTTAGGCCATGGGAAGAGAGAAAACATCTCAGAGAGGGCAAACATAGAAAATAGGCTAGAAAGTACACTGCCTCTAGCCTTCTTGTATATTCACCATTCAAAGTGAAACAATATCAACATCAGTGTGGACGTACCCCAAACATTGGGGTGAACCACGATACATCTTGTGTTCTTTACTGTCTTGTAGATTCACGGTCAGATTTATGTTGTTTCAAGACCCATCCGGTTTTGTGCATCAACATAAATAAATAGGGTAAATTATTATAATATTGTAAAAGAATTAAAAAAAAAATTAATTTGCCACATGACACAAATTTGACAGCCAAGTCGGCACAAATGTGGCAGCCACATCAACTCTTAATGGATCAATGGATAGAAAATGTAACGGATGTATTATATTGAAATAAAATAGTTCTTAAGGTATGAAATTGAAATGTTTTAAAGATGTTGTAAGAAATTGAAATCGACTCAAAACCTAAGGTGGTAAAGTATAATTTACCCAATCATTTTAATAAGTACCTGATTAGTTTAATTACACCAGCTCATCCATATTTTCTCTGGTTATGCAATAGTTTTAATATAATAAGGATAGTGATGTGCTCAAATATGTGTCGGGACTAACATTGATACGAGATCATTTGGATTCCTTGTGAAAAATGTAACCATAAATGAATTTTATAAATACTTGAAAACATATTCAAGAACAGTATAGAAAATACCAAGGCCAAATAGGTTGCGAATGAGGCACAATTAAGTTGAATCACTATCTTCCTTACAGAATGGATTGAATGTTTAACATCCACAAAATAAATAAGCATATATAGTCATCACCTAAGCGGAGGCGGCAGAGAAGCACCATGTCCTTGTGGTCGATTTTCAATGGGAGATGCTGGCAAGGATTTAACGGCGGCTCTTCGGCTGTGTATGGGAACCTTTACTTCTAACACTCTGACTTTGACACCCAAAGCTACCCTTTTCTTCCAATTATCTTCAAGCGAACTCAACAATCAACATGTGAAAAATCCTCCCACCACCTTCCGCCATGCGAAAATCAAGGAGGACATGTTAGTACCCAGTAAGTTTAATCCTTTTGATATATTAAAGTGGAAATGTAAAGCCCTGTGATTTCTCTACAAAATATGTAAATGCACAGCGCAATACCAATACAGATCTAATCACAATAAGATATTATTACCAGTAGGAATTAATGTAGAAGTTGCAGGAAAAACACCCACAAGAAGATATGTTGCTACAACAGCTAAAACCAACTATGCCCAAAAACAGCTCATACTGGAAAGCAAGAAACAAGAACTTGCAGCAGAAGCCCTAAAATACTGAAACCCTGAAAGCATTTATGGATTCTCTACCTAAGCTATCTTGCCTTAAACCTAAATTGTAGTCATTTTTATATTGTTCAAGTAATCATGGAGTTGGCAAGAGTTCACTTGTTCTTTGACTTCGATTTCCGACTATAGATCTGTAGTCCGTGATGACTGCAAATGCGTGAACCAAATTAACAAAAGAGTAGATTATATAGGTTGGTAATTCACAATGCTCCGTATATGCTTGACTAATATTTTTAGACATCCTCAATTTTGTAACTGCTATTAGCACAAGTTTAACTAAAGTTACGAAGTTGAATGAAAGCCAAAGGTTTCGTAATTTGAGATAGGCAGCTGGTTCTATCTTGTTGAACTCAACCGATTGCAAAACCAAAAACCAGAGATCAAAACAGCATTGTGTTAAGGGTTTGCTTAGCAAGTGGGTGAGCGGAAATTAAAGACCTTGTGATGAACAGAGCAGCAGCAGCTTGTGTTTAGACAATGTACCAATTCTTCAAACAATGAAGGAGAACATACCAATTTAGCCGCTAAATGGTGTCCACATATCGACATAACCCTCCAAGGAACGGTGCAGCATCTTCTTCCAAGCTCCAAGATCAGGCGGCATATCACCCGTAAGAGCAAGGGAGCTATCTTCCTGTCGATTCCCAAGGCTCAACACAAAAAGCTTGTCGCCAAAAACCTGATGCATAGCCTTCAAAGTTTCTTCCATAACAATTTTCCCATCTCTCAGTGAGTCCTCAGACTCCACACAGCTACCTCCTACATTGACCATTATTCTGCCGCCTTTTCTCAAACACTTTGTGAGCATCTTCCAAGTATTCGAATCCTGCAACTCAGGAACCAAACTGCCTTTACTAAACAAATCCACCAAAATCCCCGAAAACCCGTCTCTCGTGCTGGCCTTGAAAGCATCTCCAACATGAATTACAAGCCTATCCGTGTATTGCCTCTCAAGCTTTGAGAGTCCAAAGTACTCTCTGCCCACAGCAATCACAGATGGGTCAAGCTCCCATCCATGAACCACAGCTTCTGGGTACAAATCAAGAATCGACCTTGCCGCAGACCCCGCCCCGAACCCAAGAATGCCGATGGGTCCGGGAGGAATAATCGGCGGCAAGGTGGCGAAGACATCGAAGTAGGTGTTGGTGAGGGACTTGAAAATGAAAGAGATGCTGTGGATGTTTCCGGGGTTGTCGAGAAGGAGGAGTCTTGAGCCGGCAAAAGGGTGGTCGGCCCTTTTCGAGACCTCGAGGACCCGAATGTAGTTGTGCATGGACTTGAATTTGGCTAGGATTTTGACATCCTCGGCGGGGATGCCGTCGTCTTGGGTTTTGGTTTCCGGGGCGGGGTGGTGGGCGGATTGGGATTTGGGCGTCGATGGGTGGAAGTGGATTGGTTTTGGAGATGTTTTGGGAGAGAAATGGAGGTTTGGAGATCTGGGGTGGAAAGAGTTGGGGAATTTTTGAACTGGATAGGGAATTAACGGTCGAATTTGGTGGGTGTTTTGCAGGAGTGACATTGCTTTTTGCTCTGCGTGTAATCTTCTTTGCAATTCGCAGAGAGAAATGCATAGAAAAATGAAAAGGGCGCGTAAGATATTTATATGTAGGAGGCTCCCTACGTCCCGAAAGCCGTCACGATATCTTCAACTAATAATAATGCGATGTTATTCTAAAACAGATGACATTACATAATTTATTTGGGGCAAAGCCCCCAGTAGCCCTACTAAGGGCTGGTTTGGTATTGCTGTGCTTTGAAAAAAAGCTTCTGTGAGAATAAGCGGCTGTGCTGTGAGAATAAGCGGCTGTGAAATAAATCAGCAGAGTGTTTGGTAAACTTTTTTGTAAAAGTGCTTTTGGAAAAAAAAAAGCAGTCTAATAGTGGGTCTTTTCATTAAAGGAGCACTGTAGTTATGTGTGCTTTGAAAAAAAGCCAGTTTTCCAAAGCTACAAATTGCAGCTTCAGCTTTTTCCTTTGATTTCAGCTTATTCTCACAGCAGCTTCCAAAATAAGCCATTTTTTTTAAGTTTACCAAACACCAAAAACACTCCCAGCTTTTTTTCATAGGAGTTTTTTTTAAAATCACCTCAACCCCAAACTGGGGCTAAATGGTGATTCCGAAAACCAAGATCTTTAAGAAAATATGGAACTAGTATCGACACGCCACAACGGCATACCGAAATCCACATAAGTCATCTCCTTAAATGATACTTGTTATGATAACTTACATGAGACGCGTATACTTCAATTATAATAGCTCGTGCCAACAATACAATCAATGGAATTCAGTATCATACTTATGAACGCCGTGCAAAGAAAACTTACACAAAGCTTCGTATGATTGGTCAAGTAAATGACATAACTGGTACTACTGTAATGTTTTTAACTATTAAATCTTGGTCATTTTATCTTTCACCAAGGATTAATAGTTGGATAATACTAGGTAGACCAAATTTTTAAACTAAATTTGCAACTCAAATGATGTGTCACTAATAAAAAGTAAGCACGTTAATTAACATTAAATAATAATCCAATCATCAACAACCACATCATTTAATTTACAAAATTTAGTTTAAAATTTTGACCCCCCCCCGCATTGCCCTTAACGGTTAAAAGTTCTAGAGTACAGAAAATCACGATTCTGAGTTAGAATAAGTAGAAGAATATTACAAAATTTAGGTTCTATTTCACATTGTAAGTAACATTCGCCTGCTGCTATCAATGCAAATTCGGTATCACACATTGTAAAAGGGAGTAAATTCGGTATTACACAATGTAAATTCGGCATCACTGGCTGCTCTAATACGTAATACCTCACTAATTAATAGGATTCCTTCTACAAATTCTGTGGCATTTACAAACCTCACTCTGCTTAAGCAACATCTCCTGTCGAGGTGATACAGGGGCATTACGACTGGAAGCTACAAAAACTCCATCCACGTCAGCACGAAGTATGATGATGAAGATGATGTTTTTTATCTTCTTCCATCTCGTCTGCTTCATCCCTACATTAACAACCACATCTCTTGAACATTACAAGACGGGCAACAGTTAAAACGCACTTTATCCAACAATTAAATCGCATATTTATCAAGAGAAAAATCCTAAATACGGTTTTGATGCAAATCTTGCTGAGGTGATAACCATGAGATCAGATTATTTTTGTAATGGTTGACTATAATCAAATTAACCTCCAAAAAGGGCAGTGTTAACTTGAAAGCGAAAAGAACATAACCTACTGTATAATATATGAAAAGAAAAATCTTACCGCATCTCAGACTTGACAGCATGTTGACGAGCAGGGGTGGAGAACTTAGTCCAATGCTTGTCATCTTCAGGATCAGAGTCATAATCCTCGCCATTCCAAATGCGAGGCTTTGGTCTTTCATCCATTTTCTCTTCCGCCTGCATCCATTCAAACTCAGGTTATAAGAAACAAGGTGAATACATAAAATCCTGGAAAAAGTATCCAAATTAATTTGTCACTCAAATAAACCTCCTCTGGAACTTCTGTAGTTGGTGGTGTTGTCTGGAAAGGAACACTGGGTGTATGAGGTATGCGAGTAAGTTGCTCTAGCAGTGCATTCCTGGGAGAAAAAAAAATCGTAAACAATAAACAAAACTTGTATGATGAGACAGGGACGACAGAGTTCGCTGCTAGTTAAATATACAATCCAGCATTCTCAATAAATGCTTGTAGTTGAACTTTCCATTTCACCCGGCAAAATTTGCAAGGCAAATTGCACAAATGTTGAAACGCGTTAAATCATACAATCTGCGATACCAATTGCAAACAATAAACAGCATGCTGAACTCAAAATTCCAATATCTGACGGGTCAACATAATTATGTGACGTCCTAAATACTTCTGGAAAGAGAAGCTAAGCTTGTGGAGCTCAAAATGCCAACATAGTTTCAAATAGAAGCAAATTAAGGATGAGCTATTTCCTTTTTACAATATGTTATGAGATCTCTGTTCAATAATTTAAGCATGGTTGGGGACTAGTATGATGCAGCTGAAATTATTGGTGTCAGCAATGACGAATTAAAATTTCTAGCTTAAAAGTAAACTGCAGTACAATGCAATCCACTAGCACCGACTGTCACAAGTAATGAAGCAACAAACACACCTTATTTTCTCCAGATCTTTGGGTGTGTTTAGATTCTCCATGTTGGACGGGGCAATATGAAGAGTGTAATCTGGCCCAAAATACTCATAGTATTCATTGTAAGGCAACTTATTATCAGGCTCCACATCGACCGCCACTGCTGTCTGTTACAAAGTAATGGATGCAATCATAAGGACATTACATCACATGATAGTTGTTCAATTAAAAGAAACGGGAAACACAAATATAAGATGTTACAGTGATTGCCAAAATAGAGAGGAAGGCATTAGAGATAAACCTCATAACACCAGCAACGAGCCACATTACGGATTGTATAACCTCCACCACCCAAGACCATCAGAGGAACGTTAAAAGATCTCAGGAAACGAAGACAATCCGCATGGCCTTTGACAGACAAGTTGAAGCACCCCAACCTATCACCAGACAAAGAATCCGCTCCACACTGAAGAACAACTGCGTCTGGCTGATACATCTCCATGACTTTCTGGATGATGGGCCGAAACAGACTACGGAAACTCTCATCATCCATCCCATCATTTAGCGGGACATTCAGGGCATAGTTCTTCCCAGTCCCAACCCCAACATCTTTAACGTGCCCGGTGCCAGGAAAGAAATCCCCGAACTTATGGAAAGACACAGTCATGACCCTGTCAGTGGTGTAAAATGCCTCCTCGACTCCATCTCCATGGTGCACATCAATGTCTACATAAAGCACACGCTGCGCAGTGACAATCACATAAGTAATTCATTAAGCAATCGAAAACAATGACTACAAACACGATATAACAAATGAACCGAACAAACATTTGGCCTAGACCAGACGTACAACCCGAATAAAAGGCAGATACTCTCACGAGTAGATTTTACTCGGTTGGAAATTTTATTGGATTCAACTTTACAAAACTCGGAATTACTTGCTCCCGGTTAAGTGCAAGAAAGCATAAAATTCATATAGTTTGGTAACTAAAAATTGGTCAATGCAAGTAAAATATGCAGCAAAGAAGCATCAAGAACCCTAAATTTGTAGGTAAGCTAATCGAGTTCCGAATAAAATCATTAGTTCAATTCAAAAATTAATAATATAATTACAAAAAGAAATAAAGACGTCGTTTTGTTATTACCCTGTGAACCTTGAGGAGCTCAAGAATGCCGAGCACGATATCATTGACATAGCAGAATCCAGAAGCCTCGGCCTTCTTGGCGTGGTGAAGCCCACCGGCCCAGTTGATAGCGATGTCCGCGTCCTGGCGGTTGAGCTTGACGGCGGCGCCGATTGAGCCGCCGGCGGAGGCCTGGCAGAAACCGAAGAGGCCGTCAAATACGGGGCAGTCCTCGCCGACGTTGAAGCGCTTGAGGTGGCGGGAGTGGACGGAATCGGCGAGGGTCTCGGGGGTGACGGAGGCTAGGAAGTCGACGTAGTCGTCGGCGTGGAAGCGGCGGATGTCGATGGGCCCGGCGGGGAAGGGGCGGTTGATCTCCATCCGACGGTGGAGGCCGTAGTGGACGACTAAGTTGTGGGCCATGCGGATTCGGTGGGGCTTCATCGGGTGGCCTTGGCCATAGTAGTAATCGCCGACGGTCGGCTCGTAGAAGTAGCTCACTCGCCGTTTCTTCGCGTCTGGGCCTGACGGCAGTGACGCTCCGCCTTCTGAGTTCATCTCTCTCTCCTTCTCTCTTCCCTCCTCTCTCTCGATCTCTCTCTCTCTCGACTCGAATGGTGGGGTGTGTGTGTTTGGAGGGGGGGGGGGGGGGGAGGGATTGTAAGTGAGCGACGTATACGACGAGTCGTTTTGTTCAGAAAAGTAAGCGATGAAGAAGAAGAAGCGGGTCGTGGGTAGCAAAAAGCCCAATGGGCCTCAACTTGTTTCGCTTGCATTTGTAATTGCCTCTAACGTGGCCGGTGTTGGCCCAATATTCATTTGGTGAAAAGCCCAATCTTGTTTTTGATACCGAATAATGCATCCACAGGCAAAAGGATGTACGCCGTGATTGGAATTGGTTGTGCAAGTCCAAATATTGGTTCTACTTGTGTTTGGCAAAGGTATAAGTTAGAAGTGCTTGTGTGATGTAAGTGTTTTTTAGAGTAGTACATGTTAGATACTTCTTTGAAAAGCATTTTCACGTACTTTTTATCAAGAAATTGAATTTCTAATAAAAAACTTCAATGTGAAACGAGTTAATTTTCTAAAGGGATTCATAAAAAAAGAGTGCTTCTTAGAGAAGCAATTGGAAACGAGTTAATTTTCTAAAGGGATTTATAGTGCGGTTGGTTAAGAATAGTCATCCTTACGATCTCGAAATCAATTAGTTCTCTTTCAATATCGCTTGTATACAATTTTAAGGTGTATGTATCCATTATTTGAAGATTAGCCATCAGCTACTAGGGTCAGTTAGTTCAGTTGCAAAGGTAGGTATGTAGGGAGGAAGTTCGTCCTTTATAACAAAAAAAAATAAAATAATATGAATGAGAAGTCAAATATCTTTTTTTTTTCTTTCGGCAACAAAAATTTTAAAAGGAGATTGGTTACTTTCACCACCAACGCCAGGAACATCCCACAACTTCAAGCGAGAAGGACTTACGCATGTCACGTAACTATCATTTGTCACCGGTGTGGATTTACATAAGAATTTATAGATCGTGCACTAACGAAAAACTGCTGGCAAAGGGGATCAAACATAGAATGGAGGTTAATCACAAGCCCGCCCTTACCAGCTGAACCAACCCTCGTTGGCAATCAGAAATCAAATATCATATATTGTCATTGTACATAATTTACAAATGAGGACATGCATGTGATATACCATATGGAATGGTTTTTAAAAATGTTAACCGAACTCAGCTCAAAAGCGAGTCTAACAGACAAAGTTGTGTTGGCTCACTTTTGAGTGTGTTCTGCTGGTATTTTTCTTGGGTTGAATAAAATCAAACTAGAGAAACCCAAGAGGAAAAAGATTTGGCATGTCCTCCTCCACTACTTGTGTCTTAAAGTAATGAGACACCAATGATAAGGCAAATGTGGTTCCGATGCATCTTTGGCTCAGTCCGTACGGTGGCAATAAAGGATGATGGATATAAGTTTCAGCCAATCCAAATGAAAAATGTGGAGGGTCCTCTCTCCAATTAAGTTGGGCAACCCCCACGCTGCTCGTGTATTTATTTACTAGTATTAAAGTTTGATCGGGATATAGAGATAGAGATGGTAAATTATTATTATTATTTTTTATAGCAAACGATATTATTTATACTAAGAGGGAGATATGTGTTTAGCCTTATAATAGGCTGACAATAATGTGATTCAAATTCGGTTTTGACGAGATAAAAAAAGAAAATAAATGCATATGACGTGACACATTGCAATTACAATTGGGTTCCTCAAGTTCTTAAAGCATACATACCCTTCGGCCAATAGCGAATTTAAGATTTGAAATTTGTGGGGTTTCAATAATAAGGGTGAAAAAGTTTGTAGACAAAAATAACATTGAAAAGTTAAATGATAATACATTTCATTTATATATCATACTCAAAATAACATTACAAACTAATAAATCCTAACTAAGTCGTCCATGACGAGGTTTTATAGTGTGAAAATGTTCCACGATAGCTTCATTGAAAAACCATCTTTCTCAATGTAAACAAATAAATTGTCACTCAACTATTAATCTCCCTTTTTGTTGCAGAATGAACCCTTAACGTTATTCATAGCAAAAAGTGTTCCTCCACTGAAGTGATTGCAACTGTAAAACCAATGCCAACTCAATAAGCAAATATACCTATGCAAATGTTTATTGCAACCCTTTCTCTACCATTTTAGGGTTTAAAGAATTGGGGAATTGGGGTTTGTGCACAGGGAATAAGGATTGGGCAAATAGGTGTTAGGGAATGGGGACCAAGGGGACTTGGAGTTGGGACTTGGGCTTTAAAAATGAAAACATAAGACTTGGGCAAAACAACATCATTTTAGGCCAAATTGTTTTTAATAAAATTCAAAAGGCTTGGCCAAAAAGACGTTGTTTTGGACCAAGTATTTAAAAAAATATCTTTCTTCTTCGCAGTTGTCTTATACATGAAGACGACGCCGCAGACCTGGAATGCAGAGCCAGAGGGCCCAGCCTTCGACTTCGAGGGGTCCCTGAGAAATTTCAAGCATGGATTTCAAATTGCCAAGGGGTCCTAAAACCGTCTAGATCCATCTACAGATCGACCACTGCTTTCAACTCATCTCTTCCCACTTCCCCCTGTCTGCCTTCGCCTCCCACCCCGATCGTGCTAGCGTCTCCCTTGCCCCCTTATGCCAATTTCCAGGCTTTAGGTGCTCACCAAGTTCTTTTGATAAGCTTTTAGATTTGTGCCAGAAGTTGCTTAGGTTATCGCGGTTAGGTCGCCGCCCGCCTCAACTCCAAAATCGGCACCGGAGTAAAAGAGAAAAAATTGTTCACCCGAAAACGGCAAGTTGAGCCGGCGGAGTAAAAGATAAAATAAGTCGCTCTCAGTATCTCAATTAGATTTTTTTGAAAATTACAAAATTAACCCTCTTTAATGGGTAGTTCTAAGTTTCGTGGGTTCACCCAAAATCATATGTTAACTAATGGGTTGCTAGTGAATTCACCCATAATTAACTCAACTTATTAAGTGTCCGCCCGTTAATTGAAATTTTACGAGCAAATTATGTCATGTTAATGAGCTGGATCCACTAAATAACGGAGGTATAGAATGTAATCGACCCTAAACTAAAAGGGTTGGCACATCATAATCGATATCTTAACTGATTGAAATATAATGGAATTACGGGTGGGAAGAAATTGAGTTAGAATGTGACAAAACAAGATGAAATTGTCAATTAATAACTTAATCTAAGGGGCAAGCATCTTTTTATCGTTGACAATGTTACAAAAGTATACATGACCTAATCATTTAATTTTAAAGATAATGAAAGCACAACACAATTTAGAAAATGTGGGATTACCAAGATAATGAAAGCATAAAACACTTTTTATGTCATGAATTTAAGCGACAAGGCAAGTTTAATCTACTGTATCAAAATATTTGCAAGGATTAATATGTAGATTACAGGTAATGTCCAGTCCAAATTTCACTTTGTAAATGTAATATGTATATAAAAAGAAGAGAGTGCTCTTTACCTAAAATAAAAGAGTGCTAGCAACTTTTTCACTAACAAATTTTGCATTTGACAAGTTGTAAGATTCATGAGATTTGTTAATACTTAATTTGACAAAAAATAAATAAAGAGATTTTTTTAACACCGGTAATATTTATTCATATGGTGTTTTTTTAACAAGAAACGATAGATTGATATTTCATTGATCATCCAAACATATACAAAGGTGTTAATTGGTTACATTGCTCCAGTGATCAAGAAAATGATGTCGAGTGAATTTTCTTAAATAGACAATTATGGTAAACCCCTAACAACTACCACATGGACGAAAACTACAAACGCCACTCATACCAAATTGTCATAAAACTATAGACGTACAAATATGTATCGGTGACTATGATAGGTCATCGAAGAATAACGCGGCCACATAAAATTATTACATAGGAGTAGAACCACGTAAAGTCATTGTTAGTAGACGAGACCACTTATAATGTTACAATAACTTAGACAACATAAAATTTAAGGTAAAAATTAAAGGTGTAACTAATCATGCTTGAACAAATTTCTTGGCATGTGTGGCTTAATTTAAACCAAGAAACTTAGTCCTATTTCCAAATAATATAACTTCCTATATGCATGCCACCATGTGTATTTGTCCTATAATTTGAGCAAGCTAAAGCAAATTTAATTAGTTAGAGGAGAAGCATGTGGAACACGCCAAAGGTGCTAATTAGAATATAATATTGGTGTCAAATCAAAATTTTGGTTATCAATTGGGGACATGAAATTTTAATCAGGGTTATCCCCTTAGCTTTGTGATTGGGACATGGAGGGTGTTTCTTCTCAAGGCACTCTAATTGCAACTTTTGACTTGATTTATAGTTGGGATGGGTTCATGGGTCATGGGTAGACTCAAGCTAGCGGGTCCAAGGAATCTTTAGCCACTGTACACCTCATTAATAGAGAAGGGTGCATTGAGAGTGAATCGCACATTGCAGAAAAGAGGGACATTACATGTGCTTAGAAAAAGATTGGGCTACGTACTTTTTCATGGTGCCAATTGGTTTTATGATGGAACCTCAATTTTCGTCATGATATCAGAGCAAGTTATCCCACATGTGAAGCCAAACAGCCACACATGCTGCATGCGACCCAATTTGTGTTGTCCACGTGTTAGGCTTGAAAATTCATCACACTTGAGGGGGCATGTTGAGAGTGAATCCTACATCAAGGAAAGGAGGGATCTTGCATGTGCTTATAAGATATTAGGCTACTCCCTATATTGCTAATTAATTTTATAGTGGAATCTCAACTTTCTTCACGTGAAAGGTAAAAAGAAGTATGTAAATAGCACTACTCAATAAAAAAGTTGAAACTTGAAACACATCACTAACCCCAAATTAAAGTTAACATCACAATTATGTGATTAGATATAGTCCACTAAAACAACATGGCACGATGAGAAAGGACCATCATATCTATATAACCTGTATTTTTTTAATTCTCCTGCAATAATCTTAATTGTACATGCATTGAGTGTTAAAACTAGGCAAGCTAGTGATTTCGCAATCATGGTAATATCATCTTGGAGTTTTTATATATAATTTTATTAAAAATTCAAGTGCTTTATGTATATTTGCTTAACAATGTTTATATTTTCATAACAATGTTATATATATGCAAAGGAAATGAAAGTATTTCTCTTTGTGTGAGAGGTTTTTTCACTTTGTGTGAGTAATTTCACAAATCGTCTGGCCGCCGGTGTCACAGCCCGTCCCGAAGATGTGTATTATTTTATTCTTGATGATGTGAAATGACGGAAATACCCATGGACGTCAAATTGTGTGATGTGGTCTAAGTGTTATGTATGGATCACTATTCTCAAATCCTAATTGTTTTGGACCAATTAGGATTAGGTATATTGTGTATTTTGGGTTGTTGACCAATTCTAGACCACACACACACATCCACATCACCTTCTCTCTCTCACTCCCGTACTCTCCCTCTCGGTTCACCCTCTCTCTCTCCCTTCTCGTACGGACAACTCCCAAACTCCAGTTACCATTTACAGATCGAGGGATTTAAAGTCACCATTGTCTTCCTGGTAACTCCACGAGTCGAATGGTACCCTTAGTTCGAGGAGAAGTTCACAGGAACTCGAGGAGCTAGAAGCTTTGGTGAGAGGTACAGTACCTTGACTTTGATCGTGGTTGTTTTAACGTGTTTTAATGGTTAAGAAAGGTTCTAAACAACTTTATCTAAGTTTTTGAGAAGTTTCGAGGTGTTTTGGACATTGAAAACCCTAGAAACCATAACACCAATCTTGAGTACTGTGCATGCACTAATTAATGCGTGGTTTTTAGGAGTTTTTAAGCTCATAGGGAGCTTTAGGAGGTCCTAAGGAGGCTCGGAGTGGATCTTTGGTGAAAATTGGACGTCATAAAGCCCAGGTTCGAGGAGTTGCAGAGGTCACTGGATTTTCAAGCTTGCTCCGACGTGATTTAGTGAGATTTGAGGCTTCAAATAGGTATAACATGATTCTATGAACTCTAAGCTTCATTTTGGTAGTAATTTCGTAGGAAATGGTTGAGAAACGAGCGAGATTAGTGAGTTTAAAGATTTTCCCAGTTTCCGGCGACGGCGACAGTCACCGGAGTCTGAGGTTGAAGACAACGGAATATTTCGTCAATTCTGACGAAATATTCTGACGCCGTCAGTTAAAGGTAACGGAATCTGTTAGGTTTTAACAGAATATTCCCTAACGGTGGTTAGGGAATCGGTCAGGTTTGGCCGCGCATGGGAGCGCGTTTTGCCGTGCCTTTGCTGGCGCGTGGCGGCGCGTGAGCCACTGAAAATTTATTCTAAAAATATCACGATGTTCGTGAGGTTGTGTAGGTCACTATGGTATATTCATATACCAATTTTGAGCAATGTATGAAAAGTTATTAGCTAGTTTTGCCTATGTGCTTTAAAATAACGTTTTTATAGTTAATTCGCATATAGGTGAGACTTATCCCGAGGACAAGCGTATCCACGGGCGACTCGGGGGTTACGACCCGTCGACATATCAGTGAGTGGGCTTTTGTTTTCAGTAAATATTTATATACTTGATATATTTCCCAGAAATGCATTTTTTAAGGAATGTATGCTTAGAAATAATATGCCAAATGCTTCTATATTTTGAATATGCATTGCATGGTTGCATATATATATGAATGTGGTGCTGTGGAGGCACATGTGAGTTCAGGTAAGTTATGTTTGGTTGTGTGAATCATCGATGATGTGATATGTGATATGTGATATGTGATTAAGTAATGTTGAGCTCGTAAAGCTGCACCTAGGGTGATTATGAATTAGCCAGAGATATGAAGTACATGCCTGTTTATTTACGTCACCTCCAACACTATATGCTCATAGTGGATCCAACTTAAGTGCACAGTCTTGTCGTACAGACCTTATTAATGGTTCTGACTCATAGGTGACTAGCGATTTATCGCCCGACTATTATGAAAAAAATAGAGTTGAGCATAATTATATTACACCCAACCTTGTCGTACAGACCATGTCTAGGGGTTTCAACTTATGTGCAGTACATTGCCGTTGTCGTATAGGTCATAGTAGTGACTCCAGCTAGATTGAGTTTGAGCTATGAATTCAACCGTACAGACTACCACAGAAGTTCCGGCTAACATATCATATTTCTCTGAAATTATTATTACCTGGATTGTTTACTTTGTTACATTTTGGCATGGCATACATATGAATATGATTATGTGAAGCATGAACTGAATTGATATGTTTTCAGATATATATATATATATATATATGTATATATGTATGTATATGCTTATATCTTGATTCTGGGAAAATAATACATGTTTTACAGCAAGGGGTTAGTATATTGATAAATGAAATGTTTTTGTAAACATTTGTTTTTGCCCACTCACGTTTTCTATTTTGCGCCCTCCAGGTTCTAAGTAAGCTTGCTGTTGGTGGCTCGAGATCGTCGGCAGTTCTGACCTATTGAATAATAGTAGGACATTTCTGGTACTGTGTAACTAGTAATTGTCCTACTGGACTGCACCTAGACTTTTTATGCTCTGATTAAGAGTGTTTACGGTTGTAACTAACTCTTATCACTCCTTGCTAGTAGTGCACTATATTAATGTGGTTTTTAATTATTCATATATTTGCTATCTTTATCGCTTCCACACTGTGCACATGGCTACGTCACTCTCACTTGACGGCCAGCATGCCTTAACCTCGGTCGAGATGTGTCAGTTTGGTATCAGAGCCTAGGTTTAGCAGTCTTGTATAATTCTTGAATGTTCTAATCCTTGTGATGTCTTATGTCAGAACTATGCCACCTCGTAGAGAGCCCTGTCAACCAGCTGAATCTAGTTTCCCTGATATTGCTCAATTTGGGGAAGCTATAGTTTCTGCCATTTAGACATCATTCCGTACTCCCTAGAGGACACCTCTTGAGACAGTCTATAATATGAAGTTGACTCACTTCATAGGTAATGAAGGTCATGACGGGGCAGAAAAATGGTTAAATCATGTAGAGAAGACCTTTCAGGTGATGCAGAGTTAAAGGAATCTTCCTCCTGATAAGTGGGTCGAGACGACTACCTAGTTTTGGGAGAACAGCCTGCATCTTGGTGGAGACATGAGTCTTACGATATGACCCCAGAAGAGATTATGGACTGGGGAGTGTTTAAGGAGCGGTTTCAGAAAATGTTCATTCCTCCTGCGTATATTGATCTTAAGAAACAAGAGTTTACTCATTTGAGGCAAGGAAAGATGTCTGCTAATGAGTATTACAGGATGTTTACTGATCTGTCGAGATATGATCTGGAGGTTGCTACTAATTCGGTAGAGATGCTTCGCCGTTTCAGTTTGGGTACTAAGAAGAAATGGCGTTCCATAGCGACATCGACTCACTGTGCCTTTTACCAGGAGTTTTATGAGATTCTATTGAGGATTGAGGCCTCAGAGAACATGCCTAATAAAAGTGAGGATGAAGAGGGAAAAAATGGGGGTCAGAGGCGAAATGACAAAGGAAAAGGGCAAGCATTTCAGGGACCCCGCAAAACTCGGAACTTTAAGAGGAGTGGTGGCATTTCCAGCTCTTCTAGCGGGGGATTGAGTACTAATATGCAGAGGAGAGGTGGTAGATTCACTGGAGGTCCGAGGTTCCAGAGACAGAGAGATTTTGGTGGTTCAGGTGGATCTGATGCTCCCTTATGCCGCAGGTGTAATAATGGGTATTTTGGGGAATGTAGGAGAGGCAGCAATGGATGTTTTACTTGTGGACAAATAGCTCATAGGGCTGCCCAATGCCCTCAGGGTTAGCAGAGACCCCAGCAGCCTTCCTTCCCACCACCTGCACCTACCCAGCACGCTTCAAGATCTAGTGGTTATACTCAAACTGGACGAGGAGGTGCCTACCACTACCAGGGCGACGCCGTTCCCTACACCTCAGGACATCAGCAGCAGTATTCTCAAGATCCTCAGTATCAGAGTGGGTACCCTCAATACCAAGGAGGATCTATCTCTTATCAGCCTCATTCAGCGAGAGGATCTCAGTGGTACTAAGGGGGACAGCCCAAGCAGGAAGAGATTGTTGCTAGTAGTGTAGGATCTTCGAGGCAGTTGGGTCAGCAGAGGTAGGGACGTGGTATTCATACCAACAGAGGTCGCAGTGGATGACAGCAGAGTCAGGGGCGTATCCACAACATGTCACTGCAAGATGCCTAGAATAATCCAGATTTAATCATGGGTATGTTAAATATTCTTGGTCATTTTGCTAGAGTATTGATTGATTGTGGTGCTACATATTCTGTTATTTCTCATTCATTTGCTCAAGTGACACAACCTCATCCTACACCTCTAGGATATGATTTAGAATTTTCTATGCCTATAGGGGATAGCTATTTTGTGGATCGAGTATATCCATGATGTCCAGTGATAGTAGAGGGTATTATTATGCCGTTGGATATTATGGATTTTGATGTGATTTTGGGCACTGATTGGTTGCATTATAATTGTGCCAAGATAGATTGTTATGGGAAGACAGTCACATCTCATTGTCATGGATTACCTGAAGTTACATTTGTAGGAGAGCCTAGTAGGGTGAGGCATGGTATTATTTCAGCCATGAAAGCAAAGAGATTGTTGTCAAAAGGTTGTCAGGGATATTTGGCTCATGTAGTGTTGAATGATGATGCTCCTATTAGTGTGGAGGATGTTTGTATGGTCAGATATTTTCCGGATGTATTCCCTGAGGATTTGCCTGGGTTGCCGCCAGATAGAGAGATGGAGTTTGTTATTGATCTGCTTCCAGGTACGAATCCTATATCCTTGACTCCTTACAGAATAACTCCTACTGAATTAAGAGAATTGAAAGTGCAGTTGCAAGAGTTAGTGGATAATGGTTTTATTCAGCCTAGTACTTCATCTTGGGGAGTTCCAGTTTTATTTGTGAGGAAGAAAGATGAGACTTTAAGGCTGTGGATTGATTACAGGCAATTAAATCGGGTAACCATTAAGAACCGTTATCCATTGCCTCGTATAGATGATTTATTTGATCAACTCAGAGGTGCTTGCGTATTTTCTAAGATTGACTTGAGGTCGGGATACTATCAGTTGAAGATTAAAATGAAGATGTCCCTAAAACCGCATTTAGGACTCGATATGGTCATTATGAGTTTCTTGTGACGCGATTTGGGTTAACTAATTCACCAACAGCTTTTATGGATTAGATGAATCGAGTATTCCAGCCATATTTGGATAGGTTTGTTATTGTCTTCATTGACGATATTCTGGTATACTCTAAGTCTAAGGCTGAGCATGCTAGACATTTGAAGTTGGTGTTGAGCAATTTGAGGGAACACTAACTATATGCTAAGTTTAGCAAATGTAAATTCTGGTTGAATCAAGTGGCATTTTTGGGACATGTCATTTCTGCTCAGAAAGTGGCAGCTGTGGAGAATTGGGAGCAACCTCGAACCGTCACTGAGGTACGAAGTTTTCTCGGCTTAGCAGGCTATTATAGACGATTCGTTAATGATTTTTCAGTGATTGCTCTACCACTGATGAGGTTGACTCGAAAGGATGTTAAGTTTGAGTGAGATAATAAATGTGAGCAAAGTTTCCAGTAGCTGAAGTACTATCTTACTCATGCACCTGTTCTAGCGCTTCCAGATGATAGCGGTAATTATGAGATCTATAATGATGCTTTTCTGAATGGTTTGGGTTGTGTATTGATGCAACATGGTAGGGTAATAGCTTATGCTTCGAGACAGTTGAAACCTCATGAGAAGAATTACCCTACGCATGATTTGGAGTTAGCAGCTATCATCTTTGCCTTGAAGATTTGGAGACATTATCTTTATGGTGAGAAATGTAAGATCTTCACGGATCATAAAAGTCTCCAGTATCTGTTTACTCAGAGAGACCTTAATCTTCAGCAGCGGAGGTGGATTGAGTTGCTTAGTGACTACGATTGCACGATTAAGTATTATCCTGGTTGTGCAAATGCAGTGGCAGATGCACTGAGTAGAAAAACTCCAGCCAGACTTAATGCCATTTATGATTATCATGTTCCTCTTTTAGCAGATTTGAGGTCCACTAGAGTGGAGCTAGGAGTGGAAGATCGAGGAGAAGCCTTGCTTGCTAATTTCCAGGTTAGGCCAATTTTAATTGATCGTGTGCTTGAGGCTCAAATGATTGATGAGGAGACTCAGGAAATAATTCAAGCAAGGCATCAAGGTAAAAAGAAAGATTTCGAGATTCGAGAAACTGATGGTATGCTTATGCAGGAAAACAGAATGTATGTGCTGAACAATGCAGAGTTAAAGAAAGAAATTTTGGATGAAGCACATATATCGGCATATGCGATGCATCCATGAGGCACTAAGATGTATCATACCATTAGACCATTTTATTATTGGCCAGGTATGAAAAGAGAAATTGCCGAATATGTGAGTAGGTGTGCCATTTGCCAACAGGTTAAAGCTGAAAGAAAGAAACTGTTTGGGTTGATGCAGCCACTTCCCGTTCCACAGTGGAAATGGGAAAATATTACTATGGATTTTGTGTCCAAGCTTCCTCGCACATAGAATGGTTATGACGGCATTTGGGTGGTAGTTGATCGGCTTACGAAGTCAGCGCATTGTATTCCAGTAAGGGAGAAGTATTCGTTAAGCCGATTAGCTAAGTTATTTATATCACATATTATGAAGTATCATGGTGTGCCAGTTAATATTATCTTGGATCAGGATCCCAGATTTACTTCCAAGTTCTGGATAGCATTCTAGGAAGCTCTTGGTACGAGATTGCTTTATAGTACGACATATCATCCTCAGACAGATGGACAATCTGAGAGGGCCATTTAGACATTAGAGGATATGTTGAGATCTTCAGTGCTGCAGTTTGGAGATAGTTGGCATGATTGTTTGGATTTGATGGAATTCGCCTACAACAACAGTTATCATTCGAGCATTGGTATGGCACCATTTGAAGCACTTTATAGGAAATCTTGTCGTACGTCTCTATGTTGGTCAGAGGTTGGCGAAAGAGTTTTAGTGGGCCCTGAGATTGTGGACGTGACTACTCAAAATGTTCAAGTAATTAAGTTTAACCTGAAAGCGGCCCAAGATCGACAAAAGAGCTTAGTAGACAAACATGCCACTGATCGGAAGTATGATGTAAGTGATTGGGTATTCCTGAAGCTATCACCTTGGAGAGGTGTTGTACGATTTGGAAAGAAATGAAAATTGAGTCCTAGGTACATTGGACCATATTTGATCACCAAACGAGTCGGTGAGGTTGCTTACAGGCTTGAGTTGCCTCCAGAGTTGTCCAAGGTACACGATGTATTTCATGTTTCGATGTTTCGACATTATGTTTCAGATCTTTCACATGTGATTCCCCCTCAACCCTTGGAAATCAATTCGGACTTGACTTATGATGAGGAGCCAGTGACTCAGTCGGATTGGAAGGATAAAGAACTGAGGAACAAGACAGTTTGTTTGGTAAAAGTGTTATAGAGAAATCATTCAGTAGAAGAAGCTACTTGGGAGACAGATGATCGAATGAGAGAGATGTATCCACGCTTGTTTTATGATTATTAGTGAATGTATTGGTTGTATGTAATTTCGAGGATGAAATTTTATAAGGTGGGGAGATTGTCACAGCATGTCCCGGAAAAGTGTATTATTTTATTCTTGATGATGTGAAATGACGGAAATACCCATGGACGTCAAATTGTGTGATGTGGTCTAAGTGTTGTGTATGGATCACTATTCTCAAATCCTAATTGTTTTGGACCAATTAGGATTAGGTATATTGTGTATTTTGGGTTGTTGACCAATTCTAGACCACACACACACATCCACATCACCTTCTCTCTCTTACTCCCATACTCTCCTTTTCGGTTCTCTCTCTCTCTCTCTTCTCGTACAGCCAACTCCCAAACTCCAGTTACCATTTACAGATCGAGGGATTTAAAGTCACCATCGTCTTCTTGGTAACTTCACGAGTCGAATGGTACCCTTAGTTCGAGGAGAAGTTCACAGGAACTCGAGGAGCTAGAAGCTCCGGTGTGAGGTACAGTACCTTGACTTTGATCGTGGTTATTTTAACGTGTTTTAATGATTAAGAAAGGTTCTAAACAACTTTATCTAAGTTTTTGAGAAGTGGTGTTTTGGACGTTGAAAACCCGAGAAACCATAACCCCGATCTTGAGTATTATGCATGCACTAATTAATGCGTGGTTTTTAGGAGTTTTAAGCTCATAGGGAGCTTTAGGAGGTCCTAAGAAGGCTCGGAGTGGATTGTTGGTGAAAATTGGACGTCATAAAGCCCAGGTTCGAGGAGTTGCAGAGGTCACCGGATTTTCAAGCTTGCTCCGACGTGATTTCATGAGATTTAATGCTTTAAATAGGTATAACGTGATTCTATGAACTTTAAGCTTCATTTTGGTAGTAATTTCGTAGGAAATGGTTGAGAAATGAGCGAGATTAGTGAGTTTAAAGATTTTCCCAGTTTTCGGCGACGGCGACGGTCGCTGGAGTCTGAGGTTGAAGACAACGGAATATTCTGTCAATTCTGACGGAATATTATGACGCTGTCGATTAAAGGTAACGGAATCTGTTAGGTTTTAACAGAATATTCCCTAACTGTGGTTAGGGAATCCGTCAGGTTTGACTGCGCGTGGGGGCGCGTTTTTCCGTGCCTTTGCCGGCGCGTGGCGGCGCGTGAGCCACTGAAAAATTATTCTAAAAATTTCACGATGTTCGTGAGGTTGTGTAGGTCACTGTGGTATATTTATATACCCATTTTGAGCAATGTATGAGAAGTTATTGGCTAGTTTTGCCTATGTGCTTTAAAATAACGTTTTTATAGTTAATTCGCTTATAGGTGAGACTTATCGTGAGGACGAGCGTATCCACAGGCGACTCGGGAGTTACGACCCGTCGACATATCAATGAGTGGGCTTTTGTTTTCAGTAAATATTTATATACTTGATATATTTCCCAGAAATGCATTTTTTTTAAGGAAAGTATGCTTAGAAATAATATGCCAAATGCTTCTATATTTTGAATATGCATTGCATGGTTGCATATATATATATATATATATGAATGTGGTGTTGTGGAGGCACATGTGAGTTCAGGTAAGTTATGTTTGGTTGTGTGAATCATCGATGATGTGATATGTGATATGTGAATAATAGTAGGACATTTCTGGTACTGTGTAAGTAAGTTTGCTGTTGGTGGCTCGAGATCGTCGACAGTTCTAACCTATTGAATAATAGTAAGACATTTCTAGTACTGTGTAACTAGTACTCGTCCTACTGGACTACACCTAAACTTTTTATGCTCTGATTATGAGTGTTTACGGTTGTAACTAACTCCTATCACTCCCTGCTAGTAGTGCACTAAATTAATGTGGTTTTTAATTATTCATACATTTGCTATCTTTATCACTTCCGCACTGTGCACATGGCTAGCATGCCTTGACCTCGATCAGGGTGTGTCAGACGGCTCTAGTGGTGCCCAGGACCGGTGGTAGCCCCTTTCCCTTTTCTTCTTCCTATTTTTCTCCTATGTTGTTCTTTGTTTTCCCGCCCATTTTTTCTTGTTATCCACCTTCTGGTGCCTCTGATTTAACCGATCTTTGCCCCGAATCGGAGTGTTTCTTTTCCAATAACTTTTTTTTTTCTTCCTGCTATCTTTCCACCTCCATGAAACTACTCAAACCATTTTCTTTCTCTTCGACTTGGCTTCGCCCTTTCTCCATTCCACTGTTGCTTTGATATGCAACCATTTCGTTCCATCGTGTTTCACGACATTATCTAAATATGTGTAGAGCTTCGACTTAGGTGATCACATCACCAACTTCCATGTTGTTAACGCTCAAAATTTGCAGGTTATACCCTGACAAATCCAAGTGCATACTCACAGATTATGGATGAAACAATCAAAGATACTAAGCACTTGGTGGGCTTGGAGTATAAACTGTAAAATACTGGGCTAAACATGAACACAAAGATATATAGTGGTCACCCATAAACGGGGTTACATCCACTTTAGCCAGTCTATATATTTGCTGATATTACATACAAAGTGGCTCAAAACCCTTAGTTAGCCTGGCAAATGCCCCTATTTCACCCTAACTTTGCCAACCCTTTCTCTCTCTGCCTCACTCTCTTAAATAAGCAAATAACCACATTTCTAATGTTTGGTCTCGAAGAGAAGGTGATGTGGCTTCCTCCTATCCAACCAATAAATATCTAGTCTAATAAATATCTTGCCTTGGTCGATGTGCCTTCATTTAATAGTAGTCTAGCTGTAGGGCTTCTTGAGAAACGGTCGTCTGTAGAGTATCATCCTGGTGGTCTACCTAGCGCTTCATGTTGAGCATTACATGCCAAGCGCTACTCTGGTCCGTTAGTCAATTATTTGGCGATTAAGTGATAATTGCACATTCAGTGTGCGGCCCTCTCTAAGTGATGTGAGCCGAACGACCTGCTCAGCTCAGTTACCTAATTTTGGTCGACCGAGTATCGCTCCCTTCACCTCTACATCCTGTCATAGACTCTGACATTGACTGGTGGTGATTGTCACATGTCATGAGTTGACGGTTGAGTAGGCATGTTCCTTGAGGGTTGTACTATAAAGTTATTAGTCCGCCCATGTCCTCTTGTTGGTCGGAAAGTACTTTATGCAATCTAGTCAAGCTATTGGCGGTCTACTATTGTGCTCGGCAAGATTCATTTCTACCCTCGTGGGCCTTTGGGGTATTCCTTCTATCTTTGGGCCTTGGTCTTCTTCTTTCCCTGAGCCTTAGATAAACATTCTCTTGAGCCTGTTTTTCATTGGGATCGGAAAATGATCTTTTATTAACACATGTGTGTGTCGATCTCGACACTACTGCTGTGGAGCCAAAAATAATCACAAGGCGACACGTGGATTCTTGGGTAAAAGAGGACAAAAATACCCTTGAGGCATACTGGGATTCCTACGCTCGAGCAGCGGGCAATCATCCCTAAACCAAGTCAAAAGTGCCCAAAATAGGTAACAATTTAAAGCCTATTTCATCAAATCCTTTCTATAAGGTAATTCCTAAAACCTAATTTATTATATATATTTTGTATTCCATTATTTAGCTAATCAATTAGCTAAATGATATTTTCCTTTCATATTCCCTAAAAATTGATTAATTAAGGGATTAATTACCTAATCAATCCCTTAATTATCAATTAAAACACCCATTCACACCTAAAACTACTAAGAGGCCGGCCACCTCCCTTTTCCTAACCTTTTTCACTTTTCTCCATTTTATTACCCCATTTATACAAATAATCAATTTTGTAACTCCTAATTAAACCTAAATTAAACCCAAAAAACCCTAGCCACCTCCTATCCCTATAAATATACTCTCATTCTCACAAAAAAAGCCAATTCCAACACTTTGGCAAAAATCTCAAAATTCTCTAAACACTCTTTCTCTCTAAATTCTAATTTTGGCATCGGAGGTTCTTCGGCCAAAGCCCCCCCATTCATCGTGGGCGCTCGAGGCTCTTGGCCTTAACCTAAGGTGTTAATTGTTTTGTAGGTGCAAAATTGTCCAAGATCAAGGAGGAAGAAATTTGCATCCACAAATTGGTGCTTTCATTGAGAGTTGAAATCCATACTCGTAGAAGACTCTTGCATAAAAAGGTTTTTTCTTTATTTTCTAGTCCATTTGAATATTTTTCATACGTTCTTATTATTAGAATTTTTTACTTGCAAAGGTTATTTGATAAAACGTATAAGCAAAATATAATGGCTAGAAATTTAGAAAATTCCACAAGTGAAAATTCTAATGTTCAAGAAATGGGATTGCGGAGATCCATGAGGCTAAATGCGATAATAAGTGGAGCAGCACCACCACCACGAGTTTCCACCATGGGAACCACCACGGTGGCTACCTCGGTAGCCACCCGTGGCGAGGTCCATGGTGCCTTCACCACGGCCCGAGCAGTGCCATCCAAGGCTCACGGCACCAAGGCCACGGCCCAAGTCGTGCCATCCAAGTTTGCACGGGCCCGGGCCCAAGCCTCGCATTCGCATGCATCACATACTAAGCAGCCTGCTCCTGCCAAGCAACCTGCTCTCGCCAAGCAACCTGCTCTCGCGGCCCAGCCTGCTCCTGCCAAGCAGCCTGCTCTCGTGACCCAACCTGCTCCCAACGAGTAACCCACTCCCGTGGTCCAGCCTGCTCCCAACGAGCAGCCCACTCCCGTGGTCCAGCCTGCTTCCGTCAAGCAGCCCACTCCCGTGGCCCAGCCTTCTTCTGCCAAGCAACTTGCTCTCGTGACCCAGCCTGCTTCTGACGAGCAACCCACTCCCGTGGTCCAGCCTGTTTCCGTTGAGCAGCCCACTCCTGTGGCCCAGCCTGCTTCCGTCGAGCAGCCTACTCCCGTGGCCCAACCTGCTCTTATGACCCAGCCTGCTTCCGACGAGCAGCCCACTCCCGTGGTCCAGCCTGCTTCCGTCGAGCAGCCTACTCCCATGGCCCAGCCTGCTCCTGCTAAGCAACCTGCTCTCGTGACGCAGCCTGTTTCCGTCGAGCAGCCCACTCTTGTGGCCCAGCCTGCTCCTGCCAAGTAACCTGCTCTCGTGACGCAGCCTTCTTCTGACGAGCAGCCCACTCTCATGGTTCAGCCTATTTCTGTCGAGCAGCCCACTCTCACGGCCCATCCTGCTCCAGTGGCTTTCCAAGCAGCCCAAGTCGGCCCAAGACTATCTCAACCATCCGGACCTACCATCGAGCCGGGGGAATTCTCACCATATTTTTTCACGGATTTGACATTTCCCAACTCAAATCTCGCGCTCGGAGTTTACCACCCTTCCACTGCCCAATGAGGCGCATTCCTTCCAAGCTCTTCCAATCCAAATGGCGAACAACACTTGTCTCGACAAGTCATAGAGTTGACGAGCGCCCTTGCACAACAGACAACCTTGGTGAATCAACTTTTGCAATGCATCGGGATCCAACGTGCCCCGGACGAGGTATCCCGAAGTAGGACAAAGGCAGACAGACCTTTCCAGCAGCGTCCCGTCAAGCAGCCACTCGACCAGCCACGAGCTGAACGTTTGGGCAGTGTACATTCCCGTCTTAGCGCGCAGAGGAGCATGCACTCTCGACTAGGCCCACGGATGAGCATACATTCACGGTTGGGGTCATACTCCGATAGTCAACATGAGCAACCTTTCGGGCAAAGTGTCCATTCGCGGCTAAGCCCACAATGAGCATCCTCCACCTCACATCAGAGTAGGCAGCACGACGGACGGAGAGAAGCAGTCGCTCAATCCCGCTCAAGTTCAACCAGCAGCCTGCGAAGAACTTGCTCGCTTGCTAGGAACGCACCACATGCACTGCATTCACGACATAGACGAGCCAAACACATGGAAGAGCAGCCTAGATCAGCAAGTCATGGCTGGGGGCAGCCGAGAGCTCCGCTACCCCAACAAAGGCAAATTCAGGAAGAAGTAGAGAGACTATTAACCAAGCGATTGCATGATTTCCAACGCAACGAGGTCACCGACGAGGCACTACGACGGAACATGACCAACATAAGCAGGTCACCCTTCACGGACGAGATCGAGCAGGCAGAGCCTCCACGCGAGTTCAACATGCCACATTTCACATCTTTCAAAGGGGATGAAAACCCGGAGAGACACTTAAAGCGCTACCGAACTGCAATGATCCTTTATCGAAACAACGATGATCTCATGTGCAAGATATTCGCCACCACTCTAAAAGGCGAGGCGCAAGATTGGTTCTACACCCTGCCGCCACAATCCATCTGGAATTTTTACGAACTTTCTTTGGTTTTCACCAAAGAATATTCATCTTATCGCTCGATCAAAAAGAAGTCTGACCATTTGTTCGACGTCAAGAAGAACCCAAAGGAGTCGCTTCATGACTATGTGAGGAGGTTCAAAGTAGAGAAGGTAAAAATAGGTGGATGCAACGACTCGATAGCTAGAGCAGCCTTCCAAAAAGGACTTCCAGCAAACCACCCGCTATTCGGAAAATTGATCATGAAAGAAGATTTAACTCTGGCAGACTCTTTTGCGTTGGCAGAGAGCATGCACTTTGGGATGAGGCTCGCCAATGCACATTCAAGGACTTGAAGAAGTACCCGACATCACCTCCCTAGAAGCAGCGGAGGACTTATTCGCATGTTTGACGGTATCTAAAGTAGTAATAAGCTCTACCATCATGCGAGAAGAGATGGGGGCCCGACTACCTGTATTCTACAGTTCAAAAGCTCTCCTCGATGCTATTAAAAATTCAAAAGCTAACTTTGGCGATAATTGTTGTAACCCAAAAGCTTAAGTTTTACCTTCAAACGCAAGCAGTCATCATCATGACGCACTATTCCGTCGAATCCAAACCGACGACGATAAAGGCGTAGACCCTGGTAGATGCAAAGTTTTCTGACGAACGTAACAACTCGACTCAACGACGCCCCGAAGGCAGCCGATCACACTTTAGCCACACCTGCTCCCTCAATGGAGATTTCTGGCGTTTGCATGTCGACAGCGCATCCAACTACGAAGGCTCGTGAGCAGCCATGGTTCTTGCCACCCCAGACGTTTCAATGCTCAAGCAGGCGATCACTCTAAGCTTCAAAGCATCTAACAACAAAGCAGAGTACGAAGCCCCACTAGCAGGCCTTCGAATGACAAAAGACTTGGTGGTGAAAAAGCTTTCCATTCATTCAGAGTCCTAGCTAATCACTAGCCAGACTACCAGGGGCAAAGGCATGATGATCATGGTAACCGACTACTTCACCAAATAAGTAGAAGCAGAGCCCATAACGATCATGGTTCAGACGGACATAGAGCGCTTCATATGAAGAAGTATCATTTGCCGATTTGGCATCCCTTAATCCATTGTCACTGACAACGGCCCGCAATTCGTGGGCAAAGATTTGGCGAAGTTCTTCCAAAAATATGGCATCAAGCAGCACATGTCTACGCTAAGATATCCTCAAGGCAATAGGCGGGCCAAAGCATCCACTAAGATGACCATCGACTGCCACAAGAAATGCCCCACCAATAAGAAAAGAAAATGGCCAGACAAACTCCAAGGATGTCTATAGGCATATCGCACAACCAAAAGATGAGCAACCGAAAGGAGATGGCCACAAGCTTAAATCTGGCAGAAGAGAGGCACGAACAGACTATCACTCGCATTGCAGCCTACCAGCATCAACTCCTCTCCAGCTACAACAAAAGGGCCAAGATCCGGCAGTTCCAGCCCGGAGATCTGGTCATAAGAAAAACCTTCATCACTGCCAGCAGAAAAGGCTCCAAAAATATGGATCCCATTTGGGAAAGTCCGTACAAGATCAGCAGAGTAGGTGGCAAGAACAATTACACCCTCACCACCATAAAACGACAAAAAGATAGAAAAACAGTGGAACGCCTACAATATGAGGAAGTACCATGTGTGACCTCTCGCTACATCAAAGCCCGAAGACTCAAGCAGCTCAACGGGCAATACCTCACCAACCGAGGATTTTCCAGTTGTTATGCAGTTCTTACCTTACATCTAAGTTCTCGTTCGTTTAACTCGTTTTTCAATAAGGAATTCAGAAGTAATCACGACTTGGCTTGGCTGCATGCTTACAACAACTGATCACTCCTGCACTTCAAAAGAAGACCGCGCCCTTCTTAGGGACTTACCGCAGGAATTGCGCCCTCCGATGGACCAACCATGCTCTCCAGTGCGAGAGGCTAAACTAATTGCTCTCCAACACGAGAGGGTAAACCAATTCCCCGACACCTACATGGGTCAGCTCTCCAAGAACAGGAGGATAAACTCTACACTCCGAATATTCTGACGTGGATGAGCCGAGCTGCCCTAGTATAACTAGATGCACGATGGCTTGACCTGGGATTCCTAGAAGTAGCCACAATGGTCTTTTTCAGGGCTTAGCTAACTGAAGGATTTTGGGTCTCTTGGCCTAATCCGTGGGGAACCGGGCCCTAGAGACGGAGATGGCACATTACGCAGTACATCCGATGGACGGCTGCCCTGGAATCCTAAAGCTGCTACTGAGTGCACTAAGGTAGCCTACAGATTCCGGAAGACTGCCTACGGCTTGCCATTCGAGCAGTAAAGCCGCATTAGACTTATACAACCACACATTCTTGTGAAAGGTTAAACAAGCTAGCACGCATATACGAAGTTTTATCCACTGCCGACATGTTACGTAGTCGATAAGCTTCACCTCTGCCAAGCGCGGAACAACCTACACCAAGTCCTAAAGTGTTGTGATACTTGCTATGCAACCTACGAAATTGGAGAAAGTCAAGGTTAACAGCCTAGTGGTTACGCGGACTTGTCTGCTTCTGTAAGTAAGGCATCCGGCTGCCAACCTAATGGCTAACAACTTTGCAAAGTTCTACACCGACACATACGGCTACATAGGCTACACGAGCTTGTCTGCTTATAAAAAAGTAGCATGCTTGCCACTGGTCTATCAAGTCTAAAGGTTAGGGCATGAACAAAAGAAGCAAAAATGAAGAAAAGCTAAGGAAAACATGTTTATAAACGACTAGCAAAGGCCGAAGGAGTTCAAGCAAAACAAGAGCTACAAGGAAAAACAAAGAAAATCTTAAAGGCTACCTAGATGACTACACTTTAGCAGCCTGGACATCCCACGACTATTCGGTCGCCACACCTTCAGCAGCCGCGAAGCTCTCAGCAGCGGCATCACCCCCGACTGCTCCAGCCTGGGCACCAACTTCTCCAACTACTTCACCAATACCAATATGGACGCGCTGCAGCTCATCCACTTCTTTCTTCAAACTTTCGTTGATTTTCAGTACACCTTGAAGTTCCAACATTTAGGGTTCAAGCCTATCGACGATTCTCTTGAAGTGGATCACTTGATTATAAGCAGCAATCAACTTTTCATCATTTGCATAAGCAGCGAAAGAAGTCTTTGGTTTTTTCTCAGCCGGCATCTCTTGAACAGGCAGGGAAGATCCCTTTTCCCACCTTCACTTGCAGCAGGATCCACAACGGTGATTGGACGAGCCAATGCATCCGCCTTGATCCTATTCACATCTTATTTTGGGAGCAGCCCACGTTTCTCCTGACGATTAGAGTTAAAGTAGCCAACGCCATTCGTGGTACCCAGCAGGGGAGTTCAACCCAACATTCCAGCAGCTCATGAGGCCCGCAACCTCTTCATTTCTCTCAATCACCTGCCTAGCTCGCGTCATGTCCAAAAGCCCAAAAAGACATGAGCCATGGGACTCGCCTAGCACTGCGCCACATCACCACAATCCGTGGCCCTAGCCATACAAGCTGCCTTTGGTTCTAGCCAAGTCGAGCAGCTTAAAGCAGTGGTCTCTGCCACAATACCTCATCGGCCCATGCCGAGCCGACTCCTGGCCCATGCCAGCCGACATGCCGCACCACCCCGACGGCTGCCCCGAGGTAGTACCATCCAAGAAGAAGACAAGGAAAATTAATTTTTTCTTACCTCAGTGCGGCATGAAGAAGACGAAGAAAGCAACGAAAGACGGTCATTTGCACGGGCAAGATGTAGAAAATTGCTAGAGGAGGGGGAACAAATATCCTCTAAGCTATCTCTCTCTTGTAGGGTAGAATAAATCGCTCTCCAAAGTTGATTTAATAACCCACTTAAGGTGGACTTAAATAGGCTTTGAGAGAAATTTATTTCCCTTTCCTATAAGGATCTAATTTCCTATTAAAGAGAGAATCTACATCAAAATAGGAAGCAGTCCCACGTTTCCTAAAGCAAGATGATCTCTACACCTGCTGCCCTTTCCTACGAGCAGCCCAACAGGTGTGGGGGCATTTGTGGAGCCAAAAATTATCACAAGGCGACACGTGGATTCTTGGGTAAAAGAGGACAAAAACACCCTTGAGGCATACTGGGATTCCTACGCGCGAGCAGCGGGCAATCATCCCTAAACCAAGTCAAAAGTGCCCAAATAGGTAACAATTTAAAGCCTATTTCATCAAATCCTTTCTATAAGGTAATTCCTAAAACCTAATTTATTCTATATATTTTGTATTCCATTATTTAGCTAATCAATTAGCTAAATGATATTTTCCTTTCATATTCCCTAAAAATTGATTAATTAAGGGATTAATTATCTAATCAATCCCTTAATTATCAATTAAAACACCCATTCACACCTAAAACTACTAAGAAGCCGGCCACCTCCCTTTTCCTAACCTTTTTCACTTTTCTCCATTTTATTACCCCATTTATACAAATAATCAATTTTGTAACTCCTAATTAAACCTAAATTAAACCCAAAAAACCCTAGCCACCTCCTATCCCTATAAATATACTTTCATTCTCACCAAAAAAGCAAATTCCAACACTTTGGCAAAAATCCCAAAATTCTCTAAACACTCTTTCTCTCTAAATTCTAATTTTGGCATCGGAGGTTCTTCGGCCAATGCCCCCCCATTCATCGTGGGCGCGTGAGGCTCTTGGCCTTAACCTAAGGTGTTAATTGTTTTGTAGGTGCAAAATTGTCCAAGATCAAGGAGGAAGAAATTTGCATCCACAACTGCCTATAAGGGGTACTTTCCCACTAGCTTCTTTCCTTTTGGTTGGGTTTTATCTCCTGCGATTGCAAGGGGCTGGTTCATGGTTGGCGGCAATGCTTCGGCTATGGAAGAAGATCCAAGCATTTAGGGTTTCTTTGTGTGTTTTTCTGTATAGGGCTCTTCTTTTGTCATTGTTGTGGAGGTTCATCTTTTGTTTTGTGTTTTTTATGTATTTGAGTTTGAGCCTCTGATTGTGTGTGTATGTTATGTTGGTAATAAAATTTGTTTTATATGCAAAGGATTGAGCTTTTTTATTATTATTATTTGGAAACACTTTTTACTTTTGTTATAAATGAGGGTTTTAAACTCTGAATTATAACATACTCCTATTTATTACCGTATACTTACCCTTATCATTGACCAACCCTAGTGACTTATTAAGAATCAGTTTTTAAAGTTTGTAGATATATCTTCTATAAAATGTTCCAAAAAATAAGAGTGGCATGAAAGTTTCATGCCCTTGATGGAGAAAGAAGTAGCTTTCCTTCACGACAAGAAATATTATCTTTTTCATATATTTTTATGGAGACAAGAAAAAGTTTGAGACCCATGGGCAAACGACCTAATCATTTGGGGGAAGGATGAAGGGAAAGAAATGGGTTTTCATGGCTTTACTTTCACTATCATTTTGTGATCACCATCTCTTGAAAAGGAAGCTTTCTTGTTGATCGACGGAGACTGTTTGAAAAGGACACTGCCTTTATAGGAAAATACAAGTACTCTCCATGAAATGCATGCGATATGAGAGTGTGTGTACTATATAATTTCTATATTATTATAGGAGCTTTGTTTATAGAGATAAAAACACAAAATACATTTTATAGAATCCAATTTTAAATTATTTGAAGGAAAGACAAAAACCAAATCTTAACAAATCTTGCCCGAAAACAATCACCAAAATTTTCAAATTTCTGTTGTGTCCCCAATAGACTTGTTACCTAACCAAGCCAAAACTACAAATTGACACCATCTATAAAAACTTCAAACTGACTTTAGATCGGTAGAAATTAATTTATGCACTTCTGTAAGCTCAGCTTCACAATTAATGTACTTCTGCAATATCAGTTTCAAAATTATATATAAGATCAGTTTCAAAATCCCAACACTTCTTTAAGAAAAGTTTCAAAATTTTAGTATTTTTGCAAGATCAGTTTCAAAGTTTTTAGCACTTCTGCAAGATCAGTTTCAAACAATTTAACACTTTTGCAAGATGAATTTTTAAAATTTCAACATTTTTGCAAAATTACTTTTAAAATTTCAACATTTTGCAAGATCAATTTCAAGATTCTAGTTGTAATATCCCACATCACCCAGGGGAGTGATCCTTAAATGTATATTCTCATCCTTACCTAGCACGAGATCTTTTGGGAGCTCACTGGTTTCGGGTTCCGTAGGAACTCCAAAGTTAAGCGAGAAGGAGGCCAGAGCACTCCCAGGATGGGTGACCCACTAGGAAGTTGCTCGTGAGTTCCTAAAAACAAAACCGTGAGGGAATGGTAAGCCAAAAGCGGACAATATCATGCTACGGTGGTGGAACGGGCCTGGGAAGTGATCCGCCCCAGGCCGGGATGTGACAAATGGTATCAGAGCTAATCCCTGGCCGGAAGTGTGCCGAGGAGGACGTCGGGCACTTAAAGGGGGTGGATTGTAATATCTCACATCACCTAGGGGAGTTCCTAAAAATAAAACCGTGAGGGAATGGTAAGCCAAAAGCGGACAATATCGTGCTACGGTGGTGGAACGGACCTGGGAAATGATCCACCCCATGCCGGGATGTGACAAATGGTATTAGAGCTAATCCCTGGCCGGAAGTGTGCCGAGGAGGACATCGGGCCCCTAAGGGGGGTGGATTGTAATATCTCACATCACCTAGGGGAGTGATCCTTAAATGTATATTCTCATCCCTACCTAGCACAAGGTTGTTTGGGAGCTCACTGGCTTCAGGTTCTGTAGGAACTCCAAAGTTAAGCGAGAAGGAGGCCAGAGCATTCCCGGGATAGGTGACCCACTAGGAAGTTGCTTATGAGTTCCCAAAAACAAAACCGTGAGGGAATGGTAAGCCAAAAGCGGACAATATTGTGCTATGGTGGTGGAACGGGCCCGGGATGTGACAAATGGTATCAGAGCTAATCCCTGGCCGGAAGTGTGCCGACGAGGATGTCGGGCCCCTAAGGGGGGTGGATTGTAATATCCCACATCACCTAGGGGAGTGATCCTTAAATGTATATTCTCATCCCTACCTAGCACGAGGCTTTTTGGGAGCTCACTGGCTTCGGGTTCCGTAGGAACTCCAAAGTTAAGCGAGAATGAGGTCAGAGTACTTCCAGGATGGGTGATCCACTGGAAAGTTGCTCATGAGTTCCCAAAAACAAAACCGTGAGGGAATGGTAAGCCAAAAATGGGCCTGAGAAGTGATATGCCCCGAGCCGGGATGTGACACTAGTACTCTTATATGATTAGTTTTAAAACTTCACCACTTTTGCAATATCAGTTTCAAAATTCTAGCACTTTTTCAAGATCATTTTCAAAATTCTAACACTTCTGCAAGATCATTTCAAAATTTTCAACACTTCTGCCAAGAACAGTTTCAAAATATCAGCAATTCTGTAAATCAGTTTAAAAAATTTCAGCACTTGTGCAAGATTAGGTTCAAATTCCAACACTTCTACAATATCAGTTTTAAAATTTTTAGCACTTTTACAAAAACAGTTTCAAAATTGTAACATTTATGCAAGCTCAGTTTCAAAATTCATGCATCCTAATCATCAAAACCTCAAAAATAAAAAAAAAAATTCTAAAATAAAAACTCTAAATAAAAAATCTCAATCGTTCTCATAAATGTAGGAAACAATACAAAGAAGAAGAATAGGAGAGAAAGAAGTATAAATAAGAAGTAGGAGAGAGAGAAGTAACAAGTAGAAGAACAAGAAGAAAGAAAGAGAGAGAAACCAAAGAAAAAAAGAGGAGAAAGATAAAAAAATGAGAGAGAGAGTTAAAATAGTAAACGTAATGACAATTAAAAAAACAACCATGATGTCAATTGTCACATAGATAAATTTTGTCCTTCTATAAAATAAATAAAAAACTCTCTCCAAAATATAGTCTCATAATTTCCCTTTATGTGTAATTTCTACTAGTTTGCTGTAATTAAGTATTGTAATTAAGATTGTCTCTTGGTGCAAAAACAAATCTAGGATGATAATTTTGACAATGGAAACATCATTTACAATGTAATATAATGTGAAGGCTCAGATTATGTGTTGAAAAAACTTCTATAGCTAGGGACACATCTTAATCATATCGACTGTAATTAGTCGTCTTAGCAAATTAATTAGATTGTTAATTATTGTTAATACTGTCATCATTAAGTTGATTAATGTTCTTGTCAATATTGTTGATGACGAATCAATAGAATATGTTGTCTATTGAACGAGCTATAATGATCTGGATTTTCATTCCTTTCTATATTAAAGCTCAAGGATGCACTTATTTGCACCTCGATCATTTTCTGTTGGGTCAAATTTTCACCTGGATATATCATGTTTAACATGCTACCTAGATATATCATGTTTAACATGCTACCTAGATATATCATGTTTAACATGCTCTTACTTTGCAGATGGCGCCTTATTACTGTGAAGAAAAACAATAATGTCTATACACTTTGGTACATGTCCGATTTCCAACGATCACCCTCTTTTCTATAATAACTAACACTCCTACTTTTATAGACGAAAAGCATATTCAACTACTTACTCATTGTATGTACCATAGACACTTTTCTTTTCCTTGGTATTACCCTATGATTGCAGGACGACATATGAGAATTATCTATTTTGTCATAAGTTGGAAACCTCTTTTGCACACATATAAAAATAGCATTCTCACTTAACTAGCTTTAGCGGTACGTAACATCAGTATTACAGGTGTTTTAGCCGTTAGATTTGATTTTCATAATTTTTAAATCTTCTATTTTCATTATAACCAGTTCTTTTTTTATCATACTATTCAGTGCTATATACCATTGACGATAAATTGTGCACTGTTACCATGTTCCATATATTACTGCATTTGTCAACTGCAATATATATTGGAGGAAGAGAGAGGGTGTAACTTGCGTATCCATAGGTATAAATGTCATTTCATTATCTTTCTCATTACTTGCCTATCTCGATTAACCTATCGCACTATCTCTATCTTTCTCTTTACGTAAGACGGTAAAAGCGTTATTTTCTCTATCTTTCTCCTCATGTAAAAAAAAAAAAATTGAATAGTAAGCCTGAACTAGTGACATGAAATTTCTATCCTGGTGAGAGGGAAACAGGACGTTGAAATGGACTGGGAATATAAGGTGGATGATGTTGGGGACAATCATCCTGACGTAGCCACACGAGGACGAAGACTTACCGACTTTTGTAAGTAAGGTCGAGGTGGTACAATTAGCAACAGTATATATTCCAGCCAGCCGCCAAGGGAGAGAGAGATATATATATCATGTCGGAAGTATATCAACTTTGACGTTCTATACATGCCCTCATCCTCATGATACACGGAAGATCGATGGATGATGACCATTTACACGCTTGCATTTGCATATATAAGTATATTTAATATATGGAGTCCAACTGTCCTTGTTCCTTGAACAAACTGTAATATCTTGGTACGCGGTAGGAGAAATCTTTACATACTAACGCTCCGCAAGCGTCGCCTCTTACACGAAAAATGCATAAATTCTATGCGTATTACATGCGAGTTTCACTCATGTTTATCTTAGGTATGAGGTTGCAACGGACTATAATTCTCTTCTTTTCTCTTTTCATTCCCTTCTTTTCCCTCTTTTCATATTTTCTATTTTATCTTTCTCTTGTAAGATGTTGACGTAGTTTAACCGTCATTGTTCAAATAGGAATGAGGAAAAGGAAGAAAAAAAAAAAAGAGGAGTGAATCATACTCTTGTTGTGACACATGCTGATGTCCGTAAAGAATTTTTTTAACCTGGTAGAGTTAAATCTTATCGTACAATTGCTGTGCACATATGCCCAACTCGAAATAGACACCACACTACACTGTACGGGTTCAATTCACACATCACTTGCATACATTCACAAGTCTTTTTCTTTCCGCCCAATCAATAATTTTAAAGTCATGTTATACGCAACATACCAAAATATGGTGTCTTGTCATACATGCAGATGATTCTACAATCTATTATTGTCGTTGCTCACAATTTTTTTTTCAGACTTTTTTGACGGTGATTGTTTCTCTCTTAGCCTGTCATGTATGATTTATTTGCCATTATGTCCTTGGCTTTTTATCTAAAATAGTCACTAAAATTAGCATAATTCTTCAATTTGTGTCCATAAAATTTAAAATCGATAGAAGTGACCTTTGAGGCTATCCACCGTCAAACATTTTGGTCATTCCGTGAGAAATTTTCATTAAATTGAGGGTAATTTTTGTCAAATCAACACCTCCCCTTAAAATGGTAGTTTTTTTTTTTAAATTTAACCGAGATTTTTCACAGATAGACCAAAATAATTGATTGTGGACACTCTTATGGACCACTTCTATCAATTTTAAATCTTGTGGATCAAGCTGAGGAGTTATGACAATCTTATAAACTTTTTTGGCTAAAAGCCGTTTTTCTTTACTATATTTATATATGCTTGAGATTTCGAGTATTGAACATCTAAGTTTAGAACTCGGCTTATTACATGTATATTACTTCTAGGTTGAGCCCTCTCAAAATATATAAATTTGACCGATTTTGGCAAATTGATTATTTAGATTGTTCTTTGTTCAAGATGATTACCACCAAAACCATAAATCTTATTAATGTTGATTTATTAGTTTGATGGATGAGCATTAGCTCCACCATATGACTTGAATCACTCGCTAATAAATTTTGTTTCCACATGGGACTTGATGGACCCGATGATTTAACTTGGGTCATAATTGGAACAACATCAAAATAGTTAAGTCACCACTTAAATTCTCAATTGGGCACAAACCATGTATAAGAAGAGCTAAGCTAGATACTTAATCAACTGAATTGCGAGAAGGAAGGAATCTAGAAAACTTGGAAATATAAGACGTAAGACAAGAAATTTGGATCAACTAGCCTTATAATTCATTTGATTACGAATTTAAAGTAGAAACTGACACTTTTCTATTTTTATATAAACACATGAAAAATTTAAGAGGTGAAATGATTCCTCATACTTTAGTAAAAACGGAAAACTCAAAAATCAAAGTGCTTCGAATTCTTATTTCCGTCAAGTAAACATGTTAGTAAAAATGGAAAACTTAAAAATTAAAATGCTTCTAATTCTTATTCCTGGCAAGTAAACGTGTTCTAAGTTTGTAGCTAATTAGTAATAACATGATTATATGGAAATGGGATTAGCCAAGCTTAATGACTAATATAATAGCCTCTGGTCAATTTAAAAAAAAATGTATAAAAGAGAGGAATCTCTCAATAATGTGACGGTCCCATGTCAAGAGTTTTTTCGAAACAAGCTATCTATCATTGTCCTTTTAAAAAATCTTTTGGGACCCAAATGCATGAAGTGAGAAATTTCTTGTGGTACGGTTTATTATAAAATCGATTTTAAAAGACTGGCCTAATAAAATAAATTGAAGTACAGTCCAATTAAGGTTTTTGTTAGTTTAATTTCTTTTTTTTGACTCTTTCGTCGGACTCATGGCACATCTCGGTCCGGGCCCCCACCACATTCCCGGCTCGACTCCGCTGTAACATGATATTATCCATTTTAAGCCCCAACCACACCCTCACAGTTTTGTTTCTGGAAACTCTGACGAGAACTTCCCAGTGAGTCACACATCCTTGGATTGCTTTCACGCAAACTCGCTTAACTTCGGAGTTCTGATGGAACCCGAAGCCAATGAGCTCCCAAAAGGTCTCATGCTAGGTAGAGATGAGAATATAGATATAAGGCTTACAAGATCCACTTTCCTGAGCGATGTGGGATGTTACAACTCAAGTGTTGCTTAGCGTGATGAAAATACAGTTTGGTACTCCAAGTATTATTACAAGTAGTTGAATTGTTTTTTTTTCTCAAGAGATGAGAATATACTTGTATTATGACATTTGATGTACCAGACTGTGTTCCTAACATACTAAGAAATCTCTGCAATAATTAGGCAACCGCTAAAGTAAGATGCTCAATTTTGAATCTTCCTTCTTTATAAAAACTAAAATATAAAATATCGTACTAAAAAATAACAAGTATATATAAGATAACAAGCAAATTATTGTTATTTAAAAAATGAGTAAATGTATAACAAATATCATACAACCTCTTCTTTGTTTATAATTAGGCCCACAATTCTTATATAACAAATTTCATGCCATGCAAGTTCAAATTTACAGTAAGTTTAGCAGGGAATTGATTTATGAGCTAATATGAGAACGAGAAGCAATTGTGTGGTACTAAAATATTGTGTTTTTGTATAACTAACTTCTTATATTATAAAACGTTAATTAATAATCAATATTATATGTTGTAACTTATAAATTCTGTCATTCAATTATATTATTAAATTTCCACGTTGGCCATGTTCAGATAAAGTAAAGGGAGTTTATATTCACACATTTCAAATTATTTCTTTCACACTCTTTTAATTATTTAATATTTTTCTATCAAGTGTTAGTGATGTATAGAAAATATTAAAAAATTAAAAGAATGTAGAAGAAATAATTTAGGATATGTGAATATAATCTCTCAAAATAAAATAAAATTCTTCACCTTACCGTCTGTGCACAGATCATATGATTGACATTGCGACAAACGTTTTCACCATGGATTTTGAGATTTAGGTTTTTCAATGGAATAGGGTTGAAAATATACTTTAAAAACTTTGTAAAAGTAAATTAAGGAGAAGTCAAAGCTCAAAAGTTATATTCACATCATGGGTGTCGCAAAAAGTATTTCCCACGCAGGTAGTGTGTACTAATTAAATCGAACCAATTCCCTAGCCCTGTATTAGTTTTCCAAGTTTTTAAATACTTATGATCGTTTGAAAGTTTTTTTTTTTTTAAATGACTAAAATCGTTTTTTGTCACATCCAGTCTAGGCCCCCACTACATTCTGGACTCGACTTCACTGTAGTATAATATTGTCCGCTTTGGGCCCCGACCACGCCCTCACGGTTTTGTTTCTAGGAACTCATACGAGAACTTCCCAGTGGATTACCCATCATGAGATTGCTCTCACGCGAACTCGCTTAACTTCGGAGTTCCGATGGAACCTGAAGCCGGTGAGTTCCCAAAAAGCCTCGTGCTAGGTAGAGATGAGAATATACATATAAGGCATACAAGATCCACTTCCTCAGACGATGTGGGATGTTACAATCTACCTCCCCTTAGGGGCCCAACGTCCTAGTTGGCACATTTCCGGCCAGGGATTGGCTCTGATACCAAATTGTCACATCCCCGCCCTAGCCCCCGCCACATCCCGAGCTCGACTCCGCTTTAGCAGTTTTATTTCTGGGAACTCACACAAGAACTTCCCAGTGGGTCACCCATCATGGGATTGCTCTCGCTCTCGTTCGCTTAACTTCGGAGTTCCGATGGAACCCAAAGCCAATGAGTTCCCAAAAAAACCTCATGCTAGGTAGAAATAAGAATATACATATAAGGCTTATAGGATCCACTCTTTTGGACGATGTGAGATGTTACACTTTTAGTAGAATTGTTTGTGAAATTAATCTTTAGTTAAAATACAAATAACTTCTGAAAAAACACTTAAATGTTTCCTACAATGAGCACATAATTGGTACTTCTTGTATTAAACACTTCAAACGCTTTAGGGACTATTTTTTTTAAACGGTTTCAACCATTTTAAAAGTACTTTTAAACGAACTCTTAGATTCAAATCAATAATTAAGCATTTCTTTTACTTCTAAACAGCCTGTTCAATTAGTGATTTAACAGCATGAATTATAAGTCATGTCATTAAAACTAATCAATTAAGCGATGACATCAAGTCTACTTTCAATTCCCAACAAGTTATTTTTTCACGTGTAATACAAGATCTTTATGGCCCAAAAAATATCATTTCCCACACTTAATTATTATTGCTTAAACCTCATCTCAAATGCATAATTTTCAAGTAATCTAAAACAAAGCAATTTGCTATATTCAATCAAATTGGCAATTATGCTCTTTTAATAAGCTTTTCTTCTTGTCTTCATTTTTCAGGAACCAGCGTGCTCTTAATCTTGATTTGCCTACCTACTCATGTTCGTAGCCCGAACGGAAGTCGAGCGGGAGGTCGGTGGAAAAACTATATACAAGCAATAAGATTTATAACATGTTATACTAAGGTCAATGTTATGTTTATTTACGACACAATAAATTGAATAAGAAAGTCACATCTGCCGAGATGTATGGAAAGATTTGTTTACAAATTAACAGTAAACACACGGATTGGAGGCATGTGACTAGGAAGAGGATTATCTCCCCTTCTAATTTCCCTCACATTCTGTCCTCTCCTACTTGAATAGTTACTATTAAACTACGTTAACATCTTATATTAATTTTTTTAAATATGAAAGAAATGGAGGAAAAAAAAGATGAGAATAGGAAAGAGAGAATCCTACTCTATAGGACTGTAGCATGATCACAGACCGACAAAACGACGATAGATGGTAGGGCAGTGTACAAATTGGCCGTATTTGTGTGTGTCGAGCTGGCTGTGTATTTTCCAAGATTATATGGCGTTTTATATCCTCATACGTGTAACTGTCGGTCATGGAAACGTCTATCAGAGCCTCCAATCATTGAGATTTCATTCAAGTTGAAGTTTAAATACAATTTGTGCCACTCGGACGGTAATTGATTATATGTGGACACGTGGCTGCCATCTGGTGGATCAGTTCCCTCCATTAGTTGATCAGAAGCTTTCATTCTGTTAATCCGTGATGGAGATCTTTGATTGTCCATCCTTTTTAAGCTAAGGGCAGTAGGGTTAGGGCAAATTTTCTTCTTTTCAGTTCATGAAAACTAATAGCAAGGGCGAGTACTTGTTGTGGCTTTCCCTAACGTTGATTAAGCAAGTTCATTAATCTTCTTTAAGTGTAACCCCCACAAAAGCCCATATTTATTTCTCAATTTATATATGCTTGGGACCAAGGAGAGAACTTATCTGTCAATTCAATAGAAACTAGGAGGGAAAAAAAATCAATTTTTTGAGAAAAAAGAGGGCAGTCCATCATTTTAGGGACTGAGAAGACTTAAAAGGCATATCAACTTTTCCTTGTCACCATCGTGCAATTCACCAGTACTAGGAATTGAGCCCAGAACGTGCTATATGAAATACGAGCCTAGAATTCGTCTTCAACTACTGGGTCAACCTGTGTTGTAATTGTATGTTGGTTGTTCGGTAGAATGAATTTAACTTATGAGCATTTGAAGCCTTGTCAAAACGAGTATTTTTAAACAAGGAATTGTGTGATTCCTATCAAAACATAATTAGCCAAAATAAATAAATAACTATTTGAACCATATATGTATCATATTGTGTACCACATTATGTAAGGGGCAAGAGTGATGGGAGTAATAGCTAGGGTTTAAAATTTAAGAGCTTGTAGTTTGACTAGTAAATGTTTAATGTTAAAGTTCAGTTGATTAGGAGCATTCACATCATGCATCAAGTCTTCTAAAATCTTGAGATCGATTATCATTTTTCTCAATATTGTTTATATCAATAAAGAAAGAGAGTGATAAAAGTAATACCATCTTATATAGTTGAATTCCATCTTTATTGATTATTGCTCGAGTCACAATATGACGTAAGTAAAAACGTCACCCATGCATCATTAGTCAAAAGTAATGAAAAAAAATTTACTCTTAAACAATCAATAAAGAACTATACAGGCAAATTGATCTGATTTCAACAATTTTAGGTAGATTCGTACACTAATTAAGTTAGACTAAAAGAAACTTGCTACTGGCGGCAGGTCCAAAAGGGAGGAGGAGAAAAATATAAAGGAAAAGAAGAAAAAAAAAGGGAAAGGGAAGTTGTCTGTTCTTTCTTTTTTTTTCTTTGTGGAATCTTTGGTTTTTTTATTTTCGTGTTGTTATGAAAAATACATAGCTACCGCCAAGATTTTTCTAGTCCGACTTAGGTAATAATTTGTTTTTTATATAGTCAAATATATACACAAATGGAACCCACAGTTGATGCTCTGGTATACTGTCGGCGAACTTTATATATTTATCCTGTAAATATTTATACAAAAACCTGAGTCATATTATATAATTTTCGAGTAATACTGCTTTGGTGGTAGTTCGATAAGATTAATTATTTTCATTTATAATTTCGATTTTGTCTTCCAATGCAGTATACTGTGTACAGTAGCTGGCAAGCATGGCTTAAATGCTTTTTTTTATGCAAATTGATCAAATATGAATATGTTCCAAATTCAACAACAAATGGGAGAAGAAAGTATATTTGATTTCCCTTCTGAAGAAATTAATCGAACTGTAATCCTTGTATTTCTATATACAAGTATTGATTCTTTTGGTTCAAATGGGTATATAATATCATATACCCAAAAAAAAATGTTGGTGTAAGGTTTGAAGAAAGTTCAAGTTTCATCATAAAACTAATTGATAATATAAGTAATAGTCCAACTATTTTTTTTTTCCAATGTGGGATTGATGCCCTCAACACATCTATTCACGTGTGATGAATTTTCAAGCCTAGCAAGTGGATGACACAAATCGGGTGACTTTTTGGAGTACGTGTGGTCGTTGGGCATCACAAGCGGGACAACATGCTTTGATACCATGAAGAAATGTGAGGTTCCACCACCATGAAGAAATTTGAGGTTCCACCATAAAATCACTAAACAATATGGGGAGTAGCCCAACTACTTATAAACATATGCAAGGTCTCATTTTCCTGATTTGAAATTAATGTTCTCAATAGTGTTTGACGAACTGGTAAGTGCAGTATGTCTATCTCCTTTCACCAAAATTCCAATCTCATCTTGTAACTAAAATAATTTAAAATACCGCTTTATTAAAAAAGAAACTAAGGGGTTAAAACTTAAAACTACTCATATACATACATAGTAGGTGAGACTAATTAAGTGCAATATTATGGATTGTTACACTAAACATACATACATACATATATACATACATACATATATATATATATATATGTATATATATATTTGCACATGCCCAATTAAGTCAAGGTCCAAAGGGTCTCCTATTTGTGTAAGCAACACAAAATTAAAGGACAACTCCTTTTGAGTTTATGAGGTTTTAAACCTAAACAACTTTTTCTTTCATATGTTTTTATGAGTCCTATACATATAACTGTATTTTTCCCTCATTTATATCACTTTTTTCTTGCAACTTGTAGAGATAGAGATATCTTAAAAACCAATCCAGTCCATTGTAAAAGCAGCAGCACTAGATTTGCGTAAAACCCACTTGATTGCTTCAACTCTCTCTCTCTCTCTCTCTCTCTCTCTCTCTCTCTCTCTCTCTAACTTGAATTCTAAGTATGATTTATCCCACTTTTCTTTAAATCATAAGAAATTACTCTTAAATTTCCTCTCTTACAACAACACAGACATATATTCTCAAACCCCATGTCCGGATTGTTGCTGTGATCAGCAGCTAACCTGCTAGCGGCTTACTATTTTCCAGACTTTCATCAGCAAACACGAAAAATGGGACGCCATTCGTGTTGTTTGAAGCAGAAGTTAAGGAAAGGCCTCTGGTCACCGGAAGAAGATGAGAAGCTCTTCAACTACATCACTCGATTTGGTGTTGGCTGCTGGAGCTCAGTCCCAAAGCATGCTGGTAATTCCCCAACTCACTTCAACTTTGCATTACGAAGTTCAGTAATCGAACACTTCATCAAACGTTTGATGCATATATTTGTTTCTTTTTGTTCTTTTTTGGGTTTTTCATCAGGTTTGCAGAGGTGTGGAAAGAGTTGCAGATTGAGATGGATAAATTATTTGAGGCCTGATTTGAAGAGAGGAATGTTCTCACAACAGGAAGAGGATCTCATTCTTAGTCTTCACGAAGTTCTAGGCAACCGGTAACGCTTTTAGCCACCTCACTCTGTGCCACTGATATCCGTGTTTGTTGTCAAATTTTCTTGTCGTGTCGATATGGAGCAATACTATAATCAACGTTTTAAAACCCTAATGATGTAATTAATAGTTTATGCTACTGAATTGTGAATTTTCATCAGGTGGGCTCAAATTGCAGCACAATTGCCAGGAAGAACCGACAATGAGATAAAGAACTTTTGGAATTCATGTTTGAAGAAGAAGCTAATGAAGCAAGGAATTGACCCAACCACCCACAAGCCACTAACTGAAGAAGAACTGAAAGAAAAGAAGAACATTGATTGTTCAGACCTAAAAGAGTCTTTGCCAATGCCAGAGCTTCCAACTATGCCAATAACCATGGCTTCCCAAGGCCCAACATTTCTTCTCAATGATTCAAACTACTATGATGGAAATGGAGGAGTCCTCAACAATCCACAAGCCTCAAGAGCCTTTGATTCTCTATCTTATTTCGAATACCAATCCGGTTTCGAGTCATCATCAGCCTATAATTCAGATCTTGTTGCCACTCAATACCACCATACCAACATTAGACCTTATGAGTCAAGCTCAAATTTTGGGTTTACTTCAATGCCAAGTTTGGCAAATTCAGACCACGGAAGCATGTCCGGCACAGATTTTTCGGACAATTCAGCTTCGAGACTCAGCTCATTTTTCATGAATGAGGTTAAGGAAAGCTCGAGCAATAGCTCGAACGTCAGCAGCTATGCAGCAGGGTATCATATGACCAGTAACAACGGCAACAACACAATCGAAAATGCGGCTTTTTCATGGGAAACAGATAACAAACTAGACTCTTTGTTTCAGTTTCATGTCAATGGGATAAAGTCTGAGGAAATGATCAAACCCACTAGTTCTTGGCAACAACAAGGGCAGCTTGTTGATCACCATGCTCAAAATTCAGTAGATTTCAGTAGCTATCCGTTAACGTCGTTGTCAGAAGATCTAACAGGTGAAAATTTTGATGTTTTCCAGAATATTTGAAAGTTGTAAATTCATTTTTAATTCTTTGGGTTTTTCATGGGTTTTTAAACAAATACACATCGATGTTGATAGTAACAGGGGAATTCATACTGATGAAAAAAAAGGGTTTGAGATATTTGAGGATATTTTTTTTTCACTTTTTATTGACAAGGTTGTTAAATTGTAATCTGCAGAATATTCTGTAATCTGTATTTTTCTGTTTTCCTTTTTCAGAAAAAAAAGTTGAAATAAGATGATCATGAGTGTAATTAGTTCTTTTTGTGGTCCTAATCTTTCCTTGTTGGTTAACTAATTATCATTAGAACTTGCTGTTTTCGTGTCTCTGTTTTTTCTGCTTACCACAAAAGTGCTTTTCGAGCGGCCAAAACATAGCTATGCACCAAACAGCTGCAAACTAATCTGATTTTTTATTATTAACCCCATGACCAAACGATAGCTCATTATTGATGCTAACCTGTATGAACTAAACGTGCGCGTATAATACACATATACAAATAAGTATGTCTATACATATGTATACATATTTATATAATGTGTGTATGAAATTAATTCAGTGTAGGTGTGTGTGTGGGGTTGCATTGAGTTTGTGATATATTTCTTGAAACGCTGGCAGAGTTTTAAGAAGATTAGGCTGGGGCCTGTATATATATACGCAATATGTCAAGGATGCTGATTTTCTAGCCTTCAGTCGCATCCCTCCAAAAGGTTTAAATTGGCTGGCCTCTCTTACATTATTGGAGAGACATCTAGAATGAGAATACACATATAAACTGTCATGTAATGTGTTATCAATATATTATGTTATGAATATATTTTAATTATGCTTTTAAGAAATCCGTAGTCACTTACATTATAACACACACGAGTTAGTAACGGGGTGGCAGTCACTGCAAAAATCATTTTGCATTTAGAGTCTCTCGGGTGAAAAAAAAAAGTCTAAATTGTTTAAAGAACGAAAACGATGATATATAGTGGGAAGCTTTCACAAAGGGCACCATATAACTTTAGGAAGATGCTAGTCAGCGCCGGCCATGACTTCCAAAGTCTTGCATATGCATGGAGCCCATGCATATATATAAGGGCTAATTTTGACTTCAAAATCTGAGGGCCAAGGCACATATGCCTGGTCAAAAATAATATGTAGAATGAATAATCCCTTCTCAAATAATTCTCTATAGTTTCCCCTATTTTTGTAGGTACACAAGATACCTTAACCCTAAACACCTTATCCGTAGGCCATACCATTACAGAGTACGTGCTCAATCATATAGCCAATAGTGGGTCACGAAAAATGATCATAGAAAGCTATCAATCTGCTCTATATGAAGAAGAGCTAGTGTTTGGTGTTACTCTTTTGGTTACGTTGGACGGTTTCGAATTTTGAACCGTGAAACTAGTATGTTCTTACCAATCATTTTATATTTGTCCTTCATCACTAGGCTAATCTGATAGCGTGTTTACGAACCCGTAACCGGAATCAAAATGGGAATTTGAATTCTGATTACGGGGTATACCTTCATTTGCTAAACTTGGGGAGTAAATAGAAAGGTGGGGGTGGGAGTGGGACTCACAAAATAAGGAATTCAATTCCGGGTGTATAGGGAAATTCGGAATCCATTTTTCTTACTCATTTTGCCCTTAAATATTTACTATAATTCCATTTTTGCCAGCCACATTGTCCACTGTCTAGCAAATGACCTCTTTTGCTGGACTATTATTCAAAAGGAATCCGATTCTGACTCATTCTCATTCCAACTCCTCCTTAATTCAATTCTTCCTCACTCCAATTCCTTCTATTTTGATTACGCTTACGTAAATAAGCCATCAGTTAATGTTCAACTACTCATGTTTTAAACAATTGGTTCCTCCATTAGTGTAATCTTCCAAAACTTCTAAAACCATGCATGCATAACTCATGACATATAGTGTGGGCTAGCTTGTCCCGTACTAAAAACTATATGGAAGGAAAACGAATTGAGAGGTATTGAGGAGCAATAACTCACACAAGACTATATGAATATAGTGCTGTGTTACCTAACAGATACTGGCCGTGACTCCTTCCTGCCCCATGATTTAAAACATGCAAAGAAAAATCACCCTCGTTGTGGTGACAGTAATTAATTTAATACAGACTAAACATCAGTTATCATTGATTAAATATTCTTTTCTCTTTTCTTTCCTTTCCTTTTTCTGTTATGTTATAATCCATGAGATCACAGCTAAGCTGAAGTTGCTTGCTTCTTACTCCTGATCTAAACATCTAAGAGCATAATCACCAAGTCCAAACATTAATCAATTGTTAGGTCAGTGATTATAAACAAATCACATCAAAACGAACTTAAGAATGGTATAATTAGGAATTACATACAATCTACCCCTACTTTTTATTGAAATATATATAAGCATACATGTATCTGTGCAAGAATCTTGTAACTCAAGCCGTTAAAAGTATTTATTTTTGTATTTGTTGTATTGCGTTTGTATTCTTTCTCTCATTACTGCTTGTATAATATATATATATGCAAAACTAAATGCTGAAGTGAACCGACTGCAGATATGGTGAAAAAAAATATCAATGCATGCATGAACCCAGAGAAACGAATGATGGTCTTCTTGTTGCACTTTTTCTCTTCAAGTAAAGATGAAAAGAATTAAAAATTCAAAGATGCCAAGTACTACTGCTAATGTAGTGTACTGCTCGACCTTTTGGTCAAACAAAGAATTGTTCATGTGAACTTTGGAATTCATGCTTTAGCTAATGAGCCCTTTGAGACCAATATTAGTACGAACGGCACCCGACAAGGTGGGTGCTTGCTTTTGTGCAAGTAATTGAGTCATAATCGTGACATGTTTTACACATTCATCTGGTGGGTTTTGAATATTTCTCTACAGAGCAGAAATAAAAGCACAATTAGGTCAAGGGTTTGAGCTTTTCTACTTGATTGGCCTGTATTAGCACAAATTATGATGCCTCCGGCTAGTTCAACATTTTTCAGGAGCAATCTTTGAATCTGGTACACAAAATCTTTGGAAATCCGAAAATGTAACACTTTTCACTTGCTGATAGAGCTTCCCAGATGCATGCATATATCTGGCAGAGTTTTATCAGCCATTGTAGCTTATAATTAGGATGGTGTTATCCATACATCCCTTGTTACTTTCCACACATCCACTTAATTTTTGGTTGTCGGATCGAATGAATTTAAGATGATCAATGAACAAAAATTAATTAACAAGGGGTATGTAAAAGTTTAAAAAGAATGTATGGATAGCACTACCCTATAATTAAGCTCCATATTAATTAAACGAGGCATTTTTATAATAGTTTATGGTCTAATAATGGACGGATGTATTTGTTCAAAAAAAATAATGGAAGGATGTATAGAAATAGTGGTATATCCAGTTCACTCATATTATATATAATGCATGAGTTGGTTATTAATATTGTAACTTGTGGTTATACATGTGTTACATTACGTAAGTAAACCCTAGTATAACCATATATATTAATATTGTAACACGTGGTTATGCATGAGTTGATTATTAATATTGTTGCATGCTATAATGCATAAACACTTATGAATTCATTAATATTAGAGTTAATTAAATTTAAACGCTCAAAATTTGAATTTCTTTTATTAAACATCTATACCTTTCAAAAATAATAATTGTATTTTTTAAATTAAAATTTTACATATTAATTTCTAAATTTGTCCTTTTAATTAGTTGAGATAATTTGTTTTTATCCGGCCATTTTTTTATTCATGTATTTTAGGAGTTGTGGACTCTTTTTTAGGAGATAATTTTGGTTTTATCGCTCAACATATTTATCCAATTATCTCTTTTAATTTTTGTTTTCGTTCAAAACATTTTTTTATCCTAAAATTGAAAAAATAAATGAAATGATGGACGCTTAGATTTTTTTTGTTTGTTTATTATTTAGTATACTTTTTGTTAGATACTTCTTGTTAGATAATTATTTTGTATACTTTTAAATTTGTACGTATTGTTGATTAGTGATAATGGTACGTTTATTGTTGGTTATCATATATTGGTTTTGTATTGATTGGTACGTTTGTTTTTAATTTTTGGGTGTACATGTCGTTGATTAGTATGTTTAGTTTTAGCTTTTGGTACGTTTTGTTTTAGCTTTCGGTACGTTTAGTTTTAGCTTCCGGTACGTTTAGTTTTGTTCTCGTTGATTGATAGGTTTTTTTTCACGATTTTGTTACGGTTGTTTTTTTTTACATTATGGATTGTACCATTTAATATCATATGGGTATGATTAATATTATACATATCGTTGGTACATTTACTTTTGTTCTTCAACGTTGTTTACTAGTACGTTTATTTCCGGTTTTAGTAGGTTTGTTTTCATACATATATTTTTTATTGGTATGTTGTTATTAGTCTCGATGTTATTTTTTTATATGAATTACTACAAAAATTTATATATGGATTACTACAAATATCTTAAATGGTATTTTATTTCTTCATTGAAAGGTAAAAAAAAAAATCAAAGGGCAGGGTATTTTATTCCTTAATAAATTGTAGATAATCTTTTTTTTTTTTTTGTATAATTATCTTTAGAGGGAATCAAAGGAGCTAGATTGTAGGAAATTTGTTTCAATATCTCTGCATTTTTTTTTCCTGACGTGAAGAATTCAGGCAGTGGTAAGATCTGTAATTTTGGTACAAATAAAGGATAGTTATGCTGTTGGAGACTGCAATTACATAGACTACACAATTTGCAGTTTGGCTGATGAGTAATAGTAATTATGACAGGATTAAGATTCAACTAATTAATAAATTAGAACATAAAGTGCTTATTGCTTGCTTAATTCTAAAGCTTCATCATGTTCATAACTAGCTTCTCATCAAAGATAATTAACCTAAAATTAATCTCTGACGAGAGCCAGAGAAAGTGGTGGTTTAATGTCTCTATTGGTTTCCACTTTCATGGTTTGAATGGAGGAGCAACTAATGACATGCTTAATTATTGTCATTAGTTGCTTAATGACATGCTTAAGGTGGCTTAGAAATTAGAAAAGATGTCCCTCTCAGTTTGAATAATTTGGTTATTTCTAATCAATTGCTGTCAAGAATTAAGGACTCATTTGGTGAACTGGATGAGATTGGGTCTCAGAGAAAGGATTGGATTGACAGGAATTGGTTAGGCAAGAGTTTTAACCCGTATATATGGATAGGTTAGATACCTCACTTTATTGTGTATTCATAATCTATCTTGTCCAGTCATGTCCAGCAGTCCATCTCACATTTTGACACAACAAACATCAAACTTAACTTAAGTTTATTTTAATTGATCACAACCTATTATAACCAACCCAGAAAGGCCATGGGGAGCTCTTTATAACCAATTTTTCTTTGTATAACAAAACTACAAATTCGACCCAAAAAAATATAAATTAAAAGCCCAAAAAAGTGCAGAGAGGCCATGAGGGGCTCTAAGAACCTATTGGTCCTTGTATAGCTCTTTGGTCCTTTGGATTAGGAATTACTGGTTTCATTTGGGTCTTTATCATTACGTTTTTTCATGAAGGGTTCCCTTTTACTTGCTAAGAGGTGATGAAGCTGCATTTCTCTTCATCCCTGCAACTGAAACTACAAAAGGTTGCCAAACACCCACATCAGAACTCAAGCTAGTAGAAATACTAGGGTATTTTGGCCGTTCAACGTGTTAGGTACTTGAAGAATGTTATCGCCATCGAGAAAATTGTTACTGATCCCGTCCAGGGGCGGTTTCATGCCGTCTCATCATCATACGAGAGTGACAGTAGAATTAAAGAGCTCAGGGAGGTAAGGCAAGAGGATCATGCTATGTGCCAGCCTAAAAAACGAGTGCCTTAACTATAATATAAGTAAAACATCAGCATATATACAACATAGTAGAGAACATAAAAGAGTACCTACCTCTTGGCTTCCAGAGAAATTCTATGTACATTTGAAGATCTAAAATGTATCGAAAGCTTTCAGAAGCTCCAGATTATGATCCAAAATAACAAGTACTCGAAACACATCATTCCATTTTTGTCGATGCCATACCAATATAGAACAGAGATTACACCTATGCATGTCCCACACAACCATTTATATCGACAAGACGAATGAACATTGCATAGGCAGTTTTGGAAGACGGGAAGAAACAAAAGTTTGATGCTTTATCGAAAGAAGAAGATACCTTCAAATTATGTGCAACAGATTGCTGATACATGCCTAAACATCCACTCATCTTGTAAAAAACAATAGCTGACACAGTAGGGTGATCATACATCTATGATACAAAATTACAAATAAATATTTCGTGCACCATTCAATTTTGGATTTGTTATGGTGGCGATAAATCAATTTGCTTCTCTATGTTACAAAAACAGGATAAACTCACATGACTGAAACTGCAAGTGCTTACGGTATGAAGGTTTGCCTGTGGGGATGAGCTCCAGCCTGATAAAGTGTGAGATTGTGTATGGCTTTGGCTAACAAATCCCTCAAGTCGGGATATTGAGCTACAAGATATCGAGCTCCCCCCTCAAGAGTATTCAATGCCCGCGCTTGTTCAAGAGCCTTGCTATTGCCAACATGCGATGCTAGATAGCATAGTAGTACTAAACAATTGACATGACCCCGTTCACTAGTTCGATCAGTTGTCCGTAACAATCTCATCAGAGAAGGAACCCCATCAAACTCAATAATCGTCTTGGAATGCTCCACGCAATTGAAATTATCTGTACACACAAACTTCCCTAATGCAATGGCAGCCTCAATTGCCACATCGACATCCGCACTGCCAAGCCGGGCAACCAGAGGACCAACTATCCGGGTCTCCCTAGCCGGGAAAGTTCTTGCCAATGACCCAATTGCTTTAATGGCAGGAATTTGCAATTCCTGATTAGCCTCTTCCTGAATCACTCTCAAAAGCTGGTCCAAAATTGCCTTTGCTGCTGGAGAATTAGGCTTAAAAGCCGCTCTTCTAAGGTCGGGATTGGACTCTGCCACCACAGCTATTTCCATCACAGTCATCAAGCAATTCAGCTGCAACTCCCCTGCTTCCTTCTCAATAATCTTTGCCAAACAAATCAACCCTTTCGTCTCTGTAACTTTTCGACTATTAAACAAACACCCTTTACACAGTTTCCACAATGCCTTGGCACAGCCGGCTTTCAGCTCAAGCTTCACCTCAGGATTGGACTCCGCCTCTCTCTCCCTCTCTTTTCGATGATGCCCGCCACCTCTGCTACTACCATCCGAATGATAATGATTCGAAAAGGAAGACAAACGGCTATTCGGATTCAAACCATTTACAGCTAACTGCTTATTAATCTGAACAAGATTATGAATGCTAGGCTTACCCGATTGCACCTTCGGATCATCCAGAACCGTGTCCATTGCCAGCAGAGACACCAAAGGCCTAATCACATTTTCTCTGCCTAACACCTCCTGCGCCACCGTGTCAAGCTCCGCCATTTCCGACACCAATCTCACCACGTACACCTGAACCCTCATCGGGGAATCGCCCAAAACCGAGACAACAACGTTAATTCCCAACAAATCGATTATAATTCGGACCCTTTCTTGATCAGTGGCGATGTGAAACAGAGCACTGGCGGCGGCGATTTGGGCGTCAGGAGAAGACCCTTCTTTCAGAAGCTTTAGCAGCGGCGTCACGCCGCCTTCGTCGACGATTATCTTCTTGTTCCGGTCGTTGTCCCGAGCGAGTGAAACAAGCGAGTTAGCCGCCTCGACTCGGTCCCTGAGTTGACCCATTTGAATGGTGGCGATGTATGACCAGACCCAGCTGAGTATCGGGTCGTTGCTGGCGATCGGCGGCAGGGAGAGGTTGGCGCCGTCAGACTCAAACACCGAGAGAAGCCACTTCATGTCTCCAATCGAAGACTCCAGAAGGCTCGACACTTTTCTGAAATCAGCAGTGGTGGTGATGGAGAAGACTTGCCGGAGGACCCCACTGTGCTTGCATTTCCGGACCAGGGTCAGCGCCCGGTCAAGGTTCTTCGCCACGTCGGCGACGATTCGGCGGACTGGGCGATCGTAGAGGGACTGAGTGGCGGCGGCGATGCGGACGGCGGATCGGAGCATTTGGGAGAGGCGGTCAACCTGCTTGGCAAGGTCGGCGCAGTCGAGTTTGGAGGACTCGGCTTCCTGGGCCGATTTGATGACGCGATCGGCGAGGAGGATCGGGAGGGAGAGTTCGTCGTGGAGGGTCCTTTCGTCATTTTCTGGGTTCGCCGCCATGGGTGCGAGGGGAGTGGGAAGGGTGGAAGACCTTAGGGAGACCAGAGGAGAAGGAGGCAGAAAATCTAGGAGGTCTGGCGGATGCAGAGGTTGTTGGGGGTTTTTGAGAATCTGTGCCGGCCAAGATGCTCGAATTTCAGAAACGAATAATCGGCGACACGCCAATGGATGGATGGTTGTGATTATCGAGAGAGGATCCTCCCCGCGGTATCTTTCTAAATTTTTTTATTTAAAATTAAATATAAACAGTCCTTACTAAAAAAATTAAATATAAACCGTCCTTACTAAAAATAAATCGCACGATATACGATTGATTGGAAGATACGAATCGATATACGATAAACAGATGTGATTTGAAGATATGAATCCTTATAAAAAGGACCTGACGAGGATTCTCATAGGTGATTATCCGCATCAGCATCTGAGGATTCAAATTCTTTTTATTTTTTAATTGTTTTTAATTTCTCTGGTTTTTTTAAATATAATTGAATTTATACAATTTTTTTTTTTTGCTTCTTACACGTCATTTTTTAATGTATTAATCTTCTTTAATTAATTTGAATTTCACGTTTAAAAATTGAGAAAGATGTGTAAGGAAAAAAGAATAAGTGTGGAGAACACAACCTGATAAATAATTTCACATTTCTCTTTATTTTTTTATAAGATTTTGTTTTATTGGAAAAATTTGGTGTAGAGGAGGAGAGGAAGGAAGCTCGAGATGTTTACTGTTTTTCTATTTTTATTATTTTTTATATAACTATATGTTGACCCTAAAAACTACCAAGCCTACGTGGCGCGCAGGCCGAGTAATTAGTAAGCTAACTACGTCATTCGGTTGTATGCGGGGCGTGCCAACTCGCGGTCAAGCTCGGCCGAGGAGTAAAATTTGTTTATGTTGCGTTGGGTGCGCTGCTGACTTCTCGATCTTGTAACTGCGGCCGAGGAAGGAACACTTTCGGCCTTTGGGTTCTAAAGCCTGAAGACAAGGCTACTAGTTATGCGAAGTTCACAAATCGTCAGTGCTGGATTCGGTCACAGTGATTATATTTGTAAGAGTATAAACACGCCGAATCGACACCAGAATATAGGGACACAAGTACTTAAAACAAATATACGTCTTGATTGTGAAAGTGGTTTGGCCATCAGAATGCCGAACTCTAAAACCTACTTGCGAATAGCCAATCATAAACAACTCGGCGTTTGATGTGCCGAGCCCAGTAACTCGTAACACCTCACTTCGTCGAAGAGGCTACTGAGATAACCTCTGCTGATAAGGATTTGAAAATCCTTCTCGACCGAGACTTGGATAGATAACCAGTCGGCCCTGTCGCAGTGCTGTTTATCCAAACTGAACGTGCTTCACGGTCGGCTGATTCTACGGCAACAGTGCTGTTTATCCAAACTAAAGATGTTCGCAGGTTGCCTTCACAGTGCTATTTATCCAAACTGAAGCTGTGTTGGCGAAAAAGGAAAACAAAAATCTCAAGGTTGTTGAGATGTTTCGCGTAGGGCGAGGATTTGCACATGGCAGTTTGTGTGTTGAATTGGAGGGGGTTGTTTCAATGTATTCCCTCCCTATTTATAACAGCCAACCTGTATTGAATCCCAATCATTCTCAGATTAGAACTCTTTTCCCCGATCCAACTTTATCTCGGCCAATCCTACTCCTACTAGGACTTTGAACTTAGCTCGTTATCAGGATGTATTTAATCTCAAATTCCAGCATCCAGATCTTGTCGAAACTCCTTCTCATAATATGACTCATCCACATCCTATAATTCCCCGATGGGAATGGCCAACTTCGACTGCGCGTCCCATGAGCTAGACAACCCCCAACGACACCTACACACGACCTCTGGGCCAAGAAGAATTCTAAACTCGGCCCAACCAACACTGGCCCGAGAACATACTAAACTCGGCCCAAAACAATATTTTTGGGCCCAAACATTGCCCCCTCGCTTCTGAGGTCGCTGACCTATACTTATTGGTTCGAGCCTCGACCTTGAAGAAGTGAAACCGACTCTTGGGAACTACCACCATGCGCACTTATGATACGTAACCCCACGATCTCGATTTCCAAACTGTCATGCCACACGTCAAGCCCCTGGTTACCCTAGCAGCCTTTAATCATGATCGTCGAAAACATACGACCGCCAAAACGTCTCTCTCGCATTATACCCGCCGTAACACACCATCGTGCTTTGTCAAACAGTGAAAACCTTGGTCTTCTCGCCTCGATTTTCTGAGCATCTATAATGATTAGTACCTATCCCACTTGATTCTACCCTTGATTTTGAAAATCAAACGTTTAGCCTTCTGTCCCAAATGCCTATAAATACCTGGATCCCTTCCATTCGTACCTTACGCTATCCAAAACCCTTGAAATTTTCTCGCCGCTCTGTTTTCAAAACCTTCAAAAACCAGAGAATCTGAAACTTCCATCTCAGAAATTTTTAGCCTCATCAATAGCCTCCTTTGTCTCAGAACTCTCCCTTAAGTACAACAAGTGCAATGATTTCATGGATCAGCACGCCATCAAGACTCTGCGTTTCGAGGGTGACTTAAACACTACTCACAAAATTCTAGGCCCACTCTTCAAAGACACAGTGCCGTCATCCATCACCAACTTGTTCAAAAAACACTGCTTAGCAGGTTTGTTGCAGGGATTCAACTGGTCGAAGTGGTGCCAGACAAAACCCCAAGGATCTTGGCCTTCGACTAATGCGAACTGGGTGGCCTGGGTCATACGAATGGAAAAATTCTTCAGTAAAGAGTAGAAGGCTTTTGGTATCCACGACGCTATCAAGCTCTCGACCATGGAAATTTCAATAGATAAAGAACTCCTCATAGCCGCTCTAAGCCTTTGGTGTTCGGCCACCAACACCATGGTCCTTCCATTTGGCCCTATAACTCCCACCATCCTCGACATCTCGGCTATCATCGGAACCTTTCATTCTGGCATTCCGGTCGATGTCACCCTTATTGGATGCCCATCCAATCTTGACCTCAAGGCGCTGTTCGACGATCGGGACGTCGAGACGTTGAGCCAAGAAGGTCAAGAGCCTTCAAAAGAAAACGTTCAGAAATTGCACAAGAATTTTCTGAATTACAATACTCTTATCCTCCATTTTGCTGGTTGAGGGGAGACGAGTCTATGAAAGGGGGAACATGAAGCCTTCCTATTTTACTGGTACAACAAGTTCATCTATTGTACCAAGTCGAATAAATGCTTGGTTGAGAATATGCCGGTGGCAGAAGCCCTAGCTAGTAGTCACTCCCTAGCGCTCAGTCCGTCATCCTTGCCAACCTTCTTCATTGCCTGGCAGAAATGACCATCAACAAGATCGACCCGCACTAGAATGGACATTTCTGGGTATTCCAACTCTAGTTGCAGGTTTATTTCTCCACACTTCAGCCAGAAGTCTCCGGCCTCCAGCCTACTGTAGCGCTCGGCCTTCAGTTGACATCTCGACCAGTGCCCCCTCACTGAGCTGAAAAAGTCTTTAAACACCTCTTCGGCCTTGATGTCATTTCTGATGACGAATTTTTGATATGTCATTGTCAAGAATACCCCTACTCCATCAGACTTCCCACGTCGACTTGGAGTGAAAGCATAAACGTCGATTTTCGTCAAAACTGAGGGTTGTTCGTGTTAACTCGTGACCTTTCCCTCGATTGCGATGTTCACCGAGCAAGTTGGGAAGTATACCACCCCCATTTTTCCGCCTGATAGCTCGACTACCTCCAAGGTTACCCGGTGCCTCTATTTTCTTCTCGCTCCCTTTTAAGCCGAGGGCGTGTCTCTGGTTCCTCAGAAATGGAGTGTAGAGACACCGAGAAAGAATTTCAGGAATGGTGTAAGAAATTTCAACTTCGACCAGATGTTCCTGAATTTCTCGGCACCGATACCTTCAGCGACTGGTGGGAAGAATATACTCATAACTTTTTTGGCTTTTCGATCGAGGAAATAGTTAACAAAATTTTTGGTGACCGACCCAAGAAAACCTCCGCCCCTCAATCTAAAGAGGCGCCCCAAGGTATACCCTTGTTTCTACCTTTATTCTTCAAACATTTGAACGATTTTACTAACGAGATTTCTCTTTCTTAGGCGTTTAGGTACTGAAACATATGGACGTGGTCGACCCGGCAGTGGTCAAGAAAAAATTAGCCCATTCCTCCAAGAAAACCAAAGTCGCCGCACAAAACACACCGAGCAAACGACCTCACCCGTACGCCGAGACTGCAGGTGAAGCTCTCCGTCCCCCAAAACGCATCAAGAAATTGGTGAAGAAGGGAGCACGGGAGATTCATGTTATCTCTAGCCACACCATCGAGACAACTGCTCCAAGTGCCTCTCATTCTGCTTCCGTTGTTAAGGCTTCGGTGGAGAATCGGCCTTCTTCAGCCAGCCCGGCAACCCAAGCTCAACCAATACCTGAAGTCCTCGAGGTCATGGTTGAGCCAGTTGTCGTACTGTCAGTCAACTCGCCTGCAACTCCAGGGTCGACAGAAGTACCTGTATTAGGGGAGACAACCCCTTCAATTGGGAAGAATCTCCCCAAGAATCCAAAACATTCGGCAGTCATCTTAAAAGAGGTATGATTATGCTGTCAAATCCTTTTACTTATTAAGTAAAAAAAGTATTAGCATTTTTTGTTTTAAGATGATGAGAGTGACGAGATTCCGCCGGCGAGTCGCTCTCGACCAACCCAAGCTCCTTATGTTAATCATCCCCTCGTGGTTGAGGTTGCCGATCATGTTGATCATCCTGCAGCCGATCGCGGAAATAGGCCTATCGTCGAACCTGAAGCGACGTCAGAAACTTCATTTCACCTGCAGGACCAAGACCTGGCATCCCCTCTCAAGAAGTGACCTCGACTTTTGTAAGGCTCGATTACTTTCTCTTGTCAATTTGTTATAACAAGTCTGAACCAAGAAAATATTAAATGTCACGCACCCAGTTATTCATTTCACCAAAACATTTATGCACCGAAATGTATTATCTATATTTCCTGGCCACCTCAGTGGCCATCGAACATAGATAACCTTCATTGGCCACGTGAATTAAGAAGCAGTCTGAAACATTGGGCTCGGCTATTAAGTTCTTTAGGTTCGAGCAATGAACCTGAAGACATGGCCGAAGTCTCCTCGCAGCAGGTTTAAAACAAATCTTCCTTGCTACATTCTTTTATGATTTTCCTTGCGCCTAAACTGTTTTCATGTGCAGCCTTCATAGGAAGTCGAGTTTGATGATCTTCTATCAAGCACTTCGGGAGCGGCTGGTCTTTCGGCAGCTATAACTGAACCCGCCGAATCAACTGTTCTTGTTCGATTACAGGAGCTTTTGTCTCTATCAGCTTCGTAAGTCCTCGAGCACAAGGGCCTTGATTCAGTGGGTACATGTCTAAACGATCTTGGAGTTGATGGTCAACTGAGCGTCGAAGTTATCATTCAAGCGTCGTCCGCCTTGGAATGGACCCGAGAATATTTTAGTATTTTCGAGAAAGCTCTTTGGGCTGACGATTACTTGAAAGTTACAACAACTGTTCGAGACGCTTTCGTCCGAAGGTCGAAGTTTTAAAGGTGAAAAATGAGACCTTGGCCGACCTTGACCGTTAAATTGTCGAACTTCAAAATCGAAGGTCGGCAATTGCTTCTAAGCTTGCGAAGGATTTTGAGTCGGGTGGCAAAACTTGCCTGACTGAAATGTGACAAGTCGAGCAGCTGAAGATGAATAAGAGGAATCGACAGGCTGAGGTCACGATAAGCGAGGTGAGATGGTTAAAGCTAAAGGCTGTTCTTAAATCTCTTCTTCCTTCATCACCCTAGGATTATTGTAAATTGATCAGCCAATGTAGTGAACTTAATGAAATGAAATGAATTTTTATTCCCGCATCTCCTATGTGACTGGATAGTATTTCTTTAAAAACCTTCCACTGATTGGCAACTTGTGAACAATACCAGTTTGATCTCTAAGATGGTATGCCTCCTTGCCGAGGCCTTTATGAATAACGAATGGCCCTTCCCAATTCGACAACCATTTGCCAAACTTGGGGTCTTTAATTCCTACAGGTAGTATGGTTTGCCAAACCAGTTCTCATTCGTCGAACGTTTTTTGTCTAACTCGTTGATTATCTGCACGCTCGGCGATCTTCTTTTAAGCCACTAATAAATTATAAGCACCAAGCCAAGCTTCTTCTAAATCTTCGAGCTCTTGTCTCATGGCTTGACTGTACTCGGCGCTGAACAAACTACTTTGTTCAATTATTCGCAACGAGTTTATACTTAGCTCAACGGACAACATTACGTCTTGTCTATAAGTCAACGCGTACGGAGTGGTTCCGGTAGCTATCTATAGAGAGGTTCGATAAGCCCATAGCATTTCGTTTATCTTTAAGTACCACATGTCTGGCCTCTCTTTTATCATTTTTTCAAGGATACCAATAAGAACCTTATTACTTGCTTCGGCCTGCCCATTTGCCTGCGGGTAGTATGGCGTAGATTACTCGAGTCGAATCTTTAGATTTGTTGCATAGTCCTTAAATCTGTCTGATGTAAAAATCGTTCCGTTATCTGTTATAATTATTTCTAGCACGCCAAATCTAGTCACAATGTTTCCTTCAACGAAACTACAAACTTCCTTAGACGTTAGCTCGGCATATGACTTGGCTTCGACCCATTTGGTGAAGTAGTCTGTTGCAACAAGTATCCACGTATGTTTGGCTGCACCAGACGATGGTGTGATTTTACCGATAACATCCATGGCTCATCCTCGAAACGGCCATGGTTTGGTGACCGAATGTAATGATTCGGCCAGTACTCTCTGTATAGGCCCATAGATTTAACACTATACACACCCTTTTGCATACTCAATACAATCTTTCAGAATACTCGACCAGAAATAACTGTGCCTTCAAAGCAGCCAACGTATTTTTCGTCTAGATTGGTAAGCTCCACAAATACCTTCGTTTACTTCTGCCATCGCTTGAGCAGCTTCTTGTGGGCCGAGGCACAACAATAGTAACCCATCCTTACATTTTCGATACAGCTCATTCCGGTATAATACGTAGTTTGTGGCATGAACTTTTGTCCGTCGGTCGTGTTTTTCGTTGGGGTTATCAATATATCACATAATCATCATTCTACAATCGTCTGGTAATGCCTCGATTACACAAATCTCAATCATGTCCTTCCGTTCTAACAACGAAGGTAAAGACATGATCCGTGTCCGGATCATGCAACCACGTTGGAGAACTTGCTGATTAATCAAGGTCGAATGTGCTTGTCGTGACACATGTATTTCTTGGCCTAATTTGCCCCCATGAGTTAGGCTCATAAAGTAATTTGAGCCAATTCATCAGCGTCGGTGTTATGAACTCGTGAAATGTGTTTGAAAGTTACGTCAGAGTACAACTCATGCAATGAAAAACCCCGTTGAGTTTATTAATAACAAGTTCGGAGTCACCAAGAACAAGGACACGAGTTGCTCGTAAATCATGCAGCACGCCGAAGCCGATAACAAGCGCTTCGTATCCGGCATGATTATTTGTACACTCGAAATCGAGCTTGAGAGAAAAATACCAATGATTATGAGTGGGGGATTGAATAACGATCCCTACGCCAGCCGAGACTGAAGTACTAGAACCATCAAATTACATCGTCCAATAATTATCACGTGTTTATATCAGGCCGATGTCAACGTCATTGCCCCCGAATTCATACGGGGAAGGGTGGTGGGCCAAAAAATTGGCTAGAGCTTGACCTTTGACAGCTTTCTGGGGTACATATTACAAGCTAAATTCAGAAATGGCCATCATCCATTTACCGATTTGGCCCTTTACGATCGGCAGAGTAAGCATGTAACGAATGACATCGGTCTGGGCGATGACTTGAGTGACTGACGGGAGCATGTAATGTCTGAGTTTTGACGCGGTGAAAAATAAGGCAAGACATAGCTTCTCAACAGCGGAGTAATTAATCTCTGGTGAGTTAAGGTTTCAGCTAAGGTAGAAGATGGCTTATTCTCGGTTGGCGTCATTGTCTTGTGCAAAAAGGCAACCGATGGATTTTTCGGTCGCCAAGATATATAGCTTAAAAGGTTGACTCCGTCGTGGAGGAACGAGGGCGGGTGGAGTCATTAGAGAGACTTTGATATGTGTGAATGCCTCTTGGTGGTCGGCACGCCATTCGAAGGTGTTGAAGTCATTGAGTTTCAAAAGCATGGAAAAGGCTTTCATTTTCAAAAGCATGGAAAAGGCTTTCATTTTCCCAGCTGAGTTAGCAATAAATCGTCGGAGAAAGTTGATCTTGCCGAGCAACGATTATAATTGTTTCTTAGTCATCGATGGTTGAGCATTAATGATTGCGCGAGCCTTGTTGTTGTTTACCTCAATACCACGGTGATGTACGAGGAAGCTTAAAAAATTTCCAGTTGATACGCCGAAAGCACATTTGGCGGGATTTATCTTCAGATTGTGCCAACGCATATGCAGGAATGCCTGACGGAGGTCATCCAAATGAGTCTGCCGTCGTGCTGATTTAATGACCACATCGTTGATATAGACTTCGACGATGGTACCAATTAAATCATGGAAAATAGTGTTCGTAGCGCGTTGGTATGTAGCCCGACGTTCTTAAGGCCGAATGGCATGACGACCCATTCGTATGTGCAGAGTACCCCGGGACACCGAAAGGCATTATTGTGGACATCAACCTCAGCAATGAAAATCTGGTTATAACCGACATGCCCATCCATGAAGGATAGGATCTCGTGATGTGCTGCGACATCAATTAACAAGTTAGAGATCAGTATCGGGTACTCGTTTTTTGGCGTTGCTAGGTTCAGATTACGAAAATCGATACAGATGCATAAGGCGCCATTTTTCTTTAGCACCGGGACGATATTGGCCAGCCACTCGACGTATCGAGTGGTCCGAATAAACCCAACTTTTAAAAGTTGAACTAGTTCATCCTTTATGCCGAGCTATACTTCGGTCGAAAACCGACGATAGGGCTGGCGGAAAGGCTTACAACCAGCTTTGATGCGTAATTCATGTTCAACAAGGGTCCGATCAAGACCCAGCATCTCATGGTAACTCCAAGCAAAACAATCTTTAAACTCGTTGAGTAATTGACAGAGTTCGACTTTCATGGTATGGACTAACAATGCACTAATAAATAACGGCCGAGGGCCATCGGCCGTTCCGACATTTATTTCCTCTAAAGAGTCCTTAGCTTGAGGTTGACTGTCTTCGAGTTCAGCCGATGGGCCGTTATCTTCTTCGGTCAAAAATTCAATTAAGTTAATGCCCGAATATGGGTGCTTGGAAATAGCAAACCAATGGGCCAGCATGCGTTCCATCGTGGATGAAACCGTGACCCGACGCCTCTCGCCTTTGACGTCAATCATCAGTGGTAGGGATCAAGTTGGCCAAGCCGAGTCTTGCCGAATCCTAGTGGACAGTCTCAGCACACCTCGATGGCTTTCTGGACTGAGATCCGAGTCGGCTGTCCATCTTCATTAAAACCCTATAGAGTAATGTAGCTAACGTGATCATCATAATAGCGGGCTTGAATCATGTTAGTTTCAAATGGCTGATTATCGGTTGGGTGAACCACGACTGATCTGCCATCCCAAAAAATAAGAACTTGGTATAAATAAGAAGGGATGCAATTCGTTTGATGAATCTAATCCTTACCGAGCAAAGCATTATATTCGGTCTTGGAGTCGATGATAAAAAATGCGGTCATTTGATTCCGACCTGCAATGTTTACCTCTAAAGGGAATACTCCTTTGGTTTGAGACTTGTCACCGACAAAGCTACTTATGGTTATTCCTGAAGGAATGTGTTCGTCGTTGGATCGTCGTAATGCTTTCATGATGAATACAGGCATGATATTGACCGTTGCCCCGTAATCAACAAAAATTTTAGAGATTGGGTAACCTTCAATGTGGGTCGTGACATACAACGGTTTTAAATGTTGAAGATTAGCCAAGGAAGAACAGGGAAACAAGATGGCCAGGGCTGTTTTAAGTTTATTGTCGTTGTTTGCCGGCTCATCTTCAGTGGTGGTGACGAAATCAACTTGTGTTGCTTCCTCGGTGACCACAGCACCATCCAAGGAATTTGGTTGGTGTGTAGTTAGCTGGAATTCAGCAGGTAAACACATGGACCATGCTGATTTTCATATTTTTAAGGACTGATGGGCCCATTGGATCCTGGTCGTCGTTTTCCAGGTCATTGAGGACTATAGCATCATGTGTTAGAGCATTATCGACCTGATTATTGTGTGTCTCAACATGTTCTTGCTCTTGTGCCATGTAATCCAGCCTTGTGTCCTTTTGACTGTCGTCGTCAGGCTCACATGCACCTGGCGTCTGGTTTTGCCCCTGCAGTGTCTTACGAGCTCGTTCCTCATAGGTGATCCAAGCATCCCTTGTATTTAGGTGGGCGTCCAGATGTGCCACTTGATCTTTCTCATCGACCGTTAAACCGAATAAGAACACAGCTGAGAAGACTTCAAAGTGATATCGAAAGTGTTAAAGGTCTCCGAGAAAAAAAGGGAGTTCGGCTATGTCAATGTCCGTGTATGGGTCGATTACGAAACCGAGAACCTTAGCCTCTCGTATGTGCTGGAATCTAGCTTTCATCGCTGGATCAGTGGTTTTTTGGATAATTTGTTCAGCATCCGGAAAAGTTAGTGTCAGGTCAAGAGCTTCTTGGCACGCCTTGGGTAAGCCGTACAAGTCGTTGGCATACTTGTGAAACTCTTTCATGCATTCCAAAGATTCGCCAAGGAATAGGGGGTGTAGATTCCGTCGAACTCTTATTAGCGGCTCTTTCAAAGGTAACGGGGACAGTTGGCTTTCGGCCTTTTTCTTAAATTGATCGAAGAGAGCTTTCATCTTCTCAGGTAGAATGAGGAGTTTGATGTGCTTCTCGGACTCTTCGATGGTAGTTTCAAAGTCGCGATTAGTTTCCTTTTGCCCCTGTAACTCAGCCATGATTTTGGGGTTGGCCGATCATCTCCGCTCCCTACCGCCTCTTTCGGTTGCCATTTAGTGGCCGAAATAGTTTGGGCCACCTGCCGTCGAGCCATGTAATCTATACACTGACGTCGATGTTTCTGAGATTTAGAAAACGCGGTATACATGCCGGTGGGAGAATTGTAGTTGTACCAACGTTGGTCAAGTGGTTCAAGCGGCCTGAAGGTTTTTGGATTCGCTGATGAGCTTGAACTACTGGAATTATGCGAATAATAATCCTCGTTATAAAACAGTGCGTCAAAATCAAGGTGTTGTCTGACTGAGGTAGGGTCGTCCATCTGTTTCTGAGGGCCGAGCCTATCGAACACTTTCTGGCGCTGGCCTTCACTAGATTCCTTTGGAGATGCCGTTGTGGTCGTAGATTGTTGTCATGATGTCGGCGTCCGAGTTTGAGGCAGTTTCTCATTGGGTTTGGTTAATACAACGCGTGCCCTACAATTGCTGCACAAAATTATCAGCCCATCATTTTCTTCTTCACTGGATTATGACATGGATTCAACTATGGCCGGTCTCAAAAACTCGGTTGGTGGTTCATTGGAAAATAGGTCGATCTTAAGTCATGGCTAGGAATGTTTCTTTGGGATATGTTGTATTAGGATGAATTCGGCTTTCCCCTTCCCTTTGCTCTTGGGCAACCGGGCGTCTACCATGCCAACTGTTGCTGAAGGGAATGGATTAGCATCGATCGTCATCCGTTTTTCGGGAAACTTTAGCTTGCCTTTGTCAATCCAACTCTGGATATCATCACGAAATACAACACAATTGTTTGTGGCATGTTTGGTCAAGTTATGATACTTGCAATACATCTTTCCCTTAAGCTCTTCGACCTTGGGAATGTTATGTCCTGGCCGAAATTTGATGATCTTTGCTAATAACAATTGGTTGAAAATTACCTCGGCCTTTGTGATATCGAAAGAGTAGATTTTCGATGTTTTCACCGTCTCTTCGGTGGCCGAGTGGGTTTTGGCATCTTTGAAATTAATTTAAGTCAATGCCTTGCAAACATATGGTTTATCTATTACTATCTCGATCGCGTCCACGTTGATGTATTGAGAATCTTCGCCTTCGGTCGATGCGTAGCTGACCGTGGGATTTTTGTAAATCGTTCCTCGGGATGGGGATTACGAGATCTTCTCTCCTCGGAGCAAATAATCATATTGCTCAACATGTTGGACTAATTCATACATATCCCGAAAGTTTGCCCCCAAGAATTTCTTTTTATACTCCAAGTCAAGTCCGTTTAGAGCAAGCCTAACAAATTCGACTTCGAGGAGAGGTACTTGGCACCAATTCCTGGCCGATTTGAATCTAGTAAGATAATCCATTGGTGACTCATCAGATGCTTGAGCCATTCTAGCCAATGAAGAAACAGACATTTCCATCCCTGGCCGATAAAACTGTTCGTGAAATTTCTCGACCAACTTCTCCCAGCTTTGGATAAAATTAAGTGGGAGGTTGATATATCATGCAAATGCTGAGCCTGTTAACAAAAAGTTAAACAACCGTAGTTTGTGAAAATCACTATTAACATCTCCGCATTGCGCAGTGAAACGAGCCACATGTTCTAACGAGGATAATGACGATTCTCTAGCAAAAAGGCTAAAATCTGGTATCTTGAAACCTTTAAGATATTCAAACTTTTCCACATAAGCTAGATATGGGTGGATGAATTTAGGGAACTTCGGCCTTTTTTTCATGGCCGAATAGATCATCCGTTGGACCTCGGTCATATCGACGGGTGTTGCTTCCACTCTTTGGTCGGATCCATCTGACCTACTACTTGATCCTCCCTATTTTTCTAAGTCAATCGTTTTGGACCGAGTAGATACTACTTCGGCCTGTAGGGAGTTACCTTTAAGTGGAAGCTACCGAGCCTGATAAACAGGTTTTTCTTTGAAGACTTTACTAACTAATAGGTCGAGCAATCTGGTTTGGGTCTCACCATTGCTTTGTATCACTTCAAGCAAATGGTTCATTTTGTGACCCACTGTCTGTTCAACTTGTCGAGATTGCTTGTCAAGTGGTCTTCGAAGAAACGACCTAATCAGAAGATCAAAGCCTTCACCACTGTCTTCATCGCAGTCCTTCACTATTCCTTCAATGAAAACGCATGTGGTTCGGTTGGGTACTTCTGTATTTCGAGGCTGGGCACCGAGACACACTTCATTTTCTCGGTGTGTCACACTTGTAGCCTCAAGGGTCACAGCGACGATAGGATTTCGCGCATGTGACACCTCTTGTCCAGGACTTTAAATCGGCAAATCAATCGCTGATTTTCCCATGGTTGTTTTCTTTTTTACTGATCATGTCTCGATGGTCATGAACTTCGTAGTCTTAACATTGGGTCCCACTAGGCGTGCCAAAATGTTGACCCTAAAAATTACCAAGCTTACATGGCGCGCAAGTCGAGTAATTAGTAAGCTAACTACGTCATTCGATTGTATACGGAGCATGCCAACTCGTCGGCTGAGGAGTAAAATTTGTTGATGTTGCGTTGGGTGCGCTGCTAACTTCTCGATCTTGCGACTGCGGCCAAGGAAGGAACACTCTCGACCTTCGCTGCTGACTTCACAAATCGTCGGTGCTGGATTTAGTCACAGTGATTATATTCAAGCACGCCGAATCGACACCAGAGTATAGGGACATAAGTACTCAAAACAAATATACGTCTTGATTGTGAAAGCGGTTCGACCGTCAGAATGCAGAACTCTAAAACCTACTTGCGAATAGCCAATCATAAACAACTCGTTGTTCGATGTGCCGAGCCTAGTAACTCGTAACACCTCACTTCACCGAAGAGGCTAATGAGATGACCTCTACCAATAAGGATTCGAAAATCCTTCTCGACCGAGACTTGGATAGATAACCAGTCGGCCATGTCGCACTGCTGTTTATCCAAACTGAAGGTGTTTCACGGTCGGCTGATTCTACGGTAGCAGTGTTGTTTATCCAAACTGAAGATGTTCGTCAGTTGCCTTCATAGTGCTGTTTATCCAAACTAAAGATGTGTTGGCGAAAAAGGAAAACAAAAATCTCAAGGTTGTTGAGAGGTTTCGCGTAGAGCGAGGATTTGCGCAGGGCAGTTTGTGTGTTGAATTGGAGGGGGTTGTTTCGATGTCTTCCCTCCCTATTTATAGCAGCCAACCTGTATTGAATCCCAATCATTCTTGGATTAGAACTCATTTCTCCGATCCAACTTTATCTCGGCCAATCCTACTCCTACTAGGACTTTGAACTTAACTTGTTATTAGGCCATATTCAATCTCAAATTCCAGCATCCTGATCCTGTCAAAACTCCTTTTTATAATAGGACTCATCCACATCCCACAATTCCCATATGGGAATGGCCAACTTCAACTGCGCGGCCTTTGAGCTAGATAACCCCCAACGACACCTACACACGGCCACTGGGCCGAGAAGAATTCTAAACTCGGCCCAACCAACACTGGCCCAAGAACAATTCTAAACTCGGCCCAAAACAATATTTTTGGGCCCAAACACTATATTTATTTTTTTACAAGTAGCCTACAATTGACGACCTTATATTTTACAATGAACTAGAAGACATAGAGAAGAGTGAGTGAAGTAATTAAATCCAAACAATAACAAACTCCTAAATGTTGCAAAAGAAAATCTTGTTAATTATAATTAACACAAATCATCATTATAATTAATTTACCTGTGATCTGGGTTTTTTTTTTTAGACAAAGTGGACAATTTATTACCAACAGCACACATTACACACAAAATAATGGTCCAAATACAAATAAAGCACAAGGTGGACCATAAAACATAAAAGGGCCCAAAAACAGTTTTGAAGCCCAACACAGAAAACAACAAAAAGAAAACCCTAGAGAAGCTACAGTCCCTGTAGCAGAAGCCGTCGCCTCATGGAACTTGCTCCATGCCACGATCAACACTAACCGTCGACCCCCTTAACTACTTGCAATTATTCCATTAGTAATCCCAAAATGGCGTAAGAGAGAGGTTGCAACATCCTCCCAGAACCACCACAACAACGATCACCGCCATAACATACAGAAGCTACAGTCCACGTAGCTAAAGGAAGATCGTGGGAATATAGATCCCATGGGCAACAACGACAATGAGGACGAACAGCGGGAAGGACCCACGAGGGTCCACAAGGGTGGTGGTGCGAACACCAGAGCTAAAACTCTACACACCCTCCCAAGATATCGTGACAAAGCGCGAAGAACAGTAACGGTAATCGATCGAACTTATAGATGGATGGAAAGATGATGGAGCCCACTGATGAAAATGATGGAGAGGTAAAAGGGTGTTATGGATTTGGGATTAAAGATGGTGAAATCAAAAGAAAACAGAGCAGCAGAGGGTTGATGGCAGCAGGAGAAAAACTGGGCAGAAACAAGAAAAGTAAGAAAGCAAACAACAGGAAGAAAAAGGAAAAAAAGAAAGCAGAGGAGAACCATGGTGTTGCCACCAATCCTAGCCATAGCTAGGACCGGCGACGATGAGGATCGGTAAAGATTGGAGGCACTCACACACAAAGGTGAGAAAAACTCTCACAAACAGAGAGAAAATTAGACAATACTTGTGATCTGGGTAGTTGTGTAATGTTAATTTGGTTGGTGCACGTGGATCAATAAAAACTTTGGCCGAAATTGAATCCTTATCTGGAATTCGAATTGGTTCTTAGGTGGTGAGCATTGCCACGACATAGTGGGAAAAATTTATGTGCGGCTTAAATTGGAAAAAAATATTATTTCTTCAAGAAACTAAAATTATTAAAATAAGTCATTTAGTACTACGATCTAGTGCTATTTTTCTTCACTTGTAATTGAGATGTCTTAGGTTCAATGCTCATCCACGGTGAATTTAAACCATATTATTGTTAATCTATTATGATCTCTTGTAGATAATATCGATTGTTTAAAAAAAAAATTATTAAAATAAGTCATTTAGTACTACGATCTAGTGCTATTTTTCTTCACTTGTAATTGAGATGTCTTAGGTTCAATGCTCATCCACGGTGAATTTAAACCATATTATTGTTAATCTATTATGATCTCTTGTAGATATTATCGATTGTTTAAAAAAATTATTAAAATAAGTCATTTAGTACTACGATCTAGTGCTATTTTTCTTCACTTGTAATTGAGATGTCTTATGTTCGATGCTCGTCAACGGTAAATTTAAACCATATTATTGTTAGTCTATAATGATCTCTTGTAGATAATATCGATGGTTTAAAAAAAAATTATTAAAATAAAACTCACAACCCCAGTTCAACCTTCCTCCATCTGCAAAACGACCCCCAACGGACCCAACCCCAGCTCAACCTTCCTCCATCTCCAAAACCACCCCCCAACCCCAGTTCAACCTTCCTCCATCTGCAAAACCACCACCCCCCCTCCCCCCTCCCCCCTCTTACTACTCAGTCTCCCCCTTCCGTGATTCCCCAATCTATCATCTTTCTGTCTCATGATTGCTTTTAATTAATTCAATTTCACATCAATAGTCATAATATTTGAAAACTGGGAATTACAAACAACTGGTGAAGGTGGCTTTGATAATTGAGTTCTTCACCTGATAATTATTCGATAATTTATATAAATAATGAGGTTAGTGAGAAGCCTAATGAACCTTTAAGATGGTTTAATGAACCTTTCAACCAGTAATTACACTCCCTCAAAGACAGGTGTTTTTAAAAAGTCTTTTTTATTAATTTTATTAATTATGATTTAAATTGAAAATAAAAATTTATACTAATGCAACAATATGCTTAACGCATGGCAAGTTATGAATGGTGTGGTGGTGCCACTCAGCATAATCCAATGGCAAGCCAAGTCCTGCACAAGTTTTTCTCGATATTAAGGGATTGACATGTGCCATGTAGGTTTTTTTTTTTTTTTTTCAATTTATAGTATCATTTGTCTAATCAATATAGATTTGAATTGGATAAGCAACAATTTAGGGTTTGCCAAATTCCTTGGCACCCAAGTAAACAGCGTTTATATTTCTGCCCTAATATTCCCTTCTCCCCCTCGTGGAAGAATTGACGGAAATCCTCCCATCAGTTATGAAAGCAGCAAATACAAACCTCGCCTGCAAAATCTCACAACTCGCAGTGAGATTGACGGCTTATCCAAACTCTCCGACTCTTGTTGTTCCTCCAAGCCTGACAATTCCCAGCAGATCACTCTCTCTGATGGTTCCAAAATTCGGGAACAGGACAGCTCCAGCCGCCAAGAGAACAGCAACAAGCACTAGGAGCAGTCGCAGAACCCCTCTAATGGAAATGGGATTCAGTACTGCTGAATCTACCCTCCAACTCTCCTCGGGCGACCCCTGCCTTGACATCTTTTTCAACATCGTCATACCGGCTGACTATGACAACTACGGGCACTACGAGTTTGCAACCGCATCGATCAAAAGTTATCCACCAGCCTTAAAGGCGGAGGTGGGGGCCTCCTGTGACTATCTCAAGCAACTGCTGCCGCTGGCATGGTCCGACAATCCCCTAACCACCCTCAAGCTCATATGTCATCTGAATGACTATAGGAATGGAAAATCATATGAACAAGCGTTCTACAGGCGGCGGTTTGGCTCCACCAAAACCACCCAAAGACCCTATTGTGCAACATTGCGCCTATTGCCTCCTCTTTTGGGAGTATGGGTTTGTATAGCCTTGTAGAACTTCTGCACCGCCTCCTACAAGGCCAAGACGGTAGATGGGGGACACTGAAGCCCCTCGAGAAACTGACCAAGAAGGCTGTAGAGATGTACGAGGGTGATGCGGATTATAAGTTGTTACATGACCGTGTAACCGATGTTTTTGTGGAGTGCTTGGAGTCAGATATTCAAAAATTGAAGGGACAATTCAAGCATGATTACCTTAAATATTATGTGAGCGATGACAGCGATGATGATGATGTTGATGGTGACGATGATTAGAAGTATGTCAAGGTAACCACTGCTGCAGACTGTTTCCTTACCGGAAACCATTATGAATCCTACGCTGCCCTGGCCACTTTGCTGTGGGAAAGCATTGCGCGGAAGGTTTTCCCTCCAGCATCATACGCGGAGGAATACAAGGAAGACTACGAGAGCAGAGTTGTAGACCGGCTGAGGAAAGAGGTTTTGGCTCCCTTATACAAGTACACCTGTAGCGGCTACAACGGCTGGAATAGCTGGAAGGTTAAGGAAGAGAAAGGGGATGATAATCTGATTGGACAAGTTTCGTTCAAGGATATTTGGGACAAAGAAAAAGGTTGGAAAGTTGACCGGCAGAACCATGTCATGGAAGCATCCATCTCCGGCAAAGAGTATCTAAGTCTCGTCGTGGTGGACTGATCGATCCATCACGGTCATATTCAACATCTAGTTCCATGTCATTTTCTAGATTATCTGTTTCTTTTCACCCTTTGTGGTTAACGTGATATAATTAAGGATCGCAGATATGTTTTGAATGAATGGATTTCTGTTTTCTTTGCAATGATTTTCTGCTTTACGCACTTAACCTCGTAGTCCTCGATCCTTCGGTATCAAGGACCATGATGCGTTTTTGCGTAATTTTAGAGCATGTTATCGTGGTGGAAGTTATACAGAAAGCTAGAAATGACGAAGGGTTCATCCTATCTTCCTGCTTCACATCTTAGACTTTCAGGTTCAAGGTCGATTTCACACTTTCTACAGATTAAGATGTTTCTATAGGGATACGGAGCAGCTGGTATTACTGGCGTAATATACGACGCTTTAAACTAAAACATAATTCAGATTCATCATCTAACCAGCGATCTAATGGGTGCTCAAACATCCATCAGTTACTTTTATAATCAAAGTTGTAATATGCTCTGGCATTCACTTTGCAGATAAATCAACATGGAGGCATTTTCATGTGCTTATCTATCGAAAAGCACAAAGCTTGATGGTAAGACAATAAGTAGCATACCTGATTCTAATTTTCCCCGAGTTTGCAATCAACAGCCGTATGGATACGAGCAACAAAGAAATGTTAATGAACTGGTACACATAGCCCAGATGAAATCGCAGTACCGTACATCTAATTTCTCCAGGTTGCAGTTCTCCCAAGGTGATTATTTCTGGAAGTTTAACTTCAACTGTAATTTTACCATCCTGCAAACAGCATAACATTGGCTTAACCGGTAGGCTAAATAGAACAGCGAGAAAACAGACAGGTAGCTCATAAAAGATAAGTGAATACTGCACGAAAACCCTGAAACGGAGTTGGAACTGATGCTAAAGAGCAAGGATGTTCGCATATAAGAAAGTCGTTAATTCAAGTTCTGAAAATATCCTAGAGGCTAAAGCTGTACTGTTGTACCAAAGACAAAGAATCATAAAATATTCATAAACGGAATCTAAATTGATTACAGAAGAATTTTTACCAAGGACATCATCCCCATCCCCAACATCAACATTTCTGTAATGTTGATCATTTGGATCTCCATATCCCACCATTTCCACGAAACTCAATGTATGGGCAATACGCCTTTGCCTCTACTGCCATCAACATATGGTACATAATATATATAATCAGTCCCTCCCTAAGAGTGAATCCAATACAAAAATTCCACTGCCAACCCTTCACCAACACGCAAATTCTGATTTGAAAACTCTCCTCCAGGAAACATCTTATCACATGCGTATGGTGTAACCCAAATATCATGTTTCAGAAATCTGCCCTTCACAAAAACTTGGCCTCAGAACCCATGACAAGTGAATTACCATTGGTCTAGTAATCCAGTCTTCACTTTTGCTAGCAGAAGCCTACACTCAAAATTTAGGCAAGTACTGGACCACGTCCATCAGTGCCAGATTTATCTGTCAGCTGACTCAACTCCAAACACTCCTTGGCGTGTGATGACAAATTCACACGATGCTTGGGGCAAATGAGGCGCAAAAAGAATATCAAGTCGCCTCTTTGTTTGCCTACAAAGACCATCCTCCAGCTCATTACTATTCCCTTCGGCAACAACCACCTCATTTCTCGACAAGAAGACCCTCGAATTCACGCAATTTGCCCAAGCAAGTCCCAAAGCAGGGCAAACCCGCCTTCCAGAAGAGTGCAATGAGCCAAAGTTGCCCACTTTGACTCCATTTACCCCATCACTTGCCCCCATAAAATCAACCACCTGGTTCGTCACCACCACTGCCACCCGGAACCTATTCGCTAATGACTTCAACTTCCCGGAAATCTTGAAAAACAGCGACGACCTCCGCTTAAGATCCAAAGGGGTGTTGTTAAATTCAGTCCGGAACAGCGCCGCGATGGAATCAATCACAATTAGCCTGACAGGCAACCGGGTTTTTGCACTTTCAACGAAAGACTCTACCTTTGGCATTATATCAAGCATCTGGTATGCGTCGTGCACACTATCAACATACACATCTTCACAGGGGTTAATGGCTACGAGGTGTGGGTGTGAGGAGCGAAATGCTTGGGAGAGTTGGTGGAGGCGGCGAAAGGGGAAAGGGAACTCGGTGTGGAGGTAAAGGGAGGAGGCGGAGAGGCCGCCGTGGGAGGGCGGGAGCTGAGCGGAGAGGGCGAGTTGGAGGCAAAATTGAGTCTTGCCGCAACTGCTTTCAGCTACAAGCTCCATTATTGAACAGCAGGGGACGCCGCCACCGAGGCAGCGGTCGAGGACTGGGCAGCCCAGCGTTAATTTATCGGCGATGGGAGGACGGGTTAAGAGATTTTCTGGTGTCATTGAAATTGCGATTGATTCAAATTTTTGTCACGCCCTTGGTCGTCCCCGGCAGCTTAAATGTGGGGCGGGAAATTGAAATGTGGGAATGAAATTGACGTGTATTCTGGGTCTTTTAGTCCACTCAAACACAATTAGAGCAATGGTCCTTCAACTTTAATTCAATTGTCGCAATAGACCTTCCATCACGACTCATTTTGACAAAAGTTGTAGTGGAGTTGACAAAAGGATCATAGTTGCATATTTTGATAAGTTAAGAGATCAATAGTCACGACCTCATTTTGACAAAAGTTGTAGCGAAGTTGACAAAAGGATCATAGTTGCACGTTCTAATGAGTTAAGAGATCAATGGTCACGATTTTTTGGTTGAAGAACCAATGCTCCAATTAGGTTACAATTGTGGATCATTGCTACTATTTTCTTATTGGGGCGACACACCCCTTTTTACTTCTTACATACCTCTTGTTAATTTCTATCATTTGATCTTCTTCAACTCATCCGATCCAATGGCCGAAAATTAGAAGACTGTGTGAGAAGTAAAAAATGGTGTGTGGATATCTCTTTTTCTAAACTTGGAATGAGCTCGATCAACTTTTGGCTCTAAAGTACTTCATAGGATTTGAGACATTTTTTGACCGTCGCGTGCTAGACCAACTTTATTATAATTCACATTCAAAAGTGAAAATATGAGTGGGATAGAGCAATATTCTCTCTCTCTCTCTCTCTCTCTCTCTCTCTCTCTCTCTCTCTCTCTCTCTCTCTCTACACACAAGTTCAAATTCTCATCCCCGTAGTTTAGACTAAATCAGAATTTAGAATATGGCTCGAACCAAAACTCCCATCCAAAGTAAGTTTGTACTCAACCTATCCCCTTGTAAGATATGTTAATCTGGTTGAAATACTGGACCAATCTTTCAAAATAAGGATATGAAGTACATATGAAAACCATAAACTAATTACAAATGGAATGTATTTCGTAATCGTTTATGTGCTTTACGAACAACAGAAACCGCCAAGACTTAAAACCCGCGTAGCTCGATCATACTAAAAATCTAAAGAAAAACAATGAATTTGAAACAAGGTAGTCAAAGAAAGCATGTGTTTTTCAGAGCTTTGCTAGCAACCCGTTCTGAATCGGCTTGGCTACTCCACTGTCTTTGACATCATTTTCTTTGGCTTCCAATTCACACGCACTTGGTGGAACATCCACTGCTGGAGAGGCGTTGAAGAATCCGTGAGGCTGCAACCGGAATAATCAACCAAAAATGCGGGATCAGAAACCAGACAATAAAATGACAAACTGCCGAGCATAAAAAAGATTAATCGTGTGAATACCATGAGCATAAATCCAATGCGCTCCACTGGCATAACAGGCCAATCTTCTAACCGTGGTACGTGTGTGATTCCAAATACATACCTGCAATCATCATCGCGGTTACTTCCACCAGCTTAAAACAGTTATATGTATACATATACAAAGGCAAAAGCTAGATATGGACATGATAAACTATGAGAGGGAAACCAACCAAAGAACTATATCAGTTTCTTCCAGAGAGCGATTTTTCTTAACCCATGTGGCTAATCCTTCACCAGCACGCGGATTTTGATTTGGAAACTCTCCTCCAGGAAACATCTCATCACGTGAATATGGTGTAACCCATAGATTATGTTTCAGGAAAGCTGCTCTTCGCAAAAACTTGGCCTCAGGACCAGCTAATGGCAAACAGTTTGAACCAGGAACAAGCTTGTAGCCTGTTAACTGTCCGGTCCTATTTACAGTTCGTGTGTTCTGTACCTGGACCATAACAAAATTTCAAATCAGCATGAGCATGAATGGACACAAGAATCACACCTGAGAATCTTAAACAACAGAAGGAAATCATTGAGCTGGACCAGCTGAAAAAATCATGGTAACGATGCCTTACAATCCAATGGCGAGCCGTCAAAGGATTACAGTCACGCATAGCCTCCGATTCAGTCCTGAGAAGTGTCTCCTCGGCATAAAATGCATTGCTGTGGACGTTATTCTCTCCAGGTTTCTCAACCTTAACATCCATCTCCACAACCTACAGTAAATAATTATGGAAGAAAAACTGATTTTAAGACTTGTACAGTTGTTTCGACAAGCAATGATAAAGTCACAATTTAATCACTACTGTGGGTAATAATACGTAAATTCTTATGAAGTAATAAACCTATCAAACTTCTATTTTGTAAAATGGATTTAAGGATAAATAAACCATCATTAAATGTGCTTGAGTAGTTTTAGAGATAAACCATTCAATAAGAGCAGGATGATGATCATATTTTCCTGCTTCACATTTTAGATTCAGGTTTGGAGGTGGATTTTACAGTTTCGATAGAATAAGATGTTTCTAAAGAGGGGATAAGGATCCCATGGTATTACTGGGGCAAGCAGGAAGTTTTAAACTCAAAACGCAAATTCACAATTATATTCTAATTAGTATGTTGTGGGTGTAGGTGTGGCCCTCAGACATCCATGGACTACTCTTATAATCAGTGTTGTAATATGCTTTTGCATAAACTTTGTGAATAGTTCAGCATGGAAGCATTTCCATGCCTACTACATAATATAACCCAAAAGAAAAAATTCTCGAAGCCAAAAGCACAATGCTAGATTGTAAGACTTTTAGCAGCTGCATACCTGATTGTAAGTTTCTCCAGGCTTGCAATCAACAGCCATATCCATACGAGCAACAAAAAAGTGTTGATGAACTGGTGCATATAGCCCAGGTGCAATCACAGTACCATACTTTCTAACCTCTCCAGGTTGAAGTGCTCCCAAGCTGAGAATTCCAGTAAGTTTAACTTCAGCTTCAATTTTACCATCCTGAAAACAGCACAATATTGATTTCACTGTTAGGCAGGTAGCTCGGTACTACATGAAAACCCTCAAAAAGAGCTGGAACTAATGCTTAGAGAGAAAATGTTCGTATTATACTGGGCAAGTTAACAATTAAACTGAAAAGAACAAGCACTACACTTGATCTAAGAAAAGGCGAGAAAGTTATGTGGAACTTGCCTGATAAAAGTGCCAGAAGAACCCGTACTCATAATTAGCCACAGTACATATAAATGACACTGTTAGCCTTCTTGACCTGCGCACTTCTGCTAAGCCTGTTCTCCAGTCCTGATGCTTCCACAGAATTCCATGATCTTCTTCGTGCAAACATACACAATTTTCGATAGTTTCAATACCTCCAGTGAAGTTCGTAAAATGTGCATCAAAGTATTTGATTAAGCCCAAACAATCACACCCCTGTCATGGTAGTTTAATTCAACCCAGTATGGATAAAATAATAAGAGAAAACGCAGAATATCAAGAAAACATTCATATACCAAAACTGAGCCAAGAATTAGTCCTCAAACCTTCTTTAGAGAATGTGCATTTTTACCAAGGCCGTCTTCCCCGGCATCGAAAGCATTTTTTCTATAATGTGGATCATTTGGATCTCCATATGGCACCACCATTTCCACAAAACTCAACCTATGGGCTACAGGCCTTCGCCCTCTATTGCCGTCAACATAGGCCACAGAATATATAACCAGTCCCTCCCTGGGAGTGAATCCAATACGAAAATTCCACTGCCAACCAGAATGTTAGTTGATATATCGACTTTTAATAAAGAAAAAATATTATTTATGAAACCAATTTAGAAATTACCTTCTGCCACTCCACAAAGTACCCATTAACACGGAAGCTTGGACCTTCAGGCTGAATAATTTGTAAAGGTTTTATATCACTTCGATCAACACCACCTCTTGTTTCTCCAGGAGTATAGTTCCTCAACGGATCGGCTGGAGGTAGGGGAACAAGTTTACGGTCTTCAAACTTTATCACCATCATGTTTTGCATATCAACAAGTATATAGATGCCCTCAACTGGGCGTGCGTAACCATTTTCCATAGGGCAGTCACTCTCAGTTCTACAGAATATCAGTGGTTTAGCAAGCCTTTGGCTAGGAGAATCAGCCTCACTATGATAGCCAACACACCTGCAGCATGAACACCAATATGTAAGTAGAAGGTTATCGATTAACCTGCTGAAATTCCACATGTACAGGAGCACTAAATGTAAATTGCATACCAGGCATCAACCATCACAAGGTCCATGTCTTCAATACCTCTCTTCTTCATAGCCTCTCTAAATGGAGGAAAGTCTTTCACAACAGCTTCACATTCTGCATATTCTACAGCATCCTGAAGTTCCAGAAAATTAAAAGTTAAGAACTTACAGAAACCTCAAACTTCAGACAGCTATGGAACAACTAAAGCTTATCATACATCACAAGTCCATTAGCAAATGCCAGTTCAAATAGTGCACTATCACTGGTACAAAAATCGATATCTATTCTATTATTCATGGTGTTTTCTCAGCTAAAAGTCCAAAACATCAAATTAATCTTTCATGAACATAAAAAATAAAAAATAAAATAAAAAAAAGACCATATAAGGGTACAAACAAGTTTAAATGTCAAAAGGAAACACAAAAGAAAAGTACCATGGGAGGCTGAACATCTGGAACAACTTCTGATGATACTACTTTTCCTCTGTGATGTCCACCTCGAGTAGCTGCATGTACTTCTGATAGCTCAACAATCCACGTGCTTGTCTCATTTGACTTCTTATTGTAAACAACAAGTCTAGCTCGCCGAGGGGGAAGCTTGGTTGGGATTATAGGTCCACCTTTGGTTCTGGGAAGTAATGATGGCTGGAAAGGTGGGAAGAAGTATGCATCTGCTAATGCAACAACGTGTTTATCTGGTTCCAATAGAACCACTTCAACAAAACGCATACTATCTCTAACCTGGAATGCAGAAAGTGTTATTTAGTCAACCATTTCACCAAATAAGAATTCCATTTGTTGAAGAAGAATTCAATAGTGAAACTAACAAACCTCAGGCGTCGCTCCAGCTGCCCTGACAGTTGCCACTGCGACAGAGATTTCAGCAGCAGATAAAGGGTCCAACGGGTGCCTTGTTTGAGGCCTAAGCATGATTGGGATGCCTACATGATATTAGTTGACCAACCAAGTTAAACAGAAAATTTCAGTATTTAAATCACTTAAAACAAACCATGAAAATCAGACAGCATAAAGTTAATTAGTTCAAGACAAAGAACATTGCAAAAAGATGCGAAAGTCTTCAGCTTTTTACATTCCAAATTCTCCGAGGTTATTCGAAAAATTCACTCTTTAGTAAATGAAGGAGCTCATGAAAATTAAAAAATTCTTACCATCTTATGACCTGAATTCTTTCCTTTGTCTTCCTAAATGATTATGGTCTGCAATTTATATGAAATATCCTGCTATTGAAAACTGACAATCTCGAAACAAATTCCTATTTTTTAATCTATTTATTGTAAAACATTAACTTACATTCAAAATTAAAGTACATCACACCAATTTACTCAAGAAAAGTTCGAGAAAGAAATTAGCTTGTTCTCCGAATTATATTCAGGTGTCATAATCCATCTTTCTCTTCGGCATTCTCTCTCTGTCTTTTTGTTTAACATCTACTCTTTCTCTTTTACTTCTACTTCCACTAGGACCACTACTCTTAGCTCCAAACAGCACAGAGACAAACTAGTCACAAGAATGCCACACAAACGAGTCTCACCAAACTTAGAAACGAAAAAGACTTATCGAAAAGTATACAAAAATACAAAAGAACCCTACATTTTATGCAAACACAAATCAAGAATTCAAGAAATTTCAAATTTTCACATCTCATCGGCCATACATTACTCAAAGAATCCATATTTACAACATATATATATGCGTCTGTGTGTGTGTGTATATATATATATACATACATACAATAAATAAATAAAATTGGGAAATGTGAATGGACCTGCAGTGGAGGCATTGGCGGAAGGTTTGGGAATCAAGGCCGCCATGGCGATATTCTTGGGGCGCTGATCATCGCGCCGATCCTCGGCGCCAGCGACGCTACTCCAATCTTGAATACCGGAAGCCGAGACGACGGCGCTGGAAGAAGTCTTCGCCGCCGGCGCCGCCTGGCGCGGAACGAGAGCCGCCGAATCGGGGCGGAAGCAACAGGAAGGCGTCGTTTTTTTCGAAGCTGAGGCCATTGCAAGGGGTTCGCGAGCTCACCAATTCCAGCAAAGTAAGTCTCTATACAATCTACTGACATACAGCGCGTGCTGAAATGCTCGCCGCCACTCTCCCCCCCTCCCCGTAACTAACCACCGCGAGAAAAGCCGAGAAAGTCGGAGAAAAATGATCGCACGGTTGCTGAGAAATCAATAAGATATTTTCTCGACGGTTGCTGAAATCTAGGATTACAAATGCGGCGGGCGTTTGACTGAATCCTTGTGAGGGGGCGAGTCCGTGAGACAGGAAGCGACAGAGGGAGTGATCTGAGGCGAAGGAGAGAGAGGGAGGAAGAGCAAGTGTCCTATTTATAGGACGCCGCTTCCATTTTTTCTTTTTTCTTTTTATGAAATTCCAACTTTATTTATTTATTTTTACTCGGCTTTCGGCTAGCGGTAGTCGTCTTCACTGAGTTACGTTTCAACTAGTGGTAGTTGTTTCCAATTAGTTAGCGAGAGTGAAATGTATTTATGACGACTTATTTCCTATTTGTTGAGAATAATTCACTCATTAAGATGTCACTTTGACCATATTTTAGGTCAATTAAACATTTTATGCTAAAATTTTAGGTCGAAACATGATTTTCAAATTAAGTTCCGAATTAGCAGACTTTGCTATTGTTTTTTTTTTTCTTTCATAATTTTACTTTCTTTATGTGGATAAAGAGTAAACGTGAGTAGTGGGCTAAAGTGAGAGATTTGGAGTTTTCTCCTTTTCTTATGTAAAGCGAGAGGGGATGGGGTTGTTAGCCAATGGTCACTTATCAGAAGGACCAATAAGATAAGTGGGCGGTGGGGGTGATAGGAAGATCTGCTGTTAATTGACAATTGGACATTCAACCAACAAGCATATTTTTGATATTTTGCATGATAAGGCCATAAGATTAACATCTTTTGGTATAAGACCCCCCCCTTTTTGTAATATATCCTATCTGACCCCCTACCTTTCACAAATCCTTTTTTTGGAGTGTTGTTATTGACACCTAATTGTACTTACCACCCAAAGTTAAAAAATATATATTTTTTTTTATTGTTAATTATTTACTATTGATCCCTCTAGTTGAATCTTCATACCCATAGATTCATAAAACAAGGAACAAGTGATTAATTAGAATTATAGAATAAACTCGATATAAGTTCAATTTTGTGAGTTTGTTTTTTTTTATTTACTCCACTTTGTTGGGTTAGGTTTATTCACAGATTATCAATATCAACTCTTTTTTTTATTATCTTTTTAGTAAATTGTGATAAATATCTTTTTATTAAATTGTGATAGATATCACTTTTATTTATCGGTTTATCTTTTACTCAATTTAGGATTAATATAAGAATTAAATATTGTTTCTCCTGTTTTTTTCCTCCTAATTTGCATCTCAATTGTTTGTTTTGCCCCATCACGTGTTAACTGTGTTGACTATTCTATGTTGTAAGTACTACATAAATCAGCATATATACTAATATGACTTTATAAATGCATGGAAGATGATTTTCATGGATTATAGGAAGATTAATTTTTATTTATTTTCGTAGATACTTCCATCACATGTTAAACATATTTTAACGACCTATGGGTATAGCATATAAATTTTCTTTTAACTATTTTTAATGAAAGTAGTTAGATTTTCATATTTAGATATTCAAATTAAAAATTTCAGTAAAGATGCATAAATCAAGATATTTAATTAAAGTTGAAAAATAAGAGCAAGTGGTCCTCTCCCACAGTGGTGGAGAGAGGAGTGTTGCCCTTGCACTACAGTGTGGTTTGAAACCTGTCAGTTCCATCATCTAACATATAATCTAACAAATCTATCGTTAGGAAGCCGACGGAGTTCGAACTCACATCGTGGTTCAAGACAACACTCCTTCCCACCCACAGGCCAACAACTCAAATTTTTGGACCTCATGAAAAAACTATCAATAATACCACAATAAGCAATAAAGCGGATTTCATGAAGCAATCATTTTATTCATGAAGAAATCATTTTAACATGAAGTATGTCCTTTTAGGTAGTTCATACTTAGAAGGCACAATGCATTTCGTATTGAAAGTATGAATTTCACATCCGAAAAATAATGAACTTTGCATGTGACCTCACATGATTCCACCCACAGGGCCACTTGCCAACAACTCAAATTTTTGGATCTCATGAAAAAACTATCATATGATACCACAATAAGCAATAAAAGCGGCTTTCATGAAAGAATCATTTTATTCATGAAGGAATCATTCTAGGTAGTCCAAACTTAGAAAGCATAATGCACTTCGTATTGAAAGTATGAATTCTACATTAAAAAAAAATAATGAATTATGTATGTGACCTCATATGATTTTATGATAAAACTTCAACTATTTCACGGTAATAGAGTAAGTTGTCCCATATGTGAAACCCAACAGCTACACGTACTCTATATTACTCCATTTATATTGTCCACGTATTTTCCTTCACTTCGAAATATTTAGGTACATCCGAGCTCAAGAAAAATTCAATTTTCGGGTTTTGAAATTTCGAATGCCGGGTTGATTATTGTGTGTCCAAAGTTGAAAATTATCACAGAAAAAATTTCCACCCAACCTGCACCCTAAATTTTGACGATATGCAGCTTAAATTGTGTTAATTACTTAAACATTGTCATGACTCACGGGAAGTGCAACCTAAAATCGTGACTTATCCGGCGCACGTGCTTCATCGTCTATCCTTCTAGGAGCTTGATTTTACCTATTTTTTTGGTTTGTATACAAAGGATCTTAACAAGATAATCTAAACTAATGTTGTAGCCTCTTTTCAGGGAAAAAACAACCAAGAGAGAGAGATAAGGTGGCCCTAGATTTTATTTTATTTCCAATTTGAAAAATGAATTCAAATAATCAAGGTTTTTATGTAATTTATTTATACAAATAATATTGAGAAAAAATAGGATTTAAATACATGCTTTGTAAAGCTCGACGAATTTGTAGTTTAAGTTGTTAAGAACATTTAGTTATGCATCCAAAGTTATGAGACAATGAGTTCGATCGGAATATACATACAAACTAAATAATGCCGAATGAAATACAAATAATTACGAAAAGCAAACCAAATATATAATCAAATGGAAAATATACTATATCATTAATACGTATAAAATTGACTTATATAAGGAGATAGTACAATACAGTCTCTTAAATGTGTTTTTGGTAACATTTAAATAAAAATTGTTGCTCATTTATAACCGAAAGGTCACGGATTCAAGTTTTGAAAGTAACTTTTTTACAAAATAAGAATAAGATTACGCAAAATAGACGTTCCTCCCCAACTCTTGTAAGGCGGAAAACTTTATTGGTTTGAAGTCAGCCATTTTTATAAGCCGTCCATTTTCTTGTTTTGTATTAAGTGCTGCCCTTTTAGGCTGTACATCATGGTACTTACGTAGAAGGAGTGAAGAAGGATAGGATTCATGAGATGATAATGTGGTTTGAAGTTGAGGGGGTGAGGGCCCAAGTCCGACTCTGGAGGGATGGGACTCATCCTCATTTTCCTAATTATTCTTGTCCCTCATGCCTTTTATTTTCATTTCTTTTCAGCCAATAATGCTTGTCCTCTAGTTGATTGATTGACCTAATAAAGCGAAATAGTTCATTCATTTCATGATTTTCATCCATGCATGGGGACAATGGAGAGTAGAGTACGATCTATCTTGAATCTAACAAGCAAGTTGTTTTTTTTTGTCAACAATCTAACAAGCAAGTTGTGTTTTGTTTTTTCATCCATGCATGGGGATAATGGCGTTAGGTAACTGGTCACCGTCTTATTTAAGCCATAGGTGTTTCAAAACCAAGAAAGAGCGTTTAGACCTGCTTAGGCGTCTTTCTATCCCTATCTAAACCCGCTAGGCACCCGCCTAGGTCGCGACTCTTGCTTATGCAGAAAAATCGATAATATTCGTTTTACATTTTATTTTTTCAATAAAATGTAAAAGACTTGTTGAATATTCAAATGAACACTCATTATATGTTTGTTTCTCATGTTTTCAATCTTTTTAAATACTTTATAATTTATATATAATTTTATTTTGCAATTTATATATCCCAATATAATTATGTATTTTATAAAATATAAATAGGCATTTATTTATATAATATATAATAAATTTACTTGAATTCACTTAGTCCGTCTAGACCCTACCTAGCCATCTAACTAGGTCACAACCTGCTGTCTACTTAGTGTCTTTTAAAACATTGATTTCAACTAAATAATAATTTAAAGCGTCAGTTGGAAGTTTATTCTTATAATTGTACTTAGCTAGCTGGAGCATCTTGTGGTCTGCATGCATGAAAGTGAAAGTGATCGCAAGAATGTCAAACGTATTTAAATGATCCGTTTAGTTGTTTAATAACAAATGATTTCTACTTAATGAGTGTAATGACCCTTGTTCTTTCGCATCATCAAAATTAATCAAATTAAATATATCGACTTATTTGGAGGTATGTTCTTGGTCTAGGTGGTGCCTAATAGACATCCACTACATCATGACATGATGTGCTCGCCTGAGTTAGCTTCCCCCACCAACCTCCACCTCCTCCTCCACCGAGTCATGCTACAAAAAATATATATTATAATTTATAATATATATTAGTCAACAACTAGCTATAATTTGTATGTTTAACATTTTTAAATAAGCTCTTTAAAAAGTGGTGTGCTTTGGTGATTATGATTTTCTTCTTCTTCAACTTATTGTGCAAGGGGTTCAAATTATCTCTCTCATCTTAGGAAGTAGATCGGAAAAGGCCAGTGTGGTACCAATATATTGAACTTATATAGAAATCACATTCTTATAATGTGCCGAAGAATTTGAGTGTGAAACCAATTTATTAAACTAATGACTTTAATATATTAAACTCACACTATTGTACAGTAGTGTTATAGTTATCAAATTCAGCCTACTATATATCGATATCACACTAACTTAAACTACTCTATAATGCTTTAATTTAAATTAATGTAAAATATTGTTTGTAGCAACAAATATATTTTGGAAAAGTTATTTTAACCCTAACTGGCTAGTGAGAATAGATAAATGATTTTCACATGTTCCCTTTCACTTTCTGCACAATTCTTTTAATATTAATTTTTTAACCTTAAAAATAAACAGTTGGATTCACCACTTAAAGTCCATATCCTAATGTTTCTGTTTTATATGGCTCAATTATTTACTTTTCTTCACATTTTTCTTACTTTTAATTTTAATGTTTGAACCACTAGAGATCTTGTATGTAGCATGATGATCCAATAGTTTGATAACGACGACTGCAGCAATCTAACGGCTACAATTGTATTCACGCAACGTGAATTTGAATTGTAAAAGGAAATCAATAAATTTATACTACGATGGTGTTATCTAGTATTTACACATTCTTTTTTACCTCCTACACATTCCTATCAATTTTGGTCATCAGATCGAATAAATTAAAAGAAGATCAAAAAACAAAAATTTACAAAAAAATTGTAGGAGGTAAATATAAGTGTGTATACTGCAGATAGCACCACCCATTACACTAACCTAGCTAATCGTCTTCACCCCATTAGATTTGGAGCATCACACCCTCACCCCATGGACAGAAAAAAATCTAGATACGAGATTAGTCGTTAATTATTACTTATTAGGCATGTAATATTTTATTAAGAAGTCTTTTATCTTTCTTATATATGTGAGAGAAAAGAGATTAGTAGTGGAATTGGAAGAATGTGAGAGGAAAGGGATTGGTAGTGGAATTGTGGGAACTACACAATATGAAGACCAAAACTAGCTCATTCCCCACTTTCTCTGAACAGTGACTTGCTCCACTAAGATGGTCACTATTTTTTTCATGACTAAAAACATTTATATGTCATGTTTTGACATGTATTTTACTACCAAATGACTCCAAATTTGAGCACTTCGATCGCTTATCAGGCAATGATCCAGAGGGGCAAGAAACCCTTCTTGTATTTTGTTGTTTTATTCAATCTCTCCATGCGTGCACGCTGTCCACACCACAAATCACGCACACTTTTTTTTTGTTAAATTAACCACCAGTGCCACGCACATGTATAATTATGGGAAGTGATTTGTGCACTCTTCTTTACATATTGTAATCTCCTCAATTTATTATATTATTTAAGAAATTATTGTATTGAAATAAATTAACATTATGTTTGGATGGGGGAAATAAACTTGCAATTTGGATAAAAGTCAGAATTTATAAATTGACATGCACCAATTCCTTTGTTTGAATTTATAATATAGACATTTAGAATTTCTGCGTGAAAAAAAAACTTGGAATTTGGGGCCTCCAATTTCCAAGTTTAAATTCCATGTAAATAGGTGTCATTTCCCAATTTCTATGATTGAGAGTTTAAAATTAACAAAGTTCGTTTTCAATTCTACTGTTCTTTTAAGTTAACCAAACAACAAAATTCACAAATTCTAGAAAATAAAATCTCTTCATTTCAATTTCCGTCATTTTAAAATTCCTTAGTAATCTTAAATTTCTTCATCCAAACATAGTGTAATAGATAATATTAAACGAAAGAGTGCTTATGCTGAAAAGAAGACGGCATAAATCACTTTGGTTTGATGATGCATCATGCATGAAAGCGAATATGGAAAGTATTATTTTTCAGGGGAATATTTCTGCTCACTACCTTCAAGTGATCGTGATGTTCACTGCCATATTTATTACTATTAGATAAGTTTTGTTCACTACCATATTTATTACTGTTAGATAAGTTTACTTTTCGAGATATGTGCAGTAGATAAGGTTTTTATCACAAATAGTCCATGAAATTGCCCCTCACCATCAAAATGGTCCCTGAAATTAAAAAGCAATCAATTTGGTCCCTAAAATTAGGTGTCACAAATCAATTTGGTCATTCCATCACAATTTTGTTAAAATTTTCGTTAAGTGCTGATGTGGCATATAAATGGGCCCCACAAGATTTACGGGTTTTAATCACAAATGGTTCCTGAAATTCACTGACATCATCAAGATGATCCCTGAAATTGAAAATCGATCAATGTAGTCCTTGAACGTAGGTGTCGAAATCAATATGATCATTTTGCCACAATTCTGTAAAAAAAAATTTGTTATGTGCTGATGTGAGTTTAATAATTAATTCAAAAAGTTGTCTAAATACTTTTTTGCACAATGAATTTTTTTTTATTATTGTAGGGCCTACTCCGAAGAGAAATCCATTCCATAAATTCTTAAAGGCACAAGGCTTAACCAAGGCCTTAGAGAGTGTGGAAATGGTTTTCAACCAACAATAAACGCACATCGGTTATAACCTCATTATCTCAAGACAGACTCGTCCTTCTTTCCATCACCAAACCACCAAGGAAGCGCCGAACAAGCTATCCAAGATTAAGGTTGTGATGATGTTGCTCGCCTAAATATTAACGGTGATGTCTCAGAAGTTGTTGCCTGTCACATCCCAGTCTCGACTCCGCCTTAGCACGATATTGTCCGTTTTGGGTTTACCATTCCCTCACGGATTTGTTTATGGGAACTCTCACGAGAACTTGCCAGTAGGTCACCCATCCTAGGATTGCTCTTGTCTGAACTCACTTAACTTCGGAGTTCCGATGGAATCCGAAGCCAATGAGTTCCCAAAATGTCTCGTGCTATATGGAGGTGGGCATGTACATATAAGGCACATCACCCCCTCTCCGTTGGTCGATGTGGGATGTTACAATCCACCCCCCTTAGAGGCCCGACATCCTCGTCGACACACTCACACGACACGGCAGAGTAGCTCTAATATCATTTTGTCACATCACAGTCTCGACTCCACCGTAGCACGATATTGTCCGTTTTGGGTTTACCATTCCTTCACGATTTTGTTTCTGGGAACTCACACGATAACTTCTCAGTGAGTCACCCATCCTAGGATTGCTCTCACTCGAACTTGCTTAACTTCGGAGTTCTAATGGAATCCGAAGCCAATGAGTTCCCAAAATGCCTCGTGCTATATAGAGGTGGGCATGTACATATAAGGCACATCAACCCCTCTCTGTTGGTCGATGTGGGATGTTACATTGCCAATTGGCCAAGCCCTTACTACGGGAGATCTGGATTCAAGTTCAATTCGGTGAAGGGTGTTGAAGTGTGTGAAGATGGGTATATTTAGAGAATATAAACGAATGAGGTAGAGAAATGTGGATTGAGATCAAAGGTGATTGCAGAATTGGGTTTTTGGGTTGACAATTTTTTTATTAACTATTAAATTATTAAGCCTCTTTGTATTTTTTTTTAATTTAATTAGACTTGTGTGACCTATTTATGTGTCACATCAACACATAACAGAATTTTTGACAGAATTGTGACTAAATGACTGCATTGATTTGAGACACTTACTTGCTGGACTACCTTGATCAATTTTCAATTTCAGGGACCATTTTGATGTCGTGGGTCAATTTTAAAGACCATTTGTGAGAAAAAAATGACTTATGGGGCCTATTTATGTGTCACATCAGCACTTAACAAAAAATTTAACATAATTGTAACGAAATAACCACATTGATTTGCGACACTTATTTTCAAGGACTACATTGATTGATTTTCAATTTCAGGAACCATCTTGATGGTGAGGGTCAATTTCAATGACTATTTGTGATAAAAACCTATTTTAAAATTTAAACTCTTTCAACAATAATAAATATGACGGTGAGCATAAATACACCATTTACCAGCTCATGATTATCCATAATTGACCCTAGCAATTCCATTCAGAGGGTTGATCGAGCTGAGTACCGTCCATCCCAATGATCCCTTTCCTTTCACAACAAAGATTTTGTATGTATGTGGAGACTGTTGGAAAGAGCATCGCATTATATATATAGATGGATAGATCATGTATCATGGCCTTTCATTTATTATGAGCTGGAAAGGATCACGTCCCTTCATTTATTTTAATTTTAAATTTATTTACAGTCTCAGATGGATCTGCATTTTAACTTAACACAACACACACACACACACACACACATATATGTATATGTTTGTGCATGAGCATCAAGCACAACTAGGGTTTGCAGCAAGAAAAGTCACATCCAGGGAAAATGGCTGAAAATCACTAGACATATAAATAAGCACTAGTAAACATCAGCCCTCAACATTAGGAACTTGCTAGCTAGGGACTCCAACACGAGTGGTTTGGCTTGCCCAGCCACATTTGCTACTTGAAAGCATAAATTTTGTTGACGTATGCATGCACCACCAAACCCTAACCCTAATTCTATATTCTAACAAGGCAATATCAGTGCGTCATGCATGTATGTATTGCAGAGATTTTTAGTATTGATGAAGTTCAATGCATACGTTAACCTACTTACTACAAACATATTTTAGAACAAGTATGTACTCCCCATGTTAAAGTACGTATATTCAAAGGCATATCCACACTGAAACTAAGGTGGTTCTGAAACTCACTAGAGGCAAAGAAAAACGTTGGCGAATGTCCTTTTGGGACCCTTCAAAAATCTGGTACATGACCCTTTTGTACCCATAACATGTTCAATGAAATGCCTTACATAACTCAGGCAGGGGGTTCTCGAAAGAACTCAACACATGTCGATAACTATAGGCAAGCGTCAGACAAGGTTCGGCAAAAGACGACAAGCACACCAAATGCCCAACGAAATGTCACACTGCAAAAAGTTTAGGGACTGCGCACGCTGTATTACAGTCTAAAAATATTGAATCTCTTGCAATAAGACTCCCCCTGAAACTGCCACAAGAGAAAACGCCGAAGTTCAATACATATTTGACATTACATACAAATTTGAGGGGTAATTTTGAAGAAAACAAGGATATTTTGGTTTAGATATTTGTAAATGGAACTCTATCTATAGTTATATACATCCACAAAACCTTACCTACCTCTACCTGCCTCCTAATCAAACAGGAAGCTAGCTAGCTTGACGTTGTTGTCTTCTTTCTTCCACTCGTGGTGTGAATTAGCCTATCAATTTTCTATTCTTGTCCGTCCCTGTCTTTTCTTTATATACCTTCCCAATTTTCCCGTCCCCATCTAGCAGACGTATGGCCTTGTCACCATGTTTACATATCACTCATCATAGCGACAAATATATTATGTCGCACTTAAGAAAATTCAAGGTCGTTTGATAACCAATTCGTTCTTAGTTTTTAGCTTTTCATATAGTTTTGAAAACTCAAAGGAACTAGTTTTCACTTTTTGGTTTTTAATTTTCATTTTTTCGGAAAGCTAAAAGTTAAAAGTAGTTGTCAAACGATTTTTCAGTTTTTCATAAATGAAAACTGAAAACAAAATAGTTATCAAACGGTCTAAATTTTTTTTTCCATCTCTAGACTTAAAAGAAAGAAAAAAAAAATACATAGTTATGCATTGGGAGATAAAAATACATGCACTCATACATCTAGTGACAACTGAAGTTTTGTCAATTTAAAGATTTACAAAACGAAGCAAAACAAATGGTGCTATGAAAGAAATATAAAAAGTACTGCGTCACGTGACAGAGGTGCTTACGCACAAATATACACCCAATGACACCTAACGCGATACTAAGAACTGTAAAAAGAAAAAAAGGAAAAATGCAGAGTTCTCAATTCATCACGTTCTGTTATAAGCATATAAGTGATCCTGACTACACCACCAGTCAACTTGCTCGACTTTTTTTCTGTGTTGAAATGTGGAAACCCCACCCCGGCCCCATGAAAGCACAAGCACTCATATATTGCTTCAATAATTCAACACTGGCCACCAAAATCCAACACCAAAGTAGAACTTGAAACAAGTATTTCTTTGGATCCTCGACATTTTGTTATTTTCCGAGAAGACATTTTTTACATCTGCGGACTTTTGGTGCAAGAACAATCACACCCGTTTAGCCAACTCACCTAACTCACATGTATTTTGGAGAGAAACCGAATAATGATTTTATCCTTGTAGTTCGGGGGAGGTTTGTAGAGGGGCACATATAACACCCAAATGCCTTTCAAGTGCTAACTTAACTAGCTCAAGTGATTATTTCAGAATTACAACAATTATTAAACCGGGAAAGTACTTAGACTGCAAACGGAGGTGGAACTTCGCTCAAATTACAAGAACAACTTGCATGCAATGGGTTTACCATTAAATGGCGTTCCGAGTCAATAATACAATACTATAATAATGAGAGACCTACTCATGACATTATTTTATTGGAATAGAACGTCATCGTTCCATATTTAGAGTGCTACTATGCCCACCCTATAGTCTTATTTTTTCCACCCATGTTATATTCTCACCCATGATAAAATGTTTAAAAAAACCAAACACTCTCTTCCCACCTACTTATATTCCTAAAATATCCCTAACAGTTTTAAGTTCTAAATAAAATAAATATAAAGAATGAGTTTTGGAGATTTTAGGAAAATTGAACAGCTACGAATGTCCCTGCCCAACTCAGCCGAAAGCAACAACCAGGCTCCACATATGACGACGACATCTTCTTTTCTCTTTGCCGCTGGGAAAGTTACCTTCCTTTTTTCTCTCATTTCTCTGTTCCACACTCTCTCTCTTTCTCTCCGTACCAAATCTGGATTTAAGATTCTTGTCCATATTTCTTCCTGAATTCCAATTCCGAATGAAGGCTTGAACAGTCAGTAGAAAACAAGAGGTGGGTGGGGTGGACGGAAAAGTTTTCATAGAAGACGTAGAGCGGATGAAAGAGTTAAAAAGTAGTGAGATGGTGATTCGTTTCTCATTTCTAAGTTTTTTTAATTTTTTTCCATTCCTTTTTCTTTTACTACAAAGAATATATTAAAGGATTAATTTTTAACAAGGTTTTTGAAGTCTTTTTACATGAAGTTAAATTTGATATTAAAATTGGGAACTGTTATTAGCACTCAAAAAATCTCATTATACACTCTCCACAAGTGTTATGTTCTTTCTAATTATAGAAAGTTTGAATTGCGAAATGAGATTTTTAAAGTATTAATAACAATTCTCTTAAAATTTTGAGAAATTTGGAAAAGTAACCATATTTTAGACCCCATATAGAATTATAGCCACCATTTTAGTTTTATGATAATTCTAACCAAAACTTAATGTAAAAATACTAATATACCTTTAATGACAAAAATTCCCCATTGCTTTTCACCATGAAACAACAACAATTAGTTGAGATCTTGAAGCATAAAAGAGGTAGCCTCTTGAATACTACCCAGTACCCCTAATATCGAACCCTTCCATTTCTTACTCTTTTTTTTTTAATTTTTTAATTTTTTAATTTTTTAATTTTTTTAATTTTTAATTGTTATCTATATATATATATATATATATATATATATATATACATATACATAGATATATAGTAGATATAGATATTCAAATATAATCGGATAACGTGAAAATTGAAGATAACCCAGTAAAATAAACATAAAAATTAATCAGGAACTGAATCGTTAAGGTTGTTGATTTGCTTAAGGATTGATAATATATTCACATGCATTGGAACATGAAAATCATTAAAGTTTTGACTAAAACCAGGATATGAAATATCAAAAAGTTGATTTAGGAAATGGAAGCTACAATTGACCAATCATACCATTGTTTCTTGGACAATTTGAAAAGGCTGATGCATCATGCTGCCTTTTATTTTTTTTGTCAGAACATCCCTACTGCTTAATTATGCAAAATCAACAAAGAGTGCTCTTCTAGTTTAAGGTAAGAAACCAAAAGGTTGCGAGAGAGTTTGAAGGAGGTTTTGTTTTATTGTGAGAAATCCTAATATTAAGGGTATATTAGTATTTTTATATCAAGTTTTGGTTAGAATTATCATAAAACTAAAATAGAGACTAAAATATGGCTACTTTTACAAATTTTCCTAAAATTTTCATTAAAAATGAGTGAGAAAATAAGACCGGTGAGCATAACGGCACTCCATATTTATTTATTTGGTACTCCACAGTTGGGACATTTTACATAGAAAAATAGCCTAAACATATAGCCTCCATCACCATTTAGCCATAAAACAGCCTTAATTATAAGGAAAGTATTACCATTTCACACCAAAAAAAAAAAAGAACCAAGTATTATTTACACTTGGTAGGATGAGGACACGATGACTTTCAAATATCTTTGCTCAAAACTCGTCTCCAATTATCTTACAACTCGGTCCCTCTTTTCTCAGAGAAACTTACAGATAAACATAAACACCTATTTGATATTGCAACACAAATCAATCGTACCAAAAATAGCATGTTTTCGACACAACGTTCTTTCCTTCATTGTTTCAAACCAAAAGAACATAATATAGCCAGGTGAATTCTGATACCACACAAACTACCATGGTCTCTTGTAACCGATAGGAACAGTATTTGAACCAGAACTCATGCCCCGGTTCCCAAACCCTCCTCCTCGTCCTCTATTGCGGAAGTTCCCACCGGATCCTGATTGAAAACCAAAAACAGACGACCACATTATTCACCATCCCACTAAAACCGTACATACATATATAGACACCACATCCAAAGAGGAAACTGAACCTACCTCCGAAACTACCACTTGATCGGGCCATTGCAGCTAATGCAGGGCTCACAACCTGACCTGCTTCTTGAAGGATCTTGATTAGATCCCTAGTGAATTTTGCATTTGCGTGCGTGAAAAAAGTTAAAGCAGTTCCTGCTGCTCCTGCACGTCCAGTTCGTCCGATCCTGTGAACATAATCCTCAAGGCTTGATGGAAAATCATAATTGATCACACATTTTATGTCCTTCACATCTACAACAAAACGTAGCAGAAAGTTAGGTCAAACGATGCACATCATACAAAACATGGAGAAATCTGCAAGCAACCTTATCCCTGCACCCCTGAGATCTGGAGACCAAATTGAAGACAACACATTCATCATGTAAATGTGCCCACCTTAATTAAGCAGGGATAAGGAGCAGCTTCACCACAACCACCAGTTTCCCATATTCAATCAAATGAACAAGCATGCGTGAGTCAACCGGGCTGCAAGGATAACCAGCTCTGTAACCGTGGATGGGTGGCAATAATTTCAACCATGTTACTTAGACACTTGAAAAGAAGGGGGGGGGGTACCAACCAAACAATCTTAGGAAGTTACCCCAGTCTTACCAGTGAAACCTTGGTCCTTGTGTCCATGTAACATGAAATTCAAATAAGGTAAGCACCTAAAGAGTTGTCACAGGGGACATTCTACTGGTATGAGAAACCTAATATTTCCCCTCACTCCAACTTATGAAGCCCCAGTGAAGTAGAAAGCGTGATGCTTACGGAGGGATAAGTGAACTGAAGTCCCAATCATCACGTGTGATGGCACCTGCCTTCGCACCCAAACCACAAATTATATCATCAGGAACTGGACAGCAGCCGGCCGACTCGCCATATTTCAAATTCAAGACCCAAACACCTAAGAATTCTAGCACAAAGTGATCCTACCAAGACCTCGCGCAGCCACATCAGTGGCAGTCATTATAGGATTCCTGCCACTTTTAAACTCAGCCAAGACCCAGTCCCTTTCGGCCTGGTTTTTATCACCGTGGATGGATAGAGCTGGCCATCCATCCATCCTCAATTGTTTAGTAACGTGGTCGCATCCCTTTTTCGTCTCCACAAAAATCAGAATTCGGCTCCCAACCATCGCTTCTTTGAGCAATTTGATCAGCCTGCCAACAAAACAATTTGAAGTTCATAAGAAAGCCAATAAAAAATAAAAATCAACCCTTATACTGTAACCGGATGTTATGCTCAAGAGACAGACCTATTGTATTTCTCCACCTCCGTCACAACATCAACAACTTGGTTTATGGATTGGTTTGCTTTAAGGCTTGCTGATCCAATGATTACCTAATTATAAAACAATTGATGTCAGTTATATCACATTTTAATTCACAGAGACACAAATCTGCACAAGAAAGGTGAATATCATATTGATATGTGAATATCATATTGATATGGTTAAATCTACAAAAGATACCTTATATGGGTTACGTAAAAACTGCCTTGCTAAACTTTCAACCTCCCTTGGCCACGTGGCACTCCAATACAAAGTCTGCCGATCTGGTCGGGTCTGCAAGAAAAGTAACTTGCTCAAATGCAATTCCTAAGTTCTTCTTTCAAACAACACTACAAGTGTTTACATAAGTTGCCAAATTCGTATTTACATCAAAATCGTGTCAGCAGTAATAAAAAGGTTAACTACGGAGTGCTCAGCAAAGTCCCTCATGTAACAAAGTTCATGTGCTCAAGCACATCTGTACGTCACAGAATATTTGACAAAGTTTCATAACAAAATTTTCTAAAGCAGTTATGTGTTGTATTTAAATACTAATATTATTGTTAAGCTGCTAGCTGTTTGACCAAACAAAAAAGTTTAACTTTCAGCTTTTTATCGGTGAAGCAGAAGAAATGATGTAAAGTAACATACTTGAGAAACAATTTTCCTTATCTGCGGCTCAAATCCCATGTCCAACATCCTATCAGCCTCATCTAAAACTAGGTAAGTCACTCTTCGCAAATTTGTATGCTGAGCTTCCAACATATCTATCAGTCGGCCAGGCGTAGCTATCACAATCTCAACCCCTGCCACATGGAAGACATTAGATGTAGGCCCCTATTTATGAACTGCCAAATGGACATAAGTAAATACAAACCTCTTTTAAGATCGCGTATTTGGGGTCCTTTTGGAGCACCGCCATATATGCAAGTACTCCTAATATTGGAACGTAAACCAAATTTTAAAGCTTCTTCTTGAATTTGAACTGCCAATTCTCGAGTAGGTGCTAATACTAACACCATAGGACCTTCTCCCTGAGCTGAAGTTTATAACAAAAGAATAACCAAATTCAGGGTCAATTGCTAGAAAACAAATAGTCACAACCTAAACAGGAATGATAATCAATACTGACCTAACCGAGGCTGTGCGCTAATATGTACCAGCGCCGGCAGCAGATAAGACAAAGTCTTACCAGAACCAGTCTCGGCAATGCCAATTAAATCTCTACCCTTTAATGCCATTGGCCATCCTTGAGCCTGAATTGGTGTTGGTTCAACAAAACCCAATTTCGCAATCACCTCTAGGCAGTAATCTAACACATCATATTACACCAATGTAAGCTACTAGCACAAGAAGAAAATTTCAATTAAAATAAATAAATAAATGCTGTAGCATTCATTGGCAGGGAAATACCAGGGAAATCCGTGTCCTCAAACATCTGAATCGGTTTTGGGATATCATGCCCTTCGGTGGTAATCTCCCGCCTCGTACGATACACCATAACATCATGTTCTGACATTGCCCTCACAGAAGGACTTTCAGCATAGAAGTTCTTCTCAAAAGGTACCAAGTTTCCAAAATCTTGCTTGGGAAGCATAATATTATCCAAGTCTCCTCTTGACGAGCCACCATGCCTACCTCCTCCTCTTCCACCAACTCCACGCCCACCGCCAAAACCCGCACCTCCACCACGACTACCACCAAAGCTCCTACCGCCACCACGGCCTCCATCAAAACCCCTGCCACCGCCACCAAATCTCCCACCACCACCAATACCACCACGACCCCTTCCACCACCAACATGACCATTCGACGCTCTACCACCAAAGCTCCCATTACCACCACCTCGGCCGATATTGAACCGCTCGAAAGGGGGCTGGAACGGCGGGTACCCATTAAAGTCTCCTGGACCCAATGTCGGTCCACCCACTCTTACCGAATATGAAGCAACCGCAGGCGGCGGGCCCCCATACGGAGCTTCCCCACCGCCACGGCCATAGGCGGTGCCTAACTGTGGCGCCACCGCAGGCGCTGGACCCACTAGGTCACTGCAGATGCACAATTACATAAAACCAAACATAAATTAAAAAACTTCATAACATAAGACTTGAATCGAAATTGGGGAAAAGTTAGAAGCAGGGATCTGAATCAGAAAGCAATGGACTTTGGGGGGTAATTAGTACCTGCGGTGCTCACGGTAGGAGTTGACGTCGGCGTATCGATTGTCGGAGGCGTACATCAATGATAGAATTGCAGAGGTCGGATTGCAGTTCTAGGGTTTCTGATCTGTTAGGGTTTCTGACGGCAGAAAACCGTAAGGGAGAAGAAAGCCAAATTGGGAATTTTGGATTTTAAGTTTTTCTCTGATCTTTTGTTTCGAAGCAGCCAAAGTCTTTTGGGCTTTTGTCTTTACGGCCTATTTTTTAATTAAAATTTAAGAAAACTAATGAGAAGTTCAAAAAATAAATTTAATTTTAATAAAAATGATAGAAAAAGGTAAAAATGTGTTTTTTCGTTAAAAGTAAACGGTACTAGAAGTGTTTCATTAAAACTCCTTTAAAATTTAAGTTAGAAAGGAAATACTAATAGGTAAGCGGTTACAAATTTATAATTTAATTATTCTTTTCTCGCTTTCAGAAATTTTTTGGTGTTCCCGAAACACAATTGGGACACCAACTGTCCTAAACAAGTGGTTGAATTTTTTTTTTTTCAAATATATAACAGTGGTTATTCAATATTATAGTTTAATGATATTCTTTTTCGTTTAAAAGTTAGAGGTTTTCTATTCGAATTTCATGGATGGCGAATTTGGTACCAAATTAGGCTGCTCATTGCGTAGCTTAGTCGAACTCCCTCTCCACATGGTGTAAAAATATTGATGTACTAAAAAAAATTGGGATTAGGTGTGGGGCTCACTTCATATCGAATTTCAATTATTCGAACCGCCCATTTTGTTAGTCTCGATTCATAGATCATCCTTGCAAAAATTCAATTCAATCCGAAACCATTTGCCTATTTAATTATCAACATTAAATTTCATTGTTTCTTATATAACAAAGTATTCGTTCATTTCTTTGAACCTAATTAGATATCTTAAATATTTCCGATCTAGTTAATATATTGCAATGATGATCTATGAGGTACAACTTGAAAATGAACAGTTCGGATATTTAAAATTCAATGTGGTATGAACCTCACAATTAATCTTCATTTTTATAAAACAATGGAGATCCATTCCCTTAAAAGCTTTATATATATCAGGGAGCTTAAGGGGAGGGATCCCCATTTTTTTAAAAAAAATGGGGACACGCTCCCCACCGTTAGATTGACTTTAATGAAATTGTGTGGTTGAGATTAAAACACAGGCCATAGAATCTCAACCACAGGATTTCATTTAATTCAAATCCAACGGTGAGGAGCATGTCCCCATTTTTTTGAAAAAATGGGGATCCCTCCCCTTAAGCAATTCCTTATATATATATATATATATATATATATATAACAGTGATGCCTACCTAAAGCAAGGACTAACTTATGGTCGGATTAATCTAAAGCCCCGTCTGTTTGGCCTCCTTAGTTAGGATTAGTTAGGATGGACTTACTTATTGTCCAGTCTCTAGTTTCATGCGGTTTAATACTAGTTTGATACTGATATGCTTTTATAAAAAGTGGGTATAAAAAAAAACTGAGTTAAAAAAAAGGGTAAATTACATAGTAGCCCCTAAGGTTTGAGGTCTATTGTAATATTATACAACATCTTTAAAACTTTTCACTTTCATACCTCAAGTACTATTTTATTTCAATTTCATACAACCGTTACATTTTCCATCAATGGATCTGTTAAATGCTAACGTGGCTGCCACATATATGTCATGTGGCTGCCAAATGTCTGTCGCGTGGCAAATAAAATAATTTTTTAAATTTTTTTAAAAAAACCTAAAATTGGAAGAAGAAAAAATAAATAAAAAAAGGGACTGAACCCCTGCAACCCAGAAGAAGGAGGAAGAAGAAGAAGAGAAGAAGAAAGAGGAGGAGGAGGAAGAAGAAGAAGAAGAAGAAAAGAAAAAAAAAAGGACCGAACCCCCTGCAACCCAGAAGAAGAAGGAGGAAGAAGAAGAAGAGAAGAAGAAAAAGGAGGAGGAGGAAGAAGAAGAAGAAGAAAAAAAAAAGAAAAAAAATTAAAAAAGGGACCGAACCCAGAAGAAGAAGGAGGAAGGAGAAGAAGAAGAAGAAGAAGAAAAAAAAAAAATAAGGGACCAAACCCAGAAGAGAAGAAGAAAGAGGGGAAGAGAAGAAGAAGAAGAAAAAAAAAAGAAGGGACCGAACCAGAAGGAGGAAGAAGAAGAAGAGAAGAAGAAAGAGGAGGAGGAAGAAGAAGAAAAAAAAATTATCGAACCCCCTCCAACCCAGAAGAAGGAGGAAGAAGAAGAAGATAAGAAGGAGGAGGAGGATGAGGAGGAGGAGGAAGAAGAAGAAGAAGAGAAAGAAAAAAAAAAGGACCGAACCCAGAAGAAGAAGAAGAAGAAGAAAGAGAAAAAAAAAAGATACGTGGCAGACAGGTTTTTTAAAAAAAAATTAAAAAATTATTTTATTTGCCACATGACAGACATTTGGCAGCCACGTGGCATATATGTGGCAGCCACGTCAACATTTAACAGATCCATGGATGGAAAATGTAACGGTTGTATGAAATTGAAATAAAATAGTACTTGAGGTATGAAAGTGAAATGTTTTAAAGATATTGTATAAGATTGCAATAGACCTCAAACCTGAGGGGCTACTATATAATTTATCCTAAAAAAAATGTTTGGTAAACATTTAAAAACAACTTATTTTTATAGTTTTGGATAAAAAAAAACTGAAAACGTGAAACAGTACAAATGAGCTTATTTTTACAACCCGACTCGCTTTAATGAGATTAAACCCGATTCGCTTTCACTATACTAAATCAGCCCTTAGAATTAGCTTTAATGAGACTAAACCCGACTCGCTTTCACTATACGCCTCACTACAATTACCGTGTGAAAGGTTGGGATTAGCAATTTCTTGTTCATCTTCCCCATTTGCATATGCTTGTGAGTAGTTTAGCTACTTCTCATATTATCAATTAATTTTATAATACAAACTTCAACTTTTATTGGTTCGGGGTTGCGATTAATTCACAACATGGTATGATGTGATTTTATATTTTAGTTTCAACGCACCGAAAACAGTTAGCCCAAGTCTAAGGCAATGAAAGAAAAGAACATGTCACATAAACCTGGTTAAATTGACTCGGAGAAAACATGGTCACTGCAAGGCAACAGGACCGTCTCTGAGATTTCGGGGGCCCTGTGCGAAATTTATAAAAGGGCCCCTTTTTAAGATATATATATTTTTAAATATGACAATATATTGGTATTAGAAAATAATAATTTAAATCAAAACAACCTTTAGGACTCATTGATTATAAGTTTACAAGTGTCATTAAATAAGTAAAAAGAGTTATAAACATAATCTTCACTAAATAATAAAAAACAGTTCAATCTTAAGCAACCAAATAAAGAAAGAAAAAACTTCAAAAACTCTAACTTTAGAGTTTCACTTGAATATATAGCATTATTATATAATTAATAAAATTGAAAAGAAAATCATTTTTTAAGGTGTTGTTATTAACACTCCTAATATCTCATTGTGCATTTCAAATTTTTATATTTAGAAAGAAAAAAAATTTATACTTATAAAAGTGCACTATAAGATTTTAAAGTGCTAATAAAAGCATTTTTTTAATATATAACATTATTACATATAAATATAAGATACCAAAAATTTTTGGGGCCCTTCAAATTTGGGAGCCCTGTGTGATTACACCTTTCGCTCCCCCTCTGCGCCGCCTCTGCAAGGCAACCCTTGTGCACGAAGTGGTTACCACCAGCCGGATGACCACGATTCATCTGAGGCAATTTTTCCGCTATGTTGGATCCACCACTGGTGTGAGTTTTAGCTTTTTCTTCTTGTTCTCCTTATGTGCTTCTTTTTATTGTATATTTCCTTTCTGCATAATGTCCTCTTTTATATCTGACTAACAGGCGTTCTTTCTCCATCCATGGCTTGTTGCCATGTCGTTCTTGGGCTGCCTGCTGTTTCTTTTAATTATTTAGCAGCTGGAAGCCATTCGGAGTTGTAATACGACATTTTCAGAAACATGAGAACACATCGTGGACAATTTATATGAATATATCAACAAAGCAATATTAGAAATTTAAATGGAAGATGTGAACTCATTTCACTCTTACATAATCTCTACATCATAAAATAATGTTTGGTTTCAGTTATAAATTTGAAAATCCTCCGTTGTTTTTCTTCAATTTTCAATCTTCAATCGTTTTGCGTTCTTAACTCTAATTCCGAGCTCATCTCATTACTGCGTATGAGACTAGAATTATTGTAGACTAACATGACAATACCAGCAGTGCATTTTCAGCTGGCTAGCTTTCGAGTTTTCCACTTCATCATCTCTTGAGTATGGAGTCTTCCCATTGTCCATAATGCATAGCTGAGTTTGTTTCATCTCTGTCACAGCTTTTTGCGGTTGATATTAAGAAATCTTGGCCTTCCCGCGAACTGTCCATCCGAAAAAGTTGAGAGTGAACGAGAGATTCATTTCGGATACTAGTACTGCAAAACCTGATGGCAATATATATGTAGCCTGTATATGTAAAAGTAGTAGATTTCTGAATTGAACTTGCCTGGAAAGCATGAAAAGAGAAGGGTTTTTTCAAAGTGACGAGTATTTTCTGGCGTTGTTGGACCATCTACTTGATGATTGACCTCCACCTTATTGCCTTTATGAACGATGCTAACCTCACAAAAGTCCGGTGCATTGTTCTTGACAAATTCCCCTAACAACAATTGTTTTCTCGCTGGCCTACACAACATAATTTAACCCCGTTAATTGAATGCCTAATTCACACTGCTTTGGATGTAATATACCTACTGAACACATTGTTGATCGCATCTCTCATATGAGACCTACTAATAAAGATGATTCCCACATGAGTCTCGTCTTCATGATAAATTCATGCTGGGAAAAATAAATAACTGGCCTACGCTGCTACGCACCTTGAATGCCTTTTTGTTCCTATGACAAGGTGAGTAATGCTAAGAACAGGAATAAGTTCAACAATTGATTTTTCTGTGCAATTGCTCTCGAGGAGTATTGTTTCCGCGGTTACCTGCAATTACATTGAAAGCAGAAGTTTTCATCATCACCAATTATATGGAATCCTGCTGTTTGAAAACATGAACTACGCGGGGCGGAGTAAATCCACACCTTGGCATCATTGCACAAGTTCACGTATTTCTGCATGAGGTTACTCCTCTTGTTACTCTCTTCTTTAACATATAATCGCACTTGATCGTCGTTTAATTGGCTCCTTGCTAACCTTCCAACTATCAACATTTGACGACAGGAAAATGTGAGACATTACTTAGGATTGGTGATCAGGAAAAACAATTTGATGTATACATGGTGGTTTGATCACATATCCGAACCCGAAAAAAAGATATTTGATGAATGAATGAAGCGTTTGATCAGAATCCCATAAACATAATAGACAGCATGGACAGAAATGGACAATAAAAACATTAACAGGTGAACTGGTGTTACCGGGTGTGGGGACGTGGGTGACCGGAGGGAAGACATGGACAAGAAAAACTCGAGTACTACCGGAGGAAGCAGCATTCTCAAGCGTCCATTTCAGAACATCTGTGTCATCTTTGCCAACAGCAACATAAACATCGTTGACGACTACATTTTTGCTAGTACTTTCTGTGAAATTAGGACTCTCGCTATCCTCTTCTTGTATCTCCGGATTCTTCACAATCTCCGGCGACAACGCGCCTGCTTTAACGTAAATCTTGTAAAAATCCTTGGCTTCCATCGGAACATAATCTTCGTCTTCCATCGAGACGTACGGTGAACACCAAGTTGAAAACAATGAGATGATAGGAAGCGAAAAGAACAAGATTAAATGCCAGAAACGAGGCAGTTTTATAGTGAAAATGTCGTTGCTATCAAGGCACCAATAGAAAAGGGAACAGAAGGAGAGATTCCATTTTGTCAAAGAGTCGTCGCTTAATTAGGTGTCAATTGGTGCAAAAGAAATCCAACTTTTTGGTCTTTTTCCTCTCCATTGATGTAGGTTCGGTATTTATCAACCTTGCATTTGGGGAAAAGGGCAATGCCTCCTTTTCTAGTTTATTTATTTATTTTGTGTCGTGTTCATATTAACTCATACGCTAATCAACGCATAAAATATAAGTTTATAAAACACAAAACAATACAAAAATCATAATATAATATTACAAAAACTCTCACACTATTCGTCATAATTTGTTTTTAAAGTTATAAATTTATCAATATAATATAACAATATTAATTATTAATCTTATATCTATGTCGTGTACGGGTCGCAAATTATCACCTCTTTGTCTAGCATGTGTGGATCATGTTTAAAAACAAAAGTTGAATTTGATAACCCCTATAGAGTTGGGCAAAGAAAACAAAGCACTAGTAGTGTTTGATCTTTACTAGAACAACACAGAAGAAGCCGGCCATATATTCCTTTCCATTCATTCATAACGCCATAGAGGTAGGAAATTGTTGCAGAGTGTTTAATGCCTACGTTTTCACGACTCTGTCTGGACATGAATTTTCACACACATTTGCACGCATACAAACAGATTTGGTGTACAAACTTCGTGTTCCTTTTCGGTCAAAAAAATCTTACTCAACAGCCAAAGTCTGTAATTGTCTAGCATGATTTATTTTTACTCTTTTTTTTTTTTAATAATTTGGCCGCAAAGTCCGTCTCATTCTAGTATTGTTATCATGGGAAGTGACTTTAAGGAGAATTTATTGATAAACAAGAAAAATACAATATGTCAAGGGGGATATGAGGCCAAACCCAGACCATTAAATAATTCATAACAACAATTCAATACTGTTGTGCCTTGGCCGTTCATCAGTGCGGAAGTGAGATTCAGATTGTCTCACCAAACTACAGACCCACAGTTGAACAGTTTAAATTACAAGAAATAAATACACAGAGAAATTTACGAGGTTCGGCAAAAATCTACCTACGTCCTCCAAGAGATATTGCTCTTCACTATGAGAATAACTAGTACAAGATACACTTGAGTTAAATCAACATAACCCAAACCCCAATCTCTTGTACCCTCACAGAATTTTAATAAGAGCCTCACTCTCACCAAGAGTTTCTCACTCTCACTCTATATTTTCTCTCCTTTGTGTTCTCCTTCGGATGCTCTCTCAATGCATTTCTAAATGCACAAATATTGCATCTAGTTATAGGCATACACTAGCAACTATGCCAACAAACAAGACAAAAAAGTCTTAAGTTCACATGACATAATTATCACCTAGCCTACCTAGCATGCATCAAAGTCTATACCTAGTCTATAAAGTACAACTTTTCTCCATTTGTCATTTAATACATATAAAATAAAACATGCACAATTGTGTGCAAGCAACTACAAAGTCAAGTCTTGCTTCCAACTTTGCTTGTGGTAGTCACCATGTCTTCTCTTGAAACAAGACATCCATGCCACAACCGAAAGCCAAACACAAAGTGGCTACTGTTATTTCCCTGTAGCACTCAGAAAGTTACACTATCAAAATTGTTGCCAACTCATAAGTATATGAGCCAAACATAACAAATACCTCTTTCAGAAAAAACCTATAACAATGAAGCTTAGAAAGGTTGTGAGAATAAGCAGCTGTAGCACAAGGAGGGCATGAATCCCACCAATGGACACCGGGGTGATAACACCATAATTGACCAAACAATCAGCAACTTGATTACCCTCTCTAAAAATATAAGAAATTTGAATCTGCATGGAGGATAGTAAAACTCGATGGTTATGCCAACTAACCAAAAGCCTTCAAGGGATAGATGTCAAGGAAGGTGAGGATGAAGAAAGAATATGAACAACCAATGAGGAGTCACAATCAATCCATAAGGAATGCCAACCTTTATCCCAAGCTAAAGATACAACATGAATAACAGCACGTAGTTCAGTATCCAAAGAAGAGGCCAAGCCTATTGAACCCGCAAAACAACCAAGAGAATTACCCATAAAATCTCAAAAGATACCACCAAATGCGGCCAAATCAGGTTTTTACTTGACCTTAACTGTAAAATATGTACAAGTGCTAATAATTTAGTAACTTAAACAATCATAAACATGTCCCAGGTTTTTAGACACACTCCTTGGGAAATATGCAACCTGATTATATGAGTGGTTCAGTGGGAGCAATGCACTCCATATAGTAATACAATCATTAAATGTACTCGGTATGACATTTGTTGATGCACAATATCAGGTTGATTTTGAAAAAGCGTAAAGTGTCAAGGCGTGGTTTTTGTAAGGTTGCTTTGGTCACCCAGTGAAGGTAAGATATAAAGAGAGAGAGATAGGGAAGCATACACAAGATGTAGATGGTTCACCCTAATTTTGCCTACGTCCATGAGGATAAGAGTTCTCATTAATAAATGTAGAGATCACATGATACAAAGATTTAAGCATAATAATTATTAGTGAGTTCTAATAATGGGTTAAGTAGAATGAGATCATCAAAGATCAATTGTGTTAGAATGATGTCTTTCTATAGTTGAGGAGAGTCCCTTGTTTTCGTTCGTGTTTAATGTGGGACCTTATATAGGAGCTTTGTTCTGGTTTTGACACATTCATGTTATGATTGGTCTCTTGATTGGAGAGAAATTCATGTACTTCGGCATAGATGCCTCAACATAAATCCTTCAATAGGTCTTTGAAGATATAAAATTGACAAATGCTTAGTAGTTTCAGAGGGTAAACCACTGTACAGACAACATTTACTTTTTCTTTCATTTGGAAGAACCTTTCCGAAGAAATGAGACAATTTTATTCCAAACTTTAGATTACAAACAGAGGCCCACATACAAACTAGATACATACACACAAATAGGCCTCTTAACAAACCCACCAAAGCTCAAAAAAGAGCCCAGCCCTACAAACAAAACAAAGGAAGCTTCAAGACCTCAGCATCCACCACCTTCAAAGTTTACCGGATTAACCCAGAAGAAATCCTTCAGCCAATGCCAAATCCAATCAAGCAGCTCCGCAGAACCCAGCCACGAAAGTTGTACCGATCGCCCCAATCTCAGCCAGAAAGTGGAAGAAGTCTGTGGGAACACCCCAAACGACACTGCCAACGAAGGTAGACAGAGAGAATGAGAATGAGGTGGTGTGTTAAACACCCGAGCCGATGAGTCCACCAGAGTTCTACGCACCCTCTCAAAAGATCGCAACCATGTGCTTTGAAATCTGATTGCAGATCGAGTTGAAAGTATGTGGGGAAGACAGGCGTTGGGTAGAGATATTTTGGGTAAATCAGGAAGAACTGGGAGGAACAGTAACAAAAAAACTGAAAAACAGAAAGCAAAACAAAAACCTTTCCGCCGACCCCCACCACAGCGAGGCCCGTCGGCAACGATTTTAATCGATGAGGGAATCACTCACACACAGATGGTGGAAAAGACTCTCAAGAAGAGAGAATGAACTCTCACATGAAGAGAAAAGTTTACAGAAAACATTTACTTAAAAAACAAAGAATGACATCTTTTACCCTTACTTTGCTGCATTACAAAACGAAGTTTAACATTGTTGATGCACAAAACCGGAGGGGTCTTGGAACAACGTAAATCCGACCGTGAATCTGCAAGAAAGTAAATAACACAAGATGTTTCGTGGTTCATCCCAATGTTTGGGCTACGTCCACATTGATGTTGATATTGTTTCACTCTGAATGGTGAATATACAAGAGGGCTAGATGCAGTGTATACAAGAAGGCTAGAGGTAGTGTGCTCTCTAGCCTATTTTCTGTGTGCTCTCTTTCCATGACCTAAGACTTAGCCTCTCCTAATGAGGAGAGTGAGGAGTCATTTTATAGAAGAATGGCTCATCACTTATTACATATTTGCCCCTTCATTCATTACATAATTATATTTGAGTCCCCCGAGTATTTATACGAGGTCTAAATACGGAGGCCCTAAGTATGGTACAAACAGTAGTCCCCCAAGTCTTCAGTCAAGAGAGTCTTTTAGCTGCAGACTTGAAATTCAGTCCATGTGTGGGCCGAAGTAACTAGATGTCGTCTAGAACTGATACTCGATATGAGGCGGTGCTTAATCTGAAATGATGCTCAATTAAAAGTAGCACATGTTGCGAGGCTGCTCGGCTTGTGGCTTATGTTGCCTTGGTTGCCTCGGCTTGTGGCGTTTGAAGGTGAGGGAGTCCCTTTTATAAAATAAGGGCTCGATCCTCAATACATAAATGATAGGCTAGAGTTGATGCTCGCGGCGAGGCAGTTGCTCAGTAGGCGGCGATGTTCTCTAATGATGCTGAGGGAGTCCCTTTTATAGAATACGGGCTCGCTCCTCAATATATGAATAATGGGTGCTCTCTAATGAAAGTGAGGGGGTCCATTTTATTAAATAAGGGTTCGCTCCTTAGTACATAAATAATGGGCTAAGTCCCCCAAGTATTTATCATGAGGCCCAGTTGTAGAAACCCAATATATGGTACATAGTGTAGTCCCCCAAGTCTTTAGTCAATAGAGGCTGTTGGCTGGAGACTTCAAATTCAATCCAAGTATGGGCCGAAGTGGCAGTTGTTCAGAGGCAGTCTTTGTATACCATGCAATGAAGCTTTGTAGGTGAAGCTTTTAAAGTGAAGCTTTGAAGCTGGAGCTCTGTAAATGAAGCTTTTGAAGCTGGAGCTCTCGAAGCTGGAGCTCTCGAAGCTGGAGCTCTGTAAATAAAGCTTTCGAAGCTGATTGACATGAGTTATGCTCATGAATGTTTATGTTGATTGACATGAGTGATGCTCATGGATGTTGACATGAGTGATGCTCATGAATGTTGACATGAGTGATGCTCATAAATGTTGACATGAGTGATGCTCATGAATGTTGACATGAATGATGGTCATGAATGTTTATGTATGATTGACATGAGTGATGCTCATGAATGTTTATGTATGATTGACATGAGTGATGGTCATGTATAATTTTGGAGTACTGGACGTACTTTTGATCACCTAGTCGGTGATAATAGCGGTAGACTGCCGAATAATTTTTTGTAGTACTGGACGTACTTTTGATCACCTGGTTGGCGATAATAGCGGCAGACTGCCGAATAATTTTGGAGTACTGGACGTACTTTTGATCACCTGGTTGGTGATAATAGCGGCAGGCTGCCGAATAATTTTGGAGTACTGGACGTACTTTTAATCACCTAATTGGTGATAATAGCAGCAGACTGCCGAATAATTTTTTGTAGTACTGGACGTACTTTTGATCACCTGGTTGGTGATAATAGAAGGCCTGACTCTTTTGGGCATATGGTCTTCGCCCTCCACATAACATTCCAGCCCATTATTTTGGGCTTGCCGTTTTTTTTTTATTACCCTCTGATGGGGTTATACAGATGTCTCCGAAAGATAAGAAAAATAAATCACATCATTCAAAAATAAATCCGACCCTCTGCTCAATGGGTCACGCCCATAATTCCCTTTTCTACATGCCATCACCACCGCAATTATGTCTGCTTGTTTTTATCTTCTTTTGCTTTCTGCTTTTGCTTTCTACTTTTACTTTCTGCTTTTACTTTCTACTTTTCTTTCTGCTTTTCTTTCTGCGTTCTGCTTTTGTTTCCCACTCCATTTCCAGACATACTCACCTACAAACTTGCTTTTGCTTTTTTCTTTTCACTTTCTGCTTTTTCGACATCTGAGCACATGACTGCACCCCTTGGAGTTTGATTATTGGTCAGTGATTGCCCCTCACAGGAAATCCAGACATGCATGAAACCTGAGGCCAGATAAAATGTAGCTTGGAAACATAGTGCTCCTCCAAAGTCTTTCCAGTGAAACAGACGGTGAGGATGGCATCGGAGCTGGAGCCATCGCGAGCCAGCTGAAGCTGAGTGGGGGAGGAGGAATGGATCCAGTTATTTCGTGGCCGTTGCTTTCTGAATTTAGGAAGCAAATGAACGAGGTCGGGACATGTTGTTGATATGGAGGAGGGGGAAGTATGACGCTACGGCGCCGCCACGGGTTGACATATCTACCCTGAGTCAGGCTCCGAAGGGTCAGAGGACGAGGAGAAAAGGTGCATCCAAGAATATTAAATCAATCACATCCCTGTTTGGTGCATCATCCATTGTTTTCTACAAAAATCAACAGCCGTGATATTTCAGAGCAAATCAGCCAACGACAGGCGATCCAGAGGTTCTTGAAACCCAGCAATGTCAGAATGCACCCAGCAATCTTGATTGGGAACAAAGACATTCGAGACATTTCCCACCCAGCAATTTCCAAGACCAAAATTCCCTAAATCCCCACCCCTGCCATTCTGTGAGCTCAGACGACTCTGCAACGAATCGCCGCCGCAAAAAGGCATCGAATTTCCGCCGCTAAATCTATGATTGCTTGATGGGTAGTTCAGCGCCGGCCTATTACTGTAATCACCGCCGTCAATGCAGGAAATCCTCGGCTGCTGGCGGTTGAAAGCTGACACATTTAGGCGAGAAAATGCAGCCTCCGGGGTTTGATCAGAATGGGATTCTCCCCCAATGTGGTTTTGCAATGATGAGCTTCTGGGCACATATTCCGACAACGAAAATTTTGGAGCTCAAAGTGACGCCGTTTTCGGGAAACCGCGAAAATCCTCTATCCTCTGCCTCAACAGCTATGAAATTCCGACAATGGAGTTTTGAGAGTGAGATAAAGCTTCGAACTTTTCGAGATTTTTGAGAGAATAGGGTTCTGAAATTGAGTTGAGAGAGAGAGTGAGAGTGAGATATTTAATTAGGGGGAAATCTGGGGGAATTGAAAATATGGGAAAAAGCTTGACCAGTGAGAGATTGAAATAGAGAGAGAGTGAGGAGGATTGGAGTCCTGCTGCTTAGTGAAGCCATGGTTGGCTTATCCGCAGCTGTTGTTGCTCTACGCTGTCTCTGTGTGGGTTAGTAAGAGGAGATAGAGGGAAGGAATATGACTGTGTTTCCATTGATGCCCCCCTGACCGGGAGCTGAAGCGGAAGACATGGATTTTGCAGTGACCGTGCAGGTGTTTGGTTTTTCAATTTCTGCAGATTCACGGTGGAGGTTGTGAAGTTTTCACGGTGGTGAGATGGAAAAATGAAATAGAACCGACACAGCTTTTTGTGTCGTTTCCCAAAGACGGTGCCAAATGTTGATGCACAAAATCGGAGAGGTCTTGGAACAACGTAAATCCGACCGTGAATCTGTAAGAAAGTAAAGAACACAAGATGTATCGTGGTTCACCCCAATGTTTGGGCTACGTTCACACTGATGTTGATATTGTTTCACTCTCAATGGTGAATATACAAGAAGGCTAGAGGCAGTGTGCTCTCTGGCCTATTTTCTGTGTGCTCTCTTCCCATGGCCTAAGACTTAGCCTCTCCTAATGAGGAGAGTGAGGAGTCATTTTATAGAAGAATGGCTCCTCACTTATTACATATTTGCCCCTTCATTCATTACATAATTACATTTGAGTCCCCCGAGTATTTATACGAGGTCTAAATATGGAGGCCCTAAGTATGGTACAAACAAACATATTTATAATGATTTACACACCTTTCCTAGTCATAGGATGCCACCAAGGTTTTGGCAACATTAGTTTAACTATATTATGTCATTGATGAATCAGAATTTGGAAGTTAGAAGTTATTTTAGTTACAACTGCAGCAACAAATGGACTTTGTTCTTATGCTGCTATCAAGGATTTAAATAAGTTTGCATTAGGATTTCCAATCTAAGACCAATCTTTATAGTGGTGCTATCTACACCTCTTTTTATAACATACATTTTGTTAATTTGTTATTTGATTATTTTCAATTCATTCGATTTGACAGCTAAAGATTGAGAGATGTGTGTGAAAGATAAATGGCTTGTTTGGGAAGTATTTTTAAATAACTGAAAGCGGTTTTAGAGAAAATATTTTTAAAACCGATCCTAGTAAAAATGCAAGTTAATCCTGAAAAAGCAAATGCTTCTTGGAGGAAACTCTTCAAGTGCTTTTGGAACCCAAAATAGTTTTCTTTAAAAGCGCTTTTAATCATTTAAAAGCGCTTCTCACACGAGAAAAAGAATGTTTGAATAGCATAACCCATAGTTTATTGTAAATGCAAAACCATGAACTTTGGATGGGGACTAGAAGTTCTTTAAATAAACAAGTCAAATAAAAAAGAATTTGGTATCTAAAACCTTTCAACCTTTTAGTGTCATTCCAAATCGGTCCCAACCCATTGAAAATGTCCACCTGCTAAGCCCCAATTAATTTTTTATACAGAGATAATATTCAAAACCCACCAATTGGGTATATCATGATCAACGTTAGTATTAGTTGCCTCATAATCTGAATTTCAAATAATAGGGTTAATAATTCAAATAGGGTTTCATGAAGCTTGTTTCTGCTCATATGATTTCCTCATTCGCCAATTTTTAGCTTGTAAGCTTCCAGTTCTTCTTTATGGGCGGTGAAGATGATGGTGAGCACATCATGGTAATCCATACCATCAACCTCCATGACCTTTTTCTCAATGTTGGCAACTTGAGTTGTAGCCTTGTAGGGTGGAGTTGGTGGTTATATGTAGGGTTTGGAGGTGATGGCATCATAGGGGTGGTGGGGACCGTTAGTTGGTGGAGGTTACGTTTCCTTGACATTCTATTAATTTGGAGATAAAGTAAGCCCTACTCAATTTAATAGATTTGACTAGGGCTTAACGGATGTAACATTTTCAATAGGTTAGGTACTTATTTAGAATGTTTGAAAAGGTTGAAATCAATTTAGACTGGCATTAAAAATTAGGCAGTTTTAGGAACTTAATTCAATAAAAATAACATTTAATTTTTCCTGGGCCTGTTAACTAGAGAATAAAAACAAGGGGAAAAAGCCTTTGATACAAGATAACATAAGTTGTTGTCCAGAGACCCGGGACTGGCTTGGGTGCTTTCAAACTCCACCAAACTGTTCATCCCACTCTAGATACACTTGAAAATGAAGAAGAAAATTTGGGTAGACTGCATGATTAGGTTAACTCTCTCATTATAGGAATTAGCGTAAGATCAGGCGAGAACAAGATACAAGAGTTTAATATTTATTTAAAAAATTTTACACGAATGACGTGGTACATAGTTGTAGAAATTGACAAGAAGTCTAGTTTTAGACGTGTTAATATTCATTTTAAAATGTTCAATGTTGCCCCCCATTTGTTCAAAAAAAAAAAAAAGTTCAATGTTGTCATTGACATATATTTAGGTCCACTTTGGCATATATTGACTCTTGAGGTACAATTTGACATGCCTTACTTTAATATGCGTTACTTTGACATGCATTAAAGTCTTTTTCACTTACCAGGAAGAATCTTAACTCTTACCGTGGATATGGACTAGGATTCTCTTCAGATCCCTTTCATTCGGATCTTTCAAATCTTTTGATTCTAAAGCTGGAGAGAAAGAGAGATGGGGAAGAGGGAAGAAGATAAACAAGAGGTGAATAGAAAAGAAGATGGAAGAAGATGAACATGAGAAGGTAAAGATAGAAGAAAATGAACAGGAGAAGGTAAAGATGAACAAAGAATTAATTCTTGACCGTTTGATTTTCAATTGAACAGATAGGATTGAAGGATCTGAATGTAAGGGATCCTAAGAGGATCTTATTCCTAAGAACATGAAGCCAAACCTTAATTAATTTAAATATACGGAAAAAGTGATTTAAAACGCAAATGCATAAGCCACTAGTACTACGGTCTAGTGGTATTCCTCCTCACTGATTAGTGAGAGGTCTTAGGTTCAACTCTCGCCAAATGCGACTTTTGAACCAATTTATGCTAGCCCATTGTGAGGTTAAGCCCACCCCCTTCCCTTAGTGTAGATAATATCGATTTGTTAAAAAAAAAAACGCAAATGCATAAAAGAAGCACATCCTCCCTAGCTAAGTTTCTTATACACACGTTACAGTTCGTCTTTAAACATATAAAGTTTTTATTGACTATCTAAAATCCACTACCAAATTATCACTTGACCATTACATCAATCAAGTTGATATGATGCCCAAAACTTTGTCCACGGTACATAAAATTGATATGAACATATAGTGCATGTCGTGCTCTTTCATCATCATTTTCTTTTAGACAAACACCACCATTTTTCATTTAGTTATCTGTTTGGTAAAATTGCACCAATCATGAGCACACACGCGCAGGATGTTATGCTTTGGATATCATATACAACTTGAATAATAACTTATAGGCTTTTTAACCAAAATAATCTTTGAGATTTGCATAACATATAACTTTGGTCATTGAGATTGAAAATCAATAGAAATGATCCCTAAGATTGAAAATCAATAGAAATGATCCCTGAGATTGTCCATCATCCATTATTTTGGTCCTTCCGTTAAAAACTCCGTTAAGTGTCCCAGAGCTCTTGGCCAGAAGTTTGGGCAATTTTCAAAGCTTCGTAACTCAATTGTTTCTCAACCAAATTTGACCCATAATATATCAAAATGAAGATAGAAAAGTGTAGAACAAGATTATTACTATTTGAAAGCCCAATGGTTGCCAAACATGGCCGGAAAATAGCCTGAAAGGTGACTGGTCCGCGGGAAAACTGGAAAACTCACCGGAAACTGGGTAAACAACGTTCATAACTTCTTCAATACTCAACGAAATCGAGTGATTCAAAAACGAAAATCATATTTCTGGACGAGACTAAGAGAATGATACATTTCTTGACGGCTAACTCTCCATGGTTTGGCCGGAAAAATGCTCAAAATTGGCTGTCTTTGTCTCGAGTTAGCCATTTTCTAGCTGTTTTCCAGAAAAACCACGGCGAATTAGCCATTAAGAAAGGTTCCATTCTCTTTTTCTCGTCGAGAAGTATGATTTTTACTTTTGAATCACTCGATTTCGTTGAGTATTGAAGAAGTTATGAACGTTTAAAGTTTTCCTAGTTTCCAACAAGTTTTCCAGTTTTCCCGCTAACCAGTCACATTTCAAGCTATTTTCCGGCCATCTTTGGCCACCATTGGGCTTTCAAATATGTATAATCTTATTCTACACTTTTCTATCTTTATTTTGATATATTATAGGTTAAACTTGGTTAAGAAATGATTGAATTATGAAGCTTTGAAAATTGCCTAAACTTCCGGCCAAGAGCTCCATGACACTTAACGGAGTTTTTAACGGAATGACCAAAATAATGGATGGTGGACAATCTCAGGGACAATTTCTATTGATTTTCAATCTCAGAGACCAAAGTTATGTGTTATGCAAATCTCATGGGCCATTTTAGCTAAAAAACCTAACTTATATACCATATTATTGGTGGAGGAATTATTAGATAATGTGAGTACATGGAAGTGATCCGGGGGTTTAAAATCCTGTCAAACAAATTAAAGTGGCTGTTGACAGTTTCTAGCTCGATCGATGGAGATTTTGCTTTTAATCCTTTACTTAGGTCAAGATTCGACTAGTTGAAACTAAAACAAACAAAAAAAAGGATTACAAACTATGATTATTATTTAATTTATGAAAAAACGAATAAACAAGATTGTCGACCTCGTTTGGCAGCTCGGACAGTACTTACTATTTCAGTCGGATATGATAATTTATTGTCGGATAGTACTGACTAAATTAGTCGAGCGTTTGATGCAGTATCGGACTAATAGTCATATTATTTATACTGTACTGAATAAGAGAACTTCAAACTTTTATTTTTTAAGAGAAAATTGATGATTAACTAAAGGGTTGTTTTATTAGCATCCTATATTTTGTTGATTACACCCCACGTACTAAAAACACCCCACATCTACTTTTTAAATTAAAAAAATATCTTAATACACCTCACATTTTTTTCCAAGCTACCATCACATCCTAAACTCCTCACATACACCCCACATCAAACCCGCATATTGGTCTTCACAAACTTGTTTCCTCCAGTTTTCTTTTCAATTTTCATATCAATAACCTATATAATTCTTCAATCTTTCTTTTAGTCGAAATGGATTTTCATTAAAGCAAAGACAAAATGACACAAGCCTCACCCAAACTGACTCAAGGGCAAAACGGTTTAAGTCTTGCAATTGTATGTATATATATTGAAGTGATGGAGTCTCGCATTGAGTTTTCAAACTTTTATGGAAAACCCCGATCAGGAGGATCCTCATCCTATGCTCAGGAGGAGATCCAGTTCCAAAAGAAAGAACTTGTCATGTATTTATAATCTACTTTTTAATTTTTAGAACATTTTAAGGCTTAAATAGTCATTTTATGAGCAATTTAATATTAAATTATTATATGGGATGTTAATGAAAAAACCCTTAACTAAAATAAAAAAACAAGAATAAAAAAACAAAGTTGTCATCTGCCATCAAGTTGGAGATGCATAACAAAGTTGTCAACTGCAAAAAAAAAAAACCCAGTCGGTGGTACCGCCACCGTTGGCTTCCTCGTATCCCTTATGGTCTCTAATCCATTGAGACCTTAATCCACATCAGAAATACTTGAAAACCCAGCAACCATTACACCTTACACACATGAAATCTCTCCCAATTTTGAATTTAATTCCCTCACATCAACAAAATCAATTGGCAATTAAGCCACAAACCCAGATATTCGAACCGCCACCATAGATGTCAGAACAGAAACGGAAATCGCAATTCCCAGGAACGGAGGTCGTGATGCCCAAGAATGGAGGTGGCCATGCCCAGGAACGAAGGTCACGATGCCCTGGGTTCGATCTGCTACCTTTCGTTCTCTATTCGTATCAGCTTGGTGTGGATAGTTCGATCTCATATCTCTGGATCTTTGTTCGTATCTACTTAGTGTTGATCGGAGGTCTCGATGCCCAAGAGCAAAGCAGACGTCGGGATAGGTTAGAGAAAAGTGGGCGTGATTTTTCTTTGGCTGAGTCCGACTAATAATACCAAGGTTTTGGAAAGGATAGCCGGTGGGAGGGTATTAAAATGGTGGGGCCGGATTAAATAATTCGATGTTTATTTAATGCAAAACTTGTTAAACACCTGTTTCGTATTATTAGTACTATCCGATGGTCTTTACAACATGCCAAATGAGGCTTTAGAGATTACATTCTGAACGAAAATGCACTCTTTATAATGGAAGTATTTTTGTTCACCACCATTTAGTGTGGTGTATGCTCACCGCCCTATTTATCACCATTAGATGAGTTTGAATTTCGAGATTCGTGTAGTAGATAAGCACAAATCTCGAAATTCAAACTCATCTAATGGTGATAAATAGGGTGGTGAGTATACACCACACTAAATGGTGGTGAGCAAAAATGCACTCATTTATAATAAACTAAAACATGATCTCTAAAACGAAAACCTAATCCTAACAATGCCTAAAACCCAAAGAATAAAATGATCCTATATATTAATATTTTGATTTTCCAACACGACTCTCGTCCTCCCCTTAAAAGAATTAAATTTATCACCTAAACTGGCTAAAACGGTTAGAATATCCATCTCCACTCTGAAGAAAATAATGTATAAAAGATATAAAGTGATGTGGGAATAATTAGTTGGAAAGAAATTAAATTGCATCATGATTCATGGAAGAACATCCTATATTGTACATCCTTTGTTAGATTTGGAATATTTTAGTGACATTTCACATAACTAGTTGGCTAGTGGGCAAGTTCTTCACTCAACCTTCCCTTTCCATCAAAATATGTCATGGCCTCAACAAAATAAACAGAATCTCATCAATCGACAAGAGTAATAATACAAACATATTATAAGATAGCAAGTTTAACTTGTTGGACCAAAATTCCAATATATATAAGGCTTTAAACTCAAAATGACTCTGTGAACACGAAAATTTCCTGAAACGAAAGAGACAAGAACAACGTGCACAAAATAATATTTGTATTTTGATGATTTTATAAGATAGCAAGTTTAACTTGTTGGACCAAAATTCCAATATATATAAGGCTTTAAACTCAAAATGACTCTGTGAACACGAAAATTTCCTGAAACGAAAGAGACAAGAACAACGTGCACAAAATAATATTTGTATTTTGATGATTTAGGGTTACAATCTCTCTCTATTTTGATCCTCTGATTCGATCTCCGTAAGGTATTGATTTGTGGATGTTTCGTTGATCCAAGGGCCGTCGAGGCTTGATCTTGGATGAACTGTTGGAAGTTTCTTCAAGGGGCCGTGGGCTTGATCTTTGAAGGTGGATTTGAGCGGATCTTCAAGGAGCCGTTGGGGCTTAATCTTGAGGATGAGTGTTTCTTCAAGGGCCGTTAAGGCTTGATCTTGAATAACGGTGATGAACGGATCTTCAAGGGCTTTTGGGCTTGATCTTGAAGAACGGTTGGATGTGTGGATTTGTCGACGTTGTTGATCCAAAGGGCTGTTGGGGCTTGATCTTGGATGAACGGATGATGAACGATGGTGCTTTCTTCAAGGGCCGTCGGGGCTTAATCTTGAATTGGTGGATGACTGCTGATCCAAAGGGTTGTTGGGGCTTGATCTTGGAAGAACGATGAACGAAGAACGAAGAACACTTTCTTCAAGGGCCGTCGGGGCTTGATCTTGAATTGGTGGATGATTGTTGATCCAAAGGGGCCGTTGGGGCTTGATCTTGGAAGAATGATGAACGAAGAACGAAGAACGACTTTCCTTAAGGGCCGTCAGGGCTTGATCTTGAAGGAGGATTTGATGAAGAACGAAAAGGGCTTTCTTGATCCTTCGGGATTTGCTTGAGAGCTTCGGAGTTTCAGAGCTTCAGAGCTTCAAGGTGTAATATGAATTCCCCCCCTTAAATGAATGAATTAGCCTTCTATTTATAGAATTTTCCAAGGCCTAATTTTGAATATAATATTCCAGATGAAATAAGTCGTTTCTGCCAGGTGTTGACACGTGTCCTGTTTGATGACTTTTCCAACTTATTTCGATTTTTTGTTTAGACACACGCTACGTGTAAAATTTATGTAATACATGAGCGTTGAAACTTTGATTTATCGGTCAACATTTATTTACCGAAATTTCGATGTCTACAAATGCCCCCACTTCAAGGCGCGTCATATACATGTGCTTGTCACGTGTAGGAGATGCGTTTTGAAGTCCCTTACTGTAGATGTCGATCCAAGGGCCATCGAGGCTTGATCTTGAATTGGGCTGGAGGATTTTCTGGTTTCCTCCAATTGTTGACTTTCCACAGCTTATTCTTGAACTGGATTTGATTCAAGGGTGGTAGACACTTGATCTTGAATCGGACTTGTGATTTCCTCAAGGGCCATCGAGGCTTGATCTTGAATTTGGCTGGAAGCTTCTTCAAGGGTCGTTAAGGCTTGATTCTTGAAGGTTGACTCGAACACATGGCAAACAGGCACGAGGTAGAGCTGACGACTTGTTGCTTTGTTCAATCTTTCTAATTCACACCTGAGCAGTTTGGTCAACGGTATGATCTTCAAGATTGATGGGCTCTTCTTCCAGTTGGTGACTTGATCTTTAAGGATTTGATTCAAGGGTGGTGAATCGGCATGTGCAGCCCACAACGCTTAGTAAGTCGACCCAAGAATTTGAGGGTCAAAACGAGTTCACCGTCCAGAGTGATTGCAAACCTGATGATATGAGATACTTTTGATTTTGAAGAAGTAGCGGATGAATCGGCACGTGCTTTGTTGTGCTTGTCTCCACATGCTTCAATGTATCATTTTCCCTTATCTTATCTATTCTTCTGGCAGAATGTAGCATCTTCTCGAGTTCTTCAGCTCAGACTCCTTCTGCTGAGCTGACTGTGCAGGCTGCATTCTTCTCTGCTTGTTTCTTCAGGCAGATGTGGCAGCTTCTTGAGTTCCTCAGCTCGGACTCCTTCTGCTGAGATGACTGTGAAGACTGCATTCTTCTCTGCTTGTTTCTTCTGCACGTTGTCTCCACATGCTGCAAGGTATCATTTTCACTTGCCTTATCAGTTCTCCAGGCAAATGTGGCATCCGAGTTTGAGTGGAGGTTCCGGCATATTGTTTTCTTTATCCTTGTCTTTGTAGGTAAGAACAAGGACAAAGGAAATGACAGGGAGAACGCATGATATGAGATACTCTTGCTTTCTACCCTGATGATATGAGATACTTTTGCTTTGGTGTCATTTGTTTGCAGAGGTACCTCAAGGAATAAGAAACACTAGCATGAGAATAAACAGTTGCACAAGCTCGCACACAACTATGCCACAAACATGAAGAGGAAAATTGACCAGATGTAGGAATCTGATGGTCAGATTTTACTTGATCATCGGAGGTTTGTGGGTTTGTTCCAACAACATTTGCCTTCGTCTTCTGGGGCTGTACCGCGTAATGAAGCTCCAAATGATCAACCTTTGGTGCCTCCTCTTCCTGGAGTTCCGCCGAGTGGTGTGGCTTCAAACAGTCAACCTCCGGCGCCTCTCATTTCTGGAGCTCTGCCGAGTGGTGAGGCGGCACCTGATCGTCCTTGAAGATCCCCTCTTGTAAATTTGATTTGATTTTTTTTTTTAAGTATGTATAATGCAAATTTATGTAAAATTTCCAGAAAAAAATAAAAACGGACTTTATTTCTCTCAATGCTTTTTTTTTTTTTTTTGCTGTAAACATACATATATTATGCACACACACATACATACATACATATTAATTTTTTCATATGGACTGATCCACCATTCCAAAATCTTTTCCCTTTTTTCTTTTTTTTTTTCACGTGGTGCCAGATGCACCCACCACTTCTTTTTTTCTTTTGTCACATGGTGCCATATGCACCATCATCATTTTTTTTATTTAATTAATTTATTTTATATGCTTTTCAGATTGGTGCAGCACTACCACCTTCCTTTCCTTATATGGTGCCAGACGCACCATATTCCCTCATCATCATTTTTTATTATTCTTATTTTTTTCTTTAATCATGGTGCAGTGTTCCACCATCCCATTTTTTAATATTTTTTTTTGTATAAATTTTGATGATGGGATGGGGAATTTGCAGGGAGCGGAGCAAGGAGGCCGAGAAGATGGTGCTTCGAGCTTCACGACCGGCTAGTCGTTTGACGGCGGTCGTTGAAGTTCTTTGCTACCAGGGTGGTCATAGTGACGAGCTCGAGGGAATGTGTCAAGACACCCTACTCCCCCAACGAGCTACACTCTACCCAACGAGAGCCTCGCCGAAGATCTCTGCCCATCAAGAGCTCCACCATCCGTCAATCAACATCGACGTCAAAAGCCCAGCCACGAACTTCATTATCCTGCAAGCTTCAGGGAGCACGACCGTCCTCACTACTTGCTTCGACTTCAGCCTCCCTTTCTCAGTCGCTGGCTCTACTAGCCCCGCCGCTTCGGTCAGCCCATATCCGCCGTCAGAGATGAGCTTCACTGCTTTCTTCGTAAGATGTGTCTGCACAAACACAAAAGCTTGATGCGAAGCATGCTGAACTTGCAGCCCTCAAGGAAGAGATCAATTGTCTTGAACGTGAGTTTTCTTCTTACAAAAGTCGTGCACATGCGCTTCTCCAAAAGAAGAATGCGGAGCTAGCTCTTGCCGTCGATGAGGGACTTGAGCTCCACAGATGACGAGGAATGGCTGGTGGAGAACGGCAAGGAGCGAGACTTGAGGATGGCGTTGACATCAGGATCGGGGAAGTCGAGATCGGTGAGAACTTCCGTGCATACGGTGTCCCAGAGGTCAGCAGTGAGGCGGATGAGGCGGCAGAGACCGAGGCTGACTCATTTATATTGTACCCTGCCATCGCACTCTCCCACCACTTACTATTATTTGCCAGAGCTTCATCTCCTTTTCACTGATGAAATTACTTGACTTCAACTAGATGAATGGTTTAGGCTGTTTTTACACAGTCTTCTGTACTATATTCAACGTCAGACAGCCAGACAACAGTTACAGTTGCAGTTACATACAAATATACGAGTCAACTGCTGCACCCCCAGAAAAACTGACGATATTCAATTCCCAATCCCAGATAAAGCTAGCTAGTCAGTGAAGCTTATATCTAGCTTAATTAGCAAGTTACAACAAAATTACAAGCCGCCAAAGATCCAAAGCTCCAGTGAGACTCGACTGCCGCTGTAACGTTGCTGTCTGTGTCTCCTAGGGGATCAAATATCAATCATGGATGATCGATCAGGTCTTCAAACAAATAAAAGGGATCCGAGTGATATGCCACGATTGAGCTTGAGCTGTGGACTACTTGTGTGACCAAAAAACCCACGCGCTTCCGATCAGTTTCTGAACTGAACTTGCAAATTTGGAGCTCATCGATTTGTGAATATCATATATGAATATGAAAATGGGGGAGTGTCTGAAGTTGAGCTGGGAGGTGGTGTCAATCTGGAGCTTGAGCTCAGTGGCGGAGACGATATATGCGGCGAGATCCAGACGAAGACGACGCGAACGTATCCGAGAAGTACTCAGCCAACGGTGAGGACGGAGCTCCATGTCTCAGAGAGAGAGAAGGCTGGAAAATCCGAGCAACAGTCCGAGACCAACTCATCCTTCAGCTCCGAGGTTGCTGCTGCAGATCCTGGTGTTTTCTGCGTAGGAGGAGGAAGCTACAGATAGAGTCTGGTGTTTCTTTGAGAAAAGATCAGGCCGCATTCATCGGAGTCCTTCGGCGCCAAGTTCAAGCTCTGACGTCGCTGGTGCTGCGACCCCATCGGAAAGTTCCTCCATCTGGCCAGTTTCGCGGCAACCATTGTAGTCGTCCCGTCAACAGTATCACACTGTGGGCTGAATTCAATGACATCTGCAGCAACAACATCACCTTGCAGGTTGTGGAGTATGTTGAATCCGTCGTGGAATGAGAGACCACCTGGCTCAATGTGTGACAACCCAGGAGCAAGGTATGGACGACCTCGGCAATGGAGGAGATGGTGTCTTGGGGAGGTTAAATGACTTGTGGAACTCCAACGTCATGTGAAGGTCGTCACTGCCGGTGGTGAATGCACCTGGGAAGACGGGCCCGTCAAGGCTTCCGTTGCTGGACCAGCTCCCATTTCCGCTCAGAGTCGTCTGGGTAATCCCGGATATGACCCACTCGGACTTCTCTTTGGAGAAGGCAGCGGGGAAGATGGTGTTGATTACGAGGAAATGGTTGAAGATGGGCTCCTTCTGTTTGAGGAGGAACTCATGGTTTTGGGTTTCAAACCGTTGAGTGCTTGCCGGGCTCACGGTTTTGGGCTTCATCCTCAACAATCCAGCCCACCATTTATTATATCTTCCTTTTCTTCTTCTTTTTTTTAATATATATATATATATATATATTTGTAATAAAATTGACTCTATTTAATAAAACATTTATATTTTATTTTGATGTGACTGAACTTGAAATTGAATATTCAAGCTGCCTACGTACCCTTCCAAAGAAAGAGATCAAGTCAAAACGTAGTTCAAATACATACATATTTTTTTTGGTATTTTTTTTTGTGCCGTTTGCAGTTTTAACTCATGCAGGCAAGGAGTGTTGGTGTCGTTTGCAGTTTCAACTCGTGCAGACAAGGAGCGTTTGGTGTTGCCTTTTATGCTCGTGCAGACCAGGAGCGTTGGTGTCGCCTTTTATGCTCGTGCAGACCAGGAGCGTTGGTGTCGCCTTTTATGCTCGTGCGGATTAGGAGCGTTGTGCCATGCAGTTTAGGCTCGTGCAGGTGAGGAGCCTCGTGTCCTACAGTTTAGGCTCGTGCGAACAAGGAGCTTTGGTTCGTGCAGTTTAGGCTCGTGCGAACAAGGAGCATTGGTGTTGCCTTTTATGCTCGTGCAGACCAGGAGCTTTGGGCCATGCAGTTTAGACTCGTGCGGGCGATGAGAATTTGTGAATTTTGTCAAGCAATTTTGGAGAGGCGTTCCTCACAATCTTCATAGCAAAGAGCCTTGACCGAGTGATTGAAGAAGTCTTCAGGAAAGAAATCGCGCATCGTGATGGGGATGGACGATCTATGTGTTGAAATTTCATCATTTTCAACACGTTCACGTTGCTTTGAAGGTTGACAAGAACTGCTTTGCCCCCTTTCCGATTGGCGGACTTATGGAGGAGACGTATGCTTCTTGTGCAATTTCTGAGGAGTGACTTGAGTCCATCCTTCAACTTTGCTTGTCTTGGAGGATGCCCCCAACGGTTGAGGTAAAAACCTTGAGTTGGAAAAGCCAGAAGTGATGGTGGTATAGTTTGACTTCACAACATCGTCAAAATCTAGCTCGATGATTCCTTTCTGAGCCAGCTTCATGATGAGATCTTTCAGCACGAAGCATTTTTCTGTCGGATGACCAATGAAGCGATGGAATTTACAGTATCTTGGACTGTCGGTACGATTCATCTCTTCCGGCCGTCTGCATTCAGGCAAACCGATCACCTTCTTGTCCAACAGGTCATCCAGCATGGCAACCACATCAGAGTCGGGGAGTGGATAAGTCTTCTCCTCAAGCTCCTTCAAAGTGCATCTACGCATCTCTTGATCACGAAAAGCTTCGGTTTGAATCGCCTTGCCTCGTGTAGGGATTTTGACGGGAGTTGTGTTGACCGTCATTACTTCCTTGGTGGATTTCCACGCAGCCTTCTCCACCTTTGTCTCAAGAACTTTGTCAATCTTGTAGTTAGAGATCGGTTCTTTCTTCCCATGATGGGCGATGCTTAACTCCATGTCATGGGCGCGGGTGGCTATCTCTTCGAAGGTCCGTGGTTTAATGCCTTGAAGGATGTATTGCAAACCCCATTGCATACCTTGGATGCACATTTCGATTGAAGAGGTCTCCGAGAGCCTGTCTTTGCAGTCGAGGCTTAAAGTGCGCCATCTGTTGATGTAGTCAATGACCGGCTCATCTTTCCATTGCTTTGTGCTCGTTAGCTCTAGCATGCTCACAGTGCGGCGAGTGCTGTAGAAGCGGTTGAGGAATTCCCGCTCCAATTGCTCCCAGCTGTTGATGGACTCAGGCTCTAGGTCCGTGTACCACTCAAAGTCGTTTCCTTTCAGCGAGCGCACAAACTGCTTGACGAGGTAGTCCCCTTCGGTCCCTGTGTTGTTGCAAGTTTCAACAAAGTGGGCAACGTGTTGTTTCGGGTTTCCCTTTCCATCAAATTGCATGAACTTTGGCGGTTGATAACCCATCGGCATCCTTAAGGCGTCGATCTTTTTTTAATACGGCTTTGAGTACAACCCGGAGGTATTTGAGCTCGCTTCGTACTATGCCTTGATGGTGTTGATGATCATCTTTTGCAGCTGCTGGATAGAAAGAGATCTCATGCGTGCCGCTGCTTGGTCTGGCTCCGGCTTCGCATCGATTCTCTCCACCGTAGGCTCATCTTCTGGGTTAGGGTTATCGCCGTCCTGTGGCTCCAGTCGGCTGACGAGTGCCGCGATTTGCAAGTCTTTTTCTTCCACAGTTCGGGTTAGCCTTGCGATTGCTTCATTCATTTGAGCAAGCTGCTCATCGATTGAAGTTGCTCCAATGGTCATGACTTGCATGGCTAAACCGCCGCTCGAATTGGCATCGGAGAGCATGGATTCGGAGTATTTCCTTAGACTTTCGCCCTTTGGTGCCCTTGGTGAGGCTAAGGTGATCAAAGGCTCGTGCCTTGGGTGCTCTTGTTCCCTTGGCAGAGTTGATGCAAAGGTGAAAGAGGCGGCAGAAGTAGCCCTTGCCTTGCTTCGAGTCGTGATGCCTAAAGTGACACCACTTGCGACGAGGACACTCTTATTCTTTGCGCCAGTTACGGGAACAGTTTGAGCCTTCCTTGATGCCATTAATTTTGGAAGTGTGCTCGAATTTCTTGAACGGAGAAAGAGATGAGAGGTAGAGATTGTCCCACTGGGCGTGCCAATTTGTGAACACGAAAATTTCCTGAAACGAAGGAGACAAGAACAACGTGCACAAAATAATATTTGTATTTTGATGATTTAGGGTTACAATCTCTCTCTATTTTGATCTTCTGATTCGATCTCCGTAAGGTATTGATTTGTGGATGTTTCGTTGATCCAAGGGCCGTCAAGGCTTGATCTTGGATGAACTATTGGAAGTTTCTTCAAGGGGCCGTGGGCTTGATCTTTGAAGGTGGATTTGAGCGGATCTTCAAGGAGTCGTTGGGGCTTAATCTTGAGGATGAGTGTTTCTTCAAGGGCCGTTAAGGCTTGATCTTGAATAACGGTGATGAACGGATCTTCAAGGGCTTTTGGGCTTGATCTTGAAGAACGGTTGGATGTGTGGATTTGTCAACGTTGTTGATCCAAAGGGCCGTTGGGGCTTGATCTTGGATGAACGGATGATGAACGATGGTGCTTTCTTCAAGGGCCGTCGGGGCTTGATCTTGAATTGGTGGATGACTATTGATCCAAAGGGCTGTTGGGGCTTGATCTTGGAAGAACGATGAACGAAGAACGAAGAACACTTTCTTCAAGGGCCGTCGGGGCTTGATCTTGAATTGGTGGATGATTGTTGATCCAAAGGGGCCATTGGGGCTTGATCTTGGAAGAATGATGAACGAAGAACGAAGAACGACTTTCTTCAAGGGCCGTCAGGGCTTGATCTTGAAGGAGGATTTGATGAAGAACGAAGAGGGCTTTCTTGATCCTTCGGGATTTGCTTGAGAGCTTCGGAGTTTCAGAGCTTCAGAGCTTCAAGGTGTAATATGAATTCCCCCCTTAAATGAATGAATTAGCCTTCTATTTATAGAATTTTCCAAGGCCTAATTTTGAATATAATATTCCAGATGAAATAAGTCGTTTCTGCCAGGTGTTGACACGTGTCCTGTTTGATGACTTTTCCAACTTATTTCGATTTTTTATTTAGACACACGCTACGTGTAAAATTTATGTAATACATGAGCGTTGAAACTTTGATTTATCGGTCAACATTTATTTACCGAAATTTCGATGTCTACAGACTCGTCAAGGGTACCCTTGTATAATTCCCGCGTTCCATTGTCGCGTGATCTATGGTGGTGGTCCTCGGGCTGACTAGCGCTAGACTTCTTCCCCCCTCTCTACCTTTCCTCTCTCCCTTTCCTCTCTCCTTTTCCCCTCTTTTTTTGGACTGAATAGACAAATCTTGAACAGAAAATTTTCACGGACTGACTAAAATAATTGACGGTGGATAATTTCCAGGACCGTTTCTATTGATTTTAAATCTTATAAATTAAGGTGAGGAGTTATATCAATCTCATAAATTATTTTGGCTAAATAGCCAAATATATATATAACAGAGGGACTGTTTTCAGAGTAAAATACAATAGAAAGCCGAAGAGTTTGAATCAATTAACTAACAAAATATGGCCCTTTTAATCTCATATGCATGACATACAAGTGTCATATGCATGATAGACAAGATGTCTCATCGGCCGTTCACAGAAGTCAAGTCCCATTGGATGATGTGTACGTGTGTTCTCGCTGTAACAAATAGTTGGTCTGATATCATGTTTGAACGTGAACACCTAACTCTCGGTCAATTGATAATGCATCAAAATGCCCATTTTTCAAAACTCCTAATGCAAGACTACCATTTCCGATGCAAGACGATACCCTCAACGCGTTACACCTTCTTACTATGATCAAATATCAATAGGTTTTAAAACTAATGGGGAGCGATTAGACATCAAATTGAACAATTTAAAGAAGAATCGACCGACATAATTAAGAAAGAGAGTTCCGGAGATAAAATGTGAGTGCGGAAATCGCTTTCCAATAAGAATAAATAATAGTGCAGGTTTCATTCATATCTTGGACCTCATACTGCTGACAGGAGTGTGTGGATTTTCCAACAACATAGAAGGTGGTGGCATAAAAAAGATATCCAAGTGGAGCCAAAGCTTTTTCTCTTCTTTTATAAAGAAGATATCCATTTAATATTTGGTGGAATCAAAAAATAAAAAAAATAAAAAATTGTGCTGCCTCTGAAACTGAATGGCAAAGTCCACTCTTCTGTTTGTTCTTAAGGCACTCATGGCTTTGATATTTGCAGCTTGGATTTCTCTTTGGCTTCTGAAACCAACACAGCTATGGACTAAAAAATGGAAGGGAGCTGAAGATGCAGCAAGAAATACAGTGTTTGGATATTATGGTACGTACTTCAGATTTCAATTATATAAGAGAAACGATGAACACATGTTATTTTCTTCTTACGCATCGCTCTTTATTTATAGTAATATCAAACTGAATAAGTTAAACTGAAATAACGAATAAGATTAAACGGGAGCGTGTGAAGGAAGAAAAATGATCTTGGTTATCATTTCCCTTGTATTAATAGGGTTTAGCTTTCTGCTAATTAAACCTCCGAATCCAATTTCCACTGGGAGCAAGATAAACAGTTCCTAAATAATTTTCTTGCAGGTCTAAATTTTGCTGTGTATACATTCCCTCCTATTGCTTTGGCAATTATTGGATCTCTCTACTTGAATTGGAAGCCCAAGGAGCCAATAAGGAGGTAAGTAGAATGTTAATTATTATGTCATTAACGTTGTATGTCGAGCTGCTGCATAATCTGATCCGCTAATTGTTCTACATCTCCGCTAAATTATAATATCACTTAAGATTCCAATTTAACATAGTTTTACTTGTCTGCTTAATTTGAGTAAAACAGAAAAGGGAGGGGATTGATTGCTGCAGGTTTCTCAAATCCATTGGTGGTGAATGCTCTTGTTGGTGTTTTATCCACTCTAGAAATTCTAGCAGTGTTCCTCTTCCTCCTCTTCTTAGCTTGGAATTTTTACGCTCGAATCTCTAATGATTTCAAGAACTTGAAGCCCTCAAAATCGATAGTGCTGAATTCGTGAGTAACTGAACCCGAAAACTTTCTATTTTTCGACACTAAGGAGCAAGAATTTTCATCATAATTCATGCTTCAATTGTGTCTCATCTTATCAGATGGCAACTCAAGTACTTAAGGGTGGCAACTCGGTTCGGTTTGCTAGCAGAAGCATGTCTGGCTTTTCTTCTCTTCCCTATCTTAAGAGGGCTGGCCTTATTCCGGGTTCTCGGCATCCAGTTTGAAGCTTCAATCAAATATCATACATGGCTTGGCACTGCAATGCTATTCTTTGCCACTTTCCATGGTGCAAGCACTTTGTTCATTTGGGGTGTCGGCCACTATATTCAAGAGGAGGTAAATCTTGTCATTATTTCAGATGCAGTCCACCGTCGCACTACTTCTAACACCGATATTGCCCCTTAACTTAATCACCTGGTGTCCACGTAGATGGGTTTTATTCCAAAAAGCTTCGGTGTTGTTAGTAATGGAACCATCCATTTGTATGTTATGTTTTAGTTTGTCAAACTTTCTGGCCTAGTATGTTGCATTCTTCAGCAAATCCTAGGCCTTTTTTTTCTGATCATTCCGGTGTCTGAATTCTTGAGTTTTACTGATATATCTTTTCGGTGTAATTCATTTGATTCAACGACAGATATGGAAATGGCAGACCACCGGGCGGATATACATTGCTGGGGAGATCTGTCTAGTCGTAGGGTTAGTAATTTGGGTCACATCACTTCCTCAAATAAGGAGAAAGAAGTTCGAGATATTTTACTACACACACCATCTCTACATGGTTTTCCTAGTGTTGTTCTTGTTTCATGCTGGAGATCGTCACTTCTACACAGTTTTCCCTGGAATTTTTCTGTTTGGCCTTGACAAGCTGCTTCGAATCATACAATCCAGACCCGAAACTTGTATCCTTTCTGCCCAAATTTTCCCCTCCAGCGCTATCGAGCTTATTCTACCAAAAGATCCAGGTACAATATTTAGTCTTTTATCAGAAACCAGAATTTTGCATAAAAGTTTGGAGTAATCATATGGAACATTTACTTGCGACTAATTTGCAGGACTCAAGTATACACCAACAAGTGTTATATTTGTGAAGGTACCAAGCATATCCAAATATCAGTGGCACTCATTCAGCATTATCTCCAGCTCTAGTGTCGATAAGAACACAATGTCGATTTTAATCAAATCTGAAGGATCGTGGACTAGTTCTCTCTCAAATATGATCCGAACTAGGCAAGAGTCGGAAAACGATCAGCTGAAGTACATACCTATAGCAGTAGAAGGCCCTTATGGACCTGTCTCTATGGACTTCCTAAGGTGCACAAAGATTTGACTTTTCATGATACGTCAATTTCTTAAAAAACGCTTATTGCTTACTGATCACCAAATTTTAGACCCCAAAATTCGATTTACACGAATGTGGAATTTTTGTGCAGATATGACAGCCTAATGCTTGTTGCTGGAGGAATTGGGATAACCCCATTTCTGAGCATCTTACAGGAGCTTGCTTCGTTTGAAAACACCAGCACACACAAATTCCTGCCAAGAATACAACTTATATATGCTGTGAAGAAGTCAGAAGACATTTGTCTATTGAACTCGATCTCAACCCTAATCTTTAACCAGCCATCTGAAAAATGCCGTCTGAAAGTTAAAATATTTGTGACACAAGAGCAGTATGGTACAACAGTAAGAGAACTACTCAACGAGTTTTCACAAGTGAAAACGGTACACTTCGGTACAAAGTTCTTGAATTATTCGATCAATGGACTCGAAAGCCCAGTTTGGATGGCTGCTATAACTGGAATCTCTTCCATCCTGTTTCTGATCTTTCTTATCATTTTCAACCACATTTTTATTCCCTCACAAAAAATGGCCTCCGAAGCAACGAAAGAAAAGACTCCGTCTTCGATTGCAGATCTGCTTATCATATCTTCTTTCATTGTAGCAATAACATGCAGCATTTTTGTTGCACTTATTGTGAGACGGAGAAGGATACAGAAGTTGATTCCTCCAATCCTCCAAAAACAAGGGAAAGACTTGGAAAAAAGCTCAATACAAGCAAGTGATGCTGCTCTTGAGGAACATGAAATCCATTTTGGAGGCAGGCCTAAATTTCAAGGTACTTTTTATTCCTTTTCTCACATAATCTTTAACGAACCCTGCTTACAGTTACGGTTAAAAAGTCATCCCACATTATACGCAAATCACACACACATATACTGAATTGACACATCCAAGACACAAAAAGAAACGTTCACACACTCATGTCAAACTATGATTTGTCTGTAAAGAGAAACCGCTACAATTATTTTCCATCTTTAACAACTTTCTTGTTTTGAGCAGATATTTTTGCAAAATTTTCAGATGAGACGGGTGGATCTGATATCGGAGTGATGGTGTGTGGACCGGAGAGTATGAAAGAATCAGTGGCAACAGAATGCCAGCAGAAGTTGGGTGCTAATAAGAAGCAGAAGGCCAGTTTCAGCTTTCACTCCCTCAATTTCACACTTTAGCTACTAGAGAAACTGAAGATGTTAAATCAAAAATTTGTCTCTTCAGAGTGGTCACTTGTCATTGTTCGCTAGGGTTAACGTAGTAAAATTGAGAATGTACATATATAAATATCTGTATTACAATTATGAACCTTGGAGTGCCAAGGACCCAAGGTGGTATGATAAAATTCAAAGTGGTAAAAGAAAAATAAGGGAGCTTTGAGTTTAAATACCAAATTCTATAAATTTTGAATTTTTTTTTATCAATATAAATTTTGTAACTAAATTACCATATTTTGAGGTATTGATGAAAAAGGTTTCACAGCCCGTCTCGAATTACTACTATCGAAGATGAAAATTGACGGTCTTATATTTGGACGTTGAAATTGTAGTGTGTGTGTGTGACTTACTTTGGGGACTTAGTTGTCAATTTTTGTGGCTTTGGATTGGTGACCCACGTGGACCACACACACACATTATCTCTCTCTCTTCTCTCCCATACTCTTTCACTCTCAGACTCACTCTCTCTCATTCCCTCACGTACGAACGACACCCAAAACCCTTTCAAACTTCACGGATCGACGTCAAAAAGGTAAGATTCTTGTTCCTTGCAAGCTTTTGAGTTCATTGGTACCATTTTTTAGAATGGAAAGCTTCGAAAACCCGAGAAACCCTAACCCCGACTTTGTGCATTGTTCATGCACACGTAATTTTGAAGGTTTTAAGGAATTTGGAGCTTATAGGTAGCTTAAGGAGGTCCTCACGAGGCTAGGAGTGGTTCGTTGGAAGAAATTGGACATCGGAATAGCGAGAACGGCAAGTTGCAGGTTTTGGCCGGAATATCAATGAGTTTTCCAACGAATCTTGTGGGATTTAGGTCCTAAAACTGGTATGGGTTTGTTCTAATTGTTCTAAGCTTCATTTTGACATAAAATTCATGAAATTTGGTTGAATATCGAGTGAGATATCAAGGTTTCAAGTTTTGCCCAGTTTCCAGTGCCGGCGACGGTCGCCGGAGGTTTGAGGTTAAGGATGACAGAATATTCCGTCATCTTTGACGGAATATTCTACGGCGTTGGTTAACTTTAACGATTTCTGTTACTATTCCACGAAATATTCCTAACGGCGTCACTGTTGCCGTGGGTGTGCCAGGCACGTGCCTGCACGTAGGCGGTGCGTCTGGCCGTGCCGCGGGTGGGTGGTCGGAAAATTTTTCTAAAAAATATGGGGATATTCGTAGAGTTGTGTAGATCACGTTGATATATTCAAACACCCTATTTGAGCATTGTATGAGAAGTTATTAGCTAGTTTTGTCTATGTGCTTTAAATAACGTTTTTATAGTTAATTCGCATATAGATGAGACTTATCCCGAGGACGAGCGCGTTCAAGGGCAACTCGGGGGCTACGACCCTTCAACATATCAGTGAGTGGGCTTTTGGTTTTCAGTATATATTTATATACTTGACATTTTCCCTGAAAATACGTTAAATGAGTTTATGCCTTGAATGCCATGCATATAAATTTATAATTCGTATATGAATTGGTATATGATGCATTATATATATAATTGTGGTGTTGTGGACGCTCAGGTAAGTTCAGGTGAGTTATGTTTGGTTATGTGAATTATCAATGATGTGATATATGATTGAATAACGTTGAGCTCATAAAACTGCACCTAGGGTGATTGTGATTTAGCCAGAGATATGGCACATGCCTCTTTATAATGTCACCTCCCGCACCATATGCTCATATTGGATCCAATTTAGGTGCACAGTCTTGTCATACAGACCTTTACTATGGTTCCGACTCGTAGGTGACTAGTTATTTATCGCCCAGCTATTATGTGAGAGTAGTATTGAGCATAATTATATTACACACAGTATTGTCGTACAAACCTTTTCATTTGGTTCCAACTCTTATGCAGTATAATGCCATATAGGTCATTGTAGTGACTCTGGCTATATTGACTTTTGAGCTATGAATTCAGCCATACAGACTACCACAAGGGTTCCGGCTAATATGTTATATTTCTATGAAGTTATTCTCACCTGACTTACTTACTCTGTTATATCTTGGCATGGCATACATACGAATATGATTATGTGAAGCATGATTTGAATTGATATATTTCATATATATTTATGTATATGCTTATACTCTGATTCTAGGAAAAATTATAAATGTTTTACAGTGAGGGGTTAGAAATGTTGATAAATGAAATGGTTTTGTAAAACATTTGTTTTTACCCACTCACATTTTTTGTTTTGCGCCCCTCCAGGTTTTAGGTAAGCTTGTTGTTGGTGGCCTTAAGGACTTCGACGGTTCTGACATAATAAAATAATTGTAGGACATCTTATGGTACTGTATAATTAGTATTTGTCCTACTGGACTGCACCTAGACTTTCTATGCTCTGATTAGCAGTATTTACTTAGCACTTCCTGTTTACTAGTGCACTCTAGTAGTTCGGTTTTTAATTATTCATATATTTCTTATCCTTATTGCTTCCGCACTGTGCACATGGCTACGTCATCCTCACGTGACAGCCAGCATGCCTTGATCTCAATCAGGGTGTGTCAAAATGTCAATCAATTCTTAGTATAAATAGGTGGGCTCGAGCCAGGCCGGGTCAAAATGAAGGGGGAGGATCATCGCCATATCCTCTTTGTAAGAATTTCGGGGATCCTCCAATCACATTCGTTTATCGTATATTGTGAGGTTAGTTTTTGTCAGGTACTGTTTATATTTAATTTTAAATAAAAAAAATTTACAATGATTTCTGACCGCACAATATTCGATGAACGGATATGATTGCAAGATTCCCAGAATCCTCACAAAGAGAATCCGGCGAGAATCCTCCGGGTCAAAATGAAGGGATCGGACCGGATCTATTTGTAAATTAAATGGTAGGGGTGCACTTTCGTTTCTTATGTCTTAGCTCAAAGGTATTTACCTACATGCCGTCTCTAGATGGTAAGTGATTGGCATTTGATGTCGTAACGATTAAGCCAAAAAATAACTTTAGTGTACTCCAATATCGTATAGTAGTAAACATATACGATTTCGTATTAACGTCATTACATAAAAACTATATACTAGTCAAGGTGGAAGAGAAAGCTCTAGAACAGAAATGACGAGAGTTGAATATACAGAAAGAGGGTTTTTAATTTGTTTTTAGGTGCATAACTAAAAATATAGGGGAGTTCTCAATGCTATATTGTGCACCTCTTGCAAATTGAATCCTTATGAATATGACCCATGAGACTTGAAGAACACATCTATCCGACTCACGTGTGTTTGAATCATTTAGGTTTTGTGATGAGAGTGAGATAGGTTTAAGTTAATTTTTAGGTCCTGGTTTCTTTTTTCACAAAAGAAAATTAAAGATGCAGAAAGAAAAAACGAGAGTATAACAAAGTGTATTTTCGTTTTGCTCTTTGGTATGGTTAGTGGTTTTGAGAGTGAATCCCGTTACTTCGTACTACTGTTAATAATTAGTAATTGGCCATACAATCACATAACAAGCTCGTTTGAAATTGTTTTCAAAATGATTAAAAACGTTTTTTGTAGAAATGTTTTTAGAACTAAACTTTAATAGAAATTTCAGAAGCACTTTAAGTGGTTTTTTTAGCCTAGAACATTTTATTTAAAAACATTTTGAATCATTTTGAAAGCACTTTCAAATAAACATGATATAAAGTATAAATCGATAAAATGTCAAAACGTTGGATTTCAATATTAAAAAACATTTCAAATTCTCACATAAGATAAAGTATAAATCGATCGAAGGTCAAAACGTAAGATTTCAATCTGAAAAAAATATATATATTTCAAAGTAAAAAAAAAAATTGAAGGTCAATGTGTACAGTGTATACCTCACAATTTATTTTTATATCTTTGAAAAACAATAAAAAATATTATTGAAAAGAGAAAAACCAAGCATATTCAAACTGAAGGCTGCCGGAGTTGGAGTGGCGCCGCTTCCATTGACTCTTCATCACTACAGCCGTCTCCGCCGCCAACGCTACTATCACCCCTTGCCAATTCAGACAACAATGCGGCGGGTGCGGTGGCGGCTGCGGCCTCACCAACCAAAACCGCCACAATATCCCTCATGTTAGGCCTTCTCTGTGGATGAGGATGGCAACAAGCCAGCCCAAGCTTCAAAGCAATCTCCATCTCCTCCGCCTCATACTCCCCCTTTATTCTCGGGTCCGCCGCCTCCCCCACCCTCCCTCTAACATACAACTCCCTCACCCAATCAATCAACACCTCCTCATCCTCCGCCGCGTCCATCTTAATCGGCTTCCTCCCGCACGCCACCTCCAACAACACCACCCCAAAACTATACACATCACTCGCCGCCGTCGGCGCCGCCACAGTCGCCAGCTCCGGCGCCAAGTAGCCCAACGTCCCGACGACACGCGTCGTATTCGGTACCTCCCCATGCTCGTACAACTTCGCCAGCCCAAAATCCCCGAGCCGCCCCCTCATCTCCGCGTCCAGCAAAATATTGCTTGACTTAATGTCCCTGTGAACCACCATCTGGTCCCACCCGTGGTGCAGATAATTCAACCCCTCCGCCACATCCGCAAGCACTCGCCGCCGCCTATCCCACCCCAAAACCTTCTTCGGCTTGTCGAAAATCCACCGATTGAGGCTCCCATTCGGCATGTAATCATACACCAGCATCAGCTCGTTCCGCTTCCGGCACCAGCCCCGCATCTGAACCAAGTGCTTGTGCTGCAGCCGCCCCATGCTGGCGATCTCCGCCATGAACTCCCTCAGCCCCTGCTTCGAGTCGTGGTTGACACACTTGACGGCGATTTCCGTGCCGTTTGATAAGGTCCCCTTGTAAACCTTTCCGAACCCGCCGGAACCCAGAAGCTGATCGTTCGAAAAACCTCCCGTCGCCTCCCTCAGCTCCTCGTTGGAAAATCTGTGCGGCCAAAACTCCAGTTCCCAATCTTCGATCTCGTCGGTTTCTTCGCCTTCCATCCTTTTCTTCCACCAGTAAAAGTAAAACCCGGATGCTAAGATCAACACAAAAACGACACAACCGATTGAAATCCCGGCAATCGCCCCACTCGACAGCGAAGTCGACGGAGAAACCAGCTGGAAAACGGGCAGATTTGTCGTGTTAATGTCTCTGGCGACTCCGTTGTCGCTAAAACTCCAAGCTAAAACCCTCTGGGCTTCAATCCACTGCGTTTTCGAAGCCGAAAACCCAACGAACATCTCGGCCGATACGTAGTTCGCAATCTTGGTCTCTCTGTAAGTAAGCGTTGGCAGAGAAGGGCGGGACACATTGGTAGGGGCGACCGTGACGTTGAATTCGAGATTACTCCCATCAAATTCAATCCAGGCCCGGACGTTCTGCCCGGTCCGCATTTGGACCGGGACGAATCCTCCGGTCGAGTTGTAGTACCCGGCGGGGGTCGTGGAGGCGGAATCGACGTTGTTAAGGTCGATTCCGATGTGATTCCCATCTGGGTCGTTGAATTCCGGGTTTTGACCCGTGTCGAACTCGACGGCGAGCAACGGGGCGACGAAGGGGACGGTGGTGTTGGTGAAGAGGCCGAAGTATTGGCTGGCGAGGGAATTGGGCGGCGAGGTGGAGTTGGAGAGAACGAAGCAGAGGCCGAATCCAGGGCTCGAGGCAATGTCCGGAAGGACGGAGAAGACGAAGGAGGTGGAGAAGGAGGCGACGGAGGTGGAGTTGGAGGTGGGTTTCATGGGAATTTTCTTTGGGTGGAAGACGCGGCCGACGGCGAACTGGTTGGTATCGTTTGTGAGGCGGATGGCGGCGCCGTCGAGTCGGGCGTCGTTGATGAGAGTGAGGTTGGTGGCATTGGTGATGTTGGAGAAGGAGTTGAAGAGGAAGTCAAGAGCGGAGGTGGGGGAGACGAAGAGGTGGTGGAGGAGGAGAAGGAGGAGAACGGCTGAGAAAGCTCTCATCCGTACAGATTCAGGTTGGCGCCGGGGAGCGGGAAAAAGTTTGTGGGCGGAGTAACAAGTGTTATGTTCGTCTAATGAAAGATTAGTCATACTTTTGTACAGGTGCGGTGCTAGGACTAAATCCTAGTCATTTATCATTCATTTGGACCTGTATCTTTCTTTTTCTTCTCGATAGATTTTTCAATGCGCACATATACTCGGTCTAATATATTAAATGTCATAATACAAATTACTGAATACTTGAAAAATAAAATTTGAATCATTTATATCAAAATATTTGGTGTACCGAATAGTATTCTCGACACACTAAAAAATTCTCCTTTTGTGCAGGATGTAGTTTTTACTTTCATACAATTAAATGGAAGAAAGAATCTTAATAATTTCGTGACATTGTCATGTAATGTTATCAAAGTACATGTAAATTTTTTTGGTAACAATACAAAAAAGGGTTTTTCAAGAATGTTACAGTTGAAATAGTTCAGAGCATTTATACAAACCTTATATTAAATTTTCTTTTTCAATATAAGCTTTTAATTAAAAAAAATTGACAAATTTGAACTGCAACTTGGAATGCTGGTTGAATGCTTGCAATGAGATTGTAGTTCATGTCGTTAAGAGCAACTCAAGCATTCTAGGTACAATATTTCATTTTTCTCTTCTTAAACATCTCATACATTAAAAATGAAAATTCACATTACGTATTTGAAAATTGACGATTATTGTATGCTTATAGAGGAGGGCGAGCCTTGTATAGTGAAAATGTTGCATCTTTGAGCTCAAAATGTCACGAATTCGAATCGTAGAAATAACTTATTTACAAAATAAGGATAATATGTGAGGAGCAAAATGAAAGGGAAAAGGTTGCCCCTAGTTGGTCAACGAATTAATGCAGTTTGAAAGCATAAGATAGAAGAGATAAGGCAACACCAGAGCCGATTTTGACTACCATAAATATCATTAGTCAATTCAAGACCTGAAGGAGGGTTGCTGGGTCTGTTTCCACGAGCTTCCAGATTACATCCCAACGACTAAGCAACGAGAGTCGTGTATGACAACGTAAGCCACAGGCCCAATCATATATAGAGCCCAATTAGAATTCAACATGGTCTCCTCCTCCACCATTTTGCTTGTGAGTTTGGATTATCATATGGAGATCCAAATCACTATTCTACTCAAGATCCAGTGAGTTAAAGAATAAAATCTTGGGAACTTTAACGAAAAGCTCCCGGTACTGTTTACTTTAACGAAAAACCACATTTTAACACTAAAAAGTCAATCTTGGTACTATTCACTTCACCCTTTATTTTGTCCTTATCGTTAAAATTCAAAGTTTTTAAATCATTTTCATTAGTTTTCCTTAAAATCTTAATGAGCATGGAAAGTTGCCATTTGCACTCATGGATGCATTAATTTTAAAAAAATTTAAAATTTAAAATTAAAATGAATGACAAAAATGTGAGTAACGACTCGTTTGGATTGTTTTTTTGGTCAAGTATTGTTTTACTTTAAAGTTAAATAGTAAAAAGTGTTTAGTTAAAATAAATTATCTTGCTTATTTTTAAAGAAATGGCCTCCGAACCAGGTTTTAAAAGTAGCTTGCAGGTTAGCTTGTAAAAGCTGTTTTCATAAAAAGCAAAGTTGAGCTTTAATGAAATTTTTAATTTTTTTTGTAATTCTATCATAATTTTTTGAAACGACACTGTTTATCCTTCTGTACGGATTTTCTCCATTGGAAGACAAAGTATTCAAACCACATATTACTTTAACCACTAATGTTGGAGCACCACCACAATTACCACCCTCTTCGCCGCCACAATCGTCACCACTGTGACCACCACAACCACCTCAGGAAGCCTCACAATATGTTGCTCCCGTCACCATCATCATTGCCACCGCATTGTTGCCACTGCCACCTCTGTCATTACCACTACTCTTATTACTATGTTCATTTTTGTCATTATATACAATTATATCACTTTTGTATTTTAAATTTACAAAATTCGTTTACATTGTTTTTCACACTCACATTACTTATGAAAAATAGTTTATCAAACGCGTAACTGTTTTATTTATGATTAATTATTCTTAAAACACAACAAAAAACAATTAAAAAAATCACAGGTAGGGAAATTAGAAATCCATTGATAAAAGTAATTTTGATACTCATTTACCATAAGTTAACATGTAAGTAGACTTGAGATAGGAGAAAAAAGACAAAAAAATATGTAATGTATGTGATACAGTTGGTGTTCCATCTTCGCTAGTATGTATGCCTTGTCAGGCTAGTTTTCATATTTTGTATACTCTCCTTCGATCAAGTATCTCTCACCAACATGAGGAGCGAAGGAAGCCATAACACGCAGAACGACTCCTCCCTCATGCCTAGCGTGAAACAATAAATGAGGAAAAGAAGGAAATATGCTCTTCAAGCTAAGGTTAAAGAGCTGGAGACTGAGAATAACAAGATAACAATTAGGAATAAGATCTTCCAAGAACATTATAAGAAGCTCTTTGAGATGATTTACGAGGCTAGACAATCGCCCTCATGATTATTGATCATCATGTGGGTACCCCCCAAACGGAAGGTCACTTGTCTTCAACATGGATGTTGAACGACATTTTCATTAGAATGTTGATCAACACGAGACTTCTCTCAACCCAGCTACTTTGACTCAAAGTAGGAAAAATGGAAGGAGATACATTCTCACAGAAGGAATGGAATGATGAAAAGTTGTTTTATCGCTATTGTTGAGACTTCTTGAGGCAGTATCGAGAAAAACCCATCCACATGGGCTCAAAGATCAATGACCCAAGAGTTTCCAAAGGACTCTGGCCCTTACCACGACCCAGACTAGCTACTAATCCAAAAAGGAGCAATAAGGCTTGGAGGGACTTGAGGGTGTAGGAGACAAGGGGGGCTTCCAACAGGCACGTTCCATAAGTCAATATGGTGAATCCAAGGAAAAGCCACATGCCCTTGACTAAACTGTTGGATATATGTCAACAATCCGCAATGAAATAAATATGCTAATAATAAATACGAATAAATATATTCCAGAGACTCAACAAGATGAAATATTAATTAAGCAGAGTAACAAAAGATCGAGGCTTGCGTACCGCAATGTTCTTGAAACAGAAATTTCGCCCCTACTCAGTGCTTGTAGTTCTACGAACGTCTGCTTCACCAGGATTCAACGATCTAAGTTAGAAATTCCAGCACCAGAAAATTGACTTCTGACGAATATTAATGTGGTTCTCTCAGAAATGATGTTTATGATTGCAGGAGAAGATTTATGATTTTTTTTTGTGTTCTAAATGTCATGCATATGGATGTATATATACTGTGATTATACATGTTCGCAACAAGTATAAGGAATGGATGCATCTGTTGGGAGACATCTGCTGAAAAAGGTGTTTTTGTTTATGCATTCTGTAAAAATAAATAATTAATTTAATTATTAGAGCCCAAGAGGCCCAAGGCCCATCTTTTGACAATTAAATATATATTAATTATATATTAATTACCAATTAATTAGTACACCCCAAAACCCAACCCCAAGGGTGAGCCCAATTTTAGTCTCCATGCCTATTACTCCAATCATTTTCTATAAATGATAAAGCCTTATAAAGTGATAAAATCTTTTGGGAATAGCCAATGTGGGACAAAGAAATTTTTACTCAAACTACTCAAATTTCCAACAATTAAACTTCCTTGCGTCCAAGAGATGATGGAAACTTACTAAGAAAGGCTCAAATTATACATGACTCCACCACTCAAGACCCCTTTATTCAGCAACTCCCCGAAGAAGTAAACAAACTTAAAGTTAAACGTCAGGGCGAGATACCTGATTAGAATCAGCCAAGAAAACATGTATGGATAGCAAATTAAGATATAAACTTAGTATACCGACATATGATGGCATCCCAAACAATAACAAGTCAATATCATTTTATATACCATTATATTATTAGAGGGGAACATTAACAACAGATTGGTCTAAATTCTTCTTCGCTATCAGCCACGAGCCAATGAGCTATGCGCCATGTGGGCCAACACCATCACGTCCTTGAAATATTTTTCAGTATAATTGTAACAGGAGATGATACATTACATTTTATTATATCAATAAAAGAATGTACATACTAAAAAATTAATTAAAAAAATATAATTTCTCATTATTTATACACGGAGAGTCTTGCCTGCCATTAGGTCCTTAAATTTTGCCACCACAATAATCAAGTGGATGAAATTAGCTCCTCGTGCCTGATGAAACCATCCTATGAACAGAATCCTCGCCAGCTGCCTTGACGCCACGCGTCTCTCCACGTGTCGCCTCGGTTAGGTGTTACCTTATGCGTGTCGACGTTTCTGGCCCGTCCGCATGTGGAACGAGTAAACGACACGTACCCTACTGTCGGGGACTGGCCTTTTTATTTCTTTCAACAAAATGGAAAAAGTACAATATACAGACGTGAAATCAACATCGGCACTGCAAAAACCCGGTTTGAACAGCTCACAAAGCAGAGTGATTTTTCAGTATGATCAGTACACGGAATGGTACATCATGTATTACTATGTAAATGGTGGGATATGTGTGATAAAAATTTAATAACTTAAAAAATAAAATTTCTCACAATTCCTATTAAAACACGTGATGTACCACTTGCGTTTCCATTACAACTAAAAATTTCGCCACAAAAGGCTGACCTAAATAAATAAGTAAATGCATACATAAATACAGAAAGCGTGCTACCTCTTATATCATTCTAATTTTCTACTTGTTGGGATAAAGCTTTTTTTCTGCAAGGGGTCTTATGCGGTAAACCCCTGCAAGCGGTTGTCTGTCAATATGTGCTTTAATTGAGTGAAATTAAATTATTACAATACATAATTACAGGTGCACAGAAAAATCGCGGTGAGCGAGTCTCATTTTTTAAAAATTTGTGGGCTGATTTTTTATATTTTATTTGTGTATGTCTATTTTCTGCTGTGTTCACTATTTTATCTTATTTTTTCCAAAATGTCTTTAACTTAGATTTTAGTCCAGAGTCAGTTTTACTGCTACGTAAATTTAGTGCTTCTTTAGTTGCTACATTTGATTTTCATGACCGTTATTTTTTTTTTGAACTTTAATTATTTATTTTTTGTGTCACTTAGTGCCAGATAGTCTCAAAAGAGAAATTGCTGCGTTTAATTATGCTACTAGTTTAAGAATAAATCGAACCAAACCGGAATCGGCCGTCCCATGTCACAACAACATAGACCAATACCGTATTTTGGTGCCTTTACATACTGAAAACGTTTGGCAGAAATGATGTCGATGTCCATGCTAAGCCTTCATGCTTGTTACCGAAATAACGTCCCCACATGTAACGTCTCCAACGCAATTGTCAATGATGTTTATGGATCTTGTTTCCCTTGGCCTTATCATCACTTCTCCCATCACCTCATATACACTCTTATATGCAGGGCGATCTCTAAGATTTTGGAAGGTTAGTAAAAAAATTATATAGGGGTTTTCTTTAAGAGAGTCTTTCAAATTTTTTTTTCTTAAAATATATTGATGGTAGAAAGCAATAATCAAAATTGAAACAAATTTTAGAATTCACGTTAATTATCAGCTTCCCGATAGCATTACATAATAAGTAAAGAAACCTTAAAAAATAACCATTACTAAATAAAGTACAACATTGAAGTTTTACTTAAAGATGGTTCTTCGTGCATTCTTTGTTGCAACATCATCAATTAAATTGTACTTGTAAGGGCAACTAAAATATAATTAAATTGACGGGCTGAATGCATTGGCATCTACTTGTAGATTCTGCACATCAGCTTGTTAGTCTTTAATGCTCTTGCGATAAAGGGCGTTTCAGCTTTCTGGTGGCAGTTGATCAGTGTGTTCCAAGAAAGAAAATGCCAATGCAGATCTCCTTGTTGCAAGCCAAGTGAGACATATGTACATCTATCCTCTCAAAACCTTGCACATTTCTTTTTCTTTCTAAAACAATGTTTTATGTTGGGTTTTAGTATATGTATAATGTTGCTGTATATATTAGATAACAAAAGTTTTATGGGATCCCCTTAAATTTTGGAGTCCTGTACGACCAAACACTTCGCTCCCCCCCTAAAACTGACTTCCATGCATGTATGGAACCTTCATTGACATCGTGGCGTATAGCTACTAATAAAAATATTGATGTCGAGATAGTTGTGTACTTTTATAGTCATGTATTAATGGCCTGAGAATCACCTTGATACTAAACCAGATAGAGCGGGAATCTTCTTGAAAATGAGAAGATCTAGGATAGGCAGCCGACCTCCTGAGAAGCGTCACTATATAGTAAACTTGTTTCGCTTCTCTTTATAGGCAAAAGGAGTGTGAAAACTCATTTTCTTTTCATCCACCTTATTATTTTCACACAACAAGTTGGTATGACGTTTGATATTTGAACTGAAATGATCTTCTAGGGTTTTGGAGATATGATGGTTACTTGGAGAATTCCACTGGATTTCTAGACATGTATAGAAAGCCAAATCCAAATCAAAACATTTGTAATTCTTTCTATGGGACCTTTCGTGGAGTGTCCAACTCTTTGAAATTTTGAATGATCCAAAAGCAAATTATTTGTTCTTTCACCACTACAGTGGATTTATTTTTGGTACTACCCATTAAGTTTCTATATTTTGAACGATTACGATTGAGTCACGTCAACATTTTATGTTTATATTTTTCTAGAAAGAGAAAGACAAAGAGTAAAGACACTACTCATTAAGTTTTTATATTTGAACGATTATGATTAAGCCATGTCAACATCTTGTATTTACTTCTTTAAGTCACATCACCAATTGTCTATATATATCATAGAAATGATGTCATCAACCTAGACACCCGAAATAACAAGCTTGCAGTTAAAGTTATTTTCTTTTACCATCCATTAAGTTTAATTAATGACTGATTAATTATGGTAACACAATATGTACATCATCAATGTTCAAACCTGCACCTATATTTGACCAAAAAGAAAAAAAATGCACCTATTTATGCTTAAAAAGCAACGTCATTCTTGGTCGGGATTAAATTGGAAGATTCTGGAGGCAAATTGATTTCCAATCGATTTAAGAATATTTATTCTTGCATATTGCGTATTGGATTCGATTTATCCGTCTCTTACGATCGCTTGTACTACAAAAAAGTGAAAAGATTGAAACCAAACTGTCTAAATTAACTACAGATTAGTAGATTACCTATTTAATTATGATTCCTTTTGGACTTTGGAGTGACATCCGAATCAAATCTAACCGCCTTCCCCTTTTCCTTTCCAAAAAAAAAATAAAAAAATAAAAAATAAAAAATAAAATTAGAAACTTTATTTTTTGTGATGCCACCTAAATGGGCCCGGTGAGGCCCACTCCATTGAATGAGAAAAGGGAAAAAGAATAGATCAGCGAAATTCAACAGCAGCCCTAATTACTAATTTACTGCTAATTACATTTCCAGTCACGACTAGGAATTATAATTAGAGGAAGCAACCGCAACAATGAGGCTCCTTCCTTGCTTTGCGTGTGGGCCTCTCGCTGACGTCACCGCCACTCCTCCCCACCTATAAATATTCTACAAATTCACTCTCTGAGGTTTGAACCCTCAAGCACCTCTCCTCCTCCAAAGCCCCTTCTCTCTCCTCTCCCTCTCGCAGCTCTCTCTTTCTCTCTCTAACCACCAAAACAGTCTGAAAGCCATGGGCCTCAACAAAGCACCTGAACCGTTAAAACTCCTCTGCAGCTATGGCGGAAAAATCCTCCCTCGCCACTCCGACGGCACGCTCCGGTACGTCGGCGGCCACAATCGCGTCCTCTCCGTCGATTCATCCATTACGTATACAGGTGCGTTCGATCGTCTCCGATTCGATCTTTTTCTTTCGATTCTTGCTTAATTTCTTGAAAATTTGGACCCGATTCCAGTTGCTTCGTTTCAATTTCGATGCTGATTTCGATTTTTTTTTTGTGTGTTCAGAGCTAATGGTGAAGCTTGCGGAGTTGTGTGGCTATTCTGTTGAATTGCGGTGTCCGTTGCCGAATGGAGACTTGGAGACCTTGATTTCCGTCAAGTCCGACGAGGATTTGGCGAATATCATAGAAGAGTACGGTCGAGCTTCTTCTCCCCCTCATTCTCTGAAGATCAGAGCCATTCTCTCGCCGCCGAAGTCCCTGAAGCAAATCTCGCCTCCGATGTCTACTGCTACGAGCGGCGGCGACTCGTCCCCTTCGAAATCGCTCTTCTCATCCGCTGATTCGCCTCGAGTTTCGCCCCCGCAACGGTTCGTTTCGCCTCAAGTCTCGCCACCGAGGCGCTACGTTTCGCCGCAAGTCTCGCCACCGAAACGGTACGCTTCGCCGCCTGCTAGATACCCCGCCGGGCATCAGCGAGGGTCCGGACGAGTCTGCTACTATCCTTGCCATCTCCAGCCTCAGAGTCAGAGGAGTGGCCCCTGCGACATGTCGTATGTTCATCATTACCAGCAGTATCGTCACTACCACCATCATCCTCACTACCACCATCATCCTCACGTTCCCCAATGCGACATGTCGTATGGAAGGAGCTTCACACAGAGGACATAGATGACGTAATTAATCAAAAATATATTTTTAAAAACATATACAGAGGGTGAAATTTTGTGATTGCGTTTTGGAATGAAGGATTTTTTTTTTCTTCATTTAATTTTTTTTATTTTTTTATACATATTTTTCGAAGTCGTATATAATGGCAAAGAAAAATATAGTAGTGCTTGAAATTTGTGGCGCCGTCAATCACGGTACCACTTTTATCGTTTGGATACCGTTTGTCGCCGTTAATTCAGCGCTGTACACTGCCAGCAGTATGTCCCTCCCTACGTGCCACGTAGTGCGTTATTGTTTTCTACCGGACAAAATAGTCCAATTAAAGTCGGTTCGCCGTTGACACGTAACGTTTCTGTTACTCTATTTCGTTGTTCATGTTAATATTTGTATTTTTGTGTGCTAATTATTTTTTCTTTTCCTTTTATGTTTGCAGGTGGTGCTTGCGTTTCGCATGTGAACCAGATGTCGTTTTGGCTGCGGGCCCGTGAGGAATATTCCCAAACGCATATGCCTTGAAATTATAAGGACGGCCAGCCTGGTCTTTAGATTTAGTGATGATTAATTAGGACCCATAATATGAGAAATTTTGCAGTGTGCTAGAAACACGATTTGGTACGTTAAGTGTCATAATATAATTGGTTGGAACTTCTTTTTAAGTTTGTAACCAATTGTTTTATTACACTTGTTGTACCGAGCCGTATTACTGGTACACTAAAACATGATTTAAAATGGAATTAATAATTAATGATAATTAAGACTCCTAATACGGCCCTTAACATGGGATTAATAATTAATGATAATTAAGAGATGAACCTTCCAGGTTGATGCCGACTAATAGTATAAAAATTAGAAAGAACATGCGAGAAGCCAAAAGCGAATATACTTTTTCAAACTTGGGTGGAGGGCTGGCCAGTTGGGTCCTCCTGAGGAGGAGGAATGAGTTTTAAAAGGGATAAGGACTAAGTAGTGGATGCTTCGTGGTCAAGTCTCGAGTCTGAACTTATAATTTTGTGAGCTTGAAGTAACCTTTGGGTGGCTTCTAGAGACACACCACTCCACTTTTAAAATACTAAAACAAGAAGAAGTCATTTGACCAAAGAATGGACAAGCTTTCAGAGCTGGCTCTACATTGTTTTACAGAGAGTTTAAAATTTCTTCGATGGGTCGATATTTCTAATATCCATAAAATCAGAGAAATATATGGAAATGGGAGGGTGAAGTTAAAATTTCGCTTACATAAAAGAAACTTAAATTTAGGTTAAAATCGACATATATCGGCGATGTTTCTGACACATTTGTTAAATATAGGAGAAACGCTTATATTTCGTCCAAACTAATGTTTGACAATCCTTAAAGTTTTATTTTAAATTTTCATAATTTCCATCAAAAGCAACCGATATCGATATCAATATTCGATATATCTGTGGATATTTTCATAAATTTACATATCGATATTTCCACCCAATTTGTTAAACACTGGTTTTACAACAATCTAAACTGTTTATTTTTTAAGTATCTATTCATATATAATTCTTGCAAAGAAAAATTCAATCTAAGCAATTTACCTATTTGATCCAAAACCAAAAGAGACCATTTGGTGGCTTTGTCCACGACAATCCATCCTTATGGAATCGGGAAGACTCACATTTTAGCCTCATCATAGGCACCATAGCGTGATTTACCAGAGCCATTAATTAAACTCAGGACATATCGTGTAAAACATAAATCTGGAATTCGTTCCCAACTATTAGATCATCCCGTGGTGATTTGTCTCAATCACATTTGGTTTGGGATAAAATTTTGCACAGGTAATATGTGGATTGAAACTTGGTTTTGATTGTTTAGATAAAGTATAGAGTTGGCCAACAAATAGTTATCATCTACCTGATCAACTTTGTCAAAACAAACACTAAACCAAGAGTTGATATCATGAGAGTTGAATATCAGAGTGCGCAACGAACAAGACTAACAAAATAGAAAGAATATTATTAAAATAACAAGAATGCCGAAACGGCTACAAAACCCTAAGAGATTACATTGTGAATGACTTATTTCTCAAACTAAATTACAAGCAGTATTTATAGATAACTAAACCTAAGAAACCCTAACTCGGATAGGCTATGCCCCAATCCTAAAATGACAAGCAAAACCTAAATACTAAAATAAACCTAAATACTAATATTTTCCAACACCCCCCCCCGTCAAACTCATGGCGGTACACGACATGGGTTTGCCAAAGTAGATGTGGATGCAAAACTCCAAATTCCAGTGCCAATGCCAATGCTGATGTCGATGTCGATACCGCTGCCAATACTGATGTCGATGCCAACTTCCGAACAAACAAACAAAAAATCCAACCAATTTTTTTTTGGGAACTTTAACGAAAAGCACCCGATACTGTTCACTTTAACGAAAAACCACATTTTTACACTAAAAAGTCAATCCTAGTACTATTCACTTTACCCTTTATTTTGTCCTTATCATTAAAACTCAAAGTTTTCAAGCCCTTTTCATTAGTTTTCCTTTTTTTTTCCCTTTGCCCGCATGGGCCTCAAACAAGCAACCAATTTTTTCTTGTTTCTTCCTTTTTTTTTTTTTACTCCCCTTTTTTTCCTTTGCAGCAATACAAACTTGTGGATACTCCTGCAGGCTGCGGCGTTCAAAGGTGCAAAAGCAGAGTCACGGGACAAAAAACGAACAAACAATTTTTTTTTTCTTGCAAACAATAAATACCAACTAACAATCTGAACACGAACGACAACGGAAACAAGCAAACAGATACGAACTCGAAGCAAATTAAATCCCAAATGATCAAACCTGCTCTGATACCAAGTTGAATATTAGAGTGCGCAACGAACAAGACTAACAAAATAGAAAAAATATTATTAAAATAACAAGAATGCCGAAACGGCTACAAAATCCTAAGAGACTACATTGTGAATGACTTATTTCTCCAACTAAATTACAAGCAGTATTTATAGATAACTAAACCTAAGAAACCCTAACTCGGATAGGCTATGCCCCAATCCTAAACTAACAAGCAAAACCCAAATACTAAAATAAACCTAAATACTAATATTTTCCAACAATGAGCAGTCAATGATCATATGTTTGCTCCGTTATTATAAGAAATAATTGGTATGTACTGATCATTAAAGAGATTCAAACCTAATACCCGTCACTTACATATAAAAAAGTACCGGACCATAATACTAAATAACTGCAACAAATCAAATTTTATCACCAACATCCTCCAACCCCTCTCCGCAAGGGCGACAAAAATCAAATTTCCAGGAACTGCCCATCTACCTAATCCATTGAAACTCCATTAACACATATTAACAATAGCTTTAGTACATCTCTAAACTTAGAAAGCAACTTACATGAAATGAGTTCACCGCCTCGTGGCGTCCTAATTAATAATACATTGTCATGTGGAGAAAAACTTGAACTTGTCAATTTATATTAGATACGGAAAGCCTAGTAGCAGTAAACCCGCTCCATGTAAGTCCTCCTAAAGTTAAAAGATCTGATCGGCTCATAGGTGGTGGAAGACACTACCTTGAATTATCTATTTTCCTCTTTCTTTTTTCACAAGCAAGAGTACGGATATGTTTTAGTATCAATTAAGGACCATAAAAAAGGACAGAGAAACACAAAGGCACAAGCTTTATCTTTATCCATGGAGAGAAGTGGCACAGTTCAGCAAATTTGTATAAGATAATGTATGACGATACGCGTAAAGAACTTAAAAGCCGCATTCGATGTAGGTTTGTGGCCGTCCAAACAGAAACGGAGTGAGGGTTGTCAGCAATTTCAACTCGTTTCCTGCTCAATCTCTTCCCCCTCGGAGTCCTCTGCGTTATCTACATCGTCATCGTCTGGATCATTGTCGTAGTCTTCTTTATCGTTGTCGACAGCGGTTTCCCAATCACAGCCATGCTGCTTCTACTCTCTCTGATTTCATTGCACTGCAAAAATTACCTCATATGAAGCCAACTTAAAGAAGAACAGAAAGATAAGTGCTAAAACACAGTAGTATAATGATATAATAACGTAACTGTAGTTTGAAGACACTTAGAAATACACACAGATCCGACAAACTGCAAAAATGTGCCTTCACTTATCGTCTCCAGGCGACTTAAGGTATACCAGTTGGGATTGCACCCGACTCTCGGAAGAACGAGGCTGTCCCCCATGAGACATTTGCTTGCCTTCCGGGCATCCTCCCACTTATTCCAAACCTTCGCTATCTTTAGATTTAAGCAAAAAAAGTTGTTACCGGAATCCCGAAACCATGAGGTCTCTCTCACTTCAAGGACCTAAAGCTTGGACTCCCTTACCGAATTAACGAAAAAAATCATTGAGCAGTGCCCGTTCTTCTAGCTGCTGGATTCTAATGCTGTGTTAGGATGCTGTCCTTTGTCCTTCCCCACAGGAGTGGCATGATTCGCCGCCACAAACATATAATGTTCAGAATCAAAACGGAGAATTACAGACTCCGAACGAGACATACATAGCAACGAGAATTTGAATCCAGTACACAGGCATTAAGGCTACCAAGTCTCAAAATAATCCAACTTTCTTAGTTTTCCATAACTTAACCTAGCTCTTACACCTACAGACAACAAATGTGACCAAAACAAACGTTTCGTAATCATCAGTAGAGCTCACACAGCTTATAGGATTAAAAACCGAAACGTTTCAAATTTTGGACCACCAAAAGAAGGAACTTTCGACAAGGTGCATCCAAGTAAACCAAACAAAATCTTTCGAAGCTTTACAAGCATATCTTACCCTACGAAGAATTTCCCACAAAATCTAGCACAAAAGAAAACAGAGGAAATAATTCGATCCTCCAAATCAAATGGTGATAAAAAAATAAAAAAATAAAAAAATATTTGTTACTTTGGTTACAATTTCACAAAATTAGGCTCCTTTTTGTCAAAATCTCCAGCCATTGGAGCATTTCCCTCTTTGTCATTTGGATTGAAATTTCACTTAGCTCGAAATCAGGGGCAATTCGTATATATGCATAAAGGAAAATAGACTAATTTGAGCTATTTGACTTAACGAATAGTTTCAAAGGAAGTGATAACTAAAGAATGGAGAAGTTTTAGGAGCCGGCTCGACGTTGTTTTACAGCAATCTAAACTGTCTATTTTTTTAAGTATTATAATTCTTGCAAAGAAAAATTCAATCTAAGCAATTTACCTATTTTATACAAAAAAGATCATTTGACGGTTTTGTCACGATAGTCTGGTGCCGGGAAGACTCATATTTTAGTCTCGTTCTGACCACCATCGCGTGTTTACCAGCGTTAGTAATTGAACTCAAAACATACCGTTTCGAATACGGATTTGAAATTCATCCCCAATTGTTGGACCAACATCCTCCAACGCCTCCCGGCAAGGGCAACAAAAATCAAATTTCCGGGAGCTGCCCATCTACCTAATCCATTGAAACTCCAATAACACATATTAACAATATCTTTAGTACATATCTTTAAACTTAGGGAGCAACTTATATGAAATGAGTCCACCGTCACATGATGTCCATTTTAATAATATATTATCATGTGAAGAAAAGCTTGCACTCGTCAATGTATTATTGGATACAAGACGCCACGAAGCAACAAACTCGTTTCATGTAAGTTCTTATTCTAAAGTAAAAAGGTCTGAACGGCTCGTAAGTGGAAGACACTACCTTCTTGAATGATCTCTTTTCCTTTTTCTTTTTCTTTTTCACAAGCAAGAGTACGGATATGTTTTAGTACTAATTAAGGACCATGAAAGAGGACAGAGAAACACAAAAGGCACAAGCTTTATCTTTATCCATAGAGAGAAGTGGCACAGTTCAGCAAATTTGTTTAAGATAATGTATGACGATACGCGTAAAGAACTTAAAAGCCGCATTCGATGTAGGTTTGTGGCCGTCCAAACAGAAACAGAACGAGGGTAGTCAGCAATTTCAACTGGTTTCCTGCTCAAAATCTTCCCCCTCGGAGTCCTCTGCATTGTCTACGTCGTCATCGTCGGGATCATTGTCGTAGTCTTCTTTATCGTTGTCGACAGCGGTTTTCCCAATCACAGCCATGCTGCTGCTAATCTTTCTGATTTCGTTGCACTGCAAAAATTACCTCGTAAGAAATTATAAATGCTAATGGTAGTAAGCCAACATAAAGAAGAAAAGGAAGATAAGTGCCCTCAAATGTAGTTTCTAGATACTTCAAAATACACACGGATCCAACAAACTGCAAAAATGTGCCTAAACTTATATTATCGTCTCCAGGCGACTTGAGGTATATCATTTGGGATTGCACCCAACTCTCGGAAGAACTAGGCTGTCCCACTTAATTCCAAACCCTAGCGATCTCTAGATTTAAGCAAAATCTTTTTCTCAAAAGATAGAATAGCTACTGGAAACCAGGGTAAGAAACCCAGTTCGCTTAGATAAGATATCGCTGAAGCCATCAAGGTGTTCTGTCGTATAAAGAATACACTTCAAAATTCAAATTACTCGACTAGTCCTTTTCCTCGAGGTTTTGTTTACTCTGATAGGCATAAAACTTGGATGCAGTAATAAAATGTCGAAAACATAGGTCCACCCTTTTGGTTTGTTACACTTTTCAAGCAGGCTCTAACTCACAATAATTTGAATTAGCACATCATGATGAAAATTTACACCAAAATGCAAACCTAATTTCTGTGAATTCCTAAGGTCAGGGACTCATGTAACTCGCACATGTGTTAAACGAAACTCACTTCTATTATTGGAATCCCGAAACCTGGAGGTCTCTCTCACTTCAAAAACCTACAACTTTGACTCCCTTATCGAATTAATGAAAATATCATCGAGTAGTGTCCAGTCTTCTAGCTGGTGGATTCTAATGCTATGTTGGGATGCCGTCTTTTGCCCTTCCCCCACAGGAGTGACATGATTCACCAGCACCAGCACCAACACATAACATTCAGATTCAAAATGGAGAATTACAGACTCCGAACGAGACATACATAGCAACAAGAATTTGAATCCAGTAAACAGGCATCAAGGCTAACAAGTCTCAAAATAATCCAACTTTCTTAGTTTTTCATAACTTAACCTAGCTCTTACACCAACAGACGAAAAATGTGACCAAAATAAACATTTCGTAATACAAATCTGATCATCAGTAGAGCTCACACAGCTTACAGGAATAAAAACCGAATCGTTTCGAATTTTAGAGCACTAAAAGAAGGAACTTTCAACAAGGTGCACCCAAGTAACCAAACAAAAACTTTCAAAGCTTTACAATAATTTCTTACCCTACTAAGAATTCCCACGAAAACTAGCACAAAAGAAAAGAGGAAATTACTCTATCCTCCAAAATCCAAATATTTCACATTACGCCAATTCAAATGGTGATCACAATAAAAATGGTTACTTTAGTTACAATTTCACAAAATTACGGTCCTTTTTTTCAAAATTAGAATTCATTAGGCTTCAAACTTTCAAATTAGGGTCCTTTTTTTCAAAATTTCCAGCCATTGGAGCATTTCCCTCTTTGTTCTTTGGATTAAAATTTCAATTAGCTTGAAATCAGGGGCAATTCGTACATATGCATAAAGTAAAATTAGACATGTAAATGGGAAAATAGGAAAATTTGTAGTATCGGAAAGTACCTTCTCTTCGAAATCGGACTCCTCCATGGCGAGGAGGAGCTCCTCGCTGTGGGGTTGGGGCCATTGGGCTGGAAGCAAAAACGACGTCGGAATGGTCCTTGTTGACCATGGGTACTGTTTCATGAACCCCGGGAACTGTAACATTCTTCTCTCTCTGAACAGAGCGCTTCCGTACAAACCTCAGCGACCGTGGAGGGAGAGGACCTGTTCGACTGGGTATCTCTCTCTTCTGTTTGCTGGGTGAGGTATGAAGAGAACATGTGAAACCCACGTGACACCACTTAGTTTTTTGTAAACTCCACACTTTTAAACTAACTGAAAACGCTCTTAGTGAAATTAATTAAACATAATTTGACAATTGATGCATGGACTCTTTTAAATCAGATATGTGTTTCTCACAAAAAGCAATTAAACTGTTTTTTTCAAGATCTACTTGGATTTTTACTAAAAATTGATTTCACATAATTTGACAATTGATGCATGGACTCTTTTAAATCATTGAAACAAAAGTCCAACCATCAATCCACACATCACGTACTCTACAAACGACATAAAAATTTAGTCTCACTAACATTTTTCTTTTTTTTTTTAAACTGAATTATATAATCATCGTGAATATGATTCAATTCTTTAGCCACTGAAAGACGAACTCTTAAAGGAAATACTGCATCAACCTTTGATGATTATATATATAATAGTTGGCAAAGAAGGAAAGAGATTCTCTCCGGATCCTTCTACCAAAGTCATCGTATCAAGTGATCCGAACTTTTGAAATTTCATCCAACGATCCACATGTTTTGGTCTCTTAAAAACTATAATAATTTTGGCCGTTAGATGAAATTTCAAAGGTTCAGATCACTTGATCCGATGATCTTGGTGGAAGAGATCCGGATAAAATCTCTTTCCGGCAAAGAACTCTTGCTATGAATCACCTTAAACAATTATCTGTTGGAGAACAATTCAGAAATAAACAATATAACAGAAATAAACAAAACTTGAAATTCACAATTTTATTTCACAAAAAGTACTTGCTATACAGAATGAAAAGTATACAATAAATACAGATATTAATATAAGAATATCAACAGTACTAACTTGATTACAGAAGGTAGAGGCTAGCGTAAAAGATATGTCATTCGAAAAGTAATTCCGTCCCACTCTTGTGCTTGTGGTTCTATAACATCTGCTCGACCAGGATACAACTATCTAATCTTACAACCCGCACTGGATTATAGAATTATAGCGAATTGCTTTGTGTGTTTACTCTTTCTGGAAAGTTTGTACGAAAGAAAAGGAAGAAGAAAAGATGATGGATGATGAACTGAGGACTCCAGTTATATAGGCTCTTTCATACCTCTTCAAATACTTTTTGGATGTATCTGAAGCTTTACAACTCTCTACAAAAGGTTGTATCTTTAATCAAAACGTTTTTAATTAATTTAATTAAAAACTTAATTCGAAATTAAAACTAATTAATATTAATTTATATTAATATTATGGTATAATCATCAAGCCCAATCCACATAAATGGTGGCCCAAGCCTCAATTCCCATTTCAAGTGGTCCAACACATAACTAATATTATAGAAGACAAAACATATATAAAGGTAATTTGTCCTGCACATAAAAAAACCCAAAAACTACCATTGATCTACTTTAAACAACAACCCACACTCAAAGATATAATTTTGAGCAATGGCCATAGCCGTTGCAAAAGTTTTTCTGTTAGAGAATAATCACAACATGAAGACTTTATCGCCAAAGATGAAGAGCGACCACACGAAGGAGATAGAGATAACTAAAAGATAAGAGAAATACGGGGTGGGAGAGAGGGAATAGATCAAGAGCGATTGTGCCGACCTCAACTAAAGACAAGGGAGGACACATGTTTGGTCCTTGTTTCTTTTAAAAATACTGCTCTTACCATATTTTTATATCACATTTGTATCACGTTTTTAATAGAAGCACGATTCACAAACACATGTATGTTCATTAAAAGATGGTATGAATGTGGTATGAAAAGTATGGTAAGTGTAGAATTTTTTTAATAAACATTCAAAATACTATTTGTACCGTCTCTCTAATAGAGATGCGATCTACATGTGTTGGTGGCCTACTAATATTAGAATGATGATACAAATAATTGCACAAGATGATAAGTGTAGTGCTACTTCTATTAGAAGGATGATACAGATAATAGTATCTTGTTCATAAGTTCACAGATTACTAGAAGAATCCTGATGTACAAAAACAAAGCTTCCACTTTTGCACGTTCAACCTAAATTGCTTCAAAGTCTACGCATACATGTTGACAGTGCCAATGAACAAACACACAGTTTAGATTCCTCAAAAAGCCATGAGCACAAGCAAAGTGGTCCCAAACTCTGTCACTAATCTCCTTTGTTTATTTGGTAAATCAGCCTAATCTCACTCTCAAAAGCCTCTAAAACATCATACTTTGGGGAATCAAATCCTCACCGAACACTAGAAGAATAGAAAGAATACAAAACTCACAAACTCCGATACTTTTTCTGTTACTGTCGTATTGTTCACTCATATTATAACACATGTATCCATTCATTACATATCATATTTCACGGAAAAATGTTAAGAACTCTCTCAAAAGTGAGATTCTTCATGGATTCTTTACCGCCTTACAATTTTAAAGTCAATTTCCGTGCTAATATTATAAAATTTTGTACAAAAAACATAAGGGAACGGAAATCCATGAAGAGTCGTATTTTAAAAAAGTTAGTTTAACATTTCTCTATTTCATACGCACGTATCAACTCCATCGTTTACTCGTATACGAGATGAACATTAGTAACGTTACGTATCATTGCGGCTTCCTTTCAAAAACTTCCGCACAATCTTGTCAGACGTTACGTAACATGCGCACCCATACCATTCGACCTTCCTTTCTCCAAGGGCACGACCGACTCACCCAGCCTCGTCACAGTATTCTCTTATTTTCTTCTCACTGCCATCGTGTCCGTATTCTTCGGCTTCCACGTTTTCTAATGGCCTCTGACTCACACTTCCTCCTCCTCCTTAAGTATCCTCCCATTTCTCCATTTTCCAACCCCACTAGAACCCATTTCTTAGTTTTAATCGCACCCATCTCCTCCGTTTTGTCGCCTACCAACTGTTTGACGAAAGTCCTGTAGAACCAGCAGACCATGAGGCTTTACGTCTACGTGATGGAAGCTCAGGACTTGCCCGTGAGGGAGTCGTACGTGAAACTCCAGGTGCGGAGGCACAAGTCCAAGACCCGGGTTTTGAGAAGTACCACCAACCCGGTTTGGAATGAGGAGTTTGTTTTCGGGGTGCATGATGTGAATGAGGAGCTTGTGGTGTCTGTGTGTCACCAGGATGAGGAGCAGTCTGGCTTGTTCTATGGCGGGTCTGAGTTGGTGGGTCGGGTTTCGATTCCGGTTTCGTCTGTTGCTGCTGAGAGTACTTGCACCTTGCCTCCGGCTTGGTATGCTCTTGAAAGTCCCAGGACTGGGAAGTTCATTAGCAAAGATTGTGGTTAGTGAACTTTTATGTCTGTTGTTCCGGTTTGTTTCAGTAGCGCGTTTTCGAGAGGGAAATGATTTCTGCACACTTTTTCTCCATTTATTTAATTTTTTTGGTAAAAAAATATCATTTGTTTTGACTATTTGAAGATTAACGGCCGATTATAGTCATTTTCTGAGGGGGGTTGGTGCCAGGGTAGCATCTCATCTGACCCTAATGCAGTTTTGCTGCTCTAGACAAGATTGTTCATTTTCTTATTGTGTACATTAGTTTGGGTCGAGGGTGATGATTGTCTATCCGTCATGCGAATTTCTATGCCTCACATCATAAGGAAATAAAAATATGTAAAGCTTTGGATTTTTCTATGTTGTTCTGAATTCAATCAGATGATCAAGGTATGTGCTCTGTATTTAGTAGAGAAATTTGTGGTGTATTTCAGTAGCACTGAGTAGTTCTGCAGAAGTATATTTTTCTTCCTCTTACTGTTGAGTCGTAATTTTCAGTTCATCACCTTTTATTGGATCATGGGAAAGATTCTGGTAGGGAAGAAATTTGCCTTTTTACTAAATTGACTGGCATTGTCTTCCTCTTAGGCCTAAGCTTTAGTTTGTCAAACAAAGTTGTTGACTCGGGCATTGTTACGGCGCATTATGTCCTTTCTAGCATTTTAAGCATCAATGGGACCTCTGTATTGATTGAATCATTGCCGTTCATATGCAGGGAAAATTCTTCTCACCCTTTCTCTGCATGAAAAAGGCCATGATGCTTCCATTGATTACCTTCTCAGTGATCATTCAAATATAAGCCTTGAGGAACCTAATGAGGTGGACAGTCCATTTATGTCAACTCACAGTGTCTTTTCTTCCAAATCTTTATGTTCCAAGATGCCAGGTGGTAGACAGTTGTTGAAGGCTATTGTGAGACGTATGGACAAGCTTATGCATAAGAACGATGAAGCCTCAAAAACAGGTGATTCTTCGGAGTTGTCTACTCCAGTATCTGATTATGAAGATTGTGTGGAGGAGCATCAAAGTAGTTGTAGCTTTAAAGAGTCTCTTGAGATGATGCGGTCAAGAGGAAGCGAACAAAAACTGCCGGAGAATCTGCTGGGAGGGATTCTTATTGATCAGGCATATGCTGTTTCACAACATGATCTTAATGCATCTCTTTTTACCCCAAATTCACAGTTTAGGACAGATCTTGCAGAACTTCAGGGGACAACAGATCTACAGGAGGGGCCTTGGACGTGGAAATCCGGAGAGATGCCATGTTTGACACGAGTTGTTTCCTACACAAAAGCTGCCTCAAAGTTAGTTAAGGCTGCTAAGGCCACAGAGGAGCAAACGTATATCACAGCAGATGGAAAGGAATTTGCTGTATTAATCAGTGCGAGTACACCTGATGTTCCATATGGAAATTCATTCAAGGTTGAGTTGCTTTACAAGATAATGTCTGGACCAGAGCTACCTTCAGTGGAACAATCCTCCCGTCTGGTGGTATCCTGGGACATTAACTTTCTCCAGAACACAATGATGAAAGGCATGATTGAACGAGGAGTTCGACAGGGACTTGAGGAGAGTTTTGGTCAGTTTTCCAGCTTGCTGGCTCGGAATTTCAAAACGCTGGATTCAACAGACTTGTCTGACAAGGATCATATCCTGGCAAGTACGAAGGCAGGGCAACAATCAGATTTGAAGTTGGCAACTGAATACTTCTGGAATTTCACTCTAGTTACCACTATCTTTATGGTTCTGTATGTCCTGGTTCATATTCTACTTTGTGAGCCCAGTACACCCCAGGGCTTGGAATTTATCGGACTTGATTTGCCACACAGTTTTGGAGAGCTCATCACATGTGGAATTCTCATCCTTCAGTTGGAGCGCGTTTATAACATGGTTTTACACTTTGTACAAGCTAGGTTGCAGAAAGGTAGTCACATTTATAGCATCGCATTAACTTTACTAAACTATTCGAGTCTACAGTGCCTTCACACTTGATGTCACATCTTTAACACTGTCCTGGGATTTACTCAATCGTTCGGTCTCTTTCAATAGGAAGTGATAATGGAGTCAAAGCACAAGGTGATGGATGGGTTCTTACTGTTGCTTTGATTGAAGGGAACAGCTTAGCATCCTTGCATTCATCAGGGTTCTCTGATCCCTATGTGGTTTTCACCTGCAATGGTAAAACAAGAGCAAGCTCTGTCAAGCTTCAAACAAGTGATCCTCAATGGAACGGTGACGACTTTTTCCTTCTTTGTCCATTTTTTTTTCAACCATATATTTACTGATGCGACACCACTCAGTGGGAAAAGGCTTTGTTGTTGTTGTATATATTTACTGATGCCTTCTTGCAAATGTGATGCAGATATACTTGAGTTTGATGCTATGGAAGAACCGCCATCAGTTCTGGATGTTGAAGTTTTTGATTTTGATGGCCCATTTGACCGAGCTACATCACTTGGACATGCTGAGATCAATTTTCTTAAACACTCAGCTACCGAACTTGCAGATTTGTGGGTCTCCCTTGACGGAAAGCTTGCCCAGTCTTCTCAATCAAAGTTGCACGTCAGAATCTTTTTGGACAAGAACAAAGGAGCTGAAACAATTAGGGAGTATATGACCAAAATGGAGAGGGAAGTTGGAATGAAGGTGAGGACTTTGCGTCACGATTTCTTCTTTCTTTTCTTCTTGAGTTAACCAAACTATTATGTACATGAGTTTCCCTCTTACAGGTTATATTTTTGTTGCTGCACGTTTAACATTATTCTCTTGACCAAAAAAAAAAAAAAAAAAAAAAAACCTACAATTGAGCCTAATTTCTACTCTAGATGTTGATCAAAACTCTGCTTGGTTTGACAGTTGAATCTGCGATCGCCTCACAGGAATTCAACATTTCAGAAATTGTTTGGGTTGCCACCAGAAGAATTTCTTATCAGTGATTTTACATGCTCCCTGAGGAGGAAAATGCCTTTACAGGTGCCATATTTGGTTTCTATCATGCTATTCAACTACTTGTAAAATAAAGAATAAATTACAATAAATTTATAGATATTTTAGATCTTCTAGTATTCCAATTAAATCTGGGTTCTTCTGAGCTCAATTATACAGGATAAGAAAGATATGTTAACTTCTATTTGTGTGGTATAAGTTAGATGAGGAATGACAAATTCCGCTGCGTTGAGCACACTTTATATGTTAACTTCTATGAAGCCTTTGTGTGTGTGCATGTATGTTCAGTGCGTGCGCATATCTGATTATAGCAACGATGACTTGCTGTTGCAGGGCCGACTCTTTCTATCTGCAAGGATAGTTGGGTTTTACTCAAGCTTGTTTGGACACAAAACAAAATTTTTCTTTCTTTGGGAGGATATTGAAGATATCCAAGTTCTTCCCCCATCCTTATCATCTGTGGGAAGCCCCTTGCTGGCCATTGTTCTAAAAAAGGATCGAGGAATTGATGCAAGGCATGGTGCAAGGTGTCAAGACGATGAAGGCAGGCTGAAATTTCATTTCCAATCATTTTTATCGTCTAATTCAGCCAGCAGGTAGTGGTATTAGGGAACTGTATAAATGTTTAAGACAAATGATTTCCTTTTTGCCATAGTCTTTATACATGTAGAAAGCATTTGATGACTGATTACGTTTTCCTGGCAGGACAATAATGGGCTTGTGGAGAACGAGAACACTTAGTGCTGACCAGAAAACACAAATTGCTGAAGAACATTTTGATCAAGAAGACATCCCCATAATGTTTGAAGATACTGAATCCATATTCAATCTTGAGGATGCAAAGATGTCCAAAGTTTATACTGCAGAACTACCTATTAACGTAAGTTGTTGGTTATCTTCTCTTTTTCCTTTTTATTGCTTTGTTAATCGTTAAAGAGTTTATACTGCATGATTTGTTATTCAGCTTTGAACTTCGTTTCTTTAGTGAAACGAAGACTCTTGCTCAGGTGAAATTGTATCTGACTTCATAGCCTTGGTTGACGATTTGACAACGTAACATGGGTGACTAACAATTAGAGTTGGCGCAGACAAAATCTCTGATGGAAATTTTCGAGGGAGGAAAGTTGGAGCATAAAATCATGGGGAAATCATGCTGTCTTAACTATGTAACTACCGCATGGGAACCTACAAAAAAGCCGGATGTCTTTGAACGACATCTATCTTACAGGTTCAACCGCCAGGTCTCAATCTTTGGAGGAGAGGTTACATGCAGACAAGAAAAGTCCCCCTTGGCAAACGGTGAAGGATGGATCGTGGATGAAGTTATGGCCCTGCAAGGCGTTCCATTTGAGGATCACTTTCGTGTAATTGACATCAAACTGAGAATCGCTACCTTTTGACATTGCCTACAGTTTTGCTTAATACAAATATTCGCTTCATCGTGCAGGTTCAGCTCAGGTTCCGCATCGAGAAATCTGCCATGGCTTATAATGCATGTAAATGCAATGTTCATGTCAGGGTCTTCTGGCTTAAAAGGACAAAGTTTCAGGACAGGGTCACACACAACATCGTAGGGAAATTCGCCCATCGACTCAAGGAAATATTCGAATTCGTCAAGCAGGAGATTCTCTTGGGACCGGGACCAGACGTTTCCCTTTGACACACACTCTTTAGCCTCACTATCATTCACATTCAGATAGATCACAGATTCTTTTGGTGCTTTCGGCCGGACAGCGATACAATATCAGCAACGCAGTCCAAACCAGGAAATGTACGTCCAAATGTAGGACATTTCGATATTTTTTTTCCTTAGATTCTGCTTTCGTTATAGGAATATCCTCCTATAACGTTGTTTTTATTAACGTAGAACAAGCATTCTGAAATTTAGTCGAAAGTCTTTAGTTCTACCGAATCAATAGACACTTTTGACGAAAATAAGGAGCAACTGTTGCTAATATTACTTTTTGCCGTCAAACGCCATTACGATTACGTCTCTCCTATTATCTTTTTGCCGCCCAAGTGTGAACAGCAGGACCACCAAAAAGTTGGAATTTTGAACCCCAAAAAGTCGAGGGCTTGCGAAGACTTTGAATCTTTAAAGTCTCTGAATCATCTTCTCCAACTTCATTCTTCTCTGACCGCTCCTTCTGTGGAGCGATGGCCTCCACAGCGGTCATCGATGTCCGCTATTTCGGAACCTCTAAGGTAAGAATGTGAGATTTTTGTTTGTTGGGTTTTGTTATGCTCTGATCTGTTTGGTTGCTGAGAAAATCAGGGAGAAAATATGATGTGCTAGTAGGTTGTGAGATGCAAGTTGTGTGGATCATATCTGTATGAGTTGTAGAGGGCCGCTTGTCTGTCTCTCTAAAATCTTGACAGGCCGTAGTCGGCTAAAATTGATAATTTTGCGTTTCTGGGAAAACTATTTGCAAATTGTGTTTCTGGGTACTGAGACTTTCCAGATTGTGTTATGTTTTTATTTGGTTGTTTAGTTTTGAATGCTACTAACATCTCACTGGTTGTGTGATGAAGGTTAGAGCTGCCGGCAGAGTGAGGCATCTCAGTGCTCGTGTTGAAAACAATGGCGAACTGGATCTCGACATGGGAGGATTGCGGAGAGAAATTCGCAGCCTTTGTGCCCTCCCACCCGCTGCTGACATTACTCTGACGTACATTGATGAAAACTACGATGTAGTTACTCTTGTGGACGATGATGATCTGCGGGACGCAATGAGGCAGCGTCTGGAACCCTTCAGGATCGATGTGCTGATGAACGATGACAAGGAAGACCGCGGTAAAAACTCAAGCTCCGAAAAATGTCTCGTGACGGATGCTGTAAATGCGACAAGTGATGTGAGTAATAGCAATGTGTTTGATGAATTCCATCTGGCAAATTATGATCACCCTGTTAGTCCTAGGGTTAAACAATCTGAAGACGAATGTGGTATGATGTGCGACGCAGGCATTCGCTGTGGCGCCTGCAACGACAAGGTTGCGAAATTGTGGTTAGCGGCGTTGGCCCTCGTAGTGTCAGTTCGGTTATTATCCCGGCGACATGGATCGGAGTGTTGATTGCTTCTACTACACCTCCTCTGCAAGTGAGCTTGTTTTTGTGCTCAACTTAAAGAAAATGGGAGGCCTTGTTGCTTTGTTTGGTTTGTGCAGCAATTTTGAGTCTGCTGGCCAATTAACATATATATTGGAATATAGATATATAGCTTGTTCATTTTCTTTTATTTCTGTGTGATATGAGTTGATTGTCTTCTTTGTATTTTGCAAATGCTCGTAATTGCTTGAGTTGTAGAGCAATTCGTGGAAATGATCAAATGTTTACTTATAGTTATAAAAATTATTAAAGGCTAAATCGCCAAAATAGTCTTTGAGATTTACATAACTCATCACTTTGGTCCTTGAGATTTCAAATCGATAAAAGTGGTCCCTGAGATTGTTCACCATCCATCATTTTGGTCATTCTGTTAAAAACTCCGTTAATGACCCGGAGCTCTTGGCCGGAAGTTTGGGCAATTTTCAAAGCTTTGTAACTCAATCGTTTCTTAACCAAATTCGACCCATAACATATCAAAATGAAGATAGGAAAGTGTAGAATAAGATTATAGCTATTTCGAAGCCCAATGGTTGCCGGAGATGGCCGGAAAATAGCCTCAAAGTTGACTGGTCCGAGTGAAAACTTGAAAACTCGCCGGAAACTAGGTAAACTTTAAACGTTCATAACTTCTTCAATACTCAACGAAATCAAGTGATTCAAAAACGAAAATCATACTTCTCAACGATAATAAGAGAATGTTACCTTTTTTGACGGCTAACTCGTCGTGGTTTGGCCGAAAAACGGCTCGAAAGTGGCTGTCTTGGTCTCCAGTTAGCCACTTTTGAGGAATTTTCCGGCCAAACCACGGCGATCGAGCAGTAAAAAAAGTTACCATTCTCTTTGTCTCGTCGATAAGTATGAATTTCATTTTTTGAATCACTTGATTTCATTGAGTATTGAAGAAGTTATGAACGTTTAAAGTTTACCTAGTTTCCGACGAGTTTTCCAGTTTTCTCTCGGACCAGTCAACTTTAAGTCTATTATCCGGCCATCTCCAACAACCATTAGGCTTTGAAATAGATATAATCTTATTCTACACTTTCCTATCTTCATTTTGATATATTATGGGTCGAATTTGGTTAAGAAACGGTTAAGTTACAAAGCTTTGAAAATTGCCCAAACTTTTGGCCAAGAGATCCGGGACACTTAGCAGAGTTTTTAACGGAATGACCAAAATGATGGATGGTGGACAATCTCAGAGACCGCTTTTATCGATTTGAAATCTCAGGGACCAAAGTGATGAGTTATACAAATCTCAGAGATTATTTTGGCGATTTACCCAATTATTAAATTGTTGATGTTTAATACGCTAACATGTAATCATTGAAAGTAAATCTTGACATGGTTAATAGATGAGTTTTTATTTTCTCTTACGTTTCTTAGAACATATGAAATCAAATAAAGTACGTTCCTATACAGGAAATCCCTAATTCAATATGCGAAAAAGATAAGTAATTAAATTGATTAAAAGGGGCAATTGATCACGATATCATGTACTCATTCACACTCTTTTCTAATTTGTGTAGATAAACACGTACTTGTTCAATCTCCTCCAATTCGTGTAAACAAACATGTAGCACGAGAAATTTTTATAAGTGCTAGGAACATATGTTATGTGATTATATCATTCTTCATGTTTTAATAAAGAGAGACTACATGATCAGGCACGTGCTATAATATAAGAACAATAATAACGTTACGTAATTGTGTTGTGAATCTTCATCATTTCCCGTCCTATCTCAAAACGTCCCTAGTAGTTTTAGCGTCATAAATTCCATGTTTATCAAGAATGGCATTGGGTCAACACGACCACTAAAGATTACACACAGAAATAAAATAACGCCTCCGTGTATGAGGTTCCACACCATTACGACGGTCCTCCAACCACCAGAACACAACCGCGCCTTAATGTATCCGCGCACGGCGCCCCTATCTTTGGCGAGAAGAAAACCAGAGATAATTAATTTTCTTATTCGCCAAGCCAAGAGCGATATATAATAATATAAATATACAGGCACCCAGGCTCCGTCTGTATTTCCGCTTTGCGATTCGTAGAGAGAGAAAGCTAGAGAGAGAAAGAGAGAGAGAGAGAGAGAGAAAGCGGGAGAGAGGCGGTAGTAGCGGCTGACGGGTACGCTTGGGGTTCCGAGATAACGTCCGATTTTCTCGATCTCGAACGGTTCTAAGATTGTTTAGGGTTAGGGTTAGGGTTTTACTTCTAGTTCTCGGATTTGGAGCACACTGGTTGTTTCTGCAGCTATGGCGTCGACCAAGGTTATCAAGGTGCGATCTTTTCGAACTTTCGTTTCCGAATTTGATATGGGTTTTTGGTTATTCTCTGTTTGGTTGACGGGAAAAATTTGGGATAAGGGAAAGAGGTTTGGAAATTTGACATGCAACTGAGCTGTGGGATGAAATGGGGTTCTTGATTGATGAATTTATGTCGGTTTTTTTTTTTTTTTTTTTTTTGTAATTGAAGAGGGTTTATGTGATGATAATTTTTTGAATTTTGAGTTTTGATGCCTGGCATGTTTATTTGATTGAATGTTATTTTCTCGGAAAGATTGTTGATTTATTTGGATGATCGGAGAAGTAACGTGGTTAATCTAGGTAACCCTGATTAGTTTGTTCATGGGTCGGTTGAATTTTGGCAAATTTTGCGTGCTGTTTTCAGACTCCAATTTGATTTTGTCATTTGCAAGTGTTTAACATTTTTATTGAATTCTTGGATTTTGAAAAGGTTTATTTGGTTACTTTCGTATGTACTAATATGTAACTGGTTGTTCTAAAGGTTCAATATGCGGAAACACTGAGGCGTTTCAATGCTAGTGTCAATGAGAACAATCAACTGGATCTTGACATGAGTGGATTGCGAGAAAAGATCTTGAGTCTTTTCAATCTCCACTCTGATGCTGACATCACTTTGGCGTACGTTGATGAAGATGGTGATGTAGTAACTCTTGTTGATGATGGTGATCTGCATGACACGATGAGGCAGAAGCTCAAATTCTTGAAGATATATGTACAGATTAACAAGGACAAATCTGCTAAGTCAAGTGGAAGTTCTACTCCTTTGAGGTCCCCTCAAGGTCAAACTCCAATACCAGATTTTAATGCTGATGTTGCCGAAGTTTTGAAGTCCCTGCCAGAGCCACTTCGGGAATTCGCTTCAAAGTTTCCTCTTGATTTGGCTTCAAAAGTTGCATCATCCAGTCCAGTGTTTGCGGAGCTTGTTGACTGCTTTTCGAAGATGGGCCTGTCGTACTTGATTCCAGATGCCCAGGTTCAGACCGCTGGAGATTCGGGCAAGCAAAACGGCGCCTCTAAGAGTCCCGTGGATCCCCCAGCTGCTTCTAAGTCAAATGATCTGAAGGGTGATGGCAGGTCAGAACCCATCTCTGCAGCTGAGGAATCAAGCACCAAAAAAGGTCAGGCGACAGACTCTGTGAATGTGACCAAGGATGTGGGGATGTCTGCTCCACCTCTTTATGCAACTCTTGATCTCAATTTCCTTCCTACAGATTCTAATCTATCAGGACCCATGCCCATTAATGATTCACCAGCTGGATCAAGTCTTCATACCAGTGATGCAAGGAAGGAGTCTAAGCAGCTTCCCAATGGTCGTCTCAATATTCAAAAGAAACTTCACAGCAAGAAGCCTTTTGGTTGTGGTCCGTCCGCAAGTTCAGCTCGTGCTGCAAGCAATATTCATGATATGATTAGTACTCGTTTCAACGAATGTCCATTTACAGGGACTCCCATTGCTAATGACTCAGCTACTCCTGCTGCCTGTCGGCGCATTCCTTTCAAAAGAAATCACTCCGAAGCGATGGGTGGTATGTTCCATACAGGTGTTCGCTGTGATGGCTGTGGTTGTCATCCAATTGTTGGACCTCGATTCAAGTCAATAGTGTAAGAATGGAACTTATCAAATCTGTGATGCTAAGTTGGTAGTGAAACGTTGTTGAACTCAGATTATTGACGTTACTTTCTGTTTCTTTTCTGCAGGAAAGAGGATTATGACCTCTGCCGGATCTGTTTTGCCAGTAAGGGTAGTGCAACTGATTACATTAGGATTGACCACCCTATCTCTCATCGTCATCCACGGCCCTTCAAGGGGTTGTATGAGCAAGTGTGTAGATCCCTCTAATACTTTTTCTTCCCCATAGATACCATATTTTATTTTTGTTACGAATTTGACCTTTCTTTTTCATTCTTAATGACAGCCTCCATGGGTAGGTCCCCCAGTTATGCCAAAAATATTGAGAGGTAGTATGAAGCAAGGCCGCCCTAAGCTTGATAGCCGCTTTGTATTGGATGTCAATGTAATGGATGGTACCTTTATAGCCCCATCTACTCCATTTACCAAAATATGGCGGATGCGCAACAACGGTGGTATGGTGTGGCCTCAAGGAACAACACTTGTGTGGATTGGGGGCGACAGATTTAGCAATTCAGATTCAGTTGAAATAGAGGTGGCATACTTTGACATTGTTCTGGAATTGTTCAAGTAGCATTTAATATTTACTTTTTTGTTGTCTTTCCATATTTCCTGGGTTTTAGTTGGCACTTCTATTCATTTTTGTTTTAGTTCTTTTATTTCAGAGATTTTTTGTTGTCATTTTTTAATTTCATGGTTCGTTATAGATTCCTGCGGATGGTGTGCCGGCTGAAAATGAAATGGACATTGCCGTTGATTTTACTGCACCCGAGTCACCTGGTCGCTACATCTCATACTGGCGGATGGCAACCTCATCTGGCCAAAAGTTTGGGCAACGTGTTTGGGTCCTGATTCAGGTATCTTCCATATTATTAATTGTGTTCTTTTGATGACCTCTACTTTTATTATGCATACAGGCGGATGTTTCCGGAACAACTTTATACCTAATGCCCGTAACTAGACAACTCTTCTGATCCTTTATTCCCTTGTGCAGGTTGATACATCCTTGAAGGATTCATTCTTTGAGAGTTTTCAGGGTCTGAACTTGAATCTGCCCCCAAAAGAATCTGAAAAAATAGATGTGAACCTTCAACCAGCTGCTGGCAGTGACTTTCTCCAGCCTTCTGGTTCTAGCCCACTTAAGGAACCGGTGAAGCCCATGCCTACTGAGCAGCCTGGACATGACCAGGAGCTCCACTTCCCCATCAATGATAGCTTGCTGGTTGGCCACAGCGCTTCTGCCCCTACTGAGCCACAGGGTTCTTCAACTGTGATGTACCCCACTGTTGAGCCACAAGGTTCTTCAGCTGTGTTGTATCCCACTGTTAAGCCACAGGGTTCTTCAACCGTGTTGTATCCCACTGTCGATATCTTTGAACCATCTCCGCCCTCCCCCAAATTTTCACTTGTTGTCAATGCACCAGCATCATCTGAAGGGACCAGTTCAAACAATGCCGTGGAAGACACCATGCTGAAGGAGCTCGAGGCGATGGGATTTAAGCAGGTCAATTTGAACAAGGAGATTCTGCGTTTGAATGACTACAACATGGAGCAGTCTGTCGATGATCTCTGCGAGGTTTCTGACTGGGATCCCATCCTTGAAGAGCTGCAGGAAATGGTAAGTTTGTACAACCCGACTGTAACAAAATCTTGACGGATAGTTCCCTCTCCAAATTTTCGGTGTATCCTGAGTACGATCGCTGTGTGCAGGGTTTCTGTGATACCGAAATGAACAAGAAGCTGCTGGTGAAGAACAATGGAAGCATCAAGCGTGTGGTTATGGATCTGATCAACGGGGAGCAGCTTTAGATGGAAGACAACTACTAATAAATCATGTTATTATATATTCCTAGTATATATATATATATATATATATATTATCTCAGAAATAATGGACTGGCATTTTTCGATATGCAATCTGATGCTTTGCTTGCTTTTGGGGACCATGTCCATGTGCATCTTTTTCTTAGTATGTAATTATGTTTTAGTAAATTGGTACTGATATCTAAGTTTTGGATTTAATATTATATTCTACGTTATGTATTCATGTGGCCATTTAGTCTTTATTGATTTCTATGTTATTTAATGTCCCACCACTTTATTTATACTTCTGTTATATGCAACTGGGACGTTAAGATGATAGTATCTTAATTAATTGCTCTGGTGTGTGATACGCTTGAGATATAGGTGTTTTAGCATTATGGTTGCATGTAAGATAGGTACGGCAATTTTTTTGTGTAATTTGTTAATTTGGCATGAAATAACACGAAAATAACAAGTTTCGAGTCTGTCTGTTAACGAGTTGGGTAGTTGTTGGTCATCCGTTAACGAATTAGGTTCTAATTGAGCTATTTGTTAAGAACTTGTTAAGGTAACAAGTATGATACGTAAATAACACGAACACAATCGATTTGCAGGTCTAGATAGTGAATTATAAAATTCTTTTGCGTGACTTATTAATCTGACACGAAATAGCACAACCTATTCACAAGTCGGATCATTAACGGGTCATTTAGTTTAAAAATCTGTTTAAGTAACTAGTTTAACAGGACATAGATTTGTTAAGATAATATGAATGACATATAAACAACAAAAATAACCCGTTTGTCCGGTCTCGTGCCTTTGGAAAAAAGGTGGAGTAACTGGAGTTGCCAAATTTGCACGGCAAATTGGACGGTCGAAGCGACTTATCCTGTATATCCTTTTTTTAGTCCACGACTCGAACGTTGCAAGTGATTTGGAGGGAAAGGATAAGATTTTTTGCTGCATGGATTGCTCGTTTACCAACATATCTCATCTCCTTTCCCACCGTTTGCCTCTCGCCTTTTTAACTGCCTCCACACCCTTGCATTTCTTGCCACATCTTTTCCTTTCAAGTAATGCTGTTCGACTCCTTACATATAACGAATCGATCTTTATTACTTATCTAGAACTACGTATATAACACTTATTTTTTAAGTAAAAGTCGTAAAATATTCGGTCGTTCAGTTTGAAGTGGAGACTGTTAAAACCAGAAATTAAATGATTAGCTATGATTGAAGTGAAGTACAAGTAAAAGATAGGAAGGAACTAGAAAGTACTCATGTTGTTTGAGTAGCTTTACCAGTTTACCCTCCATGTTGACAAGATCAGTTTCCATGTGCTCTAGATTAGTTTATGGCTCCCACCCACTTAACTACAATATATTCAACACTCCCTTCTCTCTCATCTCTCTCTTTCTCTCTCCTCACACACACACACACACACACACACACACCAAATTCTTAAAAACTTGATCTTTAGGCTCTCTCCCTTCCCATGACTCCAGCTGCAGATCAAGACTGAAACCACTGTTTCCATCAGAGGTTAATTAATCCCACAAATCTCATCGCACCCCATTTAATTACCCTCAATGATGGGGACTATGGAGTTTTAATCAAACTAGCATACGTATGCAGTACTCTAGTTTTCACTTGGGGAGGTGCTTTTGCTAATCTGCTTCTGGACCTTATGGTCTTGCCTTTCTGAGGGATTTTTTCTTCTCATTTCCCCATAAAAACTTGCCAAGCAAAAAAAAAAGCACTTTGGGCATTGAGCTTTTGTTTTGGGGCTTTTGCTGTCAGAGTCTGCTCTCTGTTAGAACATGTGGGGTTCCATGCTTTTGCCTTCTCCAAGGACATGTAAGTACCATCTCCTCCTTCCTGTGAGTTTTTTGAGCTTTGGGATGCTGCTTATCTCTTTTGTGTCAGCTTATCCACTCACAGAGAATCAATGAATGAGTTAGCTTCTCAACAAGTGCTTTTTGGCTTTTGGGTTTCTGATATTATGTTATATGGATTTTGGGTTTTGATGCTGGATTGTTTGGTTGTGTAGAAAGATGGAATCTGGGAGTAGGTTTTACTCAGCTGATGAGTTCAGATTGGATGCCAAATGGCTGATTGATCCCAAGCATCTGTTTGTTGGGCCAAGAATTGGTGAGGGAGCTCATGCCAAAGTCTATGAGGGCAAGTAAGTTGTACAGCTTCGCTTTGCTTTCAATTTTTTGAGTTTTCGATTTGTACCCATGAATAGTTTGGTCTGCATAAGTGGAAACCTTGTGTCTTGATTTGTGGCTAATGACGTTTCTGCGGTTCGCATTTTCGTTTCATTTGAGAGTAATGTTGTTTAGATTTGTGGCTAATGATGTTTCTGCGGTTCATCTTGTTTGGATTAGATAAACTACGATTGCGTTCTTGTGGCGATTAGCAATACATTTTATCCTTTCTTGCTTTGCATTCTGAACTGCATTTTGGGTTTTGCTGAAAATTTAATCTGGTTTAGTGGTTAGATTCAAATTTTGGTAGGATCCCGAAAATGGTTAGGTTTTCGGTGAATTGTAGTTCGGTAGAAGATAACTGATGAATTTGGTTTGAGGGCGAAAAATGAGTTTCTGAAGCGATTAGATTGGCAGCTTGCAAGTAATTATGGTTCAATTTTGAGTTCTGTTATGCTGCAGTTATCTCACTCCTTTTGATTTCGGCCTTTTGGATTCCAATCAGATACAAAAACCAGACTGTTGCAATCAAAGTTGTTCATAGAGGAGAAACTCCAGAGGAGATTATCAAGAAAGAAGGACGGTTTGCCAGAGAGGTTGCAATGTTGTCGAGAGTTCAACATAAAAATTTAGTGAAGGTTCGATTTAATTGCCGCCATTTTGGTGATAAGTCATTGTGGTAACGGGTGACGATAGTTACATTGTGTAGTCATGAACATCAAATTGTTATGTGTCGACATCTGATAATTAATGAAGGTACCCTGCCTCTCAACAGTTTATTGGTGCCTGCAAGGAGCCAGTGATGGTGATAGTTACTGAGCTTTTGTTGGGAGGTACATTGCGCAAATATTGTCTAAACATGCGGCCGAGGTGCTTGGACATACGCGTTGCTGTTGGTTTCGCATTGGATATTGCTCGTGCGATGGAGTGCTTGCACTCTCATGGGATCATACACCGTGATTTGAAGCCTGGTAACTTTTCCTATCCCATTTCAACTGCTTTGAATTCTATAAGTTTAAGTTTAAGACGGTTTAAATTCATAGACTGTTTCAGAACTGGATTGTCGTATTTTTTTCTGTAGTCAATATTTTCTGACTTTTTTGGCTGCAATAACTCTCATTCACACAACTTTCTTTTGGTATTAAATTTTTAATAAATATTTTCCGTGTTTGCATTACGATGATAGATTTCATCACTGCCATACCGTCAGGCTGGAATTATTATTCTGAACTGTACTGTTATATTAAAAAGAGTAGATAGTCATACGTTTAAGTTCCCAAATTCGACTTCAGACTAATTTTAGTAAGATGGCGCTTCAAGAAGGAGTAGAAGATTTTATTCAAAAACAGAACCCGAGGGGCTCCAAACTGAGGGTTATACACCGCTTATAGTCGGTTTAGTCCTCTCCAGTTCCATTTTTTAATAAAAACTTCTACTCGTGGATTTCCCTTGTTTTTACGTATCTAACAACGGATCTGCATTGTATGATTCAATGCATTGATGTGGATGGGTGAATTATTTGTTGGGTTTTGAAAAATTACTTGTCTTTTAGCTCATATTCTTACTTATTTTATCTTTTTTTTAACTTTTGGGTGCAGAGAACTTGCTCTTGACTGCAGACCACAAAACAGTTAAATTAGCGGATTTTGGGTTGGCAAGAGAAGAGTCATTAACAGAGATGATGACTGCAGAAACGGGGACATACCGTTGGATGGCTCCGGAGGTACTACCCTTCTTCCCCCACACTCTTATGAACCGTTGACGCTTAAAAATACCTCTTTATTGAGTTGATATTTCCTATTTTTTGGCAGTTGTACAGTACTGTTACATTAAGGCAAGGAGAGGGAAAGCATTACAACCACAAAGTGGACGCATATAGCTTCGCAATTGTTTTGTGGGAACTCTTACACAACAAATTGCCTTTCGAAGGCATGTCAAATCTCCAGGCAGCATATGCAGCTGCATTTAAAGTAAACATATCTTCCTCATCGATACATTATTTCCGATCCCAACCATTAATTCTGCAAATGGCTTATGGTGCTGCTAAGTTTTACTGATGATTTAATGGATACTTAACATTTCAGAATGTGAGGCCTAGTTCTGAGAACATCCCTGAGGAGTTGAACATCATCCTAACTTCATGCTGGCAGGAGGACCCGAATGCTCGGCCTAATTTCAGCCAAATAATTCAAATGCTACTCGATTTTCTTTACACCATATCTCCTCCCGAACCTGCCATTCCATCACGGATGTTCACTGAGAACACCGTCTTGCCACCAGAGTCTCCTGGTACAAGCGCCTTGATGGCAGCACGCGAAGGCTCAGGGGAGACGCCCAAATTAGGAGATATGGAAGACAAGCCAAAAGGTTTTTTCTTCTGCTTTAACCAGTGTTATTGAGTAGCTGAAGAGAAGATCCACAACCTCCGTCTTTCGGGTCAATAACGTTCGGAGGTAAGATCGTAAACACTAGAAACTAGTCCGATTAAGTACATTTTGTTAACATGGTAAATGTTTAAGCTGATCAGTGTCGAATTTCATCAAGTTCAATTGTCGAATACACCACTTTGTATCTATCCAATGTTCCGCTGGATCTTGTCGATGTGTAGGATCTTAACCCCGATTTGATATTCTTCAACGTCTGGTAGCTAATACTTTCCGAGTACGGTTTCCTTGTGATGCTTGCTGGAAAGGAAATCGAACTTTAATTCTTCATCGAAAGCGGCTTCCATTTGCTCGGAAATTCGAAGCTGTAACTTCACAAAAACGATGACAAACCTTGCATTAATGCTGACAGTATACGTGTAACTGTTAATTTTTCGTAGATTCTTCTGCGTGCACATAGTGATTTGGAAGCGGTTTGACCATTTATTTTGTCACATAAGTAATTTTGGTTGAACTTTTGAGCTGAAATACAGAAAATCAATTAAAACTAGGAAGAATGGATTTTTGTCGGCCAGAACATCTCTAAAATCATTTTGCATTAACACTATGAAGCTTAGGATGAAGCGAAAATGTCACGAAAATAGATTTTAAGAACATTATATGATTGAAACTATTACAGGGAAATTCAACATCTTATCTACTAAAATATTGCATCGCATACGTGATAGTTACTACAGTGCTGGGTTTGGCGGGAGAGATAGTAAAGGTTGTTAATGCCATTTTGTTCAACATTGGGGTGCTTTTTTAATGTCTCAATTTCTTTTATGTAAACACTTCCTTGTCTTCGAGCTATTTGCATGTTACGTTCTTAGATTAAATATAGACAACACGTTCAAACAAAAATTCGCATATAGCACATTGTAATTCAAAAAATTAAATTATGTACGCACATAAACGTGTGCATGAAGGCTAGTTTTCTTTAGGGGTGTATTATCCACACATCCTATTTTACTTCTCACACATTCCTTGATAATTTATGTCCGTTGATCTTTTTCAATTTATTCGATCTGACAATCGAAAATTAAAAATGTATGTGTGGATATTACATCATTTTCTTTAAAGTGAGTAGCAAGTTGTTGGATGATATAGGAACAGGAGCTTCTGGAAAAGTGTAAGAATAATTTAATATCAGGATGGAAACTGATAATATGCCTAGGGATATGAAACCTTGCAAATGAAGGAATGATTTTTCAATGTAACTGTCACACGAGATGGTATATCACGTGTCGTTATATAAATTGTGGAATATGTGTGTTAAAAAGTTAATAGCTTAAAAAATAAAAAATTTCATCACTTATATAAAAACACGTAATGTATTACTCGTATTTCTGTCACAACTAAAAATTTCTCCAAATGAGGCTTATTTCTGGCTCACCTCCTTTTTCCAGCTATGTTAGGTTCATATGCTTGAATCAACAGTTTGATATAGACAAGGGAACGGGATGCTACACCCTTTTGATTTGACAAGACAGTATTCTAATTTACATGAGAAAAATATTTAAACTTGAATGTAAAGAGGTCGACGTATTGTTTTGGTAAATTAGGTTAACTCACATCAACAGAACTAGATGTTATTTTATTTATTTAACAAGACGATATTTGTAGAGAGAGGAATTCAAACTTAAATAAAATAGGCTGGCATAATAGCTTAATAAACTAGTCTTACTCTCGTTAGTAAAACTAGATACCACCTTCTTATTTGACTAAGACGATGTTCTAATTTTTGAACTCAAAGAAAGGGGCCCGACATAACAAGAGATACAAACGTAAACCCTAGAAGAAAAATCCACCAGAGTTTGGAAGAAAACTGAAAGGTTTATTTGATTGATTCTTAAATGTATATTACAAAGCCAAAAGACTTAAATAGACTTAAACTCAGCCATGAGGAAGTTCAGGGGTCTTAGGGACATTGAAATGACATAAACTGGATGGAAAATCGAAAGTTTGAATTTTATTACAAACTTTAAAATGCTGTTTTGGAAGTTTAGACGATCTTGAATGGCTAAATATGTAAATTTTCGCTGCGTCTTTTTGTCTTCCTTCATTCTATTCTGTCTTCAATGCACCCAAAACGTAGCTCGGACAACAAATATGTAAATTTCCACTGTGTCCTTTTGTCTTCCTTAGGTCTATTTCATTTTCAATCCACTCAACCATCTATTCTATGCAAGGTTCTAGAAGGCGCTAGTCGAGCGGCGAGATGGAGCCTAGTGCCTAGGCGGCTAGACGGAGCCTAGGCAGACTAGACGAATTTAAGTAAATCTATTATATTTTGTGTAAATAAGTGTCTACTTATACTTAAAATATATATAATTTCATCATAAACTACAAAATAGAATGACATATATATATATATATTATGAAGTATTGGAACATAATGAAAATATGGGAAACAAGGATATAATGTGTGTTTATTTAAGCATGCAACAAGTTTCTTACAATTTATTGAAAAAATAAAATGCAAAATGAAAGTGATATATTTTCTGTCTAAGTGAGCCGTGACCTAGGCGGATCTCTAGGTGGTCTAGGCAGGTGCCTCAACAGGTCTAGGTGCCATTTCTTAATTTTCAAATGTCTAAGCATTAATCAGAGCGATGACCAACCACCTAGCGCTTAGGCAAGGCCCAAGCGGTGATAGGTGGAGATTTTTAGAACCACATCAGCAGAACTAGATGCCACCCTTATCATTTTAGAATATAGGCCAAACCAATTTTCCTATAAATTGAAGCTTTTGCATCCTCCTAATGCTTCAAGTTCAAGGTACTTGTGAATTTGTGATTGCCAAAAAAAAAATAAAAATGAGGAGAAGCTACGACTACCCAACCAGGCACCAAAATGGGAACGACTATTACTCCCATGTGCATAGGATGGCAAGAACCCCTAGTGTCCTCACTGATGTCCCTCATGGCCAAGTCCTATTCGGCAACCAGGCCCCTGGGAGAGAGAGCTATGGCGGTCAGTACTACGAACAGCGTCAGCAGAACCAGCAGTCCATGCCGGAAGTTCACAAGACGGTTGAAGTGACTAAGACAGTCACGGAGTGCGACAAAAAGGGGAACTGTGTCGTGTCTGAGGAAACTATTGATGTTGAGGCCGATGGCTACATCGAGCAGAAGCACAAGGGGTTTGAGCTCTTCAAGTGGAGTACCTTCAAACCACGCTAAGGTGCCGGAGAGTTCTTGACAAGGATGATTGGCGGGCAAACTTTAAGCAACCCATGACTTGTATAAATAAAGTGCCTGCAATTATCCATTCTGATGAACTTCCTTAATTAAGCTCTTAATAGGATGCCACTGTCATGTTTAATGTATTTCACTTCCTAAATAAACAAGTTATTATTACTTATTGCTATTCTCGTGTTATTAGTTTTTCTTTTTCTTTTTTGTCTCAGTTATTAATCTTTACTTATTGAAACAAGACTGCAGCAGCAGCGGTATGTGTGATATTTACTCCTGCAGCAAGTAAATGTGTAAGACTTCGTGATGGTTTTGAGAATTGACAGTAAAAGAACTGATGCTAAATGCTAATCCTTGGTTTTTTTTCCGCAAGACGGGCGAAAACATCTAGTAAAATCCTGCTCTACCTCATGTCTTATGCCATCTGCAGAACTTAGTTTGGTTCTCCAACATAGAACTTTTATATATCATTGCAGAAATCAATCGAAACCAATTGTTGGTAACATACCGCGATACACCATTCGCTTGCCAAAAGTTACGATGTGCAGTACTACTTTAGCTTAACACAGATTTTGATCTCCAACTAAGCAAATGAAGATTGAAAGATAACAATTTCTTCACACAAAAAAGAAATAACGCACATATAATTCAGACTTTTCTCCTCTTTTTTTAATGTAATCCTAGTGTCAAAATTCGTAGATATTCGGAGAAAAAATTATGTTAACCTGCAAAAAATAAACAAGGCCACGAATTATGGATCGTCATCTGGGGGAACATTAGCCTCATCCAATCTTCTTGAAGATATTTTATTGAATAAACTTCTAAGGCTGTGCTTGCTCTCCCTACGCCTCTGACGGACTCGTGCCACACTCTCCAACTCATCAAGGACTAGCCCTGTCTCTAACCTTTTCGAAACGGCCACAATCTCATAAGCATCCCATAGTGACTGCCCGAAATCCCATTTTGTATCACCAGCTGATGATGATTTTCTCATTGCTTCAAGCTTGAACCGGGATGGCGATTTGCCGTTGTAATTTCTCGGGCGGGTGTCAAATTCGGACATGGGCTGAGAGCGGCCGGAGTGGCTGTACCAAGCTTGTGCCACAGCCTTGAGGATTTCAAGTTCTCTGTCATCTTTAAGCTGTAACTTTTGCTTCATGGTGAGTTGTTTTTTGCTCTAACAAAGTCTTGTATGGGCCATGCATGTTATCTTTGAGCAACTTAGAGCCTCACAAATTGGTAGTCAAACAGAGATAAGTTTAGGCAACCCTATCCTTTTTTGTGGGCGTAAGAATTTTGTCTTTCACAAGCTTGTGAGGTGAACACATACAGATCGGGAAATGGGCATGAAAAATGGGCTGGGCTGCCTCATTGATGTTGTCATAGAATGAGTAAGTACTTTTTAAGTGAATAGCGTGAATCAAACTTTTGGCATAATTTCGAGTTCAAATTTTAACTAGTATTCACGTTATTCGGCTCAAACTTCTAAAAAAAAATCTTGCAAACAAGATGTTACATGATTGAGCTCAGTAAAGCTGTGTAACTCTAGCCCAACCCAAGTGAGCCTAACCCAATTGAAACCCAATCCCAAAATTGTGAAGGTAAAGTTAGGGTTACGGCGACTAGCAAATTTGCGTCAACCTACTTGAGTCGCACCCTTACTTAAAAGTCTTATTTTTGTTATAGACATCAAGAGAGAAATTTCTTGACCAAAGTACTCTAAAATTGAGAGCATGCGACACATTGTTGAGAATATTAATCTCACATCCCGGAAAAAAAAAATGAACTTTGTATGTGCTTATAAGTAATTGAGTTACTTTTTATATTGCTAATTAATTTTATGGTGAAATCTCAATTTTCTTCACACACATTTAATATTTTTTTTACATAAATTATTGAGGACATTTGATTCTTTTAGCACAAATGTATTCTTTGGATGATAAAATGTAGCAAATTAAAGTTAATTGTCGAAATATGTCATTCATATCAACGAATGTGGCTACAAATATCTCGTGATTTAAGTGCATTGGTATATCTATGGAGCAGATAAATGTGATGAAGATGTACAATATGTTCTTCAAATCTCAACTCATTTTATTTTATTGTAGATTTTCCGCATGTAAACAAAAGCATATTTTACCATTTAAAAAAAAAAAACATTTAACTTATTCCTAAAGGGAACAATCATTCACATTTGTTGAGCGAAGAAAAAATTTATAGGCTAACTACATTTTGCATCCTCAAAGTTTGAAGTGATTTAAAACAGGTCATGAGATCTTAATTTTCTCACATTATCTTCTAAGTTTCTAAAATTCTATCAATTTTTACATTTGAAAGATTTGAATTTTTGATTGAAGTGAGTTATGAATTTTATGCTCACTATATCATCAATTTAGTGAAATTCAAACAATTCAAAACGGTAAAGAGCAATATGAGAAAATTAAAACATGGTGGCTTATTTCAAAATCACAGAAGTATAATCCTTCAAAATTTCCCGCTCATTTCGATGAACAATTTCCCAGATTTCTGTTGAGATCTAGGGTTTCGCTCATCTCCTCCATTCTCCAAGCTGCTCTCATCTATCTGATGCTTTCCACTTCATAGCCCCCCTAAACCCTAAACCCCAAAAAAAATGAGCGCTCCCAGTCCCATGGAGGTCTCTATGCAAAACCCCCAAGACGCCGGCATCGCCGACCAAAACGGCGGCGTCACAATAGACTCAGCTCCTTCTCCCATTCTTCCCCAAGACAAAGTCCTCGTTTCAGGTGCGTACGGCGTCGTTTTTGCCTTCAATTAGTTGTTGCTCTTAGTTTTTGAGCCAATTTGAGGCAGTGTTGATGATTTAGTTGTAAATTTACTTTCTTTAAGAGAAATTGATTGTGGGTTTCAGTTGAAGTCAGCCTCAAGCCCTCCAGCACAGCTCGGGCCAACGACGTGCAGTCTGCCGTTGAGAGGTGTGCTGTTAAATTCGTTAATTAGAATCATCAATTTTGATTTTTCAGTTGTTTCTCAATTGGGTCTTATGTGTTTGATGAAATGCCTGCTTAGCTTAACGGTTTGGAAAAGTTGGGCAATCAGTGCTGAGGATTAACATAATGTGCTTTTGGTTTCTTTTTCTTCTTCTTCCTTTGTCAAATGCTTAGAATGCTTGAAAAGAGGAGTTTGAGCTATTCTGATGGACCAGTGCCGGTGCCACTTGATGATCGGTTTCTAACAGAAAATGTGCAAAGTATCTGTATTTGCGATACGGGTATTCTTTTTTATCTTTGAACTAGTCACGGGTTATGTTTTTTTAAAGGCAAAGTGAAGAAATTTTGAAACTTGATGGTCAGCTAGAATCAATACTGCAACTTTTCATCTGATAAAACGGAAATCTGACTACACAAAATTTGCAATACTTTACGTACTACATAAAGGAGGAGGATGCAGTCTTAAGATATTTGCTGGTTCTGATGCTTGTCACGGGTTATGTTTTTTTAAAGGCAAAGTGAAGAAATTTTGAAACTTGATGGTCAGCTAGAATCAATACTGCAACTTTTCATCTGATAAAACGGAAATCTGACTACACAAAATTTGCAATACTTTACGTACTACATAAAGGAGGAGGATGCAGTCTTAAGATATTTGCTGGTTCTGATGCTTGAACTGTTTGTTTTTGTAGATGAGTGGGTGCAGAACCATGAGATCCTTTTGTTCTGGCAAGTGAAGCCTGTTGTGCATGTTTTCCAGGTAAAAGGTGTACCATCTGGACTACTTTGGGACTCGATATCTATTCAAGTGTTGATCTCTTGCTTGTATGTGCTCGTTAGCTTAGCGAAGAGGGAGCATGTGAGGATGTAAGTGGGGATGGACAACCTTCCACCTTCAACGAATGGATCCTTCCTGCAAAGGAATTCGATGGCATGTGGGAAAGGTTAGTTTGCAACTTCTCTAATTTTCTTCTCCTTTATCAACTGATAATGTAACATGCTCAGTGCTCATCTACTTTTGCAGCCTAATTTATGAATCTGGTCTCAAGCAAAGGTTGCTGCGTTATGCAGCTAGTGCATTGCTTTTTACTGAAAAGGGTGTCAATCCTTTCCTTGTGTCATGGAATCGGTAAGGAATTGTTTGTTGATTTCACCTATGTACAGTTATACACATATGCTTGTTATTTCTTTTATTGCTGAGGAATTGCTTTTTTGCACCTATATGATTGTTTTTATCTCTTTGCAGCATTGTTCTTTTACACGGACCTCCAGGGACTGGAAAAACTTCTTTATGCAAGGCACTGGCTCAAAAACTGTCCATTCGATTTAACTCCAGGTTTGTTGATGTATTGTCTTGTTCAGATGAATATGCATCACTAAAATGGATGTGCGTCTGTGAAGATTCCCAGACTCAGTATTTTATTCTTTGCAGGTACCCGCAATGCCAACTGATTGAAGTTAATGCACATTCTTTATTCAGTAAATGGTTCTCTGAGAGTGGCAAGTTGGTATGTAGTTGATACTGCAAGTCCTAAAAGATGCTTCTGCTCTTTGTAAACAGGAGTTGGGTTTGGTACATGCAGTTCTCTGTTTTCATTAAAAGTATTTCTCAATCGTAGGTTGCGAAGCTTTTCTCAAAAATTCAGGAGATGGTTGAGGAGGAAAACAATCTGGTATTTGTTTTGATTGGTGAGATTTATTTTCATTTTGAGTTTTCATTTTATGATAATATATCTTCCATTTGGATTATAATTCATGAATATACGGTGATGTTGCAGATGAAGTTGAAAGCCTTGCTGCTGCTAGAAAAGCTGCTTTATCTGGCTCTGAACCTTCAGATTCTATTCGGGTACCATACTTTCTCCTTTATCCTATTCCAGACTACTTTCTGAGCTTTTTGGTTGAATAATGCAGATAATTTACATTTAACATTTTCGATACAGTTCAGTATAGCTCAGTTTGAGTTCAATTGACAGCTAAACGTTGACATGCCAGGTAGTGAATGCGCTGCTAACTCAGCTGGATAAATTGAAATCAGCACCAAATGTTATAATTCTGACAACATCGAACATAACTGCTGCTATTGGTAAGGCTACAAATTAATTTCTTAACGTGTAAAATGAACTTCTCTACGTTTGCTTGCAGATTTTCATCTGTAGATTGGAGAGGTAAACTGTAGTTTGCCAAGAGTTAATGTACTTTTCCCTTATATTAAAGAGTTTAGTTTCTTTTTGGTTCTCTTTCTATCAGTCTCTCTTGTCAGTCAGAGGTCTCTGTGGTTCTGACAAGCTAGAGAAAGAGAAATACTTTATTTTCTCTGTGGAAGGGAAAAAAAAAAATTAAATTTCACCATCCTAGTATGTATGGATTTACCATTTCTTGGGTTGCAGATATTGCGTTTGTTGATCGAGCTGATATCAAAGCATATGTTGGTCCCCCAACTTTGCAAGCGCGTTATGAAATCCTAAGATCCTGCTTGCATGAACTTATACGAACAGGAATCTTATCACATCTAGAGGTGCATTTGTCTGGCTAACCTTGTTCGGTTCTGATACTGTAATTAAAGTTTTTAACATGTTAAAATTCTCCCCCGAGTATGTGGGAAAGTTCCAAGCCATTCGTAATGAACTTTGTAAATTGTAGGATTGTGAAAGCATGCTTCCTAACTTTGCTAGCTTGAAAGAGAAACTGAATATGCCTGAGGTACAAGATGCCCAGACACCACTACACCTGTGTAAACAATTGTTCGAAACTGCAGAAGCATGCGAGGTCAGCAACGGATTCTTCAATTCCTTGCCTTCTAAAGTTGTAAGTTAGGTCCTTTTCAGTCTATCTGATAGTTGATTTTGTCTCTGGTTTCTTTAGGGATTGAGCGGGCGATCATTAAGAAAGCTTCCGTTCCTAGCACATGCGGCTCTTGCAAATCCTTACGGTTGTGACCCTAGCAAGTTCTTGAGTACAATGACGGATACGGCTAGGAGGGAGCGTTCTGAGCTACCTGACTGAATGAATAGTTTTCACATCTTGTGAACAATGTATTTGTACCAAAAAACGATGGCGCAAAATATAATTCATTTTAAAGCATTAGTAGCTTCCCTTTGTGATGAAGATGTCATACAAGTATCTGTACCAAAGAACAAATCATACAAAAACAGGCATGGTTCGATTTCTTGGTGCAAAACATGTAGTTAATTCATGGGTAGAGGTTACAAAATTCATGGGGTTGAGCCATGAAATTACTACAAGAAACTATCAACGTACAAGTAGTAGTCCGCTTCTGCTTATCTTCGTTAGTAGTCTGCTTACGCTTGCCTTCATCTTCTGTAGTAGTCTGCTTCTTTGCCTGCCGTAGAACCAAAAAGTTTGCAAATTTCACCATGCTTTCGGATATGATGAGGGCATTTATGAAGCAGATCTTTCGCCTCGGAGTATCTACCTTCCTTAAAGAATGCTTTCAAAACATGGACATACGCGGCAGATGACGGATGTTCCTTAACAGTCAATGCTTTGAAAAAGTCTGCAGCATCCTCCACAGAACCAAACTTCGATATATACCGGACAAACGGTTCTGAGTAAGGTGGGTAGTTCTGTTTCTTCATCAATTGAAGAAGTTTGAATGCTTCTTCGAGTTTTCTGACCTCCAACAATTTTTCGATAAGATTTTTGTATGTGGCTTGCCACGGTACCAAACGAGCTTTTTTCACCATTTCGTCAAGCAGTTTATATGCACCATCTATCTTCCTCTGCTTAAGGAACCCCTCTATCAAGACGTCCATCAGATCAGCATCCGCATCACAACCTTTTTCCATCATCTTTGCAAAACAAATCAGCGCTGTGTCAACTTCATCAGCGGCGCAATGCCCTTGAATCAAAATGGTCCAAGTCTTGATATCAGGAACGCATCCATCTGCTTCCATTTCGTCCAACACATTGCAGGCTTCTTCAAGTCTCTTGGCCTTACAAAGTCCAAAGACCAATTGGCTGTATGTAATGTTGTCCGGCTCGTACCCTGCATTTCTCATAGCCTTCATAACTTCCTCCGCTTGATCAAATCTGCCTGCGCCTGTCAAAGACCTGTGAATCCCATCGTAAACAGCCTTGGATAGTGTATTCCCTGCAGACTCGAACTTCTTTGCAACTCTAAACACCATATCCAGATCCGGTTTATCACTCCCTGAGATGCTCCTTAAAAGCATGCTGCAATCCTGAGCAGAGGGTTTATAAGGGCCGTCCATCATGAGCTCATACAGCTTCACCGCGTCCTCGATCATCCTGCTCTTCTGAAACTGCCGCGTAATCTTTATATAGGTGTCCAAATCCAGCTCATGACCCGCGCCCTTCATCCCCTCAATCACACTCCAAAACTCCCCTATCGAATCAGCCCGCGCAAGAACCCTCGCAACTGCATTGTATGTAATTGTATTGTGTTCATAACCAGAACACTGACCAGCCCAACGGAAAAACCTCAACGCTTTCAACGGGTAATTCCTCAGATCCCTCAAAACCCTAATGACAAAATTATCAGATAACACAATTTTGAGCTCCCCCAATTCTTTTTCAACCCCATCACTCCAATCCGACCCCGAAACAACATCCACCACGCTCTTCACAACATCATCCGCCGCGTTATCTTCGATCATCCTCTCGTAAAAATGCTTGAAAGCCACGACATCACTATCCATCCTCCCCGTTTTCAACTGTTCTCTAATTGCCACATAAGTTTGCTCATCAATGAAAAACCCTTGCTCTTTCATCTTCCTCAAAGCAATCCAAAACTCCATCATCGAACTCTTATGCACTAAAACCCTAAGGATTAAGCTAAACACCGAAGAACTCGGCCTAAATCCGTTCTTCTCGCAGACCCAATTGAAAAAATCCCAAGCCCTTCGTGGATCTTTATCCAATTTCTTCAAAACATAGATTACTACATCGTGGGTGAGTGATGGGTACGACTCGGATAACTCGGTCTCCAACTCGGAAGACCACTTGTTGGCCAGAACGAGTTGCAGGACCGAGTTGGGGGTCGAGGAAAAGAAGAGCTTTTGATGGGTGTTGAGGAAATGGGAATGACAGTGGGATTGATTTGAAAGGAAGTGAGAGAGGTGAGAGGAATGAGTCACCTGAGAATAAAGCGGCCGAGTTATGACGTCGAACTGAGCCGCCGCCAGCGAGTTGGCGAATCGGCGGGTACTGAGAAACGCCGCCATTGCTCGATTCATGGCTGCCAAACTTCTCACTGAGACCACCTACAGAGACATTGACAGGGGATTTCCAGGGTTTAAGCATTTTTCGGGTCAACCCGAATATAATTGGGTCAAATGTGGACTTGTAGATTATTTTCTCTTGGGTCATATGTTGATGGGCCCAAATGGGAATCCATGGGCTTTTCACAACCCAAATAGGAACCATGGTACTTTTATGAGAAAATTGCAAAACTGGAACATACTTTTCCACTTTTAAAGCAACTCCACCCTTGGAGCCCTCTCCCCTGGCAATCCACTATTCAATCCACCTAGTGAACAGTAACTGCTCTTAATAAACAGTAATTGCCATTTGCATCTTCACTCTTGGAACCCTCCCCCCTGGCAATTGGTAATAAAATATTAATATTTTTTTTCTCAACCAATCCATAAAATATTATTATTTTTCCCTAATTTTGACCAGTCCTCTCTCTCTCTCTCTCTCTCTCAGCAGCAGCCATGGAAGCTTCACCAACTCTATCACACATAGGCTTGGCAGGCCTCGCCGTCATGGGGAAAAATCTCGCCCTCAACATCGTTGAGAAAGGGTTTCCAATCTCCGTCTACAACCCCGCGATTTTGTGCTCTCCATCGAACGGCCCAGATCCGTTATTATCCTTGTCAAAGCTGGAGGGGAAGGAGGACGAGGAGGAAGGAGGATGCAAAGAACACTGAGCGCATGCACCGATGCTGCACATCAGCCATACATCACACAGACCTCAGGCTCTCGAGCTGGCAATCCCTGCCAGGCCTGTCCCTCGAGCTGGCATACGCTGGAGCCCCATCCCCCGCCCGTCGGGCCCTTTCTCTTCGCCTGTCCCCCGAGCAACCAACAACGCTGGAGTTGCTCTTATGCAATGACCAGACTTCAGTTACTTTGACAATATACCACTCACATTCATGTGCACTCATCCTGTAAAATTCGAGGACATTACTTGCACAAACCAACTTTGAAGGTCAATTTCCTTATTCAGTTATTTTGACAACATACCATCTACATTCATTTTGCACTTATCCCGTAGAATTGAGGACCAATCAGATATACGTTATCTTCCTTAACCAAAATCGACTTCAAACAATTGAATCATACATGTCGCATGATTATACGTAACGAAATAGTGGGTTGAATTGGACACAAGTTAATTTTGGCATAGAATTGGACGCGAGTGAGATATTGTCAAAACGTATTAAGTAAAAGTGGTCAATTGTAACCTTTTCTAGTTTCGGAGGTAAACATAGAAATTGAAAAGTTTGCGTTCCATTTGTGTAAATTTCTCACTTTTATATAAGACCTTCACAAGCAGGGACCCGCCAATGCTGTAGGGATGGTCACCTAGGCGAGAAATTTTTCATTGTGACCAGAACACGGGATAATATACCACGTGTCACTATACAAATAGTGAGATATGTATGTTAAAAAATTAAATTTTTCATCATTTATATAAAAACACGTGATGTATCCCTTGTTATTTTGTCGCAATGAAAAATTTCTTCACCTGGGCCGCACCTTGATTTTCTTTCACGCCAAGTCGGTGTCGGATATAAAGTGAACCGGGAACTCGCCCTTTTTAATCAACGGGCGTGAGGGAAGTTGTGCAGAATCTGAATACACGTGGCGGGGTTTTATAGGAGAAAAGAGGATGGTGGAACTGCGGAAAGGATCGAGGAGAGAACTTACGCAACATAACAACGGTGGTCCTTTTATTCGTTTTGCAATAGCAAACTTACAAAATGGTTGTTCTTATCTTTAGAGGGGTGTGTTTCAAGCGATTGTCAAGACAAATATAAACACACTAACTAACAAAGGGAGTTTCACATAAGAAAATATTGAACCTCCCATATTTATATATATACACACACACACTACTAGCTTTTTAACAGGATCCCGTTTCATTGTTCACGGAGTGGGATAACAGAGCACCAATATATACAGTGACCATACTGACTATTAGTGGTCCATGAACAATGGAGCATAATCTCCTTTTCAAAAAAAAAAAAAAAAAAACAATGGAGCATAATCACTGTTAAGAAAGGCTTGTATATGCATATATAGTGTGTTATCCACACACCATTTTTTTACTTTTCACACACTTCTAGTTAATTTCTGTTATTTGATATTCTTTAATTCAATCAATCTGATGACTACAAATTAAGATGGTGTGTACGAAGTAAAAAAGATGCGTGAGGATAGCTCACCTTTTTTATCAACTGTTTGTTTGTTTGCTACTCACTCATAGAGGATGGGATGTCCTACTAACCAAAATAGCTTAGGACATGCTTAAGATGACCTCACATGTCACACTCCTAAAACAAACCCCAAGACATGACTAAGCTTAAGATTGGTTGCATCAACTGTTCGAGTTAGATTGCCTATTTACTCGATAAAGGGATCAAGTCAATCGGAGTTTCTCTCATTTCATTGAGGAAAAAAATGAAATTTTGGTTCTTAATTTAATTTTTACATGCGAACATGTTTAAAGCAATATCTATAATTTTTCATGTGTGTGTGTGTGTATTATATCAAAGATGCAATGTGAAGACAACCAAATATTTAGCATGACACATGGAATCTTTCAATTGCATGAACCCCTTTACTCATCACGAACTAGTTACTCATCAACTTCCGACATGAAATATGAAAGTAAAATCTGTAAATTTTAATCCTAAACTTACCGCTTCATGGTTTGACTAAATTTTTCATGGATTCTATGTTGTCTTCCTTTGCATCTTCATTCTTCACTCACACCCTGAAACGATAAGATCCGAGTAACCCGCGCACAGCCTCTGCCCAGATCGACGCCTGGAGCTGGACATGAGTTGGATGTTCTGATTTTTGGATATGTTATAGCTAAAATCAAAGTGAACACTTTCATGCAGAAACCAATTTGATCTGACGAACGGAAACAAGGGTTTTGTGGCTCAGAATTAATTGGTGGCTGACTGTTAGAAACTTAGAATGTATTTTGTTAATCTGGAATCGAAGAGATTTCAAACAGATTTCTTACAACATATCTCATTTGGCTTAGGTTTTATCACCCAAAAATCACTTTAATGACCTACTTAGTTACAACTTACAAGTTTACGTATGCCACCAAGTTCGGCACAATCTTATCAACGGTAAAATCGTTACATCTATCAATATCATAAGATGACGATATATTTACACTTAACAATGCAGTTAACCCCACCATACAATAATTCTTATACTGAAATGCAGGTTGGGGAAGAAGAATGTTAACAACCAATTTGCACATGATAAGACATAATTAGTCTTTCTAAATGTGTGTTAACGAAGTTTTGATGGTCAAACCAACTTCACCAACTACGCTAAATTTCTGATATTTAACTTAATCTCATAAGATGTTGAAAATAAAGTAAACCTAAATCAAACAACAAAAGCATATGAAAGGCAACACAAAAAGAAAATTATAACCCTTTTCGATATGAACCGACCAAAAGATAAAAGGGAGAGAGAGCCAAAAATTCAAACACCTATACATAGATAAAGACCCTTTTTCAAAGGTTAGGGAGCTAGCTAGCCCCACCTTTCGGGCACCAATATATCATGCTTTAAGTTTGCGACTTTGCTTTGCCTTCACAAAAAATGTAACCACCATAAAAATTAAACACACACATTTGCCTCCACAGTCCACAGTGATCACTGTGTGAGTGTGTCGTCCCCCTTTTTGTTTGTTGGGTGTTCCTTTTCCCTGTGGAAACGTGCCCTATAGCACTGTTCTTAAAGGGAAGAAACCTGCATGCGGGAATATAAGATTAGGTCTCCACACTTCCACAGTCCACACTATGCGTGCTTCACAATATTTCACCTCTCTCTCTCTCTCTCCCTGATATAAAGCTCTATATATATAACATTCTAGATATAGCTATTTATATATCCATCTATATATATATGTGTGTGTACCATGTGAATATATTCTATGAGTTTCTCTAACTCTGCTGCCTTCTTTCTTACTCTCACTCGACTGTACATCTTCTCTCTCCATGATCACGATGTTGGAACTGTTTCCGAAATATTTGGCGCTCCAGCGCAGTACTGAAACCAAATTAGGGTTAATATCTCCCTCAATTTCAAGAGATGGGTGTTTCTTGGAACTGTCATTTAAAGAGCCTTGGGGTCTCTCCAAGCCATGAGTGATATAATGGATATATAGCATCCAGTAACGGGGGAATGAAGCTCTCCTGGTCCGATCAATCACCATATTTTATTTCTTTCTTTTCTTTTTTCCTTTTGATTTCTAGTTTTTTAGGTTTTTTCGTTTTGAGTTTATGCAGAATATATTCTATATATGATGATGCTGTCATGCTCTCATATTTCATTCTCTTGTAAGATTTAATGTAGTATGTATGTGTAATGAAAAGATCTAGTCTCAATTATATGTCTTTGCAGTTGCTATATATATGCACTATGCAGTCATATATATATATGTGTGTGTGTGTGTATGTAGAATAAGAATTAATAGCTTTAGCATTCTCTTAGGGTTGGATTTAAGCTAGATTTCAAATATATCAAATTACTAGCCTATATGGTATATATATTCATGTAATTTAGTTATATGTATCTCTGCCGCGACCAAAAATAGTACGGTGTTCATATGTTTTGGTAAAAATCTAATGAAAACTGGAGCAAGACCCAACAATAGTTTTGAAGAAGCTCATTTCCACTTCCGTTTGTAATATTAGTATTGAAGAGTGCACAGCCCAGAAGTCCAGAAGCGACTGATAAACTTTGAAGTGCTGCCTGGTTTTGAATAGCTTTCCACTACAAGAAAATGTATTTTCCACACCAGCGCCTTTAAATGATTCGAATGATTTTTGTAGGCATAATCTTCAAATGTATATTAAGAAATTAAATAGCTCCAATATGAAATGTATACGGTAAAAATACCTTATTTGTAAAGGATGAGATATCTGCATTCACACAGTGATGCAAGCATTATCCCTAAAGGGAAGGACATGTCATACGTTCCATTGCTAGGGGAACTCAAGTTTGACATCTGATGAGTGATGGTCCTCTAGGTTTTGGGGCCTATTTGTCTGATTTACCACAATGGCTGGTGCTGGTTCCCTCCGGAAGTTAGAACCACTGTTCATCACACCATTTTTATACACGAGAAACAAGCCAACAAGGTTTTCCACTTTGCGAGGATTGGAGAGGGAGTCTTGCCCTTACTTTGCAAAAAGGTTGTTTACACAACTCGAACCGGTGACCTGTCGGTCACAAAGAATCAACAAAGCAGTTGCTCCTCAAATAAAACCAAAGAAAATCAAAGAAAAATGTTAAACATATGTGTACATAAAGGGAGAGAAAAAATGGTGTAGAAATTGTTTACCATACACAGATTGAGCATAGCATCCCAATTTTAAAAGCATAGGTAGACTATTGACCATCAATCTGCTAATGAAGCTTTCTTGAGTACTATAATCATATTCATCTTTCTTTACTCTTTTTTTCTTACTAACTAAATGATGGGAAATATTGAATAATTGAAGTGCAAGGAATGAGGAGGAATCATGATACCATGAAATCTGGCAGAAATGTTACTACTTTCCTATTCCTATGTACTCCCCACCAATATATGGGGGAATTTCAAGCCATACATTACAATTTATTTGTGAGTGTATTTTTACTTATCACCCTCAATCGGTGGTAATGCTCACAACTCTACTCGTAAAAGGTAAATAGTTAGAATGACTTTAGCTTGGCCTTTTGTCAGTCCCACTCTCTTTCTGTTTTAAGTTTGAACAAAATGAGGCAGCAGATCAAGGGACAATGAACATATCCATATCTTTATTGGTCCATGTAAATTATAAAAAATAAAAATAAAAAAAAACTAAAAATGTATCTTTATGAAAGCTTAAAGCTTTAGTGTCAACAAATTAACAGACATATAATTGCCAAAAGGCCATGACTTCTCCCTCATGATTGTCCACTTGCCCCTCAAATCAAATAAAATCCACACAAAACAATAGTATCTGCTATATGTCCAAAATGGTCTTAGACATCCATGAAAAGATTCCTAGCTTCCTTTTTTGTCAAAGCTAGTGATATCCCCTACCATGAGCACCTGTGGCCCATTCTAATGTTGGATCTCTTCACAATTTCTCAAACTTTGGGCTAAGTCCTTCCTAGTACTTGATCAAAGAAAACATCAGTTCATCCCTGTTGGATATATATGTAAGTATTAAGGGTGTGTTTGCTTAGCTTCACTAGGCCTCACTGGATTGGATTAGACTAAAAGCTAGTGTAGTCTAGTGTTTGTTTGCAAGAGGGACAAAGTTTAATGAGACTAGGTAGGATTCGCTTCGACCAAAACACTCGCTAGGTGATCTTAGAGCAACTCCAGCCTTCGTTTTTGGACGGGGGACGGGCTGCAAGAAGGGGCCCGAGGGCCTGTTGATTCTTCTCCAACCATGGAGGGCCCGAGTGAGAGTGGGAGCCCGAGCACAAGGGGGTGGATAGTTGACAGGCCTGCAGCCCGAGGGCCAAGGCATTTTTTTATTGTTTTTTGTGTCATCCCGAGGCCCTACAGCCCCATTTCCCTGTTTTATTTTATTTTATATTATTTAAACAAACAAAAAAAAACTACTATTTTATTACCTATTGCCAAGGGGGAGGGCTCCAAGGGTGGAGATGCAAAAGGTAATTACTGTTCATTAATGGTAGTTACTATTCATTAAAGACAGTTAATGTTCAATAGGGTGGATTCAATAGTGGATTGCCGGGGGATGGCTCCAAGGGTGGAGTTGCTCTTAGTGAGACCCCTCGAGAAGGAGCGGACTGCTAAGACCCCCTCATCTTTGCTTCGCCCCTACCCAGTCCCCATTTTTCTCTTTCTTTATGTATTTCCTCTCTCTTTGATTGAAGCTTCAAACATTCATGGTGGCTGGGTTGCTTGGCATCATTGATCAGAGATACTGACCTAGATTCTTCCACCACCGACATCAGCCATGGTGGCTGGACAACAACAACCTCGTTGCTCATGGTGACCCAGATTCTTCTGTCGACAACATCATTGCTCAGAGATTGTGACCTGAGATTTTGAAATTAAAAAGTTTTGGGTGCAAAGGGTTGGGTTGGAAACATAGTTAGGGAAATTTTGTGCAAAGGATTGGTGCAAGATTGAAAACTTTAGCATCGGGTAAAGTGAATTTGAGTGATTTTTCTTGCACAACTATGATTTGTCCAGAAAATATAGGTACCAAATATGAAGAAAATAGAAAAATAAATAAAAGGGGAGGGAGGGGAGATGGGACACTGGTACAGAAGTAAAACCGGAGAAAAAATTGAGGGAAAGGAGACTGGTACAAAGAAAAGGAGGGACAAAAATGGGAGAAAAGGAGAATGGGGAGGGAGTGGCGGAGAAAAAGATGAATGAAGAGATTTTTTTTTGGTAGAAACTGGGATTGAAAGCCAGGGCAAAGATGCCAGAACGAACACAGAAGCCTACACCGAGGCAAGCTAAAACAAACCAACAGAAACCAAAGCAGAGGGCAAGGATGAATGAAGAGATTGGAGAGGAAGATGGTTCTAGAAAAATAGGGAAAAAGATAAAGTAATACAAAATATTAATTGATATATTAAATTAAAAATAAAATATTAATAAATATAGATTAAATAATATAATATTATAGTCCTGCTTCTTAGTCCGACAATGCATCAAACGCTTTACTAAATCAGTCCAGTTTAGTCTAGTCTAAGTCAGTCTAGCTTAATCCCTGAAGTTAGCCCAGTCCGAGACAGTCTGGTGCAACAAACGCACCCTAAATGTATACGAATACTCAAGTTAGAAGTTATGCCTTGAGTCGAACGATCGTCTTGTTCTTACAACCTTCGAGCGAGGAACAATGAAGACACATGTACAAGCTAGACCTTCATGCACAGGTTTGGGACATAGGGTGGAGAGTTGGCTACTTCGAGTGGCTTCCAAGAGTTTCCTCTTTAAGTCCCCGCCTCCACCTTGGTGAACCGAGTGTTTTAAGAAAACTTTGTGACGGAGAATAAATTCCCAAGAGGAATTTCGGCTGGCTAGTGTGAGGCTGCTATTTTATGATGCCTTTAACCCTTCCGCAAGACCTTTATTTATAAGGAACACTTATGAAAATGACTTGAAAACTTTGAGTTTTAACCAAAAGGACAAAAATGTGTTGTAAGTGAATAGTATCAGGAGTGAATTTTTAGTGTAAAAATGTCATTAACGTTAAAAGTGAACAGTATCATGAGTGTTTCATTAAGACTCCCCGATTTATAGTGGTCATGCTACGGTTTAGGATGGAGCATCTTAGGTTAGATCAAGTCTACCATACCAAGCATATTTCTCATTTATCATTATTAATATGTCAATTAATAATGTCTTCATAATCCATCTCCTATTTGAGTGGATTATTGTTTTACTTAGTCAACAAAACTAACAAATCCCAAACATTAGTTATTTTGTGTAGCCTAAATTATCCACTGATTATATTGTGATTCCATTGTATTTGCTTGGTGACTAAGATTGGATTAAGATTGGAGTTCAGCACAAGCCAATCCTATTATGTCTAACCCTTCTAACAACACTTGAGAGACATAATATATTGGACTCCTTTCCAATTTAATAAGCTCAGTTCCAACATTTACAAGTTCACCAAAAAGCGACTAATATATTAGTCTAATTCAACTAAGACAATTCAATTCAGGTCGAGTCATCAGACGAGACCTTAGTTCCTTTTCACATGCCTTTTGGATTTTGTTAAGTTCCTTTCATGCCAAGCAAACTATTACTTGTCACTATACTTATGGAAAACTAGTCTCAAATATTGATTATTTTATAAATTGAAAACAAAAGAGAACTACAAATCCCCTTTGGTGGGTTTGAATATTTTAGAAATTAGAACATTGAGCTAATCCCTTTAAGAGAAGAAGTTGTCCCACCCCATCTTTTGAGCATTTGTTTTTTGGCTCTTTTTCTAGGTGTAATGCACCGTCCTAGTCCTAGTCCAAGTTCATGCATGAACCACTCACTAAGTCACCACCATCCTCCTCACTAAAGCAACTTTTTGTCCAACTTGTTATCGCATGCTTATCTATGCTTTGAGTCTTGGACACTTGGGTTATTAGGTTGTCCTTGTCACCCCCATCTGTTTCCCCATCTTTTTTTTGCATTATTAATCTTTGTGTATCAAAGTTGATCACCTAAAACCTAAGTGTTTTGTATTTTCTGGTTAGGGCACGAGTTCGAAAACCCCGACAAATTTGGAGGTAAGTTGGAAATAACCTAACTTGTAATTGTCAAGGCGGCACATGCTCGCTTTGTTATCAGACAAATCCTAGACGTAAAATTGGAGATGCATTAGAAAGTAAAGTTATCGCATATATATTTTAGTGAAGTATGTTTTCACGTACATTTTTAAGATTATGGGGTGCAAAATTAGTATATGAATTTCTTGAAAGCGAATCTCGTCTAAGAGTTCCCTATCTTGCCTTCCGTACAATTATTAAAACATAAATATTATTTCAATTCGTGATTTTCCTAACTCCAAATAAATGAATATCATAAGAGTCACATTTAAAGCAACATTACGTTGAATTTTATAAACAATGAACATAATTTTCAAGACATCTATTCTATAATACGTGGAAATATTAAGTACTGCTACTTAGAGTCATTAGATTCAATTCAACGTTAGTAAAAAGAAATTAGACAATCATTAAATCGGATTTAAGGACTCTAAGTAGTATTTCAGACATTTATTTTTACTTTTTATATATTTTTGTTAATTTTTTAATTAATAATATTCTTTAATTTATTTGATCCGATGATTAAAAATTAAAAAACGCATGTGATAAGTAAAAATAAGCGGATAACTATCACTATCCGTCAGAGTATTGTAGCCTTGCTCCCAGAATCCAAATCTCACCAAATTACCTCACGTCATTCACAATTAAGAAAAAGGGCCCAAAAGATGTGCAACATCAGCATCAATGGCTTCTTTCAAGACCTGCCAAAAGCTTCCATGTGATGCGCAGAAAGGTTATTTCACACGAGTCATATAAAATAAAACCAACTCCTTTTTTTCTTTTTTCTTTTCTTGTGGTCATTAAACAATCACATTAATTACTTGACCAAGAAAAAAGAAACAATCGCATTAATTATTAAATTAGACTAATCCTGCTTTAATACATGTCAAATGCAGCATGAAAGCAAATATAATATTTAAATAATTAAATAAAAATAGAATAAAATCATGGTTTTCTCTGCACTTTGACAAACAGATTGACAATTGACTAGCACAACTGCAATTAATCATGTATAATATTTTTTTTCTTAAACGATAAATTTTGTTAAATTAAATATCAAATTAGTTATCGATGAAATTCGAATGTGCTTGTTATACAAATAATTTAACAGGTTTTCATCATTATGGTAAAAATAAAAAATAAAAACAATGGTGTAATAAATAAATAAAAAGTCTACGTGTCATCTATCATCAAGTATCTTTTGTGTGTCAGAAAAAACTCAGTGTCAGAGCAATATATGAGAGAGGAGGGTGAGTAAGCAAAACATCACCATACCACTCACACCCCAAAATCTCTCTCAAAGCTTCGAACTTTAAGCTCTTGATCCCAACCCATTTCCCAAGGGGACCGTTTCCACCGTTCCTCGCCGGAAAAAGCTGACTTGGGTCGCCGGAGAGTTGGCTCACCATGGACGCTGACTTGTGGGCTTCCAGGGTTCATACAGCTAAGAGCTTTTCTGCTGTTCATGCTGCTCGCCTTCACTATGGTACTTCAATTTTCTGTTTTTGCTTCAACATTTTGTTTTGAGTAAAATTTAGTAGTCCTTTTCCTTTCACCGTATTTTAAATTTGGTCCTGAACTAAAAATCCGTTAATTGAGGTCCTTAAATTTAATAAAACTTGCACCGATTGAGTTTTTTTTATTTTTTATTTTTTATTTTTTATTTTTTATTTTTTATTTTTTATGTTTGAGTAAAGCAATGCTTGTGTGAGAGATTTCTAGAACTGGGTTGGGATTAAAGGTTAAAACTTTGGTTGGATTTAAGAAAGAAATTGGCACATTGTTTTTTACTAATTGTTTTGTTAAACCCTGGTTTAAATGATCTATTTTTGCTTGAATTTTGAAGCGGATAATGTTTTATCCTGAAATATAAATATGGGAAAATATCACATTTTAATAAAATAAAAAAGTCCGGAAAATCTGAGATTTTCCATATCTCGTATGATGCTAGATTGGTAATTTTATCAAGTTTCCTAGATTTGTTCATAAAAGCTTTCCCTGTTTGTAATATTGCAGTAGGGACTTAGGGTTGCCTGTTTGTGTGATTATTTGGGCCCCTCAATTTCTGATTGAATTAGGGTTTGGCATAGGCCACATGGAAATTAAGAAGCTTTGATTAATTAGGTGGAGAAAGTTTGATTATATTGGGGTTTATCAACCCCACAAAAGAGAGACTAAAGAGGATATATCAGCATGACAAATTATACTGCGGATGAAGAAAATGAGGAAAATTATAGTGAATGTGAAGAATATGATGGGCACGAAAATTTCGGAGAGGGAAATGTAGAAAAATCAGAACTTGAGTGTTCTCAGGAAGATCTGGAGAGACTGAGAGAGCAGATATTGAAGGAAGCAGAAGCCCTTTTGTCAAAGGCCTTGGGTGAGGGAAAATCTGAGCTTGATGCTTCTAGTGTTGTTATTCGTGAAGGTGAGAAATTTGAGGGTTCGATTGAAAAACATATGGAGAAAGATGAAAAATCCGCTTTTGGATGGTTGTTGAGACTGGTTAATTCATTTGCAGTTTATGCAGTGTATAGATAACAAGATGCATTCATATTTTCTTAGTCTCTGCCTATTGTCCGATTGGGGAAGAATCAAATGGTGTTTGTTTCATGAATATCCCGTGCTTGATCACCCAATGCAAGGCAAAGAGTTCGCTTATAGTAATTTCTTGGGGCCGGAGTAATAGCTGCGTGTTAGGTTCTATCATTCTAATATAGTCATTTTTGTGTCCGTTTGAGTGTGTGTGCATGCGTGCTTGTCTGCATGTGTTTGATCCCGTAATTTAAATGGCTGAACATTTGAGATGTTGCTTTAATGGAAACAAGTACTTTCTTTTAATATGAGATCAACCTTCTCGAAGCGTTTGATTTCTTCTTGTTAAATCCACGTGTGTGCGCATATACACGTGTACATATATACATCTGCGATTTATTTATCTATTGATCGATCTTCCATCTTCTATATATGTTAAACAGATAATCATATGGCTTTGGAAGATTCTGAAGGAGATGACGATGCAAAATCTTGTTTTCCATGCCCTTTCTGTTATGTGGATATTGAAGTCCCATTGCTCTGCAGCCACTTGGAGGAAGAACACTGCTTTAACTTTAAAAATGCAGTAAGCGCTTTCCTTTACCTGATATTTTGTCGAGTGCGATTTAAGGGAGATAGATGTTATCAAAATTGAATTCTTGAGTCATTCCTTTAAGGTTTCGACAAAAAAGATGCTGTGTGAAATTGATGGATATTTCAGTTAGAATTTGAACCTGATGGCTGCTTTAATCCCACTATTGCAGGTTTGTCCTTTGTGCGCTGCGAATCTGGGGAAAGATGTAATTGCACATTTTACGGTACATCATGCAAGCTCCTTCAAGGTATTATTACCTATACTGGGTCATGGGATTCATAATAGTCAATTTAGCCAATAACTTTGTTGATCATTGTCGGACCCTTAAAGGATTCATCTGTTATCTTTCAGCACAGGAGAAAATCTCAAAAATCCGGTTTGTGGCCTGGTAGTTCAGCAATGCTTGGGAAGGCACTGCTGAAAAATGGAAGGTCATATGCACAGGAATCTGCACCTGATCCTCTCCTCTCACCATTTATCTGCAATATATCTTTTCCAGACCCTACAGGTATCCCCGAAGATGTTTGTTCCGATATCGATTCCCCCGTCACTTGCGGCCTAAAAAGGTACACTCCTTTTGCTGTTTAATGAAAGTTTAACGATACCATATTAGTGATTGTTTGAGTGTGAGGTACAATAGGGATTACAAACTTTAGAAATCTTTATTTTAATATCACCATGTATTATGGACCGATGATATGATCGCAAATGGGTCTTCAAAACCCAGGTATATGGTGATTTCATAAAGCAGAAACTAAATGTCCTTACCATATGTTCCAATAGTACGAAAGATCTTCTTTTTATAAGCTTTCCAAAAAAGAAGATTTGTGGTTTATATATTTTTTCTAACCCTAATAACTATTTGGTATCTGGGAAAGGCTTACATTGCATCTAAATCTGCTTTCAGTTACGGTTTCAAAAATTTCAAGATATATTGATTTTGCAAATCCTTTAAATTGTTTAGTTCTGTTAGGGTCTAAGTTATCGTAATATGATTGTATCTCTTTCCTCTTGTTTCCTATCTTTGTCTCGTAACCTCTTGTTTAATCGTTTACTTTCACTGATTCTAATAACCAATGAACACTATTAGCTTTGTGTGGTATTGATTTGGAACTTTATCTGACGAGTTTACTACCGTTCGAAATATATGGTTGACACCTTAAGTGTACATGTCTGAAAAGTTGCATAATCATCTGGGAATTATGGGATAGTGCTTTTTACGTTACATGGGGTCTTTACTTTTTGAAATGTTATGTTACTTCAATTCCAACCAACTTCACTTTCGAACTAAAAGTAAAGGACAGTTACAATTCCATCACACCAGTTAGGCAGTTTTCTGCGGGGGTGATGAAGAGAAATAGGAAGCAGGAAACAAGGAAACCCAACCATTATCTCGCAGTTGTGCTTGTGTCATCCAATGTAGAACCGTGACGTTTCCCACATGTTTCATCAAGATGCAGTATTAAATTGTTTCACTTCATTTTGCCCTGATATTTGTCATAAGTCGGTAATTCACTACTTGTTATTAATGCTTCTTCGGTTGTTTCACCTCATTTTGCTCTGATATTTGTCGTAAGTGGGTAGTTCGCCAAGTTGTTATTAATTCCTTTTATTACTCTTCCGTTGCCCTTCTTCTACTTTGTTGGGTAAAGTCATGATGGCACGACTCCGCTGCAAGTTGTACTGGTTTCGCTAACTAACATTTAGGATATGTGATTTCATGGTGATGCCTGTTGATGCCCTGTTACTGATGCATTTTGTCTGTGCAGCGGCGAGCCATCTCCGCCAGATGAAGCTTGTGAAAAGGATAGAGAAGAGAGGAGGCAGAGGGCGACATTCGTGCAAGAGTTGATTGCATCAACCATATTCTTGGATATATGAACTCATCAGAATACAAAGCTTTCTGCAGGACGCCGAGGACTGATCTTAGTCGCTAAGGACGGTGTATCTTCCGGCACTCACAGCATACACAGTGGAGCATGGTTTTAGGAAAGATAGTTCTATGCTAGTCAAGTAAGAGAGTTGTCTTTGAGATGGACAATATTTGTCTGCAGCAAGGCAATGTGTGTACTGTATCGTATACAATGTGTCGTTAAATGTCTATTTATATATAAACAGCTTGTTTTAAAGGCAGACTTTTTATAATTAGTGATGATTAGCAGAGTATGGCAGGTTTAGTGAATATATTATCTACTAATCTATATGCTAGTACCAAATTTTTGTTCACCTAATTTTTAGGCAATCCCGTGGCCATATCGTTTGAAGCTCAAACAGCGGCGGCATGGCAAATCGGTCAGAAATTTGTATATTCTCGTGACAGATTACACTTTACCATTTACATGCTATGGCCTAAGGCCGGACATGAGCGGTTTCTAGCTGTTGAATCATGTGGTAACATACAAAATATGAGCTATAAAATGCAACAATAACGTTAGTGATCACAAAAAGCAGAGCAAATCAAGATGATGAAACCTACAAGATATATAACATTTCATGGTGGAAATTGCTTCAAAATGTCAAAAACCAGATAAAAATTGAAGCTGAGAGAGTTCAAGTTGGGCACCAAATTGCAAAAACAAGTTGAGACCACCACATAATTTGTATTTTCTATCACTCAATAATGGATTGAATAACACCAGCTCCAACAGTCTTCCCTCCTTCTCTGATGGCAAACCTCATCCCCTGCTCGCACGCCACCGGAACAATCAGCTCGACCACAATCTTAACGCGATCGCCAGGCATCACCATCTTCGACTCCTCATCCTTATCGTTCATAATCGAAGTCACCTTCCCGGTGACATCAGTAGTCCTCATGTAAAACTGCGGCCTGTAACCCGAAAAGAACGGTGAATGCCTTCCCCCCTCTTCCTTCTTCAACACATACACAATCGCCTCGAATTTGGTATGCGGGGTAATAGTCCCGGGTTTGGCCAACACCATCCCTCTCTGGATATCAATCTTCTGGATACCCCTAAGCAACAACCCCACATTGTCACCAGCCATGGCATCATCAAGAATTTTCTGAAACATTTCGACACCGGTGACAGTTGTGTTCCTGGTGTCCTTCAAGCCAACAATGTCGACGGTGTCTCCGACCTTAACCTTCCCCCTCTCGACACGGCCAGTGGCGACAGTGCCACGGCCAGTGATCGAAAACACATCTTCGATCGCCATCAAAAATGGCAGCTCAGTCTGCCTCTGAGGAATCGGAATGTAATCATCAACAGAGTCCATAAGTTCATAAATCTTATCAACCCATTGATTTTCGCCTCGCGAAATGGTGGGATTCGCCATTAGAGCCTCTAGTGCAAGCAGTGCAGATCCAGAAATAATAGGCACATCATCACCAGGAAATTCATAGGAAGAAAGCAACTCTCTCACCTCCAACTCGACGAGCTGCAAGAGCTCCTCGTCGTCCACCTGGTCCTGCTTGTTCAGGAAAACCACCATGTTCGGCACACCCACCTGCTTCGCCAGCAAGATGTGCTCTTTGGTCTGCGGCATTGGGCCGTCGGCGCCAGAGACGACGAGAATGGCGCCGTCCATCTGGGCGGCGCCGGTAATCATGTTCTTGACGTAATCGGCGTGGCCGGGGCAGTCGACGTGGGCGTAGTGGCGGTTCTCGGTCTCGTACTCGACGGTGGCGGTGTTGATGGTGATTCCACGGGCGCGCTCTTCCGGGGCGGCATCGATTTCGTCGTATTTCTTGGAGACGCTATTGCCGATGGAGGCCAAGGCCATGGTGAGGGCTGCGGTGAGGGTGGTCTTGCCGTGGTCGACGTGGCCGATTGTGCCGATGTTGACATGGGGCTTCTTGCGCTCGAACTTACCTCTGGCGGCTTTGACGGTGAAGTTGCGGCGGTGGTGGCGGGTGTTGGAGGCGGGTGTGAGGTGGAGGATGGTGGAGGGGTTGAGGAAGGAGGAGGAGAGGTGGGTGAGCTTGGAAGAAGGTCTAATGGAGAAAGAAGAGGTTGTGGGGGACGGGGAGGCTGTGGAGGCATATGGGTATGCGAGCTTTGAGGAAGCTGAGGTTGCAGCTGCAGCTGCTGCTGTGGAAATTGCCATGGAAAGACTGAGTCTTTAGAGAGAGAAAGCGGGAGGAGAGAGAGAGGGAGAGGGAGAGAGTGAGAGAGTGAGAGAGAGAGAGTGAGAGAGTGAGAGAGAGAGAGTGAGATGAGTGTTATCTTGTTAGGAAGACACAGGAGGACCTCATATGGGGTGGTCTATCCATTTCTCTGCCTCAGAGTTAGTCTTCGTGGATTACTGGTGGGAGTTTGGGGTTTCTGTGCAACCAGGGTTGTGGGCTCACACGTGTGAAAATAAAACCTTTCCTGCTCTTATTGCATTTTTAGGGATTTCGATTTCAATTCCAATTGCAAAGAACTTCTGGAGTATGAATATCCATCCTCAAGCTCCGAGTTTTCTATAAATTTCAAAGCTTAACTCTTAAATTATTTTGAAAATAGTTTTATTTGACAACTCACCATCATACTCTTTTTCATTGTAAACACTTTTGTCACTTTTCACACATTCTCTCTCGTCCCATTATACACTCATGTTTACCATTGGTCATTTGATTAATAAATCAAAAGATAATGAAAAAACAGAAGTAAACAAAAATGTGAAGAAAGAGAAAAATTGCATGTACAAATTTATTTTCTTTAAAGTAAAAGAAAAAAATCCCAATGGGACTCTTTAAGTTCATTGGACATTGGAGGCTAACTGAAAGTACTATTGGTAAAAGTGCTTCTAGGTTTCATAAATACTTAAATGCTTGTTGCAGGAGGTAGCAACTATATAGTTTTTGCAAAAAACATTTTTAAATATTTTTTCATGATTCACTTGCATTTTTACTACGCATTAATTCCAAAAGCACTCTCATTAAAAATACTTTCAGTCATTTTAAAAGCACTTTCATAATGGATCTCATTTAGTTGGGCTCCAAAGTATATGCAATCGACTGATCGATGGTGATTTGTGCCCATTATGTGATGGCAACCCATAAAAGCCAGACTCCCTTTGTGCCACGTAACTGATGCAAATACCTTAATTTTTGGAAACAAATCATACGAAGCAATGGCCAACGTGCCACGAACACCAACCTCATATTTTGGAATCCAGAAAAAACAAGGGCCAATTATAAATTTCAACTTTCATGTTATGATTATTATGCAGTTAAACAATAAACCAAGGGCAAAGCATGCCGCAACAATAACTTGACAAACACGTAACCCCCAAAACTAAGAAATTTAAATTAATTTTCACATTTGCTCAACGCACTGATTTGAGGTATAACTGAAAGAAGAAGGGTAAAGAATTATCTGTACAGGTATGTACTCCATGTGATGGCTACCGCGTATTCGTTATATGTAGGCGAGCTTGTTCATCTTCAGGCATCAAATCGACTTATCAGACTCGATGAGTTGCCTCGCGGGAGTTCCAAGTGCCGGAATTTGTAGGGCTTCCCGGGTCACTCTAAAAGCTGATCTAGATGACAAGAATGATTGTCCTCCAGGCTATCACTTGCTGAACCTATATTACAAATCTCCCTCAATATCCACATCCAGCAGCAAAAAACACAGCTTCTTCTGTTTCTATCACTTGCTAAACCTTTACCGAAGTATAGGATATATCTGCAACTTCTGTTTCTGTCACTGGAAAATCAAATGAATAATCTATATATCCCGGCATTGGCAGTGGAGATATGAAACGGAAAAGAGATGCTGAATCTGCAAATTGATTGGTTTAGCTGTCTCCCTCATACTGCATTTTGTAGTCTGGAAATCTCATCTTACATATATCTAAAACTTTTTGACAGAAAACTGGTGGCAGTTCTTTCAATAGGTCTGCTATTGCTAATTCATGCTTCCTCTTGAGCTCGTCTAACTCCTTTTTCTGTTCTACCAATAGATTCTCAAGTTTCTCGGCAATGATCTTTACTTCTTCTGATTCAAATGGATGAACTCCATTAATAAGATGTGGATTAGTAGCTGCATGACTATCACCACTCGGTGATTCAGAGGCTCCATCACCATTTGGATTATTTTCCTCTCTATGGCCACCAGGAGATTTCTCATCTTCCTCAACACCACCATTTGGTGAATTTGAGGGGCCAGCACCATTTTCATCATCTTCCTCCCTAGGGCTGCTACCAGGAGAGTTCTCGTTTTCTTCAGCACCTCCTGCAGTGACTGGATCCGCTGGAGAATTCAAATTGGTAATGACATACTTCCCTGGAGAATTTCCACCGCCTTCCTTGGGTGATTCACACCAGTACTTGCGGCCTGAAGGCAATCTTTCTAATGCAAGATTACTAGAAAGAAGGTCCTCGTGTATCAAGGGGGAAGCATCCTCATTATACTCAGAAGCATGGCTATAAGGAGTTGAGGCCTCACCATCAATATGATCTCCAGAATTTTCGCCGATCGGCCAATCTGGAATGTGGGAATGGATTTCAGAGTCGATTAGTTCAGCAATTGTTGAAACATCTTGATCTGTCAGGTCTAACTCTTGAACCATTTCACTAGCAACAGCAATTGCAGTGTCTTCCCCAATGTCAAATGGAAAGTGAATATTTCGAAAATGACCTGGGCCCAGGTGGAAACTTTCTCAATTTTAAGACCAGGAACTGGCATAAAAACATACTTCTTTGACTGAAAAGTAAATAAACTGGAAAGCGGGAAGAAAAAGAAAGAAAAGGCTACCTGTAGAATCTGCTATTCGTAATTTCAGAAATATCGTGTCATCTTTCCTCTGACCTTGCACACTGAAGTCCCGATTTGTCTCATGAGAAGGGTCCATATCCTTTGTCTCGATATCAATCTGATCAGAACTGCCTTCTGCATCTAGCATGTCACAATGTGAGGAGAATGACACAAAAAGCCTTTGAGCACTAGATAAAAAACTCACTTTACCTGAATAATGAGTGGGTCGTAGAGAGCGAGTTATACTTTCACGATCGTCATCTGATTGGAGAAAAGGATCCATAAGAAGTTCTTTTGCAGGCAAGCGTTCTGAAACTTTCACAATGCATTTTTCTATGAATGCTTTAACTCCAGGATCTGTCACTTTTGCCAACGATGCTGGCTTTACTCCCTACCATACCAAAACGAAAAAAAGAACAGATATAAGTAGCATGTTATAACTGATTCAAGGACCATGTTAGAATGTATCATAATCATTCACCACAATCCTCCTAACAACTCTATTTTTCAGAAAAGTGGCAAACTAACAAAATTTATGCTGGTCCTGGAACAGGAGATCAAGGGGCGTTTGTGCAAATATGCCTAGAATTACAAGTATAAACCTTTCTATTGGTGGGAAAGGATCCAAAGTTCCTGTAGCGAAATAAGCTAAACAACTGAATCATGCATCACAATCCAATGAAATGAATCATTAACCACAATCAAAAGAAATAATAATGCAATGTATCTAGAAAAATTAAATTAATAAAAAACTTGAGTCTGACAGATCAAACCAAGTCTTGAAAGTCTTCCTCAAGTGACTGTTCATGTCCACAGAGAAAATACGCATAAAAAGTCATGAAGCCCTTACTGATGTCACTTTCTTGAATATTTGAGCAGCATTTGAACATTCAACATATGGATACTCAAAGGTCACCAACTCTAGCACGCACATGCCAAAGGCATAAATGTCTACAAGCTCATTGTATTCCTCTTCGTAAAGTTCTGGCGCCATAAACTCGGGAGTACCTAAAGGGATGAAACAATTACATTGCCGGCCCTGTTACTAAAGATTCTGAACTAAATACTATCCCAGAAGAAAAATATGAATAATGATTATAATTGCAGTCCTCACCAATGACACTGTGAGCTGAACGAGCCTGTCGAAGAATAGCAGCCAGTCCTAGGTCACCAATTTTGACTTCACCTTGGTTCCCATTGACAAAAATGTTGTCACACTTCAAATCTCGATGGATTACTGGGGGGTCATGATTATGAAGATACCAAAGGCCTTCTAAGATCTGCCTAGACCATTTCTTCAACGCCCTCAAATCAACGTGCTTATGCTTTCTCCGGTACCTACACGATAATGGACACTGAGACACTGGGGCACTGAATAAAAGCATACAGAAATCACAAACATTGAATGTTATACAACAACAGATCACTAAATACTCACTGTCGTAAAGTTCCCGAAGTGAAAATCTCCGTAATAAGGTTGATGTTCTCATGCTTGGCATCGACCCACGAATTGTAAAACTTAATTATGTTCTTGTGCTTTAGAGTCTTAAGCAAATGAACTTCCGAATACAGTCTCTCTAAATCTTCGGAGTTGCGTAGTAGATCCGCCACCTTAACCTGATTCCAAGCTACCTCTATTCCTTCCAATTCATCAAATGCTCGATATCTAAGTTCCTTACCGATCAAGGCCACACAAAAATAGATCCACAACACAATTCCGCCTCGATATAATATCAAGTAAAATGGTTCAAATTCAAACGCATTGTATCCAACTAAAAACCCAAAAATTAATTCAAAAAATAAATAAGTAAATAAACAAATGAGAGCAAAAAGGATACACTTTCTTGAAAGCCCCTTTTCCTAGAACCTCTTTATACTGCAAAATCACCAAAACGAAAGAGAATTCAACACATATCAATCTAAATCACAACTTTATTAACAAAAGATTAAGACTTTAAGGCATTGAGTAATTAATTTCCAAACATTTCAAAAGTAAACCAGCTAAATCAAATCAACAAATAATTAAAAAAAGAAACAGAAAATAAATGGAAATTAAAACAAAAGAGAGAGTGAAAAAAGTAACGGCCACTGACCCGACCGTATCGACCAGTGGGATCAACCTCAACGAACTCGATATCGGCATCGTCGGTGTCTTGCTCCGACGACAAATCCAGTGGCATTGTCGATGACTCGTTCGTCTTTTCCAAGCAAATCGACCCGAGAACGACCCGATTCGGATCAAATTCTAATACGCACCGTATTAGGAAACCGGCAGTCGGAGGTGCTGAAGTATGAAGGCGGAGAAGCGGACGAAGGAGCGTGCGTTTGCGGAGGTGTGAGAAGGTGAAAGGAGGAGAGAGAGAGAGAGAGAGAGAGAGAGAGAGAGAGAATGGGACGTGAAAGCGAAGCCGTCTATGATAGAAGAACTAACTGAGATTTTGATTTGATTTATTTTATTTTTGTTTTATTTATTTCGGTCATGTGGGAGTAATGTGCTACGCGCGTTTCTTCAGCTTGATGTCGAACCTTAAACTGCTACGTTGATTCTTTACGTGGAGCCATCCAACGGTTGACAATTTTTACAAGTGGGCTCTACTGATTAAATATTAGTTTGACTTTCTTAATAAATAGACGAGTGCTTAAAAAAAATAGGAAAACTAATTAAAAAGATTTAAAAACTTTAAGTTTTAACGATAAGAACAAAATAAAGGATAAAGTGAATACTACCAGGATTGACTTTTTAGTATAAAAATGTGGTTTTTCGTTAGAGTAAATAGTACCGGGAATTTTTCGTTAAAGTTCCCTAAAAAAATCTTTCATCCCAAAAAGTGGTAGTGTTTTATAAATGGAAAGGATCATCTCCGGATCCCTTTTCCTAATTCACTATATCAGGTAATTTGTGCTGTTAAAATTTAATCCAATGGTTGAAGTTATTGTAACTTTTAAAGTGGACCCTGTTTGTAGTTGTTAGATTAAATTTCAACGGCATAAATTTCCTGATTTGATGAATTAGGAGGAAGGGATCTGGAGAAAATCTCTTTCCAAGCTAACCAGTTAGCAGGTTAATCTATGATCAGAACTGTTCAAGTTTTATAAAACTACTAATCAATTGAAAGTGACTCGTTAATTAATTGTAATTTAATACAGGAAATTTAGCAGCTAATGTGACGTTAATTAATCAAGGTCGTCACGCTAATGTACGAAAATAGTTTTTCCAAAAGAAATCTTATCACCAGTAACCATTTTCTTTCTAATTCATAAAGACATGACGAACTAGCACACAAACGCTGATGGTGACCTCGCTTGAATTCACATCCAAAAACTATAAGCTAAAAAGGATCTATGTTGCCACTCAGTAATATGGTCTAGTAATATCACTCTTTGCTTAAAAGTTAGAGATCTTAGGTTCTAATCTTGTGAATTACGAATTCGATACCAAATCAGACTACTAATTGTGTGACTTAGCCGAACTCCTGTAAAAATATTGATGTACTAAAAAGAAAAAAAATATTGATGTATTCAAAAGTTGACTGGCAAATATTGTTTTAAGCGACGTCACAAACGAATTTAGTGTGACCGTCACACTGCCATGTTGTGTTACAAATCCACTCGTACCCTAGGTCGCTTATGTTTAAACCATGTTGTCCACTGATACCATATTGTAACATGTGAATTAGCAACATCACGAGGAAATGTGATAATCACACTGAAAAATTTCTCATTTCTCCATAGCAACACAAGAGATGGCCAACGGACTCGAAACTACAGATGAAGCTAACCAAAGTAAAATAAATGATAAAACAGTCTACGTGTGTAACAATCACATTTATGCCAACTTGATATCATTCATCAACCTGAGTACATACTAAATCGGAAAGTAAAATATTCAGGTAACTTGCCCGGTATTCAGTTGAACTCGCACGTCTCTACCAGGCATCTCAGATTCTCAAAAGACTTGATGAAGATTCACAGACTAATAACGCGTTCAAAAGAAAAAGAACAATAGGAAATGAGATCACCAAAATTTTGCTGGATTTCTGACCCAAGTCATACATGGGAATCATCTTCGTCAGGCAACATCCTTTTGATACCACTGGCTACGATTGCTTCTTAAATGCATTGATTTTGTCCCTGACATAGTACAGCTTCGCCCTCCGCACTTTCTTCTTGTCCAGCACCTTAATCTCCTTTATATTAGGCGAATACCTGCCATACGTTATCGACTTTCAGTCATTCTGTTGAGACTGAGCACAGTTCTACTTATGTGAAACAAATGATAGGAATAGGCAAATCCCACACATGAGTTGCACATGAAATAATCAGAAATCAATATAAATATTTGTTTGAAGACACCACACCGAGTTTGCGTACAAAATATCATCTGTTTCACCCAAATAGTAATTTAAGTGTAAATAACTAAAAATCTAGAATTTGCGTTGAAGTTAGGGGTGATTTGGAAGTAAGGTGCTTAAAAAAAAAGCACCCATGAAAAAAAGCTGTGAGAGTTTTAGGTGTTTGGTAAACTGAAAAAAAAAAGGCTTATTTTGGAAGCTGCTGTGAGAATAAGCTGAAATCAAAGGAAAAAGCTGAAACTGCTATTTGTAGCTTTGGAAAACTGGTTTTTTTTCAAAGCACACGGAGCTACAGTGCTCTTTTAATGAAAATACCCACTATCAGACTGTTTTTTTTTTCAAAAGCACTTTTACAAAAAAGTTTACCAAACACTCTGCTGATTTTTTTCACAGCCGCTTATTCTCACAGCACAGCCGCTTATTCTCACACCAGCTTTTTTTCAAAGCACAGCAATACCAAACCAGCCCTTAATTAGTTTGCAGTCATGAACACCAGAGCGTTAACTAGCAATATTTACTGAGCATGGTTAGTTTCTAAATTTTAGAGTACAGAATTTTGACTATATTTTTTTTTTGAGAAGAGAATTTTGACTATATAACTCAGAAACTTTCTAAAGGCTCCATTTTAATGTACATTTTATAAGACAATCAACAACTGACTAATCTTCGAAAATGTCGTATGCATAATGTTGTACAAGCGTGTAATACCCGTATAATCAGAGTCGAGAATTAATAAGTTATCACAGTAAAATTTCAATACACCCTCTTCCAGGACATCCCACTATGAAAATCACATGTTTTCTTTCCAACTTAAAGCAGGGTAGCAAAGACAATACAGGCTAGGACCATCAATGTAAAAGAAAATAAAAACCAGAATTGCTTACAGTGGAAAGAGAGATTCAACCCCGACCCCAGCCACTTGCCTCCTGATTCTAATTGTAGAGTTTAGACCAGCATTACGTCTAGCTATCACGACGCCTTTCACGACTGAAACACGTCGCTTGTTGTCGGGTACTTCCTGTTCACATACAGAAAAGCATTGGGAAAAAAAGAATCTGCTCAATCTCACAAGGAACTCCGTCCACAACATAAAGCACCTTACAAAACTTTAATTTTTCAAAATGAACACAACATACCACTCTGAGTTGCACCATATACCCAGGCCTTACATCCGGTATTTCTCTCTGTGTCCTCACTTCCTCTACAGCTTCCTTATCTAGAATCTGTGGATATATAATGAACCAATATAAATATAAAAGGAATAGAACACGCGTTATGTCTTGTCATGAATACCAACAGATAGAGGCATGCCTGCATTATGTGGTGAGCAGTTTTATCAAGCCTCTTGAATTTGATGGGAGGAGCTACATCAGACTCATACATTCCTGAATCCTGAGTAGCTGATTGAACAGGATTTGCCCCTGTTGTAATGCACCTGCTTGGGAAAGGAGGTAAAACTGCCGCACATCGACAAAATCCTGGTCGAGCACTCTTGAATAACTTGGAACTACACGAACAAGTTGATGTCTCACTTGGAGAGCTAGTTGTAGTCTGGTACAATATAGTACACAGCATCACAAAAAATTGATCTTAGGAAAGAAAGACAAAATATTGCACTTCAGATGAATTCCACACTGTATAACATAAATATGTGTTTATGACGTGTGATCTAATGTTCGTGTTTCCTAGTTGTACAGTAATTATGTCATAATCCACATCTCTCCAGAATATCTTTTTGTTACTTCTCTATCACATTTCCGGTTTACAAGTGTTCGGGTTAACCCTTGTATACATCTCATACACATAAAAATAGTCGTCCAATTCACCTTCTCTACCAAAGTTTATGACTTACGACCATTGTGCGGATCCTTTCCGGATCCCTTTCCACCTAATCTACCAAGTCCAGGATCCGGGCCGTTGAAATTTGATCAAACGGCTACAGTTATTATAACTTTTAAAGGGACCCTTGTTAGATCAAATTTCAACGGTTCGGATCACAGAATTGGTGGATTAGGTGGAAAGGGATCCTCCATTGTGCACACTGGCAAGTGACCTTCCTAAACACGAAAAGCAAAACGCGAAGCAAATCGGCCTGTAGACTCATTCGCAAGCTCGAAGTGCATCAAATACCTTTAAGTTAACAAAGAAATCTTCTTTTTTCAAATGTACCAACACCCAATAACTCGTTTACACGAAGAACACTGTGTTTTCGAATAAAAACACCGAAAATTCACAATTACAGGCATATTCAGAGTAAAATCCAATACCATAAACATGTTAAAAGTGCAATCTTCAAATTAAAAATCAACTAAAACATGCTAAAATGCTGTTAAATAGAGTATAACGAGTCGAAAACATACGAACGAGGCCGAAGACCGATACGAAAACTTGGAAATTGACTGAAACAAGTAGCTTTTCAGAGACCCCAACCCCGAAAAATCCCCCAATTTCTCGGCAGACGCCAAACGATCCGACGCCAACGAGCTAAACCCAGAACCGCTGCTCAATTGGTAAGCTCCGATTGATCTAAAATGAGCAATTTTTGAGCTGTCGATTCTTTGTCTTCGGACCAATCGGATGCTCGCGCTTAAAGTCTGCATTTTTACGAAGTGGGTATGCAATCAAATTTTCTGTTTGGTTGCTGAGAAAATGGAGTGGGGGAATGAGAAAATGGATGCAATTTTCTATTGGGTTTTCTAGGGAACCAAACGGGGAGGGATGACCGGTGGCTTACCCAAAACCCACGGTAGCTTGGGAAATGGGGTTTATGTTCAGGGTAGATGGACGAAAATGCCCTCTTTGGCTTCAAGGCATTAGGGCTCCGATTTGGGCCCAAGGATTGTACAAACGGGCCTATCAACGGTATAATCTGGCCCAGTAATGGACTTTGGGCCTGAAGAGGACTAGCCCTTTTCTTCACATACCAAATTAAAGGTTAAATGTAATATTTCATGAGTCATGTGTAAGAAGAATAAGGATTGGCTGCCGAAAGAAAAGCTGGAGCTCCTGCTGAATTCAATCAGTGTTATTAAAATTGGACACGTGTCCAAATAATTTGAAGAATTAAAACTTGAACCAACATCGCCCTACTTGTTTACACTTGTCAAATTTTAATGGGGTTTCAACAAGAGCTTCTACTCTTCTTTCAGTAGTCAATCATTGTTCGTGTAAAAAAGGTGAAGAAAGAGAATGACATGGGGAATGATATCTAGTTGTTCATGTCTGAGGATCCTCTTGTTTTTTTTAATCCCTCTTTATATGAGGTTTAGATGAAGGTTCGAGTTGAACAACAAAAAACATACCTAGATATTCACGTATGACATACCAAGTTTCAACGTGGAACTCGCCCATTTTTCAGTCCCTATTTATTAGTTTACACATTTTGATATGTGAAGAATGACAACTAACTATGCTGGTTGATGCTTTTGCTAATATAGGTCATTCTAAGTTATGTGAGAAAATTTGGATTCATTCCTTGCATGATGATATTTGATTTCAACTTTGGTCTATCAACTTGGATATCACTATAGCAGTACGTCAAGAGAATTAAGCATTATCATGTAAAAATATTAAGATTAAGATACATAATAATGCTTTGATTGACTTGAAATGAAACCGTCACAATGATATCATTTATAGGTAAAAAAAGTGAGGATTATCCAAGCATTATTATGCAACCATTAGCTGGACCAGTTCTGCAGCAGCTACAAACATTAGATTCCTCAGACTTTTCCCTCAGCAATTATCGCCACCACCCCCGTAGTCTTAGATTCCTCTACTACATAATTGCTACACATTTTTTAATACAAAGTTAAAAAAAGTTGCACCTCCCATATACAAACTTTATGAACGCTTATTCAAACAATAAAAAATCCACAAGACCCACATCGGGAAGCAAAACCAAATTATCCAAACTCTTTTACGTTATATAGTTTTGACTGGGTTTTTTGGTTGATGTTAAAGAGATCTACTTTTGGATTGACTCATGCTATAGAGTCAAGATACTTTAATTTCTCACATTTTTTAAAACATGTATTATTACATAATGTATGATCACGGTAATCATGAACTATATATTTTATAAAAATACACGATGTGTTGGCTGATGGTTGTTCGATAGTTAGATTCATTATTTAGAGTTCAATTACAGAGAGTCAAATAACATGGTTGAACCATAAATAATGTGTTGACAAATGGTCTTACTTATACTTTTAACCATGCGTGGAATTATGTAATTTAAGTGCGTGCAGCGGAAGCAAAACCACCTCGGATTCAATAAAGTTGTCTTTGTAAAATTGCAAAGAAAATTGTAATATATTTAAAGTACAATTAACAAAATAAATAAATTGAAATCCAGGTAAGAGAGAGATTAGAAATGAACTGCCAGTCTATCTACCAGTTTAGAAATAGTTCTTTAAACAATGCTGCCAAACACACCTCTGGCAGCATCTGTGACTCAACACATCTTGTGACTAGGTTCTCTCACTCACTCTCTCCCACCGTCTTAAAACTCCCCTCTCCCCCCCAACTCTCCTTCCTCCAATTTGTTCCTCATCTTCCACTCCTTTGGTTTTCATCCTCTTGAGAAACTTTCTGCTTTGATAACTCCGTTAAGTACGTTTCAGTTTTAAATTCTGGATCCGTCACTGCTATAAAGGTTTTTTCGCACCTCATTTTTGAGTCTTGGAATCGTCGTTCGACGCACCTCATTTTTCAAATCCTGAATCCGTCGTGGTGACGAAAAATGCAAGACCACATTGGCATTCCTGCTTGCTTCTCCTCAGGTGAGAAGTTAAGTGATGATGCATCAGCTGTGGCTAGGTCAGGCCACAGTGTCTACATGAGAGTGTACAGAACCAAGATAGCCGATCAGAGCCGCTTGATCACGATCACATGGTGCAAAAACCTGCTCCTCCATGGCCTATCGGTGACGATGGAGGGCCCGGATGGAGATCAAACCCAGCAGCACACCCAACACAGCTTCAAAGTTGAGCTCAAGCCATGGTACTTCTGGAGGAAGCAAGGCTCCAAGCGCTTTGTGGTTGATGGGAAGGCAGTGGAGATCTTCTGGGACCTCAAGGCCGCAAAATTCAACGGCGGGACGGAGCCCAAATCAGAGTACTACGTTGCGGTTCTTTGTGACAAGGAAGTTGTTTTGCTTCTTGGTGATCTCAAAAAAGATGCATACAGAAAAACAGGTTTTAGACCTGCCCTCACTGATCCCACTTTGGTTTCTAAAAAAGAGCACATTTTTGGTAAGAAAAAGTTTTCCACAAAAGCTAAGTTTTATGAAAAAGGCAGGCTGCATGAAATTGCAATTGAATGCAAACACAGAGGTGGCGGTGGCGGCGACGGGAGCATTGGGAGTGGAAGTACCCTAAATGGGGTGGAGCCGGAGTTGGAGATTAGGGTTGATGGGCATTTGGTGGTTCATGTGAAGCATCTTCAATGGAAGTTTAGAGGTAATGAGTCCATTCGTATCAACAAGTTGAGAATTGAGGTTTATTGGGATGTCCATGACTGGCTTTTTAGTCCAGGATTAAGGCGTGCATTGTTTATTTTCAAGCCAAGTTTGCCTGCTTCAAGTACATCTCTGTCACCGTTATCGAGAACCTCGTCATCCTCGCCGCCATTTTCTTCATCGGCATCAACTCCATTGTCCTCTCAGACTAGTTCTGCATCAGTAGAAGGGATTAATGCAAGTTCTGCTGGTTCATCCGAGTTTTGCTTATTTCTTTATGCCTGGAAGATTGAATGAGAAAATGTATCTATCTCTTGGTAGACTATACTCATCATCACTTACGAAGACATTATTGTGACGGTGTTTCAAGTTCGCACAATGATAGTTTCTCAAGTTATTCACGCATATAACATGTACATTATGTGATTGATTTGGAATATGATTGGTTTCATCACCAGAGGAATGAGCTAGGGTGGCAAATGAAATGGGACATCAAGGAATGGGGACAGCATGGGACGGTGAGGATGCAGATTGGATTGATTGTTGGAGAATTGGATTGGAAAAAGAGGTGGAGCGCAAGAGGGAGAGGGGTTGGAGGTTAGTTACAGCTGGGATTGAGCAAATGGGCATGATTGGAGAAAGACAGACAAAATACACATATGAATGCCCAATAAGTTTCCAACCTAGAGAGGCATCTTTCGACATATTATATTTTTTTTATACAAAATTTCTCTTTCCTCTTTCTTGATCTAATCTTGATAATTGAGCAACTTTCTTCTACCAACATGGGTACATGTGAATGTCATGTCTTCAAACTTAATATAAAGAAATATTAGATAATACTAGCAAAAGAATCCGTGCGATACCGCGGGTTTTAAAATTTGTTAAACATCAAATATATTAAAACCTAATTATATCCATATCAAAGAAATATCTATTTACATCCTCATATTCCATAAGGTAAAAAGATAAATATATGTAGGATATATCACATATTCAAATCTGTCCACGTCCATACCATCGTCTATTTGCATCCTTATGTGTAATAATGAACAAAAGATAGGTATTTGAAGAATACATTACATAGAAAAAGATGTGGTTTAAGTTGTTCATACAAATACAATCACACAAAAATATATTCATTTTTCATATGACAAGGACAACCAATTTAGAGTTTCAAAACATAAATAAAAATTCCAATTCTCACCAAGAAAAAAGAGCCGAAGGAATACAATGGGTTTTGAGGAGAGACGAAGTCTTTACCAACTAACAAATGAAGTAAATCATGTTGTTCAATATTTGAGCTTCCAATTTGGTACACTTACATCTTTAATCTCTAACAAAACAAAAAAAAAAAGGAAAAACCATTTAGTATACTTCTCATAACATGTTACCCAAATTGCTTCACCGTTCACCTATATCCTCGGTGCTATAAACTTGACTAAAAAACCAGTAAATAAAAGTGGTTAAGCAAAAACCCTCACTTCTCATTACATGAAGAAATTTCTTTACCCTCTAAACCTACTCCCGCTGTGTTACTTTTGTAGTGCATACACGACGAAAACCAAAAAGAAAATGCTGCAAACGAGAAATTGGAAAATCATACCACCATCAAACATTGCACGGAAGGTATATGAAGAAGCAAGCAGGCAAGTTCTGTGAGCATACCATCTACCTGCAATTGGTCAGTAAACAATAAAAAATTTACAGAGGTCCTTAATGTTAACAATACATCCCACATGCTAATTGAATACTGTGTAATTAAGAAAAAGAAGAGGAACTCACGCTATGCTTCTTGGAAACTGGCGAGAGAGAACTGGAACTGGGTTGGAAGAATGTACTGGAAGCAAACGGAACACTCCAGCTTTTTCAGCCTCGTAATGAAATAATTTTAACAATTCGGTCAAGTATAAAACCATCTGCCAGTTATGGTTTTGGTAAATTATGTAGAAGCCAAAAATCTGATAAATAGTCTAACAATAAAGGAAAACCTCACGAAAGATTAAGAATCATTTTACCTCCGTCAGTGAACAATCTTTTTTACTCCTATGCAAGTCGGTTGAGATTCATGAGTGTATCTGCCCTTCTGAGATGCAAAATATAAGTAAACGTCAGAAAAATAGAAGATCACATTTTTTTTTTTTTTGGGTTCCAAATGCAAGAAAAATTAAATCACCTATATAAAAATATTCAAACTTGGTAATGTACCGATTAATTGCAAATTGCAAAACAGTAAAATTCAACACAAAACCAAAATAAAAAGGAGGTATATTAAGTAGGCAAAAGTATTTAAATCATAGGATTTGAGAAATTATACAACAACAACAACAACAACAAAGCTTTTTCCCACTAAGTGGGGTCGGCTATATGAATCCTAGAACGCCATTGCGCTCGGTTTTGTGTCATGTCCTCCGTTAGATCCAAGTACTCTAAGTCTTTTCTTAGAGTCTCTTCCAAAGTTTTCCTAGGTCTTCCTCTACCCCTTCGGCCCTGAACCTCTGTCCCGTAGTCACATCTTCGAACCGGAGCGTCAGTCGGCCTTCTTTGCACATGTCCAAATCACCGGAGCCGATTTTCTCTCATCTTTCCTACAATTTCGGCTACTCCTACTTTACCTCGGATATCCTCATTCCCAATCTTATCCTTTCTCGTGTGCCCACACATCCCACAAAGCATCCTCATCTCCGCTACACCCATTTTGTGTACGTGTTGATGCTTCACCGCCCAACATTATGTGCCATACAACATCGCTGGCCTTATTGCCGTCCTATAAAATTTTCCCTTGAGCTTCAGTGGCCTACGACGGTCACACAACACGCCGGATGCACTCTTACACTTCATCCATCCAGCTCGTATTCTATGGTTGAGATCTCCATCTAATTCTCCGTTCTCTTGCAAGATAGATCCTAGGTAGCGAAAACGGTCGCTTTTTGTGATCTTCGCTAGATTGCTCCGGTCATTAGTGTGGATAAGTACATAAATGGATAGAGATAGGAAAGCAAACACAAGATGTACGTGGTTCACCCAGATTGGCTACGTCCACGGAATAGAAGAGTTCTCATTAATTGTGAAGGGTTTACACAAGTACATAGGTTCAAGCTCTCCTTTAGTGAGTACAAGTGAATGATTTAGTACAAATGACATTAGGAAATATTGTGGGAGAATGATCTCGTAATCACGAAACTTCTAAGTATCGGAGTGTGGTGTCGTCTTGACTTGCCTTATCTGTCTCATAGGTAGATGTGGCATCTTCTCTGGAAGTACTCTTCTTCCATCCAGGGGTGGTATCTTTAACTGGTGGAGATGCACAAGGTAATGTATCAATTTCACTTGAAGCTTACTTGTAGTTTCAAGCTTGGTCAAGCGCGATACAAACCATGTAGTAGGAGTCCCCCAAGTCGCCGAGCTAGGGGGTCTGCTGAAAGAGGTGACAGACAAGGTAAGCAATCAGAGCTCCGACCGATTGTTCACCTTCTCCCCATCTTGCAGCAGCATGAAGGATAAAGAGAAGAAAAATGAGAAGAGATGATATGAGATACTTTTGCTTTTGAAGAAGTAACTTTCCACAGACTTATTCTTGAACTGTGCTGGAGGGTTTTCTGGTTTCCTCCAGAGTATAAGGCCGACTGAAGAATTTGAGGGTCAAAACAAGTCCATCAAATCTAGAGTACGTTCCACCCTGCTGATATGGGATACTTTTGCTTTTGACAGAGTAATGGATGTATCGGCACGTGTGCTGTTACGCTCGTCTCCACATGCTTCCTTGTATCCTTCGCACTTGCCCTATCTGTTCCTCAAGCAGATACGGAATCTTCCTTGGAAACATAAGATGTTGAAGATGAGTACTCGAGAGCAATGCCAGGTAAGTAATCAGGTAAGGGGTTCCAGGCAGTCAGTTCCTGGCTGGAAGCTTGATTCCAAGTGCTGACTGATTGCTCTCTTTCTCCTTGTCTTGCAGGTAAAAACAAGGCCAAAGGAAAAGACAGGGAAAAAGCATGATATGGGATACTCTTACTTTTAACCCTGATGATATGAGATATTCTTGCTCTAGTATAGCTTGTTTGCAGAGGTATTATCGGGGGGAAAGAAAGCTGAATATTTCGAAAGGCTTCGTTGGGAGTGCCCTCTCAGATATGATGAAGGGTTGAGCATTTTTGCAGGTCTGCCTGTCCGTTGGGGATGGAGGTCGACATATATAGGAGTCTCCCTAACAACAAGTAGTAATGCTATTCATTTACCCTGCTTGGTCATAGCACGGTAGTGGGAGCTGCCAGTTTCACATGTTTTAACTCTGTGAGATCACTTTGAAAAAATGGTCTGTGGTATCTGGCTCTCGAGATTTGGAGAACGATGCCTCTTCGATTTTTGAGAAAGCAATCATGCTGGGGGTCTGGCTCTCGAGATTCGGAAAGCAGTGTCTCTTCGATTTTTGAGGAAGTAATCATATTGGGAGTCTGGCTCTCGAGATTCGGAGGGCGGTGCCTCTTCGATTTTGGAGCAAGCAATCCTGTTGGGAGTGTTGTCTCGAATGTGAGTAAAGGTTGGGCATGTTTGCTAGTCTACCTTGCCCCGAAGCACAAAGGTTGACACACAGGAACTTTCCAATTATCTAGCAATGGTACTGTTCCTTTACCCTCTCTTCGCTTTTGAGAAAGTAGTCATGTTGGGAGTCTGGCTCTCGAGATTCGGAGGACGGTGCCTCTTCGATTTTGGAGCAAGCAATTTTGTTTGGAGTGTTTTCTCGAATGTGAGTAAAGGTTGGGCATGTTTGCTAGTCTACCTTGCCACGAAGCACAGAGGTTGACACACAGGAACTTTCCAATTATCCAGCAATGGTACTGTTCCTTTACCCTTGTGGGTAATAATATGGTAGCTAGACCTTCAAAATTTATGTGTCTAAACTTTGTTAGTGCTGTTTCTTTGCTATTCTTTTACCTTTCTTGGTCAGAGCGATGTAGTGGGAGCTGCAAGCTTCACGTGCTCAACTTTGGCAGATAACTTTGGCAAAGTTATCTGTGGTACCCATGAGCTATTGTTGCGTGTGGGAAGTGGGTGATTGAACAGTAAGATTCATGTGCTTTCTACTTCACCAGAAGTCTTCGACAGAATGCCCATAATTTCTGCAAAGCTGAGTGTGCGTGTGACAGGTGCTGACAAGGCTAGAATAGTAGGTGCCTCTTCGATTTCTGAGATCGGCCCTCGTGGTCTCTGAGCAGCCCAGCTTTTGAGAAAGCGAGCGCCTCTTCGATTGCTTTGGAGAACGATGCCTTATCGATTTTTGAGAAAGCAATCATGCTGGGGCTCTGGCTCTCGAAGATTCGGGGAGCAGTGTCTCTTCGATTTTTGAGAAAGTAATCATGTTGGGAGTCTGGCTCTCGAGATTCGGAGGGCGGTGCCTCTTCGATTTTGGAGCAAGCAATCTTGTTGGGAGTGTTTTCTCGAATGTGAGTAAAGGTTGGGCATGTTTGCTAGTCTACCTTGCCACGAAGCACAGAGGTTGACACACAGGGACTTTCCAATTATCCAGCAATGGTACTGTTCCTTTACCCTCTCTTCGATTTTTAAGAAAGTAGTCATGTTGGGAGTCTGGCTCTCGAGATTCGGAGGACGGTGCCTCTTCGATTTTGGAGCAAGCAATCTTATTGGGAGTGTTTTCTCGAATGTGAGTAAAGGTTGGGCATGTTTGCTAGTCTACCTTGCCACGAAGCACAGAGGTTGACACACAGGGACTTTCCAATTATCCAGCAGTGGTACTGTTCCTTTACCCTTGTGGGTAATAATATGGTAGCTAGACCTTCAAAATTTATGGGTCTAAACTTTGTTAGTGTTGTTTCTTTGCTATTCTTTTACCCTTCTTGGTCAGAGCGATGTAGTGGGAGCTGCAAGCTTCACGTGCTCAACTTTGGCAGCAAACTTTGGCAAAGTTATCTGTGGTACCCATGAGCTATTGTTGCGTGTGCGAAGTGGGTGATTGAACAGTAAGATTCATGAGTTTTCTACTTCCCCAGAAGTCTTCGACAGAATGCCCATAATTTCCGCAAAGCTGAGTGTGCGTGTGACAGGTGCTGACAAGGCTGGAAAAGTAGGTGCCTCTTCGATTTCTGAGATCGGCCCTCGTGGTCTCTGAGCAGCCCAGCTTTTGAGAAAGCGAGCGCCTCTTCGATTTCTGAGATCGACCTTCGTGGTCTTAGAGCAGCCCAACTTTTGAGAAAGCAAACGCCTCTTCGATTTCTGAGATCAACCCTCGTGATCTCTAAGCAGCCCAGCTTTTGAGAAAGCAAACGCCTCTTCGATTTCTGAGCAGGCGCCTCTTCGATTTCTGAAGCTCCGTCGAGTGCAGATTTTTATAGGGGCTGGCATTAAGTTCCAAAGCACACTTGAATCTCCACCAGTAGAAGCTTCATTCTTGCACTTCTAAGATCTTGATTTGTCCGACCTCTTCTCTCTTCAACACCTTTGAAAATTTCTGGCCCCTCCGACCGTCGTTTTGACTTGAACCTTGTTGAAGAGGCAGCCCCGCCTTCTCCAGACAACATATGGCGCCCATCCTTCGTCTCCCCTACTGGTCCTCTTACCGTTGGGGATTTTGTGATGAAGAATGATATGACCGCTGCGGTGGTGGCCAGGAACCTTCTCACCCCCAAAGATAACAGACTACTTTCCAAACGGTCTGATGAGTTAGCTGTTAAGGATTCGCTGGCTCTCAGTGTTCAGTGTGCAGGTTCTGTGTCTAATATGGCCCAACGCCTATTTGCTCGAACCCGCCAAGTTGAATCATTGGCGGCTGAAGTGATGAGTCTCAAACAGGAGATTAGAGGGCTCAAGCATGAGAATAAACAGTTGCACCGGCTCGCACATGACTATGCTACAAACATGAAGAGGAAGCTTGACCAGATGAAGGAAACTGATGGTCAGGTTTTACTTGATCATCAGAGATTTGTGGGTTTGTTCCAAAGGCATTTATTGCCTTCGTCTTCTGGGGCTGTACCGCGTAATGAAGCTCCGAATGATCAACCTCTGATGCCTCCTCCTTCTAGGGTTTTGTCCAGTACTGAGGCTCCAAATGATCCCCCTCCGGTGCCTTCTCTTTCTGGGGCTCTACCGACTGCTGAGACTTCTCCTAAGCAACCTTTGTGAAGGCTCCCTCTTGTGTGTTTATTTTGACTCATGTATATGTACATATTTGTAGCTTATTGGGGATATCAATAAATAAGCTTTCCTTCATTTCAACGTATTGTGTTAAATACACCAAAGCCTTCTTCGCTAAGTTCTTTGAATTTTCTTTTGTTGAAGCTTGTATGTTGAAGCTTTCTGAGTGGAGCATGTAGGTTGGGGTAGTGTTCCCTTAATTTCCCGAGTGAGGAAAACTTCTCGGTTGGAGACTTGGAAAATCCAAGTCACTGAGTGGGATCGGCTATATGAATCTTAGAACGCCATTGTGCTCGATCCTGAGTCATGTCCTTCGTTAGATCTAAGTACTCTAAGTCTTTTCTTAGAGTCTCTTCCAAAGTTTTCCTAGGTCTTCCTCTACCCCTTCGGCCTTGAACCTCTGTCCCATAGTCGCATTTTCTAATCGGAGAGTCAGTGGGCCTTCTTTGCACATGTCCAAACCATCGTAACCGATTTTCTCTCATCTTTCCTTCAATTTCGGCTACTCCTACTTTACCCCGGATATCCTCATTCCTAATCTTATCATTTCTCGTGTGCCCACACATCCAACGAAGCATCCTCATCTCCGCTACACCCATTTTGTGTACGTGTTGATGTTTCACCGCCCAACATTCTGTGCCATACAGCATCGCCGGCCTTATTGCCGTCCTATAAAATTTTCCCTTGAGCTTCAGTGGCATACGTCGGTCACACAACACGCCGGATGCACTCTTCCACTTCATCCATCCAGCTTGTATTCTGTGGTTGAGATCTCCATCTAATTCTCCGTTCTTTTGCAAGATAGATCCTAGGTAACGAAAACGGTCGCTCTTTGGTATTTCTTGATCTCCGATCCTCACCCCTAACTCGTTTTGGCCTCCATTTGCACTGAACTTACACTCTATATATTCTGTCTTTGATCGGCTTAGGCGAAGACCTTTAGATTCCAACACTTCTCTCCAAAGGTTAAGCTTTGCATTTACCCCTTCCTGAGTTTCATCTATCAACACTATATCGTCTGCGAAAAGCATACACCAAGGAATATCATCTTGAATATGTCCTGTTAACTCATCCATTACCAACGCAAAAAGGTAAGGACTTAAGGATGAGCCTTGATGTAATCCTACAGTTATGGGAAAGCTTTCGGTTTGTCCTTCATGAGTTCTTACGGCAGTCTTTGCTCCTTCATACATATCCTTTATAGCTTGGATATATGCTACTCGTACTCCTTTCTTCTCTAAAATCCTCCAAAGAATGTCTCTTGGGACCCTATCATACGCTTTTTCCAAATCTATAAAGACCATGTGTAAATCATTTTTCCCATCTCTATATTTTTCCATCAATCTTCGTAAGAGATAGATTGCCTCCATGGTTGAGCGGCCTGGCATGAACCCGAATTGGTTGTCCGAAACCCGTGTCTCTTGCCTCAATCTATGAATCGACCAATCTGTTAGTTTACTCTTATGATCTTTAAAAGCATTCCATAAAACCTAAGGTGTTCATGTTACAACCAAAGTAGGGGTTCAATCATGGATTTGTATTCCTGTTTACAGTTATATTTGCACACATACACCAACCAACACTTTTAAATTCTTCGATCGTCACTTTAGAACTTCTTTTATTTTTCATGATATACATGCTTCTCGGTTACAATGTGAAAAATTAAAAGCTGCTAATGTAAATTGTTAAAATAATTAAGTAATATCGCAGCTCTCAAATCCATTTAATAGGATACATTAAAAAAAAATTGCAAGCTACCTATTATCGTTGATCAGCAACTTTTTACATATATTATTTTGGTGGCTGCAAAGGCCGATCAACAATCTTTTACAAACTTTTTTCATTGCGTAACATTCACAATAGTAATATCACATGACGGTTTTATGATCACAAAAATTTCTGCTAGGCCAGCAAACTGTCACAACCTTTGAAAATAACAATTGACAAAAACCTGTTTAGATTCAAAATAAAACTTCAATGACACTCACATGATAAATCTGCCATTAATCTAGTAGCATTCTTGCCATAAAAAAAATAATAAAAAAAGAAAAGAAAAGAAAAGCATTGAGTTGCTTTCCTTCCAATTTAAGTTTACCTACCAAGGGAGAGGTTAAACCAACTATCATCTGGATCCCGAGTCTTTCATCTAGATCCCGAGCACATGCCAAAGCTCTCAGTCACAAAGCTGAAGGCATATCACTGATTGACTCGAGACCTATAAACACCTTGGGCAACATTTTTGACCACTTAGAATGTTGATTTCTCTAATCTGCCTTCAGATGAGAAATGAAGATTTCGGGGGATGAGCATATCAATAATGTAAGAGACTGGACAGAGGGGTCTGATTTCACGGTGGAAAAAAGCAAAACTCCATATACGGATATAAGCTACTCCCAAAATAAACTTTTGCGGAAACTATACATAAACTTTCTCAAAGATACAATGTCCGGCTTACATGTATTTAATACAATCATTATCTCAGTTAGATGGTAATTGTATTAAATACATATATTTACATGAACATATTTGACCTTCAGAGGGTGATTGTACTGAATACATATAAGTATTATAGTCAAACCCCAAAATTGGAATTGGTACATACTTCAAATTATTATGAGGAATTTTTTTTTGGACAAAGATAAAATTCATTACCAACAAGGAATAAGTACAATAGAGTCTCAAATACAGGTTAAGCACAAAAGATAAAATGGGCGCAAAAACATAGAAGACAAAACCCAAAGCTAGCCTTGGAGCCCAGCCCAAAAAAAACAACACATAAAAACTCTAATAATATAGGCCTCCTGAAATCAAAGAAGTACGGGGGAAGAAAGATCTCATGTACAACAAAGGTGGTGTTGCAAATTCCTGAGCCCAAGCTCTACACAGACTTTCATACATTTGCAACAAATCGCGGTGAAAATAGGCGGCACCTAAATGGAATTGGGGATGGCAGAGAGATGCTAGAGCCAAATGATGGAGATGATGGAGGGGAATGGATCATGGAGGATAGAGGACAAGGAGGATTTGGGATTAGGACTCGAAATGGTAAAATCAAAGGCAGAGAGATGATAGAAAGGATGAAATGGTGAAGGGCAAGAACAAGAAAAATTGCAGGTAACATGAAGAGCGAGGAAAATATGAAAACAAAGACAAATCATGGGATTGTCACCGACCTTAGCCACAACTAAGGCTGGTAGCAACGTGGATCTACGAAAGTGAAGACCGCTCACACAACGGTGAGAAAGACTCTCACAAGATGAGAGAACAATCTTAAGAGGAATTGTGTACTTCAATTTATTAAAAACATTTGTTTCTACATTGAAAAATTGTGGTTATAAAAAGAAACTATTATAACTATCAAAATTAATATGAGAATTGTTATAAACACTTCAAAAATCTCATTTGGCACTCCAAACTTTCTATAATTAGAAAGAAAAATACACTTATGAAGAGTGTATAATGAGATTTTTAGAGTGCTTATAACAGTTCCCATTAATATTTACCTTTTGATAAAGCATTTTGTTGGTCAACTTTTGCTTACATGACATTGTTATCTTATTTCAACCACAACATTAGCTTTTACATTGACTTCTTAGAATATATGCGTGAATGATAGTCGTGAAAACTTGGTCTTGCGATAATGATATATTAAATGGCTGACCTAATTCTTTAAGAGGGCGTTTGTTTGCCTTCGTTAAAGTTCACTAGACTGGACAAAATTAAGGGTTAGTCCAGTCCCATGTTAGTTCCCAGCAAGGATTAGCTTTAGTGATACTAGCTCTCACTCGCCTCGACTAAAGGCAGGACTATCCGGTCTTAGCGAGTACCCCCGACAACCATGAGACTAGCTAAGACCTATTGGAAATGTGCTCTAAAGCCAATTATATGATGATACTTTACGGACATTTCACATGTTAAACTAATCTAGTTTAATTTAAAGGGTAAAGATTATTGCTTAAAGCCGTCTCATATATATGTCATATGCTTAAACGATAAGTCCAGGGAATATGTAATTAGGAGAATGTGATCTAAATAAGTTAGATTCATGAGACCATTCTCTTTCGTATGCATATCCTAAATATTCTTGATCATAGGATTGCCAATTGGGCATTGATAGTCTGTTAAGATCAGTACATGCAATGTCTTCTTTTAGAAAGAGTGACTAGTCTAGAGTCATTGTTGTGACTAACACCAAGACAAGCATGTAGGTGCTCAATAGAGAATGGGTCCACTGAACGCGATCAACAAGGAGTTCTCATACTCATGTCACATGAGAACTCATGGTTGGGATAATGCAAAGTAATCCTTTGACCTGAGGCATCATAGTTGTCTTGTGGTTAGGTCCTTGATCTTTGACTATGTCAAAGTCACTCCGTTAAATGGTGTCCACAATATAGTTGGGGTTAAGCCACTTAGTCATGCAGGCAAGTAAATGCACAACAATGGATCTTTAACCTTCAAACCGTTTTAGGGAGAATACTTCATGATATGATTAAGAATCTCTAGCCAGAGTATGAATGAGATTTAGGAAGTCATTCCAAATCACATTCAAGGTAATCATATAAGTAAAAGAATCACATTGGATAATATACATGAATAAACTATCAAACCAAACAATGTGGTCAAGAGTATTGTATTAGAGAAAAACCGTATTGCATTGTAATCCTAAATTGAATAGGTTCTCCACCTCTTCTGATTAGCTTGGGTAGCCATGATATACTGCTAGGTGTCACTCCTGGTTTGTGGAAGCCCTAAAGGTGTATAATCACTAAAGGGAGAATTGAAAGTATGTTCCAATTCACGATCGATTTGAAGAGTTCTAATCGCCCATTACCTCGCTAAAAGGAACATAATGGATCATACACCATAATGGATCATATACCATGTAAGATAAAGATTGAAGAAACAACGGAGATAAGTAAGGATAATTAAATGGTTTAATTATTTATGGCTAGGATTAATTAATATGTTAATTAATCAAACGAATAAGTTCGTTTTAGCTTTTGAGTAATTATTTGACCTCAAGGCCCATTGGGCTTAGAATCGTCAAGCCCATTAACTTAAGTTGTATGACAACTTAATTACTAAAGACTCAAAAGGGCCCAAACAGCCCAAAGCCTTTAGAAGGTTAGCCATTGTAGATGAATGGGTTTTGGTTCTTTTTGTCACTTAAGTGAAGTGACTATACAGATGACTTGATAGCCAAAAGTTCATTAGGGTTTTCTAGAGAAAATATGAGAACACAAAGCTCTCTCTGCTCTTAGGAGGCCGGCCACCGTAGAGGAAAATAGCTAGCAATTTTTCTTCCTCTAGGTCACTCATCTCTTTCTCAATGCCCTCCTTGGTGTGGAGACTTAGAGGTTCCCTATTTTGGGAACTTGGAGAATCCATTCCTTCATCCATCCAAGAAGTCATGTAGCCAAGAATATCCACATCCATGGACTCAAGGAGCAAGGAGACTAACCTCATCCAATTCGACGAGGTTTGGTCGAAAAACACGATGGAAAACCTGCAACTCGTCAGAAAAAATGGAGATGTGAGGTTTCGTCGAATAACATAGAGCTAGAGCGAGGGAGAGATGAGAGAGAGAGTGGAATCGAGAGGGAGTTGGACAGAAAAAAGAGAGAGATAGGGACTGGAATTAAGATGTCTAATATGGGAGAAGGAAGGGTGGGACGGAGAATGGAGAAAAAGAGGGAGAGAAAGAGGGAGAGAGTGATGGTGAAGGAAGGAAAAGAGGGAAAAAAGGATAATAATAAAATATTAATATTTATTAATTAAATAATATAATATTATTTATCCAGCTTTTTAGTCCAACAGTGCACCAAGTGTTTCACTAAGCTAGTCCAGCTTAGTCTATTCTAAGTCAGTCTAGCTCCCTCAAGTTAGTCCAGTCCGAAATAATCCAGTGCAACAAACGCATCTTAAGGAAATTGTGCTTCCCCGTTAATTATGTTGATTATAACATCACCACAAATATCCTTCCACCTTCTTCCGCCAGAACACGATCAAGACCCAACCTTGATGGCCAAAGAAAACCATGTTTATGGCCTGCAAGTTCGGCTTACAGAACTGAATATTATCCTATAGAAACTGCTCCTGCAGCTACGATTTGACCGTACATATTCCACATGCTAAATCCGGAATACTTCAAGCCACTGAGTTTGTGACAAAACCATCAAAACACGTCCAAACTTGCACTACTTAACGCAAACACCTACTTGATTGGGGCTGGCTTCAAGAAACACCTGCTCCATTTTTGTGGCAATTCTTATATGAATCATATATTATTTTTGTTTTCTGAAATAACAACATATTTTTGTTTTCGTTATTGTGTTTAGTTAAGCCTTGTTTTCAACTTTCACGTCTCTGTTATGAATAAAATAGTTTGTCTATAAATATCATTTTATAGTGTTTATTTCACTTTTTTCATAAATGAAGATAACAATTAATCACGAGTGACTAGCCCCATCAACTCTGAAGGGTCATTCTTTTTTTTTTCTTTTCTTTTTTTGAGCATGCTGAAGGGTCATTCTTTAATTCACCTAAAAATGACCCAAATTAATTACAATTATTAAAAATAATCTTCATTATTCTAATCCTTCTCATTGATTTTAGAATCTAATTAAAGAAAAAAAAATGTTAATCTTCTCTTATGCTTGCATAAGCTGTACTGAAGTTTGATCATGGATATAATCTCTTAAATTACTTTGGGAAATCATGAAGCATTTTCGTTGACATTGGATTGAGAAAAGTACACAGTTGTCTAATTTTTTCAATAATTTGTGCATAACATCTTCTGAGTCTCTTGGTTGCACAATTTTGAGGGCAAAAGAGTTGGTTTGAATATGAAATTGGAGGCTTTCTGCCACTTAAACGTGTATGCGCACTATAAAATTTCAATTTAGCAATCATGAATCAGAAAATTTTAAAATTAGTATTTATATGAATGGAGTTTATGAGATCACCGTGCAAACCATAACAATTTTTTATTGGGAAAACAGTAAGAAAATTGAGGTTTCATTATAAAATCAATTAGTAATAGAGGGAGTAGGTTGAGTAGCTTACCGACTTATAAGCACATGAAAAGTCTTTCCTCTCATCAATGTTGTATTCATTCTTAACACGGCTCATCACATGTGACGAATTTTCAAACCTAACACTTGCACAACACAACTCGGGTGACGTGAAGCACGTGGGGTCATTGAGCTTCACACGTGTATACAATTAATTGGTAATAAGGAGAGTATGTTGAGTAGTTTAATGATTTATAAGCACATGAAAGGTCTTTCCTCTCATTAATGTGAGATTCATTCTTAACACGTCTCATCACGTGTGGCAAATTTTTAAACCTAACACTTGCACAACATAACTTGGGTGATGTGGAGCACGTGGGGTCATTGGGCTTCACACATGGGACAACTTACTCTTATACTATGAAGAAGTTGAGGTCTCACAATAAAACCAATTGCCTATATAGAGAATAGCTCACCTACTTATAAGCTCTTATAAATGTGAGATTCATTCTCAACATAATTCTATTTATTTCTTAAATTTAATTGCATATATCAACCAAAAGTAACAAAATTAAGTAGAAAAATGTGGATTTTTCATTTCTTAATAGTAATGTTACACTTACCACATATTTTTCATTTCTAATAAAAATAAGATCTATTAATATATATGAGACTCATCTTTATTTAAAAAAAATATAAAATATGATACAAATATAAAACAAAATATCGGAAGAGGAGCATTTTTTATTTATGAATCTCAACTCTTGTCTCCCACTTACTTGGTGACTCGTATTGTTTGCCCTTTACAAGACATAAAGGACAAAAAAAAAAAATGAATGAACACATTGGACCACCATGTATCGCATATCTTTTCTTCTCACCTCTTCCCCCACCCCGCCCAACACCCACACAACTAGGAACACATTAAAAAATTCAACCGCCATAAAGTCAACCAATAAACAAAGGGTAAAGTTATAGAGATCAAAATTTTTAAATTAATTTTACAAACTAAATAATATGGTTATAGATGATTGAATTCTTAATTAAGTGTCGATTAACGTACTTGTTTCTTATTGGTAACACATTATTTATTTTGCAACTTTATTTAAAAAATTTGGTCTCACTAACATTACTCATAAAAAAAAAACCAAACACATCCGGCATAGAAACCTTGAATTTTTAATACTTCTAACACCAAAATATTGGTTCTTATTACTACGGTCTAGTGATATTCTTTTTCACTTGTACTTAAAAGTTCTTAAATTCGATCATCGTAAAAAACGAATTTAAACCATACTGTTAATAGCTTATTATAAACACCCTTCTATCATCTTAATATAGATAATATTGTTTTTTTTTTTCAGAAGTAAAAAACAAATATACAAGAAAACTCATAACCCCACCCTTTCGGTGCACTTTAGGGCCACTTAAACACTCCCATCAAATATTAAACTATTTTTTCCCTAAATTATCTGCATGTTTTGAATCCCTAATTTGGCCCTTTTGACCTCTTCTGCAAAAACCCAAATTTGAATTTTGGGACTTATATATAAGGGGACGCAAGTGCCAGTTCATAGCATCCCCTCCAGAATCAGATTCTAAAGTTTTTCTCTCTCTAAAGTTTCAATCTTTTGGGGATTTGCAAGTAAAAGTTCCGAGATGGCATCGCATGGGATTTTGTTGGCTTCACTTCTTGTGCTCTCTTGCTTTTCCCAAACCTCCTATGGGATTGTCCTCTTTTCTTCTCTCAAGGATAGTCTCCTTGTTACTGCTTCACACACAGAGAACCAGGGTAAACACAGACATTTAATTTAAAACTTTTTCCAACTTTCTAGTTCAATATCTTGCTTCCTCAATTGGGTTTCTTTATATTTTCTTGGTAAGCACGAATTTTACAGTTTCCGAATTAGGGAAGGTAAACAAAATTCGATCACTCCTTTCTTTCTTCTGCACTTCGTCCTTCTCTTGTCTTCGATTTGTTCAATCAAAATACAAAATAGGAGTGCAAAAGATGAAAACGCTGGTGTGAAAATTACTTCTCCAACTTTCTAGTCCAAACTCTTTATTTTGCAACAAGGTTTTCTATATTAACTTTTTGTCAAAACCCTTTTTTCTTTTTCAATTGGGTTTTTTAATCTTTTCATTGTAAATTATGATTTTTTTTTTATAATTTATATATATATATTTTTAAATATAACAGAAATACGAAAGAAAAATGATTTCTGCACTATTTTTTTTCTATTCACACTCATTTCTTGCACTTTTTTCCATCCACCGGTATAAAGAAAACGGAAGCGTCAAAATTATTACCGAAAATTTCTAACTTTCTAATTCTTAGTAGGGATAATGTTAATGACATTAAATTTGTAATTAAAGTTTTGGAAACTAACGATTATGGAAGTTGATGATTAATTTATTACTTAAACATTAATAAACGTGCTTATTCTTACTAATGACACATCATTTAATTTGAAAATTTTGTTCCCTAACATTACTCTTTTTCAAATTTTGCAAATTTTTCCATTTTCTAGTCCAAAATCTTCATTTTTCTAATTCACTTAATAAATTTTACACTTCCCAAAACTCACATAAACACATACACAAAAAGTCTCTAACTTTCGACTCCAAAACCCTAACTTCCCAACTGGGTTTTCTTTAATTTTTTTTTTAATTAACAAGGTAATCTAAAATTAGATTCTTAATCCATGATAATTTTTTTTGCAGTTCTGAAAGCCGGGATAGACAAGCTCACCGTTTCATGGGGTCTAAACCAGAGCTACGAAGCCGGCACCGACTCAACCTTCAAGACCATCAAGGTCAACTTATGCTTCGCGCAAGTGAGCCAAGTCGACCGCGGGTGGAGGAAGACCGTCGACAACCTCGCCAAGGACAAGACATGCCTGGTCAAGATCGTCGAAAGGCCGTACACCAGCAGCAAGTCCAACGACAGCTTCGACTGGATCATCGAGCGCGACGTGCCGGGCGCCACCTACTTCGTACGCGCCTACGCTTTCGACGCCGCCGATCAGCAGGTGGCGTACGGTCAGACTACCGACGCTAAGAAGACCGCCAACTTGTTTGTGGTCGAGGGAATCACCGGGCGCCACCTGTCGCTTGACATTACGTCGGTTGCCTTCAGTGCTTTCTCGGTTTTGTCCCTGGCTTGTTTCTTTATTGCTGAGAAGAGAAGGGCAAAGTCGTCATAAAAGTAATATGCAGTGGTCAAGTTGGTCAAATGCTGGATTATAATTTGCATGTTTTTGAGTTTATTTTCTCTTTTTTCTTTTTTTTTTTTAATTTAAAGAAAAAAAAAGTATGTTAGAGTGACAAATGGTAATGTTTACTTACTTGAAAAAAAAAAGTGACTGTACGTTTTGATGCAAATCCTCTAAGTTCCGGACATGTAAGATTGGTGCTAGAGTAAATATTCTCGAACAATTAAGTTACAAGTCACATTTTTATCAGAACTGACTAAAACCGTGAATGCTTTGATCTTTGACGTGTGTTAGTCTCACTCGTTTGCAAAGTGTGCAAGATTGGACGTGCCTATTAACCTGCACCTTCTATGTCTACTTGGAATGGATGAACATAGTGAAAAATAGTACGAAACTATTTAGTCAAAGGTCAGCTAGAAGAAATTTGTGTTTAAAAGTATTTGTCCTTACACCCGAGGGATTAGACCGAGGTCCTATGTTCGATTCACCTCTCCCACAACATAGCTTGTATCAAAATCACAACAAAAGTTCAGCTGGTTTTCAGGGAACAGACCAAGTTTTTGCAGAGCACAAATGCAAAGCAACAACACAGGTAATGACGGTCAAATAGTGAATTTGTATATAACGTTCCCCATAGGAGTACAGATTACAGAACATGAGAAGCTCGCCTACTCTCCCAAAACAATGCAGCGGGAAGAGAACTATTTAACAACGAGCCCTTTCGAGCTTTATGCGTAACTATTGTCGATAATCACACATCTCCAAATAACATAAACAAAATTCAGATGAAATAGTTACCAACTTCTTGATGCCGTTTATCTTGTACGCTTGAGGAATGAATCGCATGTCTGTGCTCGCCATTCAGTCAGTACCAGTAAGTGAAAGCTTACCATCATAAACATCTACGTATCCCGGTGATGGAGATTTAGAAGGCAATACTCGGGAAGAATCTCAAATTCCTTGATCGCGGGATTGAATATAAAAGTCCATGGTTATTATAAATTCCATTCCTATAGATCTCTAAACTCTGAACTATGCTGTGTGTAATTAAACCAGTTAAACTGCAAGACCGTCACGTATGAAAAAGAAATTGAGGAAATGATGCAACAAAGGTTTGGAAACGAATACTTTGCTTGAAGAAAATGCCTCCCTCAGGATTCAGAATCTTGCTTGCAGTCCAAGGTTGCTGTCATCTGGGCTAAAGCTTTCACTTAATTTAACAGCACCGAGTTTCCGTCACCAGACGGATGAATGATCTGGGAAATAAGCTTCTCCGGCAGCTTTTTAGAGGCCTGCAAAGGATATCCACAAAAAGATGAATCCAAAATCTCAAGAAGCTACGTATGTATGCTGTAAGATGTTTACTGTCCTGAGAAACTAACCTGGAAGTGCCTCATGTGCAGTATTGGTTCGCACCCAACATCCGCAACTGACTTTCCATTCGGAGTTTGCAGTTTGAAACGGCCCGCTTCATATGCGGAAAGGGTATTATTTATCTCATCGGGCAGGTGGTGGCAAACTTTCAGGAGGGAGGCGAGAGAATTCATCTGGCATTTTACATTGAAGACTGCGTGAGGAACCTTAGCTCAAGCAAGTCCTAATCAACAACTTGAATATATTTAATTATCTACTGATTTAATTTGTAATAAGAATCGCCAAGACAAACTATTACAGAAGAAAACCCGGTATAAACTATTCTTGCAACCATTAAGGGTGAAACTAATGATTTAGGTACTTTCCGAGAATATCCTTGATTCGTGCCTATACTTTCCAAAATTATTACCAGATATCATGCTCGAAAACATTTGGGATGTGTTAAACCTAGGTAAACTATCAAAATCAAACTCAAAAAAGGAAACGCTGACCTTCATGTATGGACAGGATGCACAGCCGCCGTTGATGGAACATCCCTCCCCACTGGAAACTCCAGGTATGACAGGTAGTATGACATCACCTACTTTTACAGAGTCAAGGCCCGGGGAAGAACTTGACGTTGTCATTGAGTCTGATGAAACTGGAAATACAATTTCTACATTAATTTCTGCTCCTCCAGACCTCGCAGAACCTAACAAACTACGAACTGCTGCTACAATTGAAGTCACCATTCCGGATTCTGTTCCTAACACAAACTGAAGGTGCTCATTGACATTTCTATCCAAAGCCTCTTGAATCCTCTGTTTTATGAAATCTAGTATGTTCTGGGTAGAACCCACAACCCCCATTCCTCTTCTCTTTGCTTCCATTGCCAAAGAAAACATTTCTCCAGGGACCTCAAAATGAGCAGTTAGATAAGCGTCACAGTACATTTCTTTTATCCTGTCGACAACTTCATTTCCAAATAAATGGTGTACTATGCATGTCCCATCCTGATACAAGAAATTTGCATCATCAGTGATAAATAAGCAGCAAGAGGACCACAATCAGAAAATGCAAGGAAAACTGCAGAAAGAAAATTTCCTGACGCTATCCTTGAGTTAAATTGAAAGGAATTTATGAATAACTCTCCAGAAAGCCATAAAAGTAGACTTACCAGAAAATAATGAAGGCGAGGTAGCAAAGATATGATTGAGTCTCTATTATGTTTTGGATGTATCTCAGCAATTTCTTCATCAGTCATCTTAGTCATCTGGTGAAGTAATTCTCGAATATTTGCACCCATGTAAGAATCAGGCCCGTACCATATGTTTGCATCTGGAACTTGAACAAAAGCCTGTATAAGACGAGGAACTAGATGTTATTACAATAGCCAGAAGAAAGAAAATGAGTACCAGTTGATTTTGTGGACATTGCGGAATTTCAATATGATTAAGATAAAGGTTTTAATTCCAGTAACCTGCAAAATGGTTTGGACAACATTTGAAGATGTACATGTAATTGTTGGCACAATCTCATGGGCGTATGCTTTTGTCTCTAGAGAAGTATTAATGTACACAACATGCAACGAATGAGGAGACCTAGAAGCTGCCTCAAGATAGCCCATATACGAAGGGCTAGATGCAGCATCTGCCAAAGAACATCCAATTCGTTCATTTGACATCCTGTACACACCAACCTGCAATCAAATTATATGAAAAAATGAATATATTATCAACTGCTTCACCAGTTTGCGGCACCAAACCAACATCTCATTAACTCTACTATAATAATTTTCCAACGAACCCTTGAGATATCAAGCCATTCAATCGTAAACGCCCTAGTCAAAACCAACTTAACAAGTGCAACACATATTTTGCATTTCTTACTAAAACATGAATGGAAGCAAAGCAGCTACCTTTTCAAATCCAGCCTGATCAAGTATAGCTCGTACATTTTCCGACATAAAATCAACACCCAAGACTGTAATGTATTGGCAACCAGCTTTCGCCATGTTCACAGCGGAATCCGCCATGACTAAAGAATCAGATATATGGATGTGAGGCCAATGTTTCTGTGCAGCAGTTAAAATACCTTGAACCTCTGGGTCCATGTAAAAATGTGCAACAACCCCAATTTTCTTTTCCTTCAACACATTAACAAGTTCCACAACCTTCGATTCATCAGGAGACAAGTACCTCGCCTGCAATTTAATATACAAATCAAACTTGGAATCTAATACAAATGATTGAGGGCCTCTTTTGAACTGCTTTCCGAACCGCTAAAAGTGATTTATGACAACCAAAAATGCTTCTGACTACATTTAGCTATTGGGTCATAAAACCATTTTCTGCATAAGCACTTTGAAGTGGTTTTGAGGAAGCACTTTGAAGTGCTTTTACAGGAAGCATTTAATATTTTAACACAAATTTCGAAACTTTTCTAATAAAGCACTTCTAACAGGCAATATAATCATATAAATCAACCAGAAACACAATCCATTATGCCAACCTGGGCCTCAGCGAAGCTGCCTTTTGCCTGAATGCCCTCGGCGGTGACGACGAGCGACGGGAAAGGCTCGAACGGCGGCGTACCCTGCCGCTGGGCTACCAAAGCCTTAGTCTTTTTCTGCATACTGACCAGCACATTATGCCACGTGTTAATCCTAGACCTCTGCGCGCCCGGCAATCCCACATTGAGTGACGACAAGTCGTCGGTCTTGACCCGCAACACCTCCTCCGGCGACGTGCCGTCGAGCACCGAAACCAGGCAGGAGCAGAAGCCCCTGGTGATCTCGGAATCGCTGTCAGCCACGAATCTCATCTTGCCCTCCTCGTCCATCTCGGCCTGCAGCCACACCTGGGCCGTGCAGCCCATGACCCGGTTCGAATCAACCCGACCCGAATCATCAAACGGAGGGAGGAGAGCCGCGTAGTGCAACAGGCGTTTAACTCTGTCGATCGGCTCAGGGAGAGATTGGAACTCGGAGATCAAAGTTTGGAGCTTCAAGGGGACTAGCTCGGAGGTTTGGGAGGAGAGGGTGAGGGCGGAGCAGGAGAAGGGGGAGGCTGAGCCAGGGTTTTGGGGAGGCGGCGGCGGATGCTTTAATGGGTTGGGATTGGAAGATGGCGGCGTTTGGATGTATTTGAGGGATTTGAAGGGTGTGGACTGGGGAGGTGGCCGGAAAGTGCTGAACTTGAAAGGGAGTGACTTGTTGGGCTTGAAAGAAGCGGAGGAGGAGGAGGAGGAAGAGGAGGAGGAGACTCTGAGCGCCATGGTTGTTGCAGAGGAAGCATCCATTGGGAAGGGAAAAGAGAGAGAGAGAGAGAGAGAGAGAGAGAGAGTGTGTGAGAGGAGGGGTTAAAGCCTAAAGGTGGAGGCTTTGATTGAGTGGTGGAGGCAGAGGGGCAGAAACCAGAGGCTTTAAATGGATTTTGCTGCTCCAATGAAGTTTGCCATAAAATTGAAAATTTAAGTGAAAAGGGGAATTTAGGCAACCAAGGTCCAAGAAGGCAAGAACGCAGCAAGTTACTACCAATATATATGAAACTACGCGCCAATTTATTAAAATAAGGATAAATAATAGGACATAGCAGCCCATCCTTTCGAATGTTGGGCCCACAACATCTCCATGGACGACAATTCTGGAGTGGGGAAGTGAACTCATCAGTTTCACGGCTGTTTGAGAGTTAGATGCTTAAAAAAAAGCATCTATAAAAAAAAATTGTGAGGATTTTAGGTGTTTGGTAAACTGAAAAAAAAACCTTATTTTGGAAGCTGCTGTGAGAATAAGCTAAAATCAAAGGAAAAACTGATTTTTTTTCAAAGCACACGGAGTTACAGTGCTTATTTAATGAAAAGACCCACTATCAAATTGTTTTTTTTTTCAAAAGCACTTTTACAAAAAAGTTTATCAAATACTCTGCTGATTTATTTCACAGCCATTTATTCTCACAGCACAGCCGCTTATTCTCACAGCAGTTTTTTTTCAAAGCACAGCAATACCATACCAGCCCTTAGAATGACCATTTAAAGGGTATCCGCGTAGAACGCTATTTTCATAAAACGAGTCTACTGCTATTGTAACGTTCTATACTAATAATACATGTTATATATGATTACGTTTCATGCCATGTGATATATGTAGTCTTATTATGCAATATGTATTATTGGCACAGAAAACTACGATTACAGAATGTACTTGTGCTATAAAAGTTTCTCGCCAGTCAGGTAGGTCTCACTAAAGTGGATCTGCAGGTGGTGTTTGGAAAACGGCCTGTTCTTTTCATTGTGTGTTTTTTTCTTCTTATGGTGTTTGGATTTAATAATATCAATGAGAATTGAAAGGGGAAACAAATAATAGGAGTGCATTAAAAGACAACAAGAGTGAAAATAATTTCTTTGTTTAACGAGTTGTATTATTTCGTGTTCAAGTTCAAACATAAGATTGACTTTTACACTTCTTTTTTAGATTTTTCTTGTTTATATGTTCTTTTTTGTGCTCCTTTTTTTGGATGTTTTCTTGTTTTTATGTTTTTTGTGGCACTAATTTCAATTAATTCTGACAAATTAATTGATACTAACATGTATTTAATATAATCTTTATCTCACGATCAAATTAAGATTGTGCAACTGATATTGTCCACATGTGTTTGATGACTTGAATACAAGTTTATCCGATATAGATGGACATATCGACCCTTAAAACTAGTTAGATAAACATCAATCCAAAAGAATATGGGTAGCGTCAAATCACGCTCGACAATTAGTTGATTGGTATGAACTCCACACCGATCAATATCTCTTTTTTAAGGATAAAAGAAAATTAAAAAAAAAATCTAAGTGAGAGTCTCCACGAATTATGTGTCACTTTACAGTTTAACATTAATTTTCGTACCAATATCATATAAAAAATATAAGAGCATCTTCAAAAGAAATGTCAAAACTGACATATAGACATACACCAGTAAAAAATCGCAGCAAACTCTGTCCAACTGAGCATTCAGTTTCTTAGACAACGCTAAGTCAATTGAAGGCAAAACCTTCTGCCCTCAAATGAGGGAGCAGTAGATTGTCGATTGAAGAGCCAGGTCAGTAAACTTATATTGATCATTGATTCAACTAGAGGGACTCCAATATGACAGCAATGTCAAATTTATTTATTGAATTTTTTAATGAATGTGATGTAATATATAATAAATGTTATTGCATATTCAAATATTTGGAGCAAAAAATTATACAAAATGTTAAATTGCAACATAAGACATCAAATATCATTTTGATGTTTTAAATTTGATATCTTCTTTTAAGATGCTTTTAATTGTAGAATCTCACTTTAAGGAATTTTTTTATCATTTCTTAGAAAAAATAATACAGGTTGATGCACTTTTTCCCAATTGTCGTGGTGTAAGTGATGCAACATTTCCTATCATTGACCACCAAATCATGAATAATTTCAACCAAACAATTTAGACTTTGAATTTTTGGTGACAAGTATTCTTCCCTCCACTACAAAATCGAAGAATTATGTGGCTTGTATGCAATTTCTTGGCTCTTTGCACACAAGAAAAGTAGGAAAGTATATTGTACATGTAGCCAAAGGTGGAAGAAGTGGAAAAGTTCGTGATATACAAGTAACGAAAGTCACATCGTGCCCCACATCAAATGCACTTTTCTTACCCTTTGTATTTTGAAAAATGATCATCTTAGGATCCACTTTGTGAAGATCTTAAGGATTTCTACATTCTAACCGTTTATCGTATATTGTACGATTAATTTTCGTCATATACTATTTGTGTTTAATTTTAAATAAAAAAGTCAAATAATTTCTGGCTGTCTGCTACACGATAAATGACTAAGATGTGGGGATCTAAGTGGATTCGGATGGGATCCAATTCCTTTTATTTTAGGAAAACTAAGGAAAATAACTTGAAAACTTTGAGTTTTAATCAAAATGACAAATATATGCTGTAAGTGAATAGTATCAAGAGTGACTTTTTAGAGTAAAAATGTCATTTTCGTAAAAAAGTGAACAATACCGAAAGTATTTCGTTAAAATTCTTTTTATTTTGTCAAAAGACAGAAAAAATTGGTGGAGGTAGATTTGGGCTCTTCCTCTTTTAGTATAAAGGACCAAATAGGAAAAAGGGGTGTGATATCCACACACCCCATTTTACTTCTCACACACCTTTTTAATTTTCAGCCGTTGGATCGGATGAATTGAAGAAGATCAACAGATATAAATTATCAAAGGGTGTGTGAGAAGTAAAATGGGGTGTGTGGATAGCACACCCCTAGGAAAATTCTTGTATACAGTTGCGGCTGTGCTGCGGCAGGTCTGGTGCGAAAGATGAGTGGTAATGGCATTGTGCAAAAATGGACAAGGCCAAGTCCAAGTGAATTCTTCTTGTGCATGGTTTAATTTGGTTAGGAATTATGGATGCTTAAGGATCCTTTAGATTATTGGGGAATTATGGAGAAAGCCAAGTCCAAGTGATTAACTATGAACCCTTCAAGTTATTGAAGCACTAAGGGATTCTTTGATCAATTTGTCTCCGATTGGACCAATTGTGGAGGATACAAAAGCTTTGCTTTCAATGACCGTTGAGGTTACTTGCACTCGTGTCCGCCGCCAAGCTAATGGCATCGCTCATCGCCTAGCCCGTTATGGTTCCTCGGTCGAACTTCCTTGTGCTTGGTTGGATTCTCCACCAAATTTTATTTTAGATTTACTCTTTAAGGACTGTAACTCGACCTAAGCCGGCTTATGCCTCCATCTTGTGTATTTTTTCTTCTCTGGTTGAATGAAAGTAGAGATGCATGAGTTTTATTTTATTAGAAGTGTCAAAATTGTTATTATGTTTCGGTGTATGACATGCATTAGAACAATAAAGAGTTAGAAATACAAGTAAAATTTAATGATAGCATATCCAATAACCAAAGATCTCGATGCCTACAATATTGTGGTGCGTAATCGAAAATCTATAAAGTATATTATCAATCTATAATTTAGTTAGAATTGTTGTCACTATGTTGCTTTGTCTGTGTTTATTTGTTGGTTTTATTTTAATTGCATGTATCTAGACAATTGAATTTTGGTCATTTATCACGCTCATCATTGACTATTTGGAAGATAACAATATTCCTCTTCATTTTTATGTTCGGAAAGAGATTATAAGAAAAGAGATTATAAGAAAGACCTAAAAAGATTTGAAAAAAAGACACGAAGTACTTTGAGGTTTTAGGCCGGTTGGAGAAAACAGTTCACGAGTCCTCATAACCTCTGTGGCAAATTCTGCAGACGAAACCACATGAGTCGGAGCATGGCCCGAGTGCATGAGCCGCAGATGGCCATATTTTCTAGACAGCTCGAAGAGAGCGGTAGGGTAGTGTAGTGTGCCCTTGCTGGTAAAGCTTCCAAATTACCGGAACCTTTGGCGGGGATGAGGGTAAGTGAAGTTTGCCACCTGATTTAGTGAATGTCAAGAAAACAAATGTGGTACCAATACGCCTGTTTCCTCTGCTTCTGATTAACAACAATTCGGTCCATTGCCGCCGGATTCGACATTTTTTAGGGTGTAAAAATCGTATTCCCTGTAATCAGTGCATGCTTAGCCAAGCATTAGTTAACCATGGTGTCAGGGCTGGTTTGGTATTGCTGTGTTTTGAAAAAAAACTGTTTCTGCTGTGATGTGAGAATAAGCAGCTGTGAAATAAAACAGCAGAGTGTTTGGTAAACTTTTTTGTAAAAGTGCTTTTGAAAAAAAAAAACAGTATTATAGTGTTTAATAAACTTTTATGTAAAAGATGTGGAAAAAAACTGGTTTTTCAAAGCTGGGGTTTGCAGCTTTGTGTTTTTAGCTTTTTTTTTTCATCCAAAATTGTGAAAAAAAGTTGAAACGGAATGTTTACCAAACCAGGGCTAAGCCTACCTAACAAATTTTGCAGAAGCAAGCAAAGATGATGCCAAATTGACAGAGAGTACGAAATCAAGAACATGAGTTAGTTTATGGATCAACCTAGCCGTCTTGGTTACCTTGTTTATCCCTGCTGAAGCAAGCATGTACTAGTTCCACTGTTTATTCTGCTAGTTCAACTTAGCTTAGCTATATATATCTGCTACCAATGTACTGGTTTTTTAGTTAGGTTTCGTTGGTACTGTTCTTCAACTACCAGTCGTACCGCTTCATTGCTTCATTGCACCTTTTGTTTTTCAAAAGTTAAGGAGGAGTTGGCTTCTCTCACCACCAACGTCAAGGTAATAACCACAACCTTAAGCCGTAAAAACTTACGTCTGCCACCTAACTGTCAGCTGCCACCGCTTCATCGCTCCTTCCATTTTCCATACCTATCCATTTTTTTTTTTAAGATGTTTCAAGAGATAACTAAAACTAATTACATAATTCTCAAATATTCAAAGCGAATTACGACAGCTGTAATAAGTTTTATTATCAAAAACTATGTTTCTGCTACAATTTCTACACGGTCACATTACGTCCCGTAGAGGATTACAACATTGTCAAGTGCAGAATTGCTAATGCATATTTAGGCGCAGCAGAAACAACCAACAAAACTAATAAAAAACATATATAAGAACGACAGATCTCGATGGAGGGATCAAGGGTTGTATGGGACCGGGATAAGGTTAAGAGAAGCTTTCTTGTGGACTGTGAGTCCGTAAACTTCATCGGTGTCCATGGTCTCGGCCAATTCCTTACCACCACTAGGCAGTTTCCAATCAAACCAATACAGAAGGTTGGAAAGCACATATTCAGCAGAAGCAACCCCAAAGCCGAGTCCAGGGCACACCCTTCTCCCAGCACCGAACGGGATGAGTTCAAACTCCTGACCCACGAAACCAACGTTCTTCTCCTCGAACCTCTCGGGGTAAAACTCATCGGGGTTGTCCCAGACTTTGGGGTCCCTTTGTACCGAGTATGCGCTCACAAACACCTGTGTTTTCGCAGGGATGTTGTAGGGTCCCAATTTCACGTCTGTACTTGTTTCGCGAGGAAGTAAAAGAGGCGCCGGAGGATGAACTCTCATATTTTCTTTGATGCAACATATCATGTAGGTCATTTGGGGGGTGTCAACATTCTCATCTACATATCCCTTGTTCCCCACCACCCTTCTTACCTCTTCCTGGACTTTCTTCATCACGCGTGGATTCTTCGCAAGCTCTGTCATCAACCATATCATGGCAGTCCAACTAGTATCACTTCCTCCAACAAACATGTCCTGAAATCGTAAAATTAAGAATCCAAGTCAATCTTCAGCTATATATATACAAACATATATGTATATAATCAATGTTAGAGACAGTGAGTGAGTGAGTGAGAGCTATGAAGGGGGATATATACGGACCTGCAGAAGTGCTTTGAGGTGGTCACTTTTGAGCTCGAAGTCATTGCCCTCCTTTTGAACTTGGAGGAGAATATCCACGAAGTCCTTCTTGCGAGGCTTGCCTTCTTTCTCTGCCGCCTGATGTTCGGCAATCAACTTGTCGAAAAACCTATCAAACTCGGACCAAATCGATGTCAAATGTTTAATGTGGCCACTGGCACGGTCGAGCCAATTCATCCTCGGACCAAAGTAATCCGTAAAACTGAAACTCATGAGTTGGCACATCAAATCTTTTGTCACCTCTCCAAACCACTTGTTCTCCTCGCCCTCAAACTTCTGTCCGAGAATACACCTGCAGATAATGTTGTTGGAGGTTGCCACCAGCAGATCACTCAGAACAATAGGACCCCCGCCATTGAGGCTCGACGCTTTGCGAATCTTCTCGACCAACTCCGAAACCTCTTCCACCCTCGCGTACTGAAACTGTGACACCCTCTTAAGACTCAGAAGCTCAAGAACACATATTTTCCGAACTTGCCTCCAGTACTCTCCGTAAGGAGCAAACGCGATATCATGAGCGTCATAGAACAATATTCCCGGAGCAGTGGCTTTTGGCCGGCTGCAGAAAGCAATGTCCTGCGTCTTCATCACCTCCTTGGCCATCTCTGCAGATGAAACGATCAAAGTAGGAACTTTCCCAAGGTGCACTAGCATTAAATCGCCATACTTTTTCGAGAGAGCATGGAGAGATTGGTGTGGGAATTTGCCTAACCGGTGAAGGTTTCCAATCAATGGCAACCTTGGTGGGGAAGGTGGTAACTTGAGTTTTCGTTTCTCATCGCCATTGGACGATGATTTAGTAAGAGAAAACAGAATGAATGCAGAAAGTATGATAAGAGGAAGAAGAAAGACATTCTTCTGCAGCTGCTCAAACACAAGTGCTAGAATAGCCATTGCTGTTCTAGCTCTTGTTGCTGGGTTTGTCTGAATACTAACTTCTGGGTTTTGCTGGGTTTATATAGGACACAAATCTCTAGAACTTCCACGACAAAATTAATAATCATTGCTTAGAAGTAGTTGGATTTCCCACGTCTACACCCCCATCTGATCTTCTTCCATTTCTTTTCCATGGATCATATGGATCCGAAATCCAGTAAAAAAAATAAATACGAATTCACATGTGCACAAGTTCTTTGGAAAGTGGGAAGAGGAAACAAAAAGCAAGGAACCTGAAAAACTGCCGAGAAAAGCACTCAAAAAAGCAAGCAAGGCATGCAGAGATGCATGGAAAGCATCCTCCCTCCATATGTTTGTCATGTTTCATACATGGTTGTAAGTAATAAAGTATCATCATCATGATGCATTTACTATAGGGTCCACAGAATCTAGATTTTATGCAAATTTTATACTTGGACTATTGTCTACTAAGATTGCATCTGCATTAGTGTCAGTCTGACTTTGAAAAGAGGCTACTTTCAAGCCCTTTTAAGTATATATATAACGAGTAACACTAGGTGATTAATTTCTAAGATCAAATTTGTAAATTATATAGTGTATTACTAGTAATAAATAAGCATGTTAATCAATATTTAAATAATAATTCAATTATCAACAATCACGTTATATGGTTTACAGAGGTCGCACTTGGTGCGATGGCAAGTGCCTTCGCCCATGAGCGGTAAGTCTCGGGTTCGAGACTTGGGAGCAGCCTCTCCATAAATGGAGGTAAGGCTAGCCGACATTCACCTCTCCCAGACCCTGCATAAAGCGGGAGCCTTGTGCACTGGGTACGACCTTTTTTTTTACGTTATATGGTTTACAAAATTTGATCTAAAAAATAAAATTTTCTGCATTTCACTATATATACTCACTTTAAGTATACATAGCATGTAATATTTAACATATGAATTATAAGATATCTTTATAACAATATAAGGATAAGGTTAAATATTAATATAAAACAATAAATAATATGTACAAACATTAATCAAGTGGAATATATTTTCCACCAATGTGACATTATTTTACTGTATTCATTCTCTTTATCATCAGGAGAAATTCATTTGGCTTGGAGCCTGTTTAGTCATTCATATGAATCAAATAAATTGACAGTTCATCATGATGATGCCACTTGTTACCAAAACCGTCGATGATTCATCACACACAGATGACAAAAGGGTCTCCAAATCAAATGAATTCTTTTACAAATGATTTTCATTCAACATTAACAAGAATCAACCGATCTAATTATGATGTTTATATGATAAAATGATGAGATTCAAGCTTGCTTGTGTGTACATGCTTGTTGTAAGTAGATGTAGATGTAAAGGTGACTAAGGAACCGATCTAAAATACATTGTTTTTGTCTTGTTAGGGAGGAAAGAGAGTTATCAAATAAAAGAGGTCATCCTCCCTAGAAAGGAGGGATTGTATCTTTATATTTTCCTATTCTATCAACTATTAGGATTGCATTGATGATTTGCATCCACACAAAGGGACCACCTTGTGTGTGTATTAAAATTTTCATATCTCAGATACTTAGAAGGTAGCTAAGGAGATTCTCTCAAAATGAGATTTTTTATGAACTCTATATCATCTTATAATTTAACATCAATTTTTAAGTTAAAAATATAAATATTGTGTCAAAAATATAAGGTAACAAAAAATTCATGAAGAATTCTGCTTTTGAAAAAGTTTCCTAAGCATTTCTCTTTCTAGTATCTGAATTTGTAGGAGGGAAATGCCTTAGCTAGCATCCCTATATTTTGCCCTTTTCCTCTGGGCATTCCTATTAAACTCTTATCACATCCAACTTAAAAAATAATATTCTGAAAAGGATATTATTTCTTTTTCCATCCCTTTATTTTATTTCTAATAAATCTAAAGAAATTAAAAACAAATAAAATATAAAAATTCAAACCTACCTTTCTCTCTGCCCACAGCTCAGGTTCCCAACTACTTCAGCATATAAAAATACCCAGAAAAATAACACATTAATAGAGGGAACATATGGCTATAAATACATACAGTTTGGAGACAAATTAATAGAGGGAACTTGTGGCAATAAATACACCCAATTTAGAGACAAATTAATGAAGGGGGCAGGTTTTTTTGTCTAATTTGTAAGAACCAGCTTCTTCAAAACTTGGGAAATGTTTACACACAAAAGTAGTACCGCAATATGTGAGAGCAACTTACATAAAACGAGTTTACTGTTACGTGATGTCCTAATTTAATAATACATTATCATGTAGAGAAAAAGTTGCACATAATAATACATTATTGGACATGATGTTACCTCACGATGAACCTGTTTTATGTAAATACTTCTTGCAATACTCAATTATTTATCCCAAAACAGAAAGTCCAAGAGAAGTTTCATAGTCATAACCAGCACGAAATTTTTCTAGGATGTTTCGGAATTTTTAACTGTTAAATGCTTAATCAACAATATAATATATTAATAACCAAGATTTAACCAATTTCCCAAATCGTTTAAATTTAAGTGAAAAATGAAATCTTGGGAAAACCCCACAAAACAAATAATCTACAACCACTCAATCAATCATAACCAGTAAAACTAGTCCAATGCTAAAGGGTGAGTTCATCCAGATTTACATTTAGATTATGTCAGACAATTACCTGATGGGCAATAGCAGCAGGTGGATTCTGGAGTCCAGAATGCAAAGAAGCTGCCGCATTCTGTAAAACGCAGCTGTGATTGGTGCCATCGGAGTTGGGGGCGACGGTGGCTGCTTAGGGAGTAAGTGATGAAGAAGACTGGAGGTTGGGGAAGAGCACAGATAGAGGGGTAGGGGGTAGGTGGCCTCGAATAATCGAATTATCCTATGTATTATTTTATTTTATTTGTTTGATTCATTAAGGGTAAAAGGGTAACAAAGAACTGGTGGTTCAGAATCTTCAGATTATCTTCCAAAAAAAAAAAAAAAACTTCAAATTAGGATAGGTTAATGTTATCTACTCACATATTTTTACGCACACATCTCTTTCAGTTTGACTATTGGATTTGATGAGTTGAAGAAGATAAATGATAAAAAATAAACAAGAGTGTGTAAGAAGTAAAAATGAGTGTAAATAACATTTTTCATTGAGTTATTATTTCCAAATGTTGAGAAACCAGTTGATAGTAGAAATTTTTGCGAATAAATTGAGAAGGTAACTAGTATTTCCCTTTTTATTTTTCTTATTTCTTAGGTGCATGTATAGTACAAAGTAGAGTAGGGCATGGTTCTAAAATTGAGTGGTAGGCATAATTGACATTGACCCGACCGCATCACTATTTTATCAACGATTATCTATTAGATAGGAACATGATTTTTTTTTTTTTGACAAATGATAGCCTTGGTGAGTTAGAGATCAATGAGGATCGAACCCGTACTAAAGTATATGTGCATTATTGTTTTCTATCATTGTGATAAAACGTTATCTGCAGAATTCAATTTGGTTTGGTGTGGTCATTTTTCCTTGAAATTTGTTAGAATCTATCAATATCCAAAGAGATTGAACTCGATTCTGTTGAGATATTTAAGTGCCGGAGAATTGAAAGGGTGAAGGGTGTGTTGAGACAATTATAGGGAGGGAGAGAGACGTTAATAATATTCACTTTATAATAATGGCGAGTTTGATTAACATTAATACTAGCCTATTGTGATGTTTTGCCCACTTCTTCTCTCTTAATGTAAATAATATCATTTATTCAAAAAAAAAAAGACTAGATAATATAGTTTATTCAAAAAACAAAACAATGACATTGTTACTCCTCTGTATACTTCTTCATATGTAGTAAAAGAAGAGAAAACAGGAAGAAGAAAATAATAATATTTGTCAAAACTGCATGAAAGAGATGAGAGAGACCTTGACAAATGACAATGTATCATTTTATAAGGTTTTGTTTTATTGACATAGAAGGACTACAGTCTAGGTGTAGAGGAGGAGAGGAAGGAGGCTGGAGGTGTTTTACTGTTTTTTTTTTAATAATCTTTTATGCAATAATATATTTATAGTAAGGAGCGATGAAATAAATAGGTATGGAACTTGTTATTCATAATATTTGAATTTAAAATTTTTCACTTATAAGGAAAAATAATAGCATTATTTATATAGATGTATAATTAAGTGTTAGAGGTGCTTGTATACTATTGATCAGTGGCTTTTGCGCTAGGAGATCATCAGCTTATGGCCTATGGCTTTAGACAGCACACTGGTGGGACAAGTTAGTTATCATTTTGGTGAAACTGAAGTGAGTGAAGTGATATAACTTAGACTTACACAATTGTACGATTGCTTAGGTAGTTTAGGGAATTGAGTTCACAATAGGTTTGCCAATCCACTAGTGAAGATAAGGGCACATTCTCAGAAAGAAACTCTAGCTCGACAAAGGGCCATAGAAATGCGCTTATGATTTGTCTCGAAAAGCCAACTAGCAGCCCACTCTATGTTGGTCTCGATTTAGCATCATATATCAATCTGGAGAACATTATTATTTGTTGTAGTGCGGATTAAAGAGCCCGCCCAAAAAGTTCCATGTTTTTCTTGGTTGGACCAGCCAAACCAGCAATTTCCGTCTTCCTGAACTAGGAGAGCAAAGACAAGTCTCTCTTCTTTTTCACCGTTTTCTTTGTCTGTTAAGCTTCACTGCTATGCGACTTCCTAAAGAAAATTGCAATCGTGGTTTTTCAACCACTTACAAGACCAACGAGATATTCGACTTTAAGCATACACCAGTGTATACATTAAAGTTCGTTTTGGTTCCAATTCGCTCTCACGTTTGAATTTTCATGGAGGAGGGGGATGCATTTAATGTAGATTATCGTTGATGAAAAGGAATGCAAAAAAGAGCATAATAAATTAGTATGGAGGAGGGGGATGCATTGTCATGACTAGCCGGCTTCCAATCAAACCAGTATACAAAAGGTTGGCTTGGCAAGGCAATCGCATATATATATTCAACTGCTGGAAACCCAAAGTTGAATGCAGCAGGGCAACAAATGGCACGTTAAATTCGGCCATTGATCTTTCTTTCTTTTTTTTTTTTTTTTTTTGTTCCTAAACCTAGTTCCGTCACCCATTTCATGTTCGTCATTTCTAGCTTTAGGTATAACTTCCAGCACTATACCATTCCCTTAAATGACGCAAAAACGCGTCATAATACTTGATTTATGACTTTTTTTTGTGTGTAAATTATTATCTGTATTTTGCGTCATGATACTTACTATAAACCTTTTTCTCATCATAAACTTTATCACACCTTCATATACAAGGTTATTAACAAACTTGAACTGTTTCAACCTAGCCTGCTACATACGACAGTCCGCATGCAAGAATCTCTCCATAAAACATGAATCCTTTTTCTCGATAGAATAATCACATTTTACGGGAACGCGTTTGTAGTACTCAGATTGGGGGTTCCCCCTTTTTCTATTAGGTTACAAATAGTGTATCCATTATATGGTAATGTGCACTTATATAGTGCAGCAGCGATTTGAAGGAAAACCTGTTTCCTCCCATAACTTGAACTCATCCCAGGTTCGGCCACAGATAGCTAAGATATATTGTTTGGTCAACAAGTTAGCCTTAAGATATATGGTGGCGCAGTGTTTGTTGAAATGCATCAAGGAGTCTAGGCAAACAAGCATCTGCTACAATTTATACTTTGACACCATATCATTAAGGAAGAAGATGGAGTATCAATCGATCATTATAGCAGAAAACACTGCAAAGAACTCAGTGACTATCCATTCCTTGACACCAAAGGATTGAGACCTACGAGATTAAGCGCGTAAAGCAGAAAAACATTGCAAAGAAAACAGAAATCCATTAATTCAAAATATATCTGGGATCCTTATTATATCACATAAACCACAAAGGGTGAAAAGAAACAGATACTCTAAAAAATGACTTCGAAATAGATGTTGAATATGACCGTGATGGATCGATCAGTCCACAACAACGAGACTTTGATACTCTTTGCCGGAGATGGCTGCTTCCATGACATGGTTCTGCCGGTCAACTTTCCAACCTTTTTCTCTGTCCCAAATATCCTTGAACAAAACTTGTCCTTTCTCCTCCTTAACCTCCCAGCTCTTCCACCCGTTGTAGCCACTACAGGAGTACTTGTATAAGGGAGCCAAAACCTCTTTCCTCAGCCGGTCTACAACTCTGCTCTCGTAGTCTTCGTTGTATTCCTCCGCGTATGATGCTGGTGGGAAAACCTTCCGCGCAACGCTTTCCCACAGCAAAGTGGCCCGTGCAGCACGGGATTCGTCATGGTTTCCGGTAAGGAAGCAGTCTGATGCATGGGTTACCTCGGCATACTTCTGATCATCATCACCACCACCATCATCATCGATGTCTTCACGCACATAATATTTAAGGTAATCATGCTTGAATTGTCCCTTCAATTTTTGAATATCTGACTCCAAGCACTTCACAAAAACATCGGTAACACGGTCATGTAACAACTTATAATCCGGGTCACCCTCGTACATCTCTACAGCCTTTTTGGTCAGTTTCCCGAGCGGCTCTACTCTCCCCCATCTACCGTCTTGGCCTTGTAGGAGGTGGTGCAGAATCTCTGCAAGGCTATGCAAGCACATATTCCCAAAAGACGCAACGTTGCACAACAGGGTCTTGGGGTGGTTTTGGTGGAGCCAAACAGCCGCCGTGTAGAACGCTTGTTCATAGGATTTTCCATTAAAGTCATTTAGGTGACATATGAGTTTGAGGGTGGTTAGGGGATTGTCGGACCATGCCAGCGGCAGCAGTTGCCTGAGATATTCACAGGAGGCCTCCACCTCCGCCTTTATGGCTGGTGGATGCCTTTTGATCGATCCAGTTGCAAACACGTAGTGCCCGTAGTTTACATAGTCGGCTGGTTCGACAATGTTGAAAAATATATCAAGGCAGGGGTCGGCCGAGGAGAGTTGGAACGTAGATTCAGTAGTACTGAATCCCATTGCCATTAGAGGGGTTCTGCTCCTACTCCTGCTAGTGCTCATTGCTGTTCTCTTGGCTGGAGCTGTCCCATTCTCGAATTTCGGAACCATAAGAGAGAGTGATCTGCTGGGAATTCTAAGGTTCGGAGGAACAACAAGAGTCGAAGAGTTCGGATAAGCCGTTAATCTCATTGCAAGTTGTGAAATTTTGTGGGCTAGGTTTGTGTTTGCTGCTTTCATATAACTGGTGGGAGGATTTCAGTCATTTTTTCTACGGGAGAAGAGAATATTTGGGCAGAAATGTAAAAGCCGTTTACTTGGGTACCAAGGAATTTGGCAAACCCTAATCAATTAGGCTATATTTACTTATTTTTTTTAATTCAACGATTTCCTTCCATATATGTAAACTTTCAATACTTTCATATCGTTCATTGCATTATTCCAAAATACTGCATCATTATCAACCGTAGGATGTTGCTAATCAAAATAATTAACTATGGTTAACCTGCATGGCACATGTCAATCTCTTCATGTGGTGCAACGCTCACCACCTAAGAGCAAATTCGGATTCGAATTCAGGATAAGAATTCGATTCCATCCAATCTTTGTATAGCAGAAGGGGCTTGTAGTACTTAGATTGTCGGGTTCACCCTTCTTCTACTTCAGATTAGTGTTTCTATTAAACGGAATGGCAGACACAAATTCTTCTTGAACAAAAACAAAAGAACAACTAGATTAAGTGAAAACTAAGCACGAAATCTCTGGAGGCCGGGATCAAGGAGAGTAGGCTACCGGCACAAGAACCAGATGTGCTTTCTTTCAGACAGTGAGCCCGTAAACTTCAGTCATGTCCAGGGCCGCGGGCAATTCACCACCACTAGTACTAGGCAATTTCCAATCAAACCAGTACAGAATGTTGTTCCGCCGAAACAACCGCAAAGGTGATTCCCGGGCACCCCTTCTCCCAGAACCGAACGGGATGAGTTGGAAGTCCTGGCCTTTGAAATCAATGGAGCTGTCCTCGAACCTCTCCGGGAGAAACTCCTCCGGCCTGTCCCATACTTTGGGGTCCCTCTGTATGGAAAATGCACTGACCATCACTCGTGGGGATATCGTAGCCTCCCAGTTTTACGTCCGCGGTTGATTCATGAGGAATTAAAAGTGGAGAGCCGGAGGATGGAGTCTTAGGTTTTCTTTGATGACACATTTCATGTACTTCATTTGATTGAGGTCATTCTCGTCTACCTTCGCCTTCTTTCCCACCACTCTTCTTACCTCTTCTTGGACTTTCTTCATCACTCTTGGATTTCTCATAAGCTCCGCCATTAGCCATACCATCGCAGTTGAACTAGCATCACTTCCCCCCACAAACATGTCCTAAAACCATAAAATTAAGCAGCCAAATTGCTCTTCAGCCATATATACACCAATGTGTGTCTGTGCGTGCATGTGTGATGCGATTATGCGAGTTAGGGAGGAGGATATAAACAAACCTGTAGGAGTACTCTGAGGTCCTCTTTAGTGAACTCAAAATCAAGTGCACCGTCGTTTTGAACTTGGAGTAGAATATCCACAAAATCCTTCTTACTAGTCTTACCTTCTCTATTCGCTGTCTTGTGTTCATCAATCAACTGATCATAAAACCTATCAAATCGGGAAAAACTTGCCTTCAAACGCGCAATGAAGCCTCTAAGATGGTCAATCCATCTCGAAGCAGGGAAAAGATCTCCGAAACTGAAGCTCATTACTTGCAGCATCAACTCCACCGCCACCTCTCCGAACCAACTACCATCTTCATCGTCAAACTTTTGCCCAAGAATAGACCTACACATTATGTTGTTGGAGGACAATATCAGGATTCAGCAGCTCGCTCAGATCAATCGGAGATTCGCTGAGGCATGCTTTTCGAATTTTATCCACCATTTCAGCCGCTTCTTCCACCCTAGCATACTGAAATTGTTGCACCCTCTTGAGGCTAAGAAGTTCAAGAACACAAATTTTACTTTTCTCCAGTAGTCCCCGCAGGGCGCAAAAGCCACGTCATAGCCTTGGTAGAATATATGCATGGAGCCGTCATTTGGGGGCGGCTGGCGAAGACGGTATCATGAGTCTTCATGACTTCCCTCGCCATGTCTACGGATGAAACAACCAGTGTTCGAACTTTTCCGAAGTGAAATAGCGTTAGAGGGCCATACTGCTGTTGAATCCCACATCGGTCATAGGTAAAGCAGAAAAACCAATTTAAATAGAAGTACCCCACTCTAGCTAACACCAATTCTTTCGAGAAAGCGGTGCGGGAATGCGCCTAGCTGGTGTAGGTTTCTGATTAGAGGCAACTTGGATGGAGATAGTAATAGTTTGAGTGGTTTCCCACTTATTTAGATAAAAAAGAAGACAAATATGATTAAATAAGGGTAATGCTATTTTCACGCTTTTTGAATTATGGAAGATCAATGCCCACATCAACAAAAATAAGGTAGTGAACTAGTGTTGTCAACTCCTAAGAATGTGCTAGCATGGCATGTGTCTAGTATTATATGTGACGGTGTCACAATTTAATGGGGATGTGAAAAGCGCTCACATCAACAAAAACAAGGTAGTGAACAGTGTTGTCAACTCCTAATGGCATGAGCATGTGCCTAGTAAAACTTGACATGTGTGTGCCAGAACATAAAACACTTTTACACATTATTGTCCCCGGTTCACATGCTCGCACATCGGTGGCCCAAGAAGTAATCTTGGTGGTGGTCCAAGATTCTTAAAAACAGTTTTCCGCACAAGGGCCGATCAATCGAAGAAACCAACCATACCGGACCGGCCGGTCTAGTTTAAGAGTGAAATTACAGTACTGTAGCGCATTTAACTTGAAGAAAAAGGAAATGACCATTTAACTTGAACAAGTGATTCACTGGGGAGCAAGTGGTACGGTCATTACTTGGGTACAAAGGAAAGTGTATGGACATATCTTGCTTTGCAAGCAAGCAATCAAGAACCGTACTTGGGCGAAAACATGAAGACGCAGGATAATGAAGAATTTATTTCTTACAAAATGTCATTTCTGTACAATGCAGAGTTTGGTTAGCAGACTTTTACACTACATAGATCGGCCGCGTGCAGCGCAACTGGAATAGCGGGTGCGTCCACCCCTCCCTCCGTAATGGTAATGTTTGCAATTGGACATCTACTGGAAGTTACGGATGACACCTAGCGTAAATCTCACGCATATACAATGTACACTTCACTCGGCAGAACGCAAAAACGAGAAAAAACTCATCTCCTTAGACTGTCCTTGGTGAAAAAAGAATGTCGGAGGGCTTCACGAGCTGAAAGCCTATCCGAGGGGTCGTACCTAAGCAGACCCTGCAGGAGGTGAATAAGGTCCCCGGCGGAATGGTCTACATGCTGCATTATGAGATTCTGCAAAACAAAAAATGAGCAACAAGTTCGGACATTTAGGTATAAACATGACGTGGAGTTGGCTCCAACAGTTTACCAAGTAGGCAACAGAGATTCAGAAGGGCAGTAAACCACAAACCTGAAGCCGAGGAAGCTTCTGAACAGCTCTGATACTCTCTCTAGATGCTGCACCCTCCGGCCAATCTAATCTACCCCTCCTAACATACTTCTCAGCATGTCGGCTGTAAATTTCGAGGTGCAAAGGTTACGTAAAAAAAACTTAGCAACTTCATGCTTAAAAAAAATTATGGACAAAGGTTATTATCATCACATACTCTGCTCTCTTCAACATGTGCTGGGGAAGGGGTCCAAGTACCCGTTCCATCATGGCGAGGTGCTCCAAATTCTCATGAGTCTGAAACAGGGCTTCGCCCTACACCAAGCAGCACAAGCATCATAAATATGGCTTATATTATTACAACAAGATATTGATAACCAAAAGCATATAGTTAGCAGACAAACCGTGCACAACTCCACCAGGATACAACCAATGCTCCATACATCGCAAGGGTAGGTCCATCCCAGCCCTACAAAACCATCATAAATAATTAAATATTATGTCTACCTACAGGCTTACAGCACAAAGACATCAGTACACAGTAAGTTCACTCACCGAGAATCACCTCTGGTGCACGATAATGCCGTGTTGATACAATATAGGTTTGATCTTGACGCTCATAAGTTGTGCTACCAAAATCAATAACCTTAATAGCACTCGACTTTGGTATTCTCTTAAAATAGGAGCTATCTTTGGGTGATCGAGATGAGCTCTGCGGCAGCAACTGATAGAACGTTAGAGAAATTTCCACAAGTAAAAGAGAAAGGAGGAGAGAATGCTTAAAAATCAAATAATCAAAAAACAAAATAAAGAAACTGAGAAAAGAAATCGGCAACCACCTTATTGTAATCAGGAACTTTAATATAATCCTGAGAAACAAGGAGTATATTCTCTGGCTTCAAGTCGGTATGAATAAGACGAAGATCATGCATAACTGCATAGATATGAGAATATCATCAGAAAGCAGGACCACAATAAAAAAAAAAAAAAAATTGAATTAAGTTAACCAATCCTGACTTGATTGGTATGAAAAGAGCATATCTCTGCCCATACAACGTGTTTTAATAAAGTTTTAATAACAGTGAAAAAATCATAGATATTGATTTATCCCTCTCAACATTGACAATGTAAGAAAAATATGAAGAGAAGCAATATATATTTGATAGAAAGGGACTAGCTTAGGTATTACTACACACATGCTACACATTCCAAGAGTTGTCTGCCAATCTCACGGACAAGGTCAATGGGAAATGAGCGGTAATTGTTTTTCTTGAGAAAATCGTATAAGCTTGGTCCAAGCTTCTCAAATACCTGTTAAAACCATTTGAATTTCACGAACAAGTTTTAACCCCCAAATTATTTGTGAATTGGGGAAATCAATCCATCACAAACTAATCTAATACTTACAATACAGATATGGTTACGATAGTCAAACCAGTTCCGTAATTGCACACAACTGCAAGGAATGAACCCATTTAACAATGCAAACAAGTAATGCAAAAAAGTTCCAAGATAAAGCTTATTCAAACACTCCCTGTCAGTAAAAAAGTTGAAAATTAGCAACAACTACTTACCGGTTGCCCCCTTTATCATGTTTACCAAGCTGTTGCAGCACTTCAATTTCGATCATTGCTGCTTCACGATATTTCTTAATGCCGCGAACAATTTTTATTGCAACCATTTCCTTTCTTTCTCTGTCCCAGCATTCCAACACCTGGCCAAAGGTACCTTCACCCATTTTGCTCTGAATTTTGTCTGAAAGAAGTGAAAACAACAATTAAACTCAACAACTTAAATTGTAACAAATTCCAATATAAAAAACGTATAAAGAATTGAGTTAGAAAACTGGCCAACACTAAAATTCATTGAAACATCAGAAACTAGAGGATTAAATAACCAGAAAAAAATTGCAATCTAAAATGAACATAAGTTTATGTGTTGATTGTGTAATTACAGCGAGATGTTAAATTTTCTCCAAGCGAAAACATGTAATGTCCATCTTTGTCATCCTCTCTCCATGGGGGGGAACCATTTCGAGCCACTTCCTTATCAAATAGAGAAATAGTAGTGGGCTCTGCAGGTGCCACGAATGATGCAAAGCTTGTCACATTCCCAAGCTCTTGTCCACAAAATATTCCTACCTGAGCCTACACACATCCATCCATTCATGACTATTTAACATATTAATTCAAAATTCTGCCAACCCCAACACTGCATTCCAATCCATACCCCTCAAGTCCAATCAGAATCTCATAAATCAAAACCAAAGCTAATAAATTACGAGGAAGACTAGAGAACAAACATTACAGGCAAATATAAATTTAAAACATTAACGAATATAACCAACCGTTCCCAACAACAATATGCACATATATCAATATCTTCCTTCAAGAAATTCTCAAATATAAAATTACATAACACAACAATAAAAATCTTCAATAAATCAAGCTAATTATCTCTATATCAATTTACCAAAAATTATCTAACCAAACGGGTTTCTAAGGATTCGCTAGTTTTACTGACAATACCAGATAAAAGTACAGATTAATCCCTAATATTTTAAAATCCAAGCTTCCTAAGATCATATTAGTAGCCTTTTGAAAATATTGAATGAAAATTTTCCTAAATTTACAAATAAGTACCTAAATAGATAGATTTTCTGTAAATCGACATACAAAAAACTGAAAACTCGTAAATCACATAGATTCAATCCGTATATCCACGCTCCGATCCAAAATCTGGAAATTTACATATAACCTTCCAACAAATTTACCAATTTTGACAAATTTTGAAACTTTAATATCAGATCTAGAACAATAAAATACATAAAATCTTTAAATCATCAAATATAATAGCACAAACCAGAAAATCAATTCATCAGATAAAACCCACAAATATTTTGAATCGGACCAAAAAGTTGAAGAACAAAGATACTACCTTTGGGGCCTGAGGAACATCCCAGCCCAAACGCGCCCTCTTTCGAGGGCGGCGATCCAAGTGAGCGAAAGGAAACTCCGTCACGCGCTCGGTCTCCATGATCGCAGATCGGGAGATAAAAGATCTTCCAACAAAATTGACGAGAAATCGGATGAATTCGAGGGATTGGGGAAGAAAAGGTTTGGGTTGCGTTAGAGAAAGGCCAAAAGCTAACCCTAATTTTAACTTAACAAATAATGCGAAACACGGTTCGGTTGAGATCTGACCGTCCACGTGTTGCTTTCTTGTCCATGCGTTTGACCGATCCTTTTGTTATCCCAGCTCATCGAGGGCTTTGTTTTGACCGTGGTTAGATTTGTGGGTTGGGATTTAACTGTGGTTAAGTTAGCTTTATTCTTCCGCGGAATATTATTTGGGGGTAGTTGGATATACCCGAGAAAACGAATCATAGTCTAATGGGTAAAAGACTTAATATTGGGCCTCAAACAATCAAGTAGGTGGCCCATTTGACTCTTTTATTTTAAAATAGCGTTATCCAAATACTCATTTTTACTTCTCATGCTCCTGATTAATTTTCGGTTATAGAATTAACAGAGGTTGTCGGAAATAAGTGTATGAATTGCACTAACCTTATTTTTATGATACAAATGATGAGATAAGGGGAATTTTTTTACTTTCTTTTTTATTAAACGCAGTAATTCTGCTATAAAGAATTTGAACTCGATACACAATGAGTTGAAAATAATAAAATTCCGCCACTTGACCCTGCATCTATTATGATCCGTATAGGTGATTTAATAGGAAAAGTCAACAAGCCAAAATTGCAATGTTTATAAATCTCATAAAAAGAATATTATATAAGGCACTAAGTCCTTGGCATCTTCCTTTGATTATATTTATCTCCATCATGTTTATCGTGAAGTCAATTTTGTGGTTGATGTTGTAGCTGTTAAAGGTCACTTAGTGGATAATGCTCATGCTTGTTATGCTATTCTTGAAGTCTCCATAACAGTTGTATATTGGTTGAGGTTGTCTTACATGATTTGTTCTGTAATGTTATGTTCCTTATGGAATAAGTAAGGAGTATTCAAACTCGAGACTTATTTAATATTAAGAAGGAGGTATTACTAAATGAAGAGTTAGTTGATATTAACTCACATAAATTGAGTGTCAATCCATAATTTATGCCCTTTTGGAGCAAGAAAATTACGTGAAATAAATGCTTGTAATTTTCTATACTAGATTGAACAAATCTTCAACGCGATTTCTCGCGGTCTCCCTGGAAGGTGCGTAAAGCTTCGGCTCGGGCGTTTACGCCACCACCTCCTTCTTTCTCTTTGCTTTCGTTGGCACTGGCATTTGCAATTTGGTTCTTCCCACATGTTTCTTTCGATTTGTGGTGGAGATTTTAGTGGTGCTCTTTGGAGGATTAAGTGTTTCTTCTTCATCCAATTCGGGAACCATGTTTGGCCCGATCTCAGGCGTTTGTTGGGGGTGACGGTCTAAGATGGTGGGTAGGCTAGCCAAATGAATTAATAGGACGGTCGGATTCAATTTAAATAGTAATTTCGAATATAATAATAGAGATGTAATTGGTAGATGAAACTTCAGTAGTTGCGAATATTTTCCATGGCGCAAACGAAACACCACCATCTCACATGGCTCCATTCCTAACTTTAGACAAATTATATTTTCTATGCTACATTTTCAGGTGGCTGTACCCCGCACTACTTATATGGTAGGATACGTATCCCATGGATGTAACCAAATAATAGTTGTATATAGAAGACCGGCACTGTATTATCCGTTTTTCAACTTATAATACTTCCATGATATCAATGTGCCCTCGTGTTTTGTGAGGAAACGAGTTGAAAGTTTGAAACTCACATAAGAGAATTAAAAAAAACCTTACATGATAAGAATTAGACCATATATTGTACAAGGGAATGGTTATTAGCATTCTAAAAATCTTATTCTACACTCCAAATTTTTTATATTAGGAAAGAAGAATACACTTATGAAAAGTGTAAAATGAGATTTTTGAAGTGCTAATAACACTTCCTTTGTATAATGCAAATCAAACATTTGCACTGAGATCTTAGTTAGTGAGCAACCACTAGATATGTTGCACCTATTTCTTACTGTCCTTCCCTACCTGATTTTCACAATCTTCATCATCAAACGGCTTTGGAGCACTACAATTTCACTGAAACACTTGCTTCCTTCACCGCCAAGGCTCCCAATACTCGGAAACCTCCACCAACTAGGCACGTACCCTCACCGATCCCTACAACGACTAGCTCAGCGCTATGGTGAGCTCATGGTGCTTCATTTTGGAGAAAGACCAGTTCTCATCGTTTCTTCCGCAGATGCCGCTTGTGAGATCATGAAAACAAATGATAGCATTTTCGCCAACAGACCAAGATCAACAATTGCCGATAGACTTCTCTATGACGCTACGAGTGTGTCCTCAGCTCCTTACTGTGAGTATTGGAGGCAAGTTAGAGGCATCTGCGTGGTGCAGCTTTTAAATAGCACAAGGATTCAGTCTTTTCGAGCAGTACGAGAAGAAGAACTAGCCTTGCTGACTAAGAGTGTGAAACAGTCTTCTATGTCGTCGTTGCCTGTGAATTTAAGTGAATTGTTTATTTCACTTACTAATGATGTGACATGTCGGGTGGCTTTCCGGAAAAAGCATAGTAGAGGCGAAGCTGCAAGGAAGTTCAAGAAGTTGCTTGAGGAGTTTATGATCTTGTTGGGTGGTTTTTATGTGGGGGATTTTATTCCACGGCTCGGTTGGATTAGTCGCGTTAATGGGTTAGACACAAGAGTGAAGAAGGTCGCTAGAGAATTTGATGAGTTTCTGGATTCTGTAGTTGTAGGTGAAGATAAGAAGGATCTTGTGGATGTCCTGCTCGAAATTCAAAAGCAAAACACGGCTGGCTTTTCCATTGATAGAGATAGCATCAAAGGCATCATCTTGGTAAGCCTCTTCCCTGTCTCCACAACTCCTTGCTAGCAAGAAACCTCTGTTACTTCAATTGTTCAAGGAACTTGCATCATGAACTTATTCTCTCCTTTTCTCCTTCTGCACTTATCACCTTGTTTTTGTCCCTTGATTCTCCTTTGATATATTCAATCCAAAGGCAAGAAAAAAGGGGAGAGTGCACGGGGACAAAGGGAGAGTGAAAAAATCAGTGTCCTGTATAAATTGTATCTCTCCATCCATCGCTAATCGATTTTGGGTGAACTAAGGTCTTTTTCTTGTTTCTTGCGGGATATTTTTGGTGGCGGAACTGATACTAGCTACACAGTTCTAGAGTGGGCAATGACCGAACTCTTACGGCATCCAAGAGTGTTGGAGAAACTGCAAAATGAGCTGATGGGAATTCCTAATGGAAAACCAGACATAACAGAAGGTGATTTAGATAAAACTCCCTACTTAAAAGACGTGATCAAAGAGACACTTCGGTTGCATCCTCCAATACTGTTACTAGTTCCTCGCGAATCAACTCAAGCAGCTAAAATAAGGGGCTACGACATAGCAGCAAGAACAATGGTCATAATCAATGCTTGGACAATTGGAAGAGACCCGTCATTGTGGGATGAGCCAGAGGAGTTTAAACCGGAGAGGTTTCTGAATTCTTCGGTGGATTTCAAAGGGCATGACTTCGAATTAATCCCATTTGGAGCTGGAAGAAGGGGTTGCCCTGGATCCTTGTTTGCCATGGCCACCAATGAGATTGTGTTAGCAAATCTTGTGCACAAATTTGACTGGACATTGCCCGACGGAGCAAGAGCAGAAGATTTAAGCATGACCGAATGTACCGGTCTTGTCATCCACCGAAAAGTTCCCCTTGTAGTTATGGCAACACCAAGGTTTTCGTAGAACTTTTGTTTTCCCATTTTGTGGTCCTGTGAAGATTTACATGGTTAAGTATCTGAAATGTTTCTTTATATTTATTGTAGGAATAAACTTGTACGAATTTTTTTTTCTATAAAATTTTGGCAGTACGAGCGGAATTTTGTTGATAACGAAAAATGAAGTTACAAGTAGTCCATGGGGGGAGGGTGGGAACATAAACCAGGAAAAATAGTAGAAGCCTTGTGAAAGATAGGTCGAATCACCAAATAAGAGATGATATGAGTGTTGAAACTCTTAGAGTAACCAGGAATAAACTTCCAACCATAAATGATTCCAGAATTGATAGACATGCAAGACGATGAAAATGGATTGGCCAACCCTAAAAATGAAACTTATTACGAGCTTTCCAAGCTGAAATAGTCGAAGATGAGCGAAATTTAGAGATTGTTCAACTGTTGAAAAAAAGGCTTACATATGAAGATATCCAAAATATAAAAATAGCCAAAGTATCTAAAAGAGGCAAGTAGATACCAAAACCGACATGCTAACCACCTCAAAATCTTCCTAGATATCCAACAACAAAAGAAAAGATTAGCAGTAGATTTCTCATAATTATGACGTAACAAATGGATGCCAAAGAAATATCACGTCGTTGGAGTGTACCTTGATGGGAAGTCTATCATGAAAAAGCTACAGGCCAAAATTGATAGGTGTGGCGGAATAAAATGTCACCAAATAACCTTAATCCAAGCACAATCACTATCTTTCCCTTGAATAAGATAATAATTAGAAGAAAATGAAAAGTTCCTAGTAGACGAGGGCTCCCAAATCAAAATTTTATCCTCTATACATTTAAAGCCAAAGGTAGGCATAATATTTATTGCACCACAGAAGGGAACAAAATTATAAATAATCTGGCTAAGACCAACTTTGTTTCTATGGCATCTAAATTCCAAGGAAGAACCTAAGGTGAAATGACAAAAGATGATCGGGTCATCCAACCGTTGTAGAACAGAAAGAAATTGACATTCCATCACCAATAATTCAACAACTATTATTATTCAGAATAGGCAAAGCATGCTTCAAACCATGCCAAACATAGAATCGTAAATAGATATTTTATTTTTGTAAGGCTAAAGAGGAGAATGTTGACGAGCAAAAGAACCCCACAAAGAAGAGCATAGCCATCAAGTTTAAAGAAACTAAATCATGAAGACCAAGCCCACCATCATGTTTAGGTCCACAGCCCATACTCCAATCAACAGTTACCAACTCTCGGGAAGCCAAGTCCCCTTACCAAATAAAATTCCTTGCGCAAGTAGAAAGATGCTCTAAAAGTCAAGATGACAATTGACAAACTGAGAAACTATGGATAAAACAAGCTCTGATAAACAAACTGTACCAATTTAAGTTGTCCAGCCATGGGGACCCCAAGAGAAGTCAAAGGAGTAGCACCTAAAGGAAAGCCAAGATGTCTCGAGACATGCTCTCTAGGATGGGCAAAAAATACTCTTAGTTGCATTAACAAACTGTCCCGATGCATAATCATACTTATTCAAAAAATTTCGAAGAGAGCGAAATTATATTACCATACTCAGATAAAACGCGTTTTGTCAATAGAACTTGGTGTTAGATTGAATTTCGATTTTTCTTGCAACACCAATGAGCTACTGAACTTCAAACTCAAAAGTTAAACGCTCTGGTTCCTAAAGCACTTCAAAGTAACTCATTGAGTCCACCAACCCTCATGTGGCTCCAAATTGCTCAAATTATGTACTTGGGTGGTCTGGCTCCAAAATATATTTCATGATCCCAACCGTTTAATTTTTCAGTAATTATTTATAGATCATCCTTATAGTATTTCACTCAAATAGTAATTGTTTAGCCCTTTAGTTATTGTTGTGAATATTTCATTGTTTATTGACAATACTATGTTCATCTATTTGATATCTCATTTGGATATACTCTTAGGTTTTCATGTCCCCCTCCCCTCCCCTCTTTTTTTTGTATCATTCTTGTTTTCGGTTCTAGAGGGTAATGTTTATGTCCCCCTTCTTTTTCATGTATTCTCTTTTGCTTCCCTTGTTGTATCAGGGGTGAGGTTTATGTCTACCCTAACTAGATGTAATTTTTCTTTCGTTATCAATAAAATTATCCTTGTATCGTCGAAGTAAAATGTTGTTTCATACATCTTGTCATTCTCTTCTCGAAGAGGTATCATGGATAAAAAAAGGGACACCAAGAACCCCAGAAGAAACACCAAAATTAATTTACAACATACCCTTCGAGCTTCGGCTAACATGATAGTATTAAACACGTATCTCATTGCTTAATATATAATTCACCGTCATGTTGCCTACCACATACTCGATTATTCGATATATGGCTTCATTTCTAATCACGGCTAAGGGCAGAAACTTCTGCGGCTGCGAAAATTTCCCCGAGCGCAAACAGAAAGATCACCATCATACATGGCTCCATTTCTAACTTTTTCTTGGTAATGGCAGGTAGACTAAATTTGCAAATCAAATAATGTGTCATCAATAAAGAATAAACACGTTAATCTTAAGTAATAATCATATCATCAAATTTCATACGTCATTTAGTTTACAAAATTTTGTCTAGAAATTTAGTCTTCCTTGCATTACCCTTGGCCGTTTGTATGTTTTCTAGCCACAACATTTTTAGGTAGCTAGTATGAACCAAGTGGATTTATCTTTTGTTATATAATCTCCCTATATATATATATATATTGAGAAACGTGACATTTGTTTGTATTTCTTGTATCATTTTATTTTCTTAAGCATAACATAATATAGTGTATTCGTATTTTCATAAGAGGTATTAACCGATTTTCTCTAAAGTTGTAAGGGCTGCCAATCTCTTCATTGGACTTTAATTTTAGGGCTAGTTTGAAGGTGCTGTGCTGTGAAAATAATGCGTTATTTTCAGAAGCAGGGTAGAGCTCTGCTTCAACTTTCTATAGCAAACTTGCAGTAAACCCTAATCCATGAAGCTACAAATTTTGTCACAGTAAACGTCCCTAGTATACCAAGACTATATCATGGAGACTAACCTGCACTCGAAGACATTCATATGCAGCAGCAAGTTCGTCTTCTCTCCTCTTGTACTAACAGCAAGGTTTGCCAGACAACAATGGGGCAAGCACTCTAAATGGAAAACCAGTATATATGTACCGGGAAGAGGGACCAACTTCTTTCTATGTTTTGGTAACTGCCTCCTCTCATTAGAAGGTAGTGGCCTTCAATTTGTCACCAAGCTAGCTGCTCCCTTAATTACAAACTAGCATATGCCTACACACTTTGTTTGTATGAACACTTTTTTGTTTTTGTTTTTAAAATGGAAAGAAGGGAGGGAAAGACAAACATGGGTGGGAGTGAGAGTGGGAGGTTTTTGTTTTTGTTTTTTATTTATTTTTAATATTAATATATCTTAACATCACGTGTAAGCAATGACTAAAATACCGATAATATCGGCGAAATATCGCCGATATTATCGTTTTTCAGAGAAACCGATATTTTCACACGTATCCCTCTAATTATCGTCAAAATATCGCGCTATTATTGATAATATCGTGATATATTCGATATTATCGAAACAATCGTCGTGGCTCCGTCGTCGGAAAAGCAGCCGAGGCTGCGTCGTCGCAGTTGCCCAGATCTCTCTCTGCAATCCAGGCTCAGACCCAAGATCTGCGCCTCCGTCGTCGAAAATGAAAAGTCCAGTGTTCTAAAACTTGCTGCAAATCCCAAACTTGCTGCAATTTTCACAATGGGCTGCAGAAATCCGCAGAGACGAGCTGCATAAAAGAAATATATGGAAACAGTAACATGAGGAAAAAAAATATATGGAATAACAGTAACTTGTATTTACATCGTGTCATTCATGTATAATCACATGCATAAACTCTCCCCTAATGTACGCATTTTTGCCGATTCAAAAGTAGGTAAAAGGGACTTTTCTCCTATTTTTCATTTTGTTTATGCATGAATACATATCCATCATTCCTATATACAATCAGAATAACTATGTATTTCGTGTATCACCATATTTTTGGCCTGAAATCTTATTTGGATGGTCCTGCTTCTGTACGAAGTTCTTTCTTATATGATGAATGACTTCCTCGCCTATTTTGTGTTCATTGCACTCTAGCGTTAGGTGTACGAAAACACACAATTTTTTTTTCTTTCCACCTCAAGTGACAAATTTGTAAACAACCATTAATTGAAAGAAATCATGTTGTTTTAATGGCTTGACCCAAAATGAATTTGTATCAAATTAAAAGCAAAAATTTGCAACCCAAAATTCAGCATTTGTAGTTATCTCCAAGAACCTACTTTGGCCTAATTTTTCAGAAATACCCCGTGTTTTTACAAACCAAAAGCTAAAGGAAGGACATCAAACTCACCAATTTTTGGTGCTTCTTAATTTGTTTTCGAGGCATGAGCAAATCAGAACTTAAAATGAACACCACTACCAAACAATCATGTGGTCAAAAGTAGAACATATTAATGAGCATTTCCAAACCGGGACATTATAGAGAATGCTCCTAAAGGGTACAAATTAAACATAAGGAGTCGATAATCTAAACCACAGTTTGGTTACAAAATGTCATTATCCATACTGGAAGCGAAACTAAAGCCTCATAATAAGCCAGTAAACGTACTCAAACAGAAATCTTCTCGGAAAAGTTCAGCCCCGGCCCCTCTTCTTCCCAATTCCAACAACTGCAAATCGGACAAAAAATTACAATCAGTACCTCCCAAATGCACCTCCCCAAGTCACCTGCTTAGAGCAAAAACATTTTTTACCCAAAACTACAGCACAACAATGTCAGGATTAAAAAACCAACATCACATTTCAACACCCATAGACTTCAATCGAACCAATTGTTCATGGACTTTAGGTAGGAAATTACATTCAAAATCCTATATTGTTTGACAATTGCATGAATAACATACAAACTATTAAAGTAAAACAAAAAAAACATGAAAACGTTTTAGGATGTGCATGATAAAGAAAAGGTTTCTCTCTTGCAGAATACATAAAAATATATCTTGACAACTACAACAAAAAAAACAACTAATGCAAGACATCGTTAGGGGCGCATAGCGCCCGTGATTAAAAAAGAAAGTGCAGTGTGGATGTCAGTATGTAAACTTTCTTTTCAAAAGAAACAGTGACATATAGACTTTATGGGTATTGTAAATAGTGTACATATTGTGATGTAGGCTTTATATTTTAACATTTAGGTTGTTTTGTATTTTGCTACAAGTACTTAATGTTTTCATCTACTCTTTTTTTATTTACATGTACTTACTATTGTTCGTAGGCATCTATGTAGACTTTTTCGTCTTTGTAGAATGTCACAAAATTTGTATTTAATTTAGGTTCATTATGTTTATTAATTTTTTAGATAAAATTTTCCATGGAGCGTGCTCAAAGTCGTGCAAGACAATGACGTCAATCATTGAGTCCAGAAGAACATCAAAGCTATCTAGCTCGACGACGTCTAATAGCACAAGAAAAAAGACAACAAATTCCAACTCTAAATGATGATCACACTATGACACCCCCCCCCAGTAACATACAACAACAAATTCCTGGTATTTATTTCATATTCTTTTTTCTTTAACTCATACTACTACAATTTTTTTCTTTCTAATTTCTAATTTTTTTTAATTATGCAACAAGTAGGTCCCAGCAATATACAAGAACGAGTTCAGTTGGCTAACTATGATGTTCAGGTCGACCCCAGTAATATACAACAACAAATTCCTGGTATTTATTTCAATTTCTTTATTTGTATTTGTTTCACACTTAAAAAATTAGGTAATTTTTAGAACACTATTTCGTGAATTGAAATCTCATTTTATTATTTTGTTCGATACTCATATTGATCTCAATGATGTAGTTATTTTGTTCTAAAACTTGCTGCAAATCCCAAACTTGCTGCAATTTTCACAGTGGGCTGCAGAAATCCGCAGAGACGAGCTGCAGAAATTCGTACGAGATCGAAAGTTGTATATCTGTGAAGATGAGGGAATTTTTGCAGAGACGATCTGCAGCTCGTCTGTGAAGATCTATGAAGTTGTAGAAATTCGCAGAGACGATTTGTGAAGATGAGGGAATTTTTAACTGTGAAGATGAGGGAAGAGAGTAGAGTGCGAAGAGAACCATGGGATGTGATTAAAACGGGTGATGTGATGAAAACCACCCAAGGTAGTTTTAATTATGAAAGGCCTAATCGGATAAATGGTCCCCGTGGTCATAAGGTATTCGGATGATAGCCCCTTGTGGTAAAAAAATTCAGATTTAAACCCCTGTGGTCACAGTCTGTTAGGATTTAAAGCCATGTGGTCTAAGTCTGTTAGGATTTATGCCATTCTGTCATTCCTCCATTAGGTTTAGGTTGACAAAATTGGATAAATGGTCCCCGTGGTCATAAGGTATTCGGAAGATAGTCCCTGTGGTAAAAAAAATTCGGATTTAAACCCCTGTGGTCTAAGTTTGTTAGGATTTATGCCTGAAACTAGATGTTCTGTCATTTCTCCGCTAAGCTTACAAGTGGAGCAGAGTTTCTTTGAGGAGACGTGACAGAACGAGTTGGAACTAATAAATCACATAATTCATTAAAATTCAAGATCTAATAAATCAAATAATTCAAAATGCCTTTATAAAATTAACGAGTTTTTGACTCCCGAATATCCAACCGATTAATTAATTCTTTACTAGCCTCTTGCCACACGCATATGGGTGTGGCAATTGACATTTTTATATATCTTTTATTTAAATAATTAATTTACATATTTTTTAAAAAATCATTTAAAAAAATGAATTAAAAACGTGAAACCACCCACTAATGTTGGAGGTTTTGTTTTTTTGTTTTTTTTCTTCTATAATTTTAAATATTAAATTCATTCAAAATAAAAATATGGTTAAATACTTTAGCTTCTTTTGCTTCAATTGTAATTTATGAAATTCTTAAAGGACAATTTATGGAATTTTGAATGTTTCACCATTTTAGGGTGCTCACTTTATATATATAGATATATATCTTTTATTTAAATAATTAATTTACATATTTTTTTAAAAATTATTTAAAAAAAAAAGAAGAAATGAATTAAAAATTATTTAAATCCGAATTTTTTCTACCACATGGGCTATCTTCCAAATTCCTTATGACCACAGGGACCATTTATCTGATTTGGCCAACCTAAACCTAATGGAGGAATGACAGAAGGGCATAAATCCTAACAAACTTAGACCACAGGGGTTTAAATCCTGACAGACTGTGACCACATGGGTTTAAATCCGAATTTTTTTACCATAGGGGCTATCATCCGAATACCTTATGACCACGGGGACCATTTATCCGATTAGGCCATTATGAAATTGAAAACCATGGGATGGTTTAGTGAGGTAACCCAAGGTGGTTTTGATTATAAAATTGAAAACCATGAGATGCTTTTAAAAGTGGACGGGTGATGTTAAAGTTAAAGAGGTGAGGGGATGGTTGATGGTTTTAACTTTTTAATAATGAAAACCACCCACATTTTTATATTTTTAAAAGTTTGGTATATATATTATATATATATATGTTATATAAATTATAAATTATTTAGATAATATTAGGTTTTTTTTCATAGGCAAGCATATTATATATATACATAAAACATTCACATATGTATATTCTTCTATAAGAAATAACATATTAGTTAAGAATTATTTACATTTGATATAGTAAATTTAATTAATTCATAAAATATATAAGAAATTTCTTATATCCATCCCATGTGTGTGTTATCCGAGAGAAGAAAAAAAAAATAAAATCCAAACCTGCTTTCAAAATATCCAGCCCATGTGTCAGTCTGTGTGTGTTATCCGAGAGAAGAAAAAAAAAATCCAAACCTGCTTTCAAAATATCCAGCCCACGTGTCAGTGATCGTGAGGTTTGGTCTTCAATATATTCACCCTACTTTTTGAAGCTACTGGAAATGTCTTCAAATGATTTTGCTTATGGACAACATCAACCAATCTCGGATCCATATGGGTGGCATGTTAACAATTACATGCAAAACTGTTTTGGGGATTTATCATTTGATGACTACTCTTCACAATACACTTACTCTACACATAGAGATGATGAAGATAGTCAAAATTTTGAACCTCATAGGAACTCTATGTGGTACTAAGTCACTCATGTATCTTATCATGCAATGTATAAAGTGTAAAATATTGTACTAATTTATTATATATAAATGATTATGGTGTGTTTAAACTTCTTTCATTAATTACTACATATTTTCTACACTCACAATGTTTGCCAGCTCGTTATATAATCAACTTAAATCAGTTAAATCCATCATGCAATGCATTTCCTTCCAATTTTTTTGTGATAAACTAATAGATAATTGACTAAATAAACATTATGCAAAGTTGCAATAAAAATTTCCAAGTTTTTCTTACAATTTCTGTGGTTTTTATTCAATTTTTATCGATATCGATAATATTCCGATATTTCCATCGAAATTTTCATGTTTTTGGACTACTGATATTTCCGATATCATCGATATTTAATACCTTGCCTGTAAGTGAGGCTTCAATAAAAAACAGTGAAATTGAGATCTATGAAATTGCATTACTGCTCAATATTTTTTTGTGTGATAAAAGACTAAATTATCTTTTCGCCATCTTTTAATTGACAAAGATAGTTTTATTAATAAGTAGTTTAGATATAGTTTAATGACTTTTCCCTCTAATATGGTTTATTTTTTCCGGACATTAAAACCCTAATAAAGTCCAACTTTTCCTACAACTCAATTTACTTAGCTCTTGCACCTTATAGTGTTTGATGAACTCACATAAGGAACTCTTAGTGCCTGCAATTTTCTATACTAAATTGAACAAGTCTACTGGCAGGAACTTCTGTGGCTGCCAAAATTTCCACAAGCACAAACGAAAGATCACCATCACACATGGCTCCATTTCTAACTTTTAGCCATATTGTATTTTTTATACGACATTTTCTGGTGGCTGTACCACGCACTAATTAACAAATTAACTCTTATTAGCTGCCAGCTGGTGTGAGATAGTAGGCCGGATACGTTTCGTATGGATGTGGCCAAATAATATTTGTGTATTGAAGACCGGCACTATATTATTCCCTTGTTTTTTAACTTAATCTGTATATATAAAGGGAGTAGGAAAAAAAGGCGAAGCTTTCATAATACTCAAATTGTCATTCTTAAGTGTTCTTTATCACAGTGGTGGAAATATATTGATCCCTTGCATGATGGTATGGGTCGAATCCCGCCGGCGACTAATCTAACATCTAATTTAACAAATATATCGTTTGACTAAAAAAAAAAATTTGTCCCTCTTTCATTAGAATTTCATCTATATATAGAGGGAGAAGACACAATAGGTGAAGCTTTCATAGTACTCAAATTTTCCCTCTCCCGTTAAAATTTCAACAAAAAAAAGATTATAAATACGTGTGACAAGAGACTAGTATATACTAATTCAGAGATGGCCGCACCTACTTCCACCCCATCAATGTGTTGTCCTCGTGACCTATATATGAATATGATTAGCACGACCAAATATCGTACAAGGAAAATCAAACATTTGACATTGAGATCATAGTTAGTGAGCAACCACTAGCTATGTTGCACCTGTTTCTAATTGTCCTTCCCTTCCTGATTTTCACAATCTTCATCATCAAACGGCTTTGGAGCACTACAATTTCACTGAAACACTTGCCTCCTTCACCGCCAAGGCTCCCAATACTCGGAAACCTCCACCAACTAGGCACGTACCCTCACCGATCCCTACAACGATTAGCTCAGCGCTATGGCGAGCTCATGGTGCTTCATTTTGGCGCGAGACCAGTTCTCATCATTTCATCTGCCGACGCTGCTCGTGAGATCTTGAAAACGAATGATAGCATTTTTGCCAACAGACCAAGATCAACAATTGCCGATAGACTTCTCTACGGATCTAAGAGTGTGTCCTCAGCTCCTTACGGTGAGTATTGGAGGCAAATGAGAAGCATCTGCGTGCTGCAGCTTTTAACGAGCAAAAGGGTTCAGTCTTTTCGAGCAGTACGAGAAGAAGAACTAGCCTTGCTGACTAAGAATGTGAAACAGTCTTCTATGTCGTCTTTGCCTGTGAATTTAAGTGAATTGTTTATTTCACTTACTAATGATGTGATCTGTCGGGTGGCTTTGGGGAAAAAGTATAGTGGAGGTGAAGCTGCAAGGAAGTTCAAGAAATTGCTTGAGGAGTTTATGATCTTGTTGGGTGGTTTTTATGTAGGGGATTTTATTCCACTACTCGGTTGGGTTAGTCGCGTTAACGGGTTAGACACAAGAGTGGAGAAGGTTGCTAGAGAGTTTGATGAGTTTCTGGATTCTGTAGTTGAGGAGCATATGTGTAGTCTTGACACAAAAGGCGAAAACTGCGGTAATAATTCGAGTGTTGAAGGTGAAGATAAGAAGGATCTTGTGGATGTCCTGCTCGAAATTCAAAAGCAAAACACGGCTGGCTTTTCAATTGATAGAGATAGCATCAAAGGTATCATCTTGGTAAGTCTCTTCTCTGTCTCCACAACTCCTAGCTAGCAAGAAACCTCCGTAACTTCAATTGTTTAAGAACTTGTATCATAACTTTATATTCTTTTTTTTTCTCCTTCTGCACTTATCACCTTGTTTTTGTTCCTTGATTCTCCGTTGTTGTAATAAAAAGGCTAGAAAAAAGGGGAGAGTGCACGGGAACAAAAGGGCAGTGCGAAAATCTCTTCCTGTGTAAAATCTACCTCTCCATCCATTGCAAATTGATTTTGGGTGAACTAAGATATTTTTCTTGTTTCTTGCAGGATATTTTTGGTGGCGGAACTGATACTAGCTACACGGTTCTAGAGTGGGCAATGACCGAACTCTTAAGGCATCCAAGAGTGTTGGAGAAACTGCAAAATGAGCTGATGGGAATTGCTACTGGAAAACCAGACATAACAGAAAGTGATTTAGATAAAACTCCCTACTTAAAAGCCGTGATCAAAGAGACACTTCGGTTGTATCCTCCAATACCGTTACTAGTTCCTCGTGAATCTACTCAAGCAACTAAAATAAGGGGCTACGACGTAGCAGCAAGAACAATGGTCATAATCAATGCTTGGACAATTGGAAGAGACCCCTCATTGTGGGATGAACCAGAGGAGTTTAAACCAGATAGGTTTCTGAATTCTTCAGTGGATTTCAAGGGGAATGACTTCGAATTAATCCCATTTGGAGCTGGAAGAAGGGGTTGCCCTGGATCCTTGTTTGCCATGGCCACCAATGAGATTGTGTTAGCAAATCTTGTGCACAAATTTGACTGGACATTGCCCGACGGAGCAAGAGCAAAAGATTTAAGCATGGAAGAATGCACCGGTCTTGTCATCCATCGGAAAGCTCCCCTTGTAGTTATGGCAATACCAAGGTTCTAGTAGAACTTTTGTTTTCCCATTTTGTGTTCCTGTGAAGATTTACATGGTTAAAGTGTTACACTCATCTTTAATTTAAATTGTATTTTCATTAAGTTTGAGTTTATCTTATTTTTAAAAATGTTTTTGGATCTTAATAAGTGTGCCAAGGGCCCATTTTTGTTTGTTGTCCCCGGGTCCAAGCCTTCCATCTTTCTCTCTCGGTCTCACTCTTTCTCTCCTTCTCTCTTTCCTTCTTTCTTCTCTCAACTCTCTCTGCACTCTCTCCTTCCTTCTGCCCGAGCTCCACACACACACACAAACACATGTACACCCAGACAGCAACCACTCACCACCATCTGGACCTTGTTACCACGAAGCTCAGACTGATGACCCTGAAGCTTGATAGTGGCGGAGCCACTGTTCATTGTCTCCCCGACTTGCTTCGTTGTAGGTGAGCTTCCAAGACCTTTTAAACTTTCCCCTTTGGTTCCCATGTTTCGTTTCTAACCACATTGATGTGTTCTGGACGTCAAATTACGAAGAAACACCTAGGAGGAGCTAAACCCAGATTCCAGCGATAAACCTTGGTCGTTTGGCCATATTTCAGGCCATTTTCCGGTCAACTCCGGCTACCACTCGGTCCCCACTTGGTATGATTCTTTTCTCCACATTTCTAGCTACATTATGGCTTTTGAATAACTCAATTTGGTTAAGTAACGAAGAAGTTACGAAGCTTTGAAAATTCCCAAAACCTTCAGCCAAAACCCAGTTTTCCGACGAGCACCGCCCCTTTCGAGGCATTTCCGGCCAAACCACAGCGATTTGGCCGGCGTGCAGGGTATCAATCTCTTCATCTCGTCGAGTACTACAACTTTCATATTTGGATCACTTGATTTGAATAAGTAACGAAGAAGTTATGAGCCGTGAAAAATCAACCACCAAACTGGCCGAAGGGTGGCCTGAAAACCACCCTCAACCCAGGCCTTTGGGCAGGGTTACCCAACCATTTTACCCAGGCCCTTTGGGCCGTGCCAAACCCAGGGCTTAGGCCCGTTTAAACCCAAACCCCTTTATTTTAAATTGTTTTTATTGTATTTATTTAAACCAAGGCCTTTGAGCCTTATGTAAAACCCTAAGGGTGTGTTTGTTTGCCATCGTTAGAGTTCACTGGACTGGATTACTTTGCTAAGATTGGTAATCCCGTGTTTGATGCAAGTTGGACTAAACTTAAATGAGACTAAGTCGGACTCGTTCTGACTAAGTGCTTCGCTAGGTGGTCCTAGTGAGACCCCCCAAATAGCATGGGATTCCTAATCCTGTCTCCAGCATCATTTGCACGGCTTTGTCGTCTGCAGCTCCGACTCCCTTACCCATGCCCAAATCTCAAACCCACTGCCTAAATCTCAAAATCAATACCTAAAATTCAAAACAAAAAAATGCAAAACCCCCAGATTTAAGCACTTGCAGACAAATCCCCCACACAAATTCAAAATAAAAAGGCAAAATCACCAGAAAATTTTGAGATTTTCCTAGAAAGTCAGTGAAGGTACTGGGTGGAGAGCTCCGATAAATCCTCTGCGCGGATCTCTGCATAAGTAAAAGAGGGGGAGAGTGGATGAGGAAAAGTGGGAGAGGGGAGGGAGAGAGTGGGTAGAGGAAAATAGAAAGAGGTATATGGAGAGGAAGAGAATTCTAAAAAATGGTGAAACAAGATACAGAGAGGAGAGGGAGAGACTGGCGGAGGAAAAGAGGAGGAATGGGTTAAGATGAAAAAACATGAAAAGATATTGGCAGACAGAAATGATTCTAGAAACAAAAAAAATGATAAATTAATAATATATTATTAATAAATATAAATTAAATAATATAGTATTTGAATCTTTTAGTTATCTTCTTCTTAATCCGACACTGCACCAAACGCTTCACTAAGTTAGTACAGTTTAGTCTAGTCTAAGCCAGTCCGACTTAGTCCCTACAGCTAGTCCAGTCCGAGACAATCCGGTGCAACAAACGCATCCTAAACCCCTAAGTCCAATCCTAGATCCTAAAGCTCTAAAGCCTAAACCCTTTAACCTTATCAACCCTAAACTCTAGCCGGCTCAAATCATTTTGTGGAATATTTCGTTAGGGAATATTCCATCAAAGAATATTCCGTCAGGGAATATTCTATTGGCTTTTACGAAATTTAACAGGGATACTTCTTAGGGTAATTCGACTTTCTGAATTCGTTTCCGACATCTGTTTTCCCAAATTCATTTGCTATTATATAGTTTATTAATTGGACCATTTATGTGCTTAGGGGCAATATTTGTGACGTTTTCGTGGTTGCTAGTTTGCGTGGCTCTTTGGCGGCTAAGTATCTATGAGTGGATCCCTTCTAAAAATACATGTTTTGATAGTAGAAATGCATATATGAAAAGTATGATTTGATGATTATGTTCTATGAAACGTTTTGAGATAACATGCTTATTGAGGCTAATTTGAATTATTACTATTTTTCCTATAACCCGTGTTCTTATAGAATATCTGATGGATGACAATATGATATTTAGAACATGTTTCAAACACTTCTTTATAGTATAGATGATGAATGATTTTATACTATGAAGTTGTTTTTCAATATATATATGTTCAATGGTTTTGTATTTACCTAGTGGTCATTTCCGTTACGGGATGTAGGGATAGATTCCAGTCCGTCTCGGGCGACGATTTGGTGTTGGCATAGGGCCTGGAGTGTGTTTCCTCTGGCTATTTAGTACAGGGACGGGGAGCCGGCATGAGGCCTGAAGTGTATTTTCCTCTGATTGTCTGCTCAGAGACGGGGAGTTGGCATAGGGCCTGGGGGTTATCGGACAATTCACTAGTGATTATTATATATAAAAGTTATGATTTGAGATATTGCACGGCATGCTAGGTTTCGGAAAACCTATGTTTATCATGATATATATGTGTTTTCATAAAACCTGGGGGTTAGTATGTTGATAACTGTTTTATTATATCTATATCAACTTGGTCCACTCATGTTTGTTTTGCGCCCCCTTCAGGATTTAGAATCGAGGCACACGATCCCGGCATCCAGGCACTTTCGCATCGGTATCTTCGAGTCCTCTCAATGTAGGATCCATCCTTTGTTTCATTCAATTTTATATTATTTCTTTCGATGTTCTAATTAGTCGTATGCTCTGAACACGTTCCTTAAATGCATATTCCTTATTCTTTTACAATTATAAGTTTTATCTATTCCTTGTTTTCCGCATTTGCACTCAATAAATGACTTTCGTCACCTCAGGTGTCGGCCAGCATGTGCCTATCTCGGAATTTTGGGGAATATCAGGATCGGGGCGTGTCATAAGGTATCTAAAATGTTTATATTCATTTGTAGGAATAATCTTGTACGAAATTAGATTGTCATCCTCATATAAAACGTTTGTCAATTGAACTTGGTGTTAGATTGGATTTTGTTTTTTCTTGCAACTCCATTGAGCTACTAAACTTCAAAATCAAAAGTTAAACGCTCTACTTTCCAAAAGCACTTCAAAAGTTTCTTGTCTTTCTCCACAAGAAAATTTAACTAGTCAACCATACACATCCTCTGAAGAAAAAAGAGAACAAGTTAAAAATCGTGTGTCCGTTTCACTGAGCAGAGAAGAAACCGAAGGCACCTCCGAGTATGGTGGGACTGGTAACTGGTAAGACCTTTATGCTGTCTAGAATCTCTTTAAGTTCACATGCTGAAAGATAAACAAAAGAAACGAACTCATTGAGTCCACAAACTCTTATGTGGCTCCAAATTGCTCTAATAATGTACTTGGTTGGTCCAGCTCAAAATATATCCAGTGATCCAAACCATTGAGTTTTTAGGTAATCATTCGTCAATCATTTTTTTACAATTTCACTCAAATCAGAAATTGTTTAGAGTACCTTTTTTTAGTACATCGATATTTTTACACTAAGGGGAGGTGAGTTCGGCTAAGCCACACAATGGGCAGCTTAATTTGGTATCGAATTCGCCATCTACGAGATTCAAACCTAAAACCTCTCACTTCCAAGTGAAGAGAAATACCACCAGACTGTAGTATTAAGTGGCTAGTTATTGTTGTGAATATTTCATTGTTTATTAACTACATTTTGTTTGTCTATTTGTCATCACTCATAAATCATGAAAAAATATTTAAAGTAGATCTAGATGAGTGATTAGTATAGAAACTCAGAGTTCTTGGAGAGAGTTTTCTTAGAGGTGAAGAAAAACTGTATTTTCTCATTAATTGATAAATGAATAATACAATCACATATATATAGCTTTTGGCTATTGACTGTCAACTAATTAAGACTAATTACAAATGTAACAAACTTATAACAACTAATAACAAACTATAGTCATGATGTGGCATCTTCATCTTTAATTAGTGCTGTATTTAAGTTACTCGCGAGGTAGTACATCAGCACTCTTTGATATATATGTAAGCTTGTGAAATCATGGATGATCTATACCTTATATAAACACACAAGCGCAGCAAACACACCCACACTATTGGCCATAAATTTTCTTCTCCCAAATAGGACTATGATGCTGGAGAATGAAACCTCCTCCTTTTTGCAACCTTTGGCCTTCACACTGCTGGCCATTTTCATCATCCTCATATACAGATGGTACTCCTCCACCACAACCACCAACAAAACCTCATCACCACCTTCTCCACCGAAGCTCCCTATCATCGGAAACTTTCACCAAATAGGCTTGGACCCTCATCGCTCACTGCACAAATTATCTCAACGCCATGGCCCTCTCATGCTTCTTCACTTCGGACGTGTCCCGGTCCTTGTTGTCTCTTCGGCTCAGGCAGCTCAGGAGATCATGAAAACCCATGACCACACATTTTCTGATCGACCCAAGTCCACCAACTTTGAGAAGCTTCTCTACAACTGTAAAGACGTTGCATCTGCTCCTTATGGTGAGCATTGGAGGAAGGTGAAAAGTATATGTGTCATACATCTTTTGAGCAACAAGAGGGTTCGCTCTTTTCGCTTTGTGAGAGAAGAGGAAACCAAATCCATGATCAGCGACATAATGAAATCATCACCATCAGTTTTGAATTTAAGCGAAATGTTTCTGAGGCTTACCAATGATGTTGTATCTAGAGTGGCTCTGGGGAGGAAGTACAGTGGTGAAGGTGGGATGAAGTTTGAGGGACTTTTGCGGGAGTTCTTTGAGTTATTGGGAACTACTAAAATTGGTGACTATATCCCATGGCTTTCTTGGTTGAGCCGTGTCAACGGTTTGGAAGCCAAGTTCGACAAGGTGGCTAAGAAGTTTGATGACTTTTTAGATAAAGTGGTCCAAGAGCACATGGATCAGAGTCCAAAGACTGGAGATGATGACCAAGCGGATTTTGTCGATGTTTTGCTTGCAATTCAGAAAGAAAACTTGCCTGGTTTTTCTATTGATACAGTTACTATAAAAGCTCTCATCTTGGTAATCATCTCTCTCTCTCCCTGTGTTTCTGTTAGAAAGTTATTTAACAGACTGATTAGTACATATATAAGATATTAAATAGCTGAAAAACAAAAACTTCAGTGATATATAAACCACATTATTATTGTATACTGTTATAAGTTAAGAAGTAAATCAAATCGGATAAGTTGTCGTGCTTCCCGCTGCTGTTTTTCCGTTAAAACTGACTACAATTCTCCCTCCATGTAATAATATGTATTTGTAATACTTTAATTAATAATATAAACTGTTGCAGGATATGTTTACTGCTGGCACTCATACAGCATCTACAGTCCTAGAGTGGGCAATGACTGAGCTTTTAAGGCATCCTAGGGTCATGAAAAAGTTGCAGAATGAAGTACGTGAAATAGTCCGAAAGGAAGAACTCATAACAGAGGATGATTCGATTGAAATGCACTACTTGAAGGCGGTGATAAAGGAGACTCTTCGCTTACATCCACCAGTTCCACTACTATTGCCCAGGATTGCGACCCAAGATGCGGAAATAGGTGGTTACAAAATTAAAGCCAAGACACACGTTATGGTCAATGCATGGCAAATTGGAAGAGATCCCAAACTATATGAAAAACCAGAGGAGTTCGAGCCAGAAAGGTTCTTGAATAGTGAGGTAGATTATAAAGGGAATGACTTTCAGTTAATTCCATTTGGTGCCGGTAGGAGGGTCTGTCCTGGAATTCAGTTTGGCATGACTCTTAATGAGATTGCCTTGGCAAATATCGTGCACAAGTTCGACTGGGAGTTGCCTGGTGGAGCAAGTGGGGAGGATTTAGATACGACTGAATCTACGGGTATAACAGTCCACAGAAAATATCCTCTCAGAGCTGTTGCTATTCCATATTTATGTTGAAAGATAGAGGGCATATTGTCTCGTACGTGTATTGGCCTTTGTATTTTATGTCCAAGGCTCTAAGCCTTCTATTGTCACCTATTATTTCGCTTTGACCGTCGCTATTGCCAATATATCATAAGTGTGAATTTTATGTGTTGGGTCGGGAATATTTTTTAAGGAAAACTAATGAAAAGGGTTTGAAAACTTTGAGTTTTAATGATAAGGATAAAATAAAGGGTAAAGTGAATAGTACCAGGATTGACTTTTTAGTGTAAAAATGTGGTTTTTCGTTAAAGTGAACAGTACCATGAGCTTTTCGTTAAAGTTTCCTATTTTTTAATTCATGGTATTTCCTGAAAGGAATGAGGATCTTTTCCGGATTCTCTTTGTGAGGATTTCATAATCTTCTAATCATATCCGTTTATTGTATATCGTGCGAATAAAAATCATTGTAAATCTTTTTATTTAAAATTAAATATAAACAGTACATAACGAAAATTGATCGTACGATATACGATAAATGAATGTGATTGAAATATCTCTGAAATCTTCACAAAGAGAATCCGGAAAAAATCCTCGTTCTCCCGGAAGGGTTTGTTATCGTTATTCGTGGGCCATGGCGGCGCGTTTTGTTGAAAAGTCTAAGAGAGAGAAGTTCAGAAGATTGTGGAAGATAGTCTAGGTAGGGACCGTAGGGTTAGGTTTTGAGTGCTTTCAATGGAAGTCTTATACAAGTTCAGAACATTGTTGGGTACCTGCAGTAACAGTAACGGTATACCTTTCCTAAATTTTTAGACACAGTCAAACTCAAAATCTAAACCACCGAAAGCTGTTGGTTGATTAGTATTTCTCTTTTCACGTTGAAAGAAGTTTTAAATTGGAATCTCACGGTCTCAGACCTCTTAGATTTAGGCTATAGGCAGCTTATATCATAAATGTACCTGTGTATTTTGTTTCAATATAGGCTATAGCCTATATCCGATATTGAAACAATTGAGCAAATCGTTTGTCTATCCCATAGGTGTACCATTGGAAAAAGACAGCTGCAGTATCACAGGGATTAATCTATAGTAAAGAAGGTACTTAATTTAGACAAAGGATAGGATATGATTTCATTTAGTGCATGATAAATACTAGGGAACTTTAATGAAAAGGGTTTAGATCAAGACTATTTTAATCAAAAACCATCTTATAGTTTTCTTTAATCAAAAGCACCTCAAAATTAATCATAAGGACAAGGGCCCCAAATTTCACACGGGCTGGATTACAGAGTCCAAAATGAACAAAGTTAAGTTTCCAAAATTAACCCAACGGAAGCCAGCCCTTGGTGAATTGAATGAAGGATTGTTTGGTGCATATCTTCTAGTAGATTCAGAGGTTGCCTTGTCATGGTTTCCTCTGCAACCAGTTCCACCAAAGGTGTCAACCAAAATACCAAATCAAAATTGCTCTCTCACCCGCCATTGTTGCAAGCTCGGTCTCTCCCTAGAGTCTTCCATTCGCGGTCGCCGCTATTTTCTACGATCTTCGATTTCAATCAAGATGGTGCTTCAGAACGATATCGATTTGCTCCATCCATCAGCTGAGCTTGAGAAGAGGAAGCACAAGATCAAGAGGCTTGTACAGACCCCCAACTCTTTCTTTATGGTATGGATATTAATCGATGGATGCTTACGCTTTTGGGTTTTGTATTTAGGTTGTTTAGTTTTGAATGTTTAAGTGGGATGATACTAGTTTTGAATGTTTTGAACTTGAATAGGATGTCAAGTGCCAGGGGTGCTTCAACATGTGAATTTTTATCCTTTTTTTGCTGTTTTCGTTTAAGTACTTATTAAATTATGTGCTAAATTAGAAAATAAGAGTATTTATTTGTTGTTTAAAAGTGAATGTAATCGAATATGTTTGTGCAGAACCACTGTGTTCAGTCACTCGCAAACAGTTGTGGTGTGTGGGAACTGCCAGACTGTGCTGTGCCAGCCTACTGGTGGTCGTGCCAGACTCACCGAGACCGAGGGTTCCTCTTTCAGGAGGAATGGGGATTGATTGTCCTGCCAATACCATTTTTGACTCATGTTAGTTTATGTGAAAGCAGGCATTTTGAAGGTTCATCTCGTGGAAGAAAAGAAATGGGTGCTGCTGTTGTTATTGTCCAGTTATCTAGGTTTGGGTTTCGATATTTAATTTTGTTAGGATCGCTCTGGACTTAGTATGACAATGCTGCATTTTGATTCTGTTTTAGTTGAGTTTGCTATTTGATTGTATGAGATGTCAATTACATCTTGAGATTATATATTAAAAAAACAAAAAAAAGAATACCAGATTAAAATATGTCTAACGTTTGAGCAACATGTTGTATGACCTTCATCTTAATCATATGAGCTAATTACATAACAACCCCCGAGGTTTGAACCCGCTGTCAAAAAACACAAACAATGTTTCATATTTTTTTTATTAGATGTGATTGCAAGTGAGGTTTGAGCTACTTGTTCAGTAGCAAAAGCAAAAAAAGCAGAAGAAAAGGTAATGATTAATCATATGTTAAGTAGCAAAAGTTAGAAGATTAGAAGAAAAGGCAATTGTAAATTATATTAAATTCAAAGAGTGCAGGGCATCAAATACCAAAGAGTCAAGATTCCGATATAAAGACTCAGCGGTGCTTATTAGCTATGTTAATGGAATGTTGTGTTTCAACTTGTAAGATGAGAAAATTTGTAGTATGTACTTTGATCTATCTTCATGGTCACAATCTTATATATGCCATGGCCTATAATATTGGGATTGATGATATCATCCATAGTATTGTAATTAAATTAGTGGTAGTGCATAGTATTTTGGTTCTGTTTCAGAAATAGTGTAGGTTATATTGCTGTAGTTCCATAAATAGTGTGGGTTATTTTAGTTCAGTTTAAGAAATAATGTGGGTTATTTTGCTGTAGTTCCAGAAATAGTGTAGGTTACTTTGGTCCAATTTCAGAAATAGTGTTGGTTATTTTGCTGTAGTTTCAAAAATAGTATAGGTTATTTTGGTTCAATTTCAGAAATAATATGGGTTATTTTGCTATAGTTCCAGAACTAGTGTAGGTTTTTTTGTCAAATTTTAGAAATAGTGTGGGTTATTTTGCTGTAATTTCAGAAATAGTGTAGGTTATTTTGCTGAAGTTTTAAAAATAGTGTGGGCTTTTGGTTCATTTTTAGAAATAGTATGGTTTATTTTGTTGTAGTTTCAGAAATAGTGTGAGTTATTTTGCTGTAATTCCAGAAATAATGTGGATTATTTTGCTGTAGTTCCAGAATAGTATTGGTTATTTTGGTTTAGTTTCAGAAATAGTGTGGGTTATTTTGGTTCAATTTCAAACATAGTGTGGGTTATTTTGTTGTAGTTGCAGAAATAATGTTGGTTATTTTGGTTTAGTACCAAAAATATGGTGGGTTATTTTGGTTCAGTTCAGAAATAGAAGTCAATATTCAATTTTGTAACCTATTCAAATTTGTTGAAACCAAGAAAGAAAAGAGTGCATGGCATATAGTGGAGGTTCGTGAGGTATTTTTGAGCATGGCAAACTGCTTTCCTCTGCGTCTCCTCTCTTTAGGTCTGCTTTTGGGTTTTTGTTTGAATGCATGTGATGTTGAAGTCCCTTCTGCCCTTCCATCCTATATGATATCTACTAATTAAGTTCAGAACCCAGTTAAGCGTCAACATATTCCCCATTCGCTTGCCATTGCCATATACTCTTTTACTTGCTGAACATTACTCATGTATAATTAAAATTGAATTGATTAAGTCTCGATTGATCTCAATTTTTAAGGGCAATTGAGCCAGGTTATGTCTTTTATTTTTGAGGTGATGGGGTTTGAGAGGAGCTTCAACTATTTATGGCGTGCATAAAAATTTGTGAATGAAATTAGAGAAACTAAAATGAGAAGGAAGAATTGCTCATCTACTAATTTATTAACTACTAAATGAAATCAAAGGAATTGAATTGAAAAAGATTTAGACTGAGGAAGATTTAAAATCAAACTCGTGTTGAAATGCTTATCAAAATATTTATAGAATCAAAGTAAGATTAATATAAATTTCTTATAAGCTATTTATAAAGAGTCAGTTTGAGATTGTTGCGAGTTTAAAAGTTGCTACCACTATTTTTTAGAACTAAACACCGATACTATCACTAGTAGAACTGAACATTAATTATTTCTTAAAACTGAGCACTAACTAATTCTTAAAACTGAAAACTAGTACTACACTATTTCTAGAACTGAACATGGGTACTATCACTATTTCTTAAACTGAACATTGGTACTATCACTATTTCTTAAACTGAACACTGATACTATTACTATTTCTTAAACTGAACACTGACTATTTATGAAACTAAACACGAGTACTACACTATTTCTAGAAGTGAACATGGATACTATCACTATTTCTTAAATTGAACACTTGTACTACTACTATTTCTTAAACTGAACACTGACTATTTAAGAAACTAAACACGAGTACTACACTATTTATGAAACTGAACATTAGTACTACACTATTTTTGAAACTCAATTCCCGTACTATCACTATTTCTTAAACTGAATATTAACTATTTCTTAAACTAAACAGGGGTGCTACACTATTTTTGAAACTCAACACTGGTACTATCACTATTTATTAAACTGAACACTGACTATTTCTAGAACTAAATAAGGATACTATCACTATTTCTTAAATTGAATATTAACCATTTCTATAACAGTTTGGGTTCGTGATGAGAGGATACAGAGGTTATGAAGATACAAAAAGCTAAGGTTTCCCGTGGGGAGCTTGAAAAATTAAAAAAGAATGGTATGAAAAATAAAAAGAACGGTTATTTAACCAAAAGATCAAAAATAGATCCCACTGATTGTATATGGGCTTATTAATTTCACATATCCTTCCTTCACACACATGAATTAAAATATATAGCGGAAGCCATCAGAGAGCTTAAACAATTGAATATATTGTAATCCATTCTCCACATATGACCTGCTATTGATTTGCTACCAATCTTTTTTCATTAAGTTCATATGCTGTCCCAAGGCAACAATCATATGCTACAGACTACGGTACCTTGTCAGGGATGATCACCGCACTACGAACAATTATATATCAACAATCCGCGCGCACATCTATTGATGAACAGGAGGTTTGTATGAAAATGCAGAGCAAACCCGGGATGAAGAACAACATCTCCAGCTCTCTGGAGTAGAAAGACTCGAATAGATATTATTTAACCAAAAGATCATAAATACATCCCGCCGATTGGGGAAAAGAGCGTGAAAAATATCTTCAAAACATACAAAAAGCAGAAAGAATTCAAAAGAAAAAGATCATAACTGAATGATTTATCATGGGGAACTCGAAGGGATAAAATTGTTCGAAGTGCGGTTGGAGTCGGCCGGCCGTTTGTGAGGGTTGGGTTTTATGCGGTTTTGGCAGTGCATTGATCTGGATTTTTGTTGCTTTGCTTGCGGGTAGTAGTTTGGTCTGTTTCACGAAAAAACTAACGGAAGGTCAAGGGTAAAATTGGAAACACATTAGGTTATTTCAGTTGGGCCATGTTGATTGGACTGATTAAGTGTTGGGCTTTGTCCTAACCATTAAATAAACTTATTAGATGGTTTTTGGTTAAAATCCAAAGTTTTGGAGCCCTTATCATTAATTTTCCTTAAATACTAAGGAGAGACTCTTGTAAAATGGAACTCTCTAATACTTCACAGTTTAATATTAATTTATATACCAACATTATAAATCGTTGTTCTAAAAACATAAGGCGACAAAGAGTTCTATTTTTGAAAGTCTTTTTAGCATTTATGCAAAATTAAGTCAAAGAAAGATAAGTTAAACAACGAAAAATAAAAGAAATTTTTAAATCACATTATTGCTAGATCAGTGTGAGACTTAGTCAAACCCCCACTTCCTTAGTGTAGATAATATTGTTTGCTAAAAAAAAATGTACTTAAACGGTATTTGTACGTTTAAAATCAAAGAAACCACATATATACAAACATACTAATATTATAGTTTTTTTTTTATTTTTTTATTTTTAAAATTAAACGTACCTGAAGCTCACTGGTATATTTGAAACCAAATGCATGTCTTGATATACAAAAAAGGTACCCATCTAGTCAGTTATAAATATACAAATCGAAGGTCATTTATAAAAAAAACTCATATAACCAACATACAGTTACACGTACTCAAAGTTTGTACAAAAAGAAGGGGTGTGCTATCCACACATCTTATTTTACTTCTCACACACCTCTTAATAATTTTTATTCGTTGATCCTCTTTAATCATTCGATCTGACAGCCGAAAATTAAAAAAGTGTGTGAGAAGTAAAATGAGGTGTGTGTATATCACACCCCAAAAAGAAAGATACTTATACTATTAATGGCCCTTTTTTGCTTAAAAAAAATAGAGGAGAAATTCAATAGCTACATCGATCATAACCAACAAAAGTGCGAATAAAATAGATGTTAGCATCATGTCCTGTTAAGATTGCCAAAATGCAGAATCGTAGAGAGAGAAAGATGGTGAGAGAGAGATTTGTAGCTGAAAACACTATCTTGATTAATGCATAATGGTTGACAATGATCACCTATATAGGTGCTGCCACTACAAGACTTGCAGAGCAAGTAACACTAACCTCCTCCTTATACCAACTAACTATATATCTAACCAATCCTATCAAGCCAACTAGATTCCAACCAACTAACTACATATATAACAACCTATTTAATCTCTTGACAAGTGGCATTGTTCTGACCATTGATAACCTCCTCACTTGGATCACAGTTTTGCATTTCTTCCTTCTTACATCCCCCCTCAATCGGATGCTCGAGGGAACTGAGCATGAGATTGCTACAATGCTGCTGAAACAATGGTGCATATAAGCCCTTTGTAAGAATATCTACTAATTGTTTTGTAAGAATATCTGCTAATTGGTCTACATAAGAGACATGTTGAACTTGAAGATCTCCTCAAGTGACTATCTCACGTACAAAGTGATAGTCTATTTCAATATGTTTGGGCTTAGCATGGAACATATGATTTGTGGAGAGTGCAATGGCTGACACATTATCATAGTATATCATTGGAGATGAATATAAGGGAATATGCATATCACAGAAGAATTGTCGAATCTAGGCAAGTTCAACAGCAATGATTGCTGGAGCCCGATACTCAGCTTATGTGGAAGATCGAGAAAATGTATGTTGTTTCTTAGATGCCCGAGAAATAGGAATTGAACCAAGAAACACAACAAATCCTTAAGTTGATCTCCTATCATTTGGATCACCAGTCCAATATGCATCACTATAAGACTGCAGATGCATTGGTCCTGGTTTAAAATTAATACCATAGGTACATGTACCTTTGAGATATCGAATGAAATTATTCTTTTAACTGCAATCATATGAGAAACCATGGGATTGTGCATGAACTGACAAGCTCGATTGACTAAAAAGGCTATGTCAGGTCTTGTAAAAGTGAGGTACTGAAGTGCCCCAACAACACTCCTATATTGTTCAGGACTGTGATAAAGCTTCCCATCATCTTTGAGTAGCCTGTGATAAGGTAAACATGGTGTAGCACACGGTTTAGAATCCTGCAAATCCACTTTATCAATCAACTCATTAATATATTTTGTGTGTGACACAAACAATCCTTATAAGGTATAACTAATCTGCAATCCTAGAAAATAGTGTAATATACCCAAATCTTTCATTTCAAATTCTGCAGTGAGAGCTATGATAACTTAGTTGATCAATTGAGAACTGTTGCCCGTGAGGATTACATCATCAACATACAAAAGCAATAGAATAGTCCCCTTTGAAGATTATTGCACAAATAAAGAAGGATTAGCTTGTGAAGCTTGAAACCCCTAACTTGGTAAGAAACTTGTGGATCTCTCATTCCAGGCTTTGGGAGCTTGTTTTAGACCATATAATGATTTATGAAGCTTGTAAACATAGTTTGATAGGTGTGTTGCACTCTTAAACCCCGGAGGTTGTGCCATATAGACCTCTTCTTGAAGTTTGTCATGGAAAAAGACATTTTTGACATCTAACTGCCTAAGAGACCACTTGAATTGAGCAACTAATGCAAAGACCAACCTTATAATTGTAGGTTTTACCATAGGACTGAATGTTTCCAAGTAACCGACACCCTCTTCTTGGCTATAACCTTATGCCACAAGTCTTGCCTTATACCTTGCCATAGACCCATCTGCATTTTTCTTTATTTTATATATCCATTTGCATCCAACCAAGTTCTTATCAGGTGGTAATGTGACAAGACCATGTCTTCTGAGAATGAAGAGCAACTATTTCATCTTTCATTGCAACCTGCCATTCTGAAACTTTTGATGCATCTTTGAATGTTTTAGGTTTTGAAGTGATAGTTGCAGAGAAAGATTTCTTATTGAACACCCCATTCTTAAATCTTGTTTGCATGGGATGTACATTCATTGGGATTGGCAAAACAACACTCAGTTGCTCATGTTGGAAATCAAGATCCATAGAGATAGGGTGCTGTGTACTAGAGCTGGTTAGGGACAACTGATGTAGTAGAGATTCACAGGGTATATGTGATGTAGTGTTATCATATGCAGGTAAAGAAACAAACTTTGGAGCACTAGATGCAACAATTTCCAAGGAATCTGAGGCTCTGGATGCATACAAGGATTCTGAGGTACTAGATGAATTTATAGTCAAAGAGTCTGTGGTCTGATATGATAGTGAATGAGATGAGGGTGATAATGCTTAATTTGTTAATGTGATGATTGGAGCTAAATGAGGTAATGCAATTGAGATGATGCAGAAGACAATTTTGAAGTTTGAAACAAGCTGGAATTTAAGTATGGAAAACTATTTTCATCAAATAAAACATGTCTAGAAACATGAAGTTTACAAGTAGCAACATCTAGACATATAAAACCCTTATATTGGCCTACATATCCCAGAAACACACAAGTTGTTGTTTTAGGTTGAAGTTTAGAGGTGTTGTAAGGTTTTAATAGAGGAAAACATGCACAACCAAAGACTCTTAGATGTTTAATCTCAAGAATTGTATTAATATAACATTTGAAATGGTGATTGCATATGTAAAGACATTGCATCCTATTTATCAAAGAAGATGCAGTAGCACATACATGAAACCATAATTGGTTAGGCAATTTTGCAATTTGGAGAAGTGTAATTGTTGTTTCTACAAGGTGCTTGTGCTTTCTCTCTGCCAAGCCATTCTGTTCAGGTGTATATGGACATGATTTATAATGTAAAATATCATGGTTTGACAAAAATTGTTGAAACTTAGTGCTTGTATATTCACCAACACCATCACTTTGAAATACCTTAACTGTACCAGAAAACTATATACACAAGTAGGCATGAAATTGAACAAATGTTGCAAATACTTCTGATTTATTTCTTAATGGAAAAATCCATGTATATTGAGTACAATCATCTATGAAGGTTACATAATACCTAAATCCTTCATAGGATAGTAAAGGGGCAGGTCCTTACACATCACTATGTATTTTCTCTAAAGGTTGTACAAATTTTGTTATAGGAAAATTAAAGGGTAACTTGGTGAACTTTCTCTCTAAATATGGTTACATATTGATGAACATGTATCCAGTGATGTAGGAACTTAATATTGATGTAGAACTGTAGAAGTAATTGCATTTGATGTGTATCCTAGCCTTTTGTGCCATATGCTTGAGTTAATTGGTTTTGCAAGAAAACATGAATGGGATGCAAGTAATGTAGGTGATAGCTTCTGTGAAATGTTGAATGGTATAGGATAGTAACCAGTTCTACACAACCCATTGAGCAGTATTTTCCATGTGGATTTATCCTGAACCCAAAAAGAAACATCATCATAAATGAATATGCACCTATTGTCTTTGCAGAGTTGATAAATAGATAACAAGTGTTGAGAAAGCCTTGGAACATGTAATACATTCTTAAGAGTGAGTGAATGATTTGGAACTACTAATTAAGAAGTACCAATATTGGAAATATGCAAACCTGCACCACTTGCAGTGGTAATTGTGTCATTTCCTTGATATGGAGTAAATAGTTCCAAATTTGCTAACTCAGATGTCATGTGTGAAGTAGCACCAGTATCTGCAATCCAAAACTGCTCAGATGGTGCTGAAGGTTAATGATTGGCATGCATAGCAGTCAGATTGACAGTTGGATGCTTCCCTTGATAAGCAAAGTTGCATCTGTGTTAGCATTGGAGGGCTGAGTGTCCAAATTTACAGCATATTTGGCATTGAATGGGAGAACTATAAGATGTGTTATTGTGTATTTGAAAACAATTTGTTGCAACATAGCCCTTTTTATTGCATATTTGACAAATAGGAATCTCATAAAGGTGATTCGGGCAATGAGATTGATATGGCTTTGGGGTGCCAAGAATACTAGGATTACCATTTGAAAATCTTAGACCAGAACTGTATTGAAATCTGCCTCTACCTTTGCCTCGGGAATTATTACCCTTATAGCTACCATAGTTATGATAACCCCCATTTAGATTGTTATAAGAACCATTGTAAAGATTAAAACTCTAAGAACTTGATCCTTCACTGTTCTTGGAAGATTGATCAGAAGTAGACCCTGTTTGAACTTGATCAAGAGCAAGAGCTTTCCCTTTTTTCAGATTGAACTCTAGCAACCATTACACTTCTAAAAGATAATCCAGATGAATTTTCAAAAGACTGATCAATGATAGCCTCTTCTACCAGTAATTGAGACCTGAAATATTTGAGAGAGATTCCATTCTCCCTTCCTCTGATCACACATCGAAAGGTGAATTCTGCAGGTAAACCTTTCAATGCAAGTATGACAATGTCATCATCGTCAAAGATTACCCCAGCTGCAACAAGATGATCTCTTGCATCTTTGATCTTCTAGAGATAAACATAAACTGATTCTGACCATTTCTTGATATTTTGAGGTTTTGTCTTCATCTGGAAGATTTTCGCTTTTGTTATTGCAAAAAAAATCTCTCAATCAGATTCAGCCACATCTCAGAAGAACTCTTGCTTCCAATGATGCAAGAAATGGCAGTCGCAGATAATGTGGCAATGAGCAATTGCATAAGTGCAATATTGTGCATTTTCTAAACCAAGTAGTCATCATTTTCAACCCCTTCAGTGTTAGAATCATTGTCAAATCTTGGTGGACATTTTCTTGAACCATCCATGAACCCCATAATTCCATGACTTTCCAAAAGCAATTGGACTGGAAAACACCAAGTAAGATAGTTGGAATCATCAAGTTTTATTGTGACAGAAGTGGAGACTGTGGAAAGAAGATTTGTGATAGGCAATTAAACAATCTGCAACTGAGCAGCAGTGATCATTTTACAAAATTTATGAAGAAATCTTTCACTGCGGCTTTTGATCAAGCAGTTGGTGGGTAGACAAGAAGAAACCAACTTTCGGAGCGACTGGTATGTTTTCCAACGCCAATATCACAAAGAGATACAAATCAGAGGGTATAGAAGAGAAATAAATGCTTTAGAGATTGAGCGGAAGCACCAGACCGGCCGGCGATGATACCATGTTAAGATTGCTAAAATGTAGAATCATAGAGAGAGAGAGACAGAAAGAGAGAGAGAGAGAGAGATAGGGATTTGTAGCTAAAAACACTATCTTGATTAATGCACAATGGTTTACAATGATCACCTATATAGGTGCTGCAATTACAAGACTTGCAAAGCAAGTAACACTAACCTCCTCCTTATACCAACTAACTATATCCCTAACCAATCTTATCAAGCCAACCAAATTCCAACCAACTAACTACATATATAACAACCTATTTAATCTCTTGATCACAGTTTTGCATTTCATCATTCTTACATGTACACTTTATATATTGAAAGAAAGAAAAACTGAGTAAATAATTAAACCTCATTTAAAGATTGAACAGAAAGAACGCAGAGCAAAGCACCCATTCTGAGAAGATGCTTGCCAACATATGCATCTCTTCTCCATACCTGTTGCGAACAAGCTTAATCCTTCTATATATACATCCGTCTGCCTGGCATTTAGAGTACAGAAAAACATAAATCTCCTTCTATAATCCATAGCATTCTTACTGAGAGTACTACACAGAAATTCGCCAGAAGTTAAGTTTTCCGGTGCTGGAATTCTAACTTGATCGTTGAATCCTGGTGAAACAGACGTCCGTAGAACTACAAGCACTGAGTAGGGACGAAATTTCTGTTTAAAGGACATTGCGGTACGCAAGCCTCAATCATCAATTTTTATGTTTAAATTTATTTCGTTGTTCATACTCTATTCAATAATTTTTATATTTGCATTTATTGTTTATTAGCATATATATAATTAAATCACAGATTGTTGACATATATCCAACAATTTTTTGGTATCACAATGCACAGGATAGCCAATTTGATTGTCGTTGCCAGAACGCGGTTTCCGTGAGACGAGAAGACTCACGCATTACCTTTTGCCTATATCTCAGAAGCAGAATCCAAAAGTAAATGGAAGAAAGAACAAGCAGCAGACTAAAGTAAATGGAAGAAGGAACAAGATGATTCCTTACTTGCCACGGCATGCGTAAGAAGTTATTCAAGTTCTACACAATATATAATGATTGATAAAAGAAAATTATTAATAGCAGAATTCACAGGACAAATACATTGCTAGGCCAAAAAACCGCTATTAGAGAAAAAGAAGAGAAAAAAATAGTACTAGACTAGAACTGTTGAGATTTGGATGAGTTTGAATATTCAGAGATTGGATTTCGAAGAGAGCTGGAAGAACAGAGAGAGAGATAAGAAGTTGGAGAGAGAATATTCTCAATGCATCATTATGACCATCACAGAGATCATGCTTTTCATTCATATTCATTCATTCTTCTTACATCAGTCATCATCACCCTTTAAATACATGAGCCCTTGTGATTATGACACATGGCAGTACAAGGTATGTGAGCCATTAGAAATGAGACCTGATCTAAGACCATACACTTGGCATACGAGCTCAAGTTACCATAACATAAAACAGTTACATAAAGAGCAAATAGAAATCTACTAAGTAAATCATCTACTAATAAGAAATCAGTGAGCAATTTACATTTCAACACTCCCTTCTAAATTGCTAACTGATTTCACACCAAGTAGACTTCTCATATAATTAAACCTTTCTTTGGGAAGAGCCTTGATAAAAATATCTGCAATATTTTCTTCACTCTTGCAGTAAATCAAGTCAACCACTCATTCTTGAATTGCATCTCTAATGAAATGAAACTTCCTACCAATGTGTTTGCTCCTTTGATGAAACACATGATTCTTTGACATGGCTATAGTTGATGTGTTGTCACAGAATAGGGAAGTTGCAGCAACTTGCTCTTCTCCGAAGTCCTCGAGCACAAACCTAAGCTAAATGGCCTGAGAGGTTTCTTCAGTTGTACTAACATAGTTTGCTTATGCAGTTGAAAGTGCTACACTATGCTGCTTAATAAAAGCCCATCAAAATGCTCGACTACCAAATGAAAAAGCATACCTTGAGATGTTTTTCATATCCTCCTCGGATCCACTCTAGTCACTATCACAGTAGCCAATCAATAGAGAAGACTTTCTAATTACATATTCAATTCCAAAGTCAATTGTCCCTTGGATATACCTTAGAACCCGTTTGGCAGCTCCATAATGTTTCTTGGAAGGCTTATGCATGAACTGTGCAAGCAAACTAGCAGAGAACATAATATCTGGTCTAGTTGATGTTAAGTATAAAAGACTCCCAACAAGTTTCCTGTACAAACTCTCATCTCTAGATTCACTTCCATCCCCTCTTCTCAGTTTATCAGTTGCAACCAGTGGAGTGCTTACTGGCTTGCAATCTTTAAGCCCAGATTTATCCAAGAGAGTCAAAGAATATTTTTTCTGATCTATAAATATACTCCATTCACTTTGAATTACTCCCATTCCAAGAAAATGATGAAGTAAACCCAAATTTGACATCTCATACTTACTCATCATTTCAGCCTTGAATTCTTACATCATTTCATCACTGCTCCCTGTATACACTATGTTATCTACATAGATTGATATGATTAGAGTCCCAACACCTTATTTGGTACTCACATAAAGAGTTGCTTCACTTGAACTTCTGCGAAACCCACAATGAATCAAGTATGTGTCAATTTCACCATACCAAGCCCTTGGTGCCTGCTTTAGACCATAGAGGGTTTTTTCTCAACCTATACACCTTGTCTTTAGCCCCTTTAATCACAAAACCATCAGGTTGATCCACATATACCTTTTCCTTGAGAACACTATTCAGAAAAACTGATTTAACATCCGATTGCCAAAGTTTCCAACCTTTCTGTGCAGCTAGTGCAATGAGAGTCCTAATAGTATCTAACCTTGCCACTAGAGCAAAGGTTTCATTGAAATCAATCCCTGGTTTCTGTGTGTAACCCTTGGCTACAAGCCTTGCCTTGTGCTTTTGAATGGAGCCATCTAGGTTCAGCTTTGTTTTATATACCCACTTCACTCCCACAGTAGGTTTACTACTTGGTCTGTCAACTAATTCCCAAGTAGAATTCTTTTCAATCATCAACATCACTTCTGTTATAGCCTTTTTCCAAGCTTCATCTTCAAATGCCTCATTGAAATCTTCGGGTTCAATGATACTCATCTTGCATTGAGCATATACATCACTCAAACTCTTCCATTTCTTTGGAGTATGGTCATAAGTTTCTGAGATTGAAATTGGAGAACCAAGTGAACTAGATTCATGAGATGGTGATTTTAAAGTTTTAAATCCTCCAATTAAGGTATGACTAGATTTATGGATATTTAATTCGTTTGATTTAACTTTTTTTGGAGTTTAGGAGATAAGTGTGTTGGGTGTCAATTTTTTTCATCAACCCCGCATAATACCCTTTGTTAAACTTTTTGCAATAACAGATAAGGAGAGAAAGAGAAAGTCATCACCTTTGCAATTGTTGACTATAAAATGGTGAGGGGAATCAATTGGTATGGTTCTCCATGACAAATTTTGTGCATCCTCGTATATTTTTAGAATTGGTCAGGTATTAAGAATTGGATTAGGATATATCACTTTTAAAATTCCACGTGCATTAAGGGTAGAGAAAAATGATTTTTATTTTCTTATTTGGAAGGAATTGCAGAGGGAGTAGACATGAAAGAAACCTCTGCCTTTTTCAGAAGAGAATGCTTTTTGGAATAATTGTGTATTCTATTCATCTCTCAAGGAGGTTTTATAAGATGTTACAATCCTATCAATAAGGAAAGAAATAATTTACATAAAAACATATTAAACTAAGAATCCTAAGATTACTATAATAGAATATATACAAAAAAGTCAACACTCCCCCTCAAGTTGGTGCATATATGTCACACATGCCTAACTTGTGTATGAAACTTGAAAACTTATGACTTGAACCAGCCTTTGTGAGGATATCTGCCAACTGATTTTCCGTTCTTATTTCTGGTACCTCAATTATTTTCCCTTCTAATTTTTCTTTGATGAAGAACCGGTTAACCTCAACATGCTTTGTTGTATCGTGTTGTACTAGATTATGTGCAATGTCATGAGCAGCTTTATTATCACAAAACAATTTCATAGGTTGATCATGTTTTATACCCAAATCCTTTAGCAAAAGCTTAAGCCATAAAATTTCACAAATCCCTAAGGTCATACCTCTGTATTCAGCTTCTGCACTAGACCGGGCAACCACATTTTGTTTCTTACTCCTTCATGTGACCAAGTTGCCCCCAACGAATGTAATGTAAGCTAATGTTGAGCGCCGCCTGTCATCCGCTGATCCTGCCCAATCTGCATCAGTATAACCTTCAACTCTAAGATGATTATTCTTTTTAAACAATATTCCTTTGCCTGGGCTTCCCTTCAAATATCTCAAAATCCTCATCACTGCATTCATATGGTGTTCTCCAGGATCATGCATGTATTGACTCACTACACTCAAGGCATATGCAAGGTTTGGTCTTTTGTGTGCTAAGTACATTAAACGGCCTACTAATCTTTGGTTTCTCCCTTTGTCAACTGGTACTTGATTAGGATCAACACTAAGCTTCAATCTTTCCTCTAATGGTGTAGCTACTAGCTGACAAGCTGACATGTCGGTTTCGTGTAGCAAATCAATAATATACTTCCTTTGAGACAAGTAAATTCCAGAATTAGGTTGCCTATTGTGTGACTTAGCCGAACTCTCCCTCCTCTTAATGTAAAAATATCGAAGTACTAAAAAAAAAATAACGCAATCAAGTGCTCATTCACGCGTTATTTATTAACTGTAATTTGTGTGAACGACTCATTACATGCCAAGTATTTTCCAATCAAAAAACCAAACTTTATTTCTTCCCTCGTTTCTTCATTTTATTTCGGCTCCAACCTGCAGATAATATAAGAGGACAAAACAATAAGCAAACAATTTTTTGGAAATTCAGAGGAGAAGAGTGTTGACTGGGACTGGAGGAGTGGCCCCGGTGGGAGACTTTGGAGGGGATGGTGGCCCATTGGCCTTAGCAAGGAATGAATTTTTTTAATCTATCTGCAACACGGTTTGATATACGAAGTATTATAATATAACTGGTTGTAATTTTTTTTTTTTTTCATGTTTCAAACTAATTGTATTATTATACTTCGGCTTTTTAGCCAAAATGGTTCATGAGATTTGCATAACTCCTCACTTTGGTTCCTGAGATTTCAAATTAATAGAAGTGGTCCTTGAGATTGTCCACCATCCATCATTTTGGTCCTTCCATTAAAAAACTCTGTTAAGTGTCCCAGAGCTCTTGGCCAGAAGTTTGGGCAATTTTCAAAGCTTCATAACTCAATCGTTTCTTAACCAAATTCAACCCATAATATATCAATATGAAGATAGGAAAGTGTACAATAAGATTATACCTAGTTGGAAGCCCAATGGTTGTTGGAGATGGTCAGAAAATAGCCTCAAAGTTGACCGGTCCGAGGGAAAACTAGAAAACTCGCCGGAAACTGGGTAAACTTTAAATGTTCATAACTTCTTCAATACTCAACGAAATCAGGTGATTCAAAAACTAAAATCATACTTCTCGACGAGACAAAGAGAATGGTACATTTTTCAATGGCTAACTCTGTGTGGTTTGTCCGAAAATGGCTTGAAAGTGACTAACTCGAGACCAAGATAGCCACTTTCGAGCCGTTTTCTGGCCAAACCATGACGAGTTATCCGTTGAAAAGGTACCATTCTCTTTGTCTCATCAAGAAGTATGATTTTTGTTTTTGAATCACTTGATTTCGTTGAGTATTAAAGAAGTTATGAACGTTTAAAGTTTACCCAGTTTCCGGCAAGTTTTCCAGTTTTTCCTCGGACCAGTCAACTTTGAGGCTATTTTCCGACCATCCCTGGAAACTATTGGGCTTCCAACTAGGTATAATCTTATTGTACACTTTTCTATCTTCATTTTGATATATTATGGGTTAAATTTGGTTAAGAAACGATTGAGTTACGAAACTTTGAAAATTGCCCAAACTTCCGGCCAAGAGCTCCGGGATACTTAACTAAGTTTTTAATAGAATGACCAAAATGATGGATGGTGGACAATGTCAGGGTCCACTGCTATTGATTTGAAATCTCAGGGACCAAAGTGAGGAGTTATGCAAATCTTAGGGACCATTTTGGCTAAAAGCCTTATACTTAAAATACGGACCTGTATTTTCAAGACATCGAAATATCTCTCAGCGCAAAAATCTTTTAATTCTTAATATCTCTAAAGTCAATATCAAAATAATTATTTGAAAGAAACCTTTTAAAAAAATCTTGGATCTAACGGCATAAACGTCCCAAAGACTTGGCTTGCCCTTTGTGTTGACTTGACCGATGGAGATTTAAGTGGGGGTGGACTTGGAAACTAAACGGGGCATGGAATTAAGAAATATTGAGTGCTTGATTATATGCAGTCCATCTGGCAGTCTATTGTTAGCGTGTATAATGGGGTTCCAATACAATGGTGAACTTTGTTGACACGTCCCGATTCCGATGTTCGAAGGACATCGGGATGGTCACGTGCTGGCTGACATCCAAGGGTGACACAAACCATTTTATGAATGTATATGCCGAGAACATGTGAAACATGCATATAAATTCTACACATAACTACACAATGGAATATTCAAAAATAAACCTTACCAAATAATATAATAATATTCAACTACCAACAATGTAATAATGATAATGCATGACATGTTCAAAGCATACATCTAATTCAGATTACAAGTGGAAGATATAAAAGATTGTGCTATTACAAGTGAGGAGATGACACCAAAATCACTAGTAGGAGAATGCCTCGTAGCTCATACCGTAAGCCTCGTTCCTATGTCCTAAGGGGGCGCAAAACAAACATGAGTGGACCAAGTTGATATATAAGTAGTACTAACATAATTATTCAACAACGTACTAACCCTCAAAGTTTATGAAAACTTATGTAGCATAATAAGTAATAGGTTTTCTGAAAACTCTAGCATGCCATAAAACCTTTCATAAAACATATATCATATCTAGTGTACTAAATAGTGCTATCAATATAGCCTGAAGGTAGGGCATACGCCCATAGGCAGAACATATGCCCGTAGCAGGACAGTGACCACTAGATAAGCACAAAAACATTGAATATAATCTTTCCAACATAAGTACATATATCTCAACGAAGCTCAATAGCTCAAATATCATATCTTAAAACATCTTCATAGTATATAGTCATCAAGTATATATACTACAAAGAACATAGAATCAATAAAGTATGGTATTCCAAAATATTCTCAGTAAAGCATGATATCCAATTTACTCATAAACGTTTTATAAAACGTAACCATTAAATCATGTTTTTCATGTATGCATTTCCAATAGTAAAATATGCATTTTAGAAGGGGTCCACTCACAAATACTTCACTATCGAAGAGTCGTGCGAATAAGGTAGGGCGGAAACGCTGCTAACAAACGTACCTAAACACATACAGAGTCTGATTAATAAAACGCTAACATAACGATTACATTTCAGAAAAATAGATGTTATAAACGGATTTAAGACATCAAAAAACATAAGGGGGAACCTCGGGTACCCCCACGCGCCGTCGCAAGGTGGCCACCCCGGCAGCCACGCGCCAAGATGGGTCGTCGGAAAGTTGGCCGAAAAAGTCATTGGTGCCACCGTGGACGGTAGAGCACAGTGCCTTTGGATGAGGCACGTGTGCTCTCCGCACAGGCATAGGCGAGCACCCACGCACAGGCACACGCGCGGCCTAGGGTATGGGATCTGACCGGGTTGGGCCAGTTCTGGTCTGGGCTTCGAGCTTAGTCCTGGGTTAGGCTGAGGGTTCAACGGGGTTTATGCCGAAGGCTCGAGTTTGCACGGCCCAAGGGCCTGAGTTAAGGTGAGGTTTTGGGCTTGAAAGCCCGACCCAAAGCCTTGAGCTAGGGGACCCGGGGTTTCCAGGTTTAGGTCGAACTGACCTGTTTTCTTTGAGGAAGAAGGCCGGAGCCTCCCAAGTTCCAGTCAAAGCTTACTTACAACCTTACCCTACGATCCACCTACCAAAATGAAGATAGAGATGAAAGGAAGAGATTCGTACGTTTGTGGTCCCTCGCCGTGGCCGTGAAGTGGCCAGGAAATAAGCTTGAAGCCATCAGACTCGTGAAAAGGGTTGAGTGTGTTGGTTCCGATAGGGGTGCTCTGTGCTTCACAGAGAAGGGGAAAGAAAGAGCATGGAGTGAGGGTGATGGTGGGGGATGTCGTCACCAGTGTGGTGTGGGTGGTTGTGTCCTCAGGGAAAAGAGAGATATGAGAGAGTGTGTGAGCTGAGAAAGAGGGTACTCGGGGGAGAGAAGAGAGAAGAAGAGAAAGAAAAGGGGAATGGGCAAGCTGCCACGTGGCAGCCAAAGAGAGAAAAAGAGAGAGTTAGGAGGAAATCCAAAAAGGGGATCTAGATTGGGTAAGGGATAGGGGACAAAAAAATCTCATGTAGGTCCCATGGTTCACTAATTAATAATCGTAAAAGATGAACACCAAATGTTCGAAAATGTTCATTGTTAAAAAGATACAATAAAAGTGGGATAGGGTTTCACATTGTTACCCATTTCAGATATATACGAGGTTCTAAAACGCGTTAGATGCTAATCGACGATGGGTAGGATTCTAGTGCGTGGACGGTGCCTAGGCATGGTCTAGACGGGACATAAAGTGGGGCCTAGGTGATTTTTGTGTTTTGATTACTTTTATTATATATATATATATATATATATATATATATATATATATATATGGAATTGCTTAAGGGGAGGGATCCCCATTTTTTCAAAAAAATGGGGACACGCTCCCCACCGTTGGATTTGAATTAAATGAAATTCTGTGGTTGAGATTCTATGGCCTGTGTTTTAATCTTAACCACACAATTTCATTAAAGTTAATCTAACGGTGGGGAGCGTGTCCCCATTTTTTTTGAAAAAATGGGGATCCCTCCCCTTAAGCTCTCTGATATATATATATATATATATATATATATATATATATATATATATATATATATATATATATATATATATATATATATATAACTAAATGTCTACTTATATTTAAATAAATATATAATTGTCTTAGAATGTATAAATGCAAACTATAATGACATATAAATTATAATGTATTAGAATATATTGAAAACATGGGAACTAACATATAATGTGTGTTCATTTAAGTATCCAACAACTTTTTTAAAAATTTATTGAATAAAATAAAACGCAAAATGGAAGTTATCTATTTTCTGTCTAAGTGAGAGTACTCTAACCTAGGCGGACGCCTAGACAGGTTTAGGTGCCTAAGTAGGTCTAAGCGTCTTTTCTTATTTTTCAAACGCTTAGGGATTAATGGTAACGGTGGCCAGCTGCCTAACGCCTAGGCGGCTTTAGGTGGAGACTGTTAGAACACTAGATATGTTTTATCGTGTTAACAATCTTAATCTCACTAATCTAATTTGACATTCGTCTAGTCAGACGTGTGAACATAAACCACATAGGTTTAAAAATCGTACATTCCTCTAAATTATCGGAGCGTATTTCACATTTCTACTTAGAGAAAGACCTCTTCGCAATAGATGTAGATGACATTTTCGCAATCCAATGACATATAAATTATAAAGTACTAGAATATATTGAAAATATGGGAACAAACATATAATGAGTGTTCATCCAAGTATCCAACAACTTTTTAACAATTTATTGAATAAAATAAAACGCAAAATGAAAGTTATCTATTTTCTGTTTAAGCGAGACTTTGACCTAGGCGGACGCCTAGGCAGGTCTTGGTGCCAAAGTAGGTCTAAGCGCATTTTCTTAATTTTTTTTCAATGCTTAAGGATTAATCGTAGCGGTGGTTAGCCACCTAATGCCTAGGTGGCTTTAGGCGGAGATTTTTAGAACACTGGATATGTTTTATTGTGTTAACAATCTTAATCTCACTAATCTAATTTGACGTTAGTCTATTCAAACATGTGAACATAAATCGTACATTCCTCTGAATTATCAGAGCGTATTTCAAATTTCTACTTAGAGAAAGACCTTTTCGCAATAGATGACCTTTGAAATCATAATCTATTGAAAAACAACATAAATCGGGAAGATTAATGGAAGAAACACCGAACTATTCCCAGCTTCTTCTCCTCATGTGTGCACAAACACAGACGAATACAAAACTTGAACAAAAATTTGAAGCATATTACAATTCAAACTGCGTAATTTGAATTTAAATACATAAAGAAAGCACATTCGCTCTAAGTAATATAACTACACCCATGTCCGAACATACATTTAACACTTTTATTATTATGGGTGGATTGAAAGATGAGTCATTGACGAATTAGTCTTACAATTAACAAGTTGTTTTATTAACATCTTACATTTTGTTGGCTACACTCCACTTACTTAATACTCTCCGTATTTACTTTTTAAATTTTAATTATCTTAATACACTCTATATGCATTCCACTATTACCCTCACCCGCCACACTTTGTACATACACCCATGTCCGAACATACATTGAACTCTTTTATTATTTAGGTCGTCATATGACACGCCCCAACCCTGATATTTCCCGAATACCAGGATAGACACGTGCTGGCCGACACCCGAAGGTGACGAAAGCCATTAATTGATACAAAAGCTAAGAATAAGAAATAAATAAGAGTTAGAAATTTAAAATACAATGGATTAATATTTTAGGAACGTGTTCAGAACATACAACTAAACCTAATCACTAAAAGAATTAAGATAAAATTGAATGAATAAAGAAGTGGGTCCTACATCTAGAGGATTCAAAGATGCTGCTGCGGAAGTATTTTGACGCCGGGATTAGGCGCCTTGATCTTAAGTCTTGAATGGGGACGCAAAACAAAGGTGAGTGGACCAAGTTCATATATATATATAAAATAATAATAAAACAATTATTAATGTACTAATCCCCATAGTTTATATAATGAAAACTACTAACATAATAAGTGATGGATTTAATAAAAATCCTAGCATGCCAAAAATATCTCCAAAAGTCATATCGCGGGACAACATCGCGGAAATCAAAACAGTAAACGTATAATAGATCGTCTCGTAAACGCGGTGTGCTGCTAGAAAGATCATCGAATAAATATAACTCCCGGCCCAATGCTTGCTCCGTGGTCTCTGCGCCCGTAGCCAGAAATTACCAACTTTCGGCCCAATACATGCTCCATGTCCCTCAGCCCGTAGCTAGGGATTATTTCTCCCGGCCTAAATGCCAACACCAGATCCTCGCCCCAGGCGACATAGTGTCCTCTAGGTACGCACAAATAGTTACGTCTCTCATAAATAACCACTTTATAGTATAAAGTCATCCATCGTTTATACTATAAAGAAGGGTTTCTAAAACACGTTCTAGCACGTCATCCATCAGATAGTCTACCAGATCGTGGTTTTTATAGAAAATACGATATATTAAAATATAGCTCAAAATAGGCTAACGTTTAATTCCTCACAAAAAACACGAGACGAAATCAATAAATTCCATAAACAGGCTTAACATAAATCAATTCATAAATTCGTAGGCATGCTAATCATTTATGCAATTAATTTATAAAATCATGTAATTTTAGAAAGAGTCCACTCACAAATATTCCTTAGCAGAAGAATTGCACGGATCAGGATTACGAATTTCCTTAATAGCAACTTTACCTAAGCACAAAAAAAATGTAATAAATAAATAAAAAAGATTTTCTAAAAGATTGGGTTTGAATTAAATAAAATAGGGGATTTGGGATTGGATGGGTTTAGGGTTTTAATGGGTTTTAGGAACCTAAGGTTTTTGGGTTAAAAATGATTTAGGATGAAGGAAATAGTGTTTGGGCTTAAGCCCAAACATACACACGTGCACGGCATGCATGTGCATGCATAAACACACACACACACACGCCTAAACATACACACACACACACAGGGCACAAAGCCTTAAGGCCTCACAAAACAAACAAGGCTTTAAGCCCCTTTAAATGTCACCGGCCCAAGGCCCTTTTTTGGGGTTTTAAAATAAACTAACAAAAATAAAAGAAATGGGCTGGGGTCTAACGGGCTTAAGGCCCGAGGGGGAAAAGGGGAAGGCCGGATGGCCTGGTGCTGAGGAAGAAGAAGGCCGGAGCTGCTACAGCTCCGGTCACCGGAAAACATGGGTTTTGGGCTCCGATATAAGTATAACCATGAAGAACAGGGAGAAAGGAAGAGGTTTCTACCTTCCAAAATCCGTGACTCGGTCGGAGGTGACCGGAAAAAGCTTCCAAAGTCCACGGTTCGCCGGAAAACGGGTGTGCTCACCCACAACGATTTCCGAAGCAAAACCTACGTAAAAAGGGAAGGTTCAAGCTCCTAAAACACAACCAAGCAACAATCTAACAACGAGAAGGAGAGATTCGACTTACCTAACGGAAAAAGAGGGAGGGAGTTCACCGGAGCTTTGCTCCGTGCCGTCGAACTTGCGGGAAGAGGGGTCCTGGGCTCGTTGTGAGCCTCTCTTCGATGGTGACTCGGTCCTAGTGAGTCTACGGGAAGAGAGATATGCGAGAGTTGAGAGAGAGAGAGGGAGAGAGAGAGAGAGAGCTACGGGGGAGAGAGACGAAGGAGAAGGAAGAGGTCTCGGGGGTGGGGGACAGAGAGAGGGAAAAGAGAAGATGAGTTAAATGGCTGACACATGTCAGCTTAGGGTAAAACAGTAAATAATACATATTAGTGGGGGTAGTTGTTACATCATATGTTGAAATCACGGATTGGAATACTCCCAAATTTTCCGGGCGGTGGTTTCATCTTTTTATGAAACATTGGTGCAATGAAGATGTTTATTTAAACAAGCCTCACAGAAGGAGATACGCACACATTTTCTTTTGCTAATATTGCTAGAGTGATGGATAAAACCTCCTTGTTTTTGCTACCTTCGACCATCCCACTGTTGGCCATTTTCCTCATCCTCCTATACAAATGGTACAACTCCGCGACAACCACCAACAAAACCCCCTCTCCCCCTTCGCCATCTAAGCTCCCTATCATTGGAAACTTTCATCAACTAGGGTTCCACACTCATCGCTCACTTTACACCTTATCTCAACGCCATGGCCCTCTCATGCTTCTCCACTTTGGACGTGTCCCGGTCCTTATAGTCTCTTCATCTGAGGCTGCCCGCGAGATCATGAAAACCCATGATCTCACATTTTCTGACCGACCCAAATCCCCCAGCGTTGAGAAGCTCCTCTACAACTACAACGATGTTGCATTTGCTCCTTATGGAGAATACTGGAGGCAGGTGAAAAGTATATGCGTCCTACATCTTTTGAGCAACAAAAGGGTCCGCTCTTTTCGCTCGGTGAGGGAAGAGGAAACCACATCCATGATCAGCCACATAGAGCAATCATCATCATCATCATCATCTTCAGTTTTGAATTTAAGTGAAATGTTTGTGCGGCTTACTAATGATGTGGTATGTAGAGTGGCTCTGGGGAGGAAGTACAGTGGCAGAGATGGTGAGAGGAATTTTAAGCAGCTTTTGGGGGAGCTTGGAGAGTTAGTGGGGACTATCGATCTCGGGGACTATATTCCATGGCTTTCTTGGTTGAGTCATGTCAACGGTTTCAAAGCAAAGCTGGACAAGGTGGCTAAGCAGTTGGATGACTTTATAGACGGAGTTATTCAAGAGCACATGAATTATAATTCAAAGAGTGGAGATGATGAGCAAAAGGATTTCGTGGACGTTTTGCTTTGGATTCAGAAAGGAAACTTGACTGGTTTCCCTATTGATACAGTTACTATAAAAGCTCTCATCTTGGTAACTCTCTATCTCTCTTTCTTAAATATATATATATATATATATATATATGTATGTATGTATATATATGTATGTATGTATATATATGTTAGAGGTTAATATCTTAATCAACATAAATCATTCATGTAGGATATGTTTGTTGGTGGCACTGATACAACATATACAGTCCTAGAGTGGGCAATGACTGAGCTTTTAAGGCATCCAAGGGTCCTGGGCAAATTACAGACTGAGGTACGAGGAATAGTCGGTAATGGAGCACACATAACAGAGGATGATTTGGTAGAAATGCACTACCTGAAAGCGGTGATTAAGGAGACTCTTCGCTTACATCCACCAGTTCCATTACTAGTGCCCAGGGTGTCGACCCAAGACGTGGAAATAAGTGGTTACAGCATTAGAGCCAAGACCCAAGTTTTGATCAATGCTTGGCAAATTGGAAGAGATCCTAAGCTATACGACAAACCAGAGGAGTTTGAACCGGAAAGGTTCCTGAATAGTCGGATAGATTATAAAGGGACTGATTTTCAGTTGATTCCATTCGGAGCTGGTAGGAGGGTCTGCCCGGGAATTCAGTTTGCAATAGCTGTTAATGAGATTGCCTTAGCAAGTATCGTGTACAAGTTTGATTGGAAAATGCCTGGTGGAGCAAGTGGGGAGGATTTAGACACGGCTGAATCTACTGGTCTAACTATACACAGAAAATATCCTCTCGAAGCGGTTGCTATTCCACATTCGTGTTGAAAGCTAGTTAGCAGAAGTGGGTGGCATAACATAAGGTCATGACGTTCTAATCAAGCTTGGAGATTTGTATTTGTAAGTTGGTTCATGTATCTGAAGTAGCCCTATCTTTTAGGTATTAATCTGTGATGTGTGAGTTTGTGAGAACTTAAACCCCTTTTGTAATCCTTTGAGTTTGTCAGAGCTTAAATATTTTAGAATCATCTCTGTAACTAGTGAAATTTCATCGCCATCAACGGACATGATGTAGGCTATAAAGCCGAACTTGACGTTCTGATGTGATTGCGTTTGTTATATTTTCCTTTTGACCTCTTACTTACAAGTAAAGAAAAATAGAATAAACATTAACAAAATTTGAAAACAAGAAAGAAAGAGAAAGTCAACACCTTATTGTTGACTATATGGTGAGGGGACTCAACTGGGTGTGGTTCTCCTTCATGACAAATTTTGTCCACCGTCGTATATATCTAGGATTGGTTAATTGGGTATCATAGGATTATAGTGGATTGGATAAATTTTGAAGTCAATGTATATTAAAGGTAGATAAATTTTTTATTTCATTTTTTGATTTGAAGGGGATTAGAAAGGGAGTAGACATGAAAAAAATTTCGCCCTAAGTTTGGTAATTGTTCATGTAGGATATGTTTATTGCAGGCACTCATGCCACATATGCAGTGCTAGAGTGGGCAATGACTGAGCTTTTGAGGCATCCGAGGATCATGAGCAAATTGCAGAATGAGGTACGGGGAATAGTCGGAAACATAACAGACATAATTACAGAGGATGATTTGGTAGGCATGCACTACTTGAAGGCAGTGATCAAGGAGACTCTTCGCTTACATACTCCAGCTCCATTACTAGTTCCCAGGGTGTCGACGCAAGATGTGAAAATAAATGATTACGACATTAAGGCCAAGACACTTGTTATGATCAACGCGTAGGGAATCGGAAGAGATCCTGAAACGTATGAAAACCCAGAGTACAAGCCAAAAAGGTTCTTGACTAAAGGTCCAGACTATAAAGGGAATGACTTCCAGTTCATTCCATTTGGAGCTGGCAGGAGGATCTTCCCCGGAATTCAGTTTGCAATATCTATCGTTGAGATTGTTCTGGCCAATATCGTGCACGAGTTCAACTGGGCATTGCCCGGTGGAGCAAGTGGCGAGGGTTTTGACATGACTGAATCAAATGGCGCAACTGTAAACCTAAAGTATCCTCTCAAAGCTGTTGCTCTTCCATATTTAGGTTGAAAGATAGAGGCTACATTGTCTGTGTACGCGTATTGGCCTTTGTATTTTATGTCTAACCTAAGGCTCTAAGCCTTCTACCGTCACCTATTATGTTCGCTTTGTCTGTCGCTATTGCCAAAATAACATAGCACATGCAGTGCCAAAGTATTGTGTGTGCTTTCACCCAAAAAAAAAAAAGGTAGGCTTTCACCCAAAAAAAAAAAGGGTATTATGTGTGTGAATATATGTTGTTATTTATTTATTTATTTTTTAACAAATGATATTATCTACACTAAAGGAATAGGGGAGTAGACTAAGCCTCACATTGGACGAGCCATAATAATATGGTTCAAATTCGCCTGTGGCGAGAATCGAACCTAAGACCTTTCACTTATAAGTGCAGAGGAATACCTCTAGACCGTAGTATTAAGTGGCGTGTAACTGAAAGAATTTAAGAAACCACTTACAGTTAATGTTGGAGAGGGAAAGCTCCCTTGTTGATACAAATTGACTGCACGTAGGGTGGGACGAAAATCCATTATTCCGAATCCTAATCGTCGTTTCTGGTGCACCCATTGTCAAAAGTAGAAAACCAGAAAGGACAAATAATGGACTATAAGAGCATTGTCATATTGCTTTATTAATTTGTCATGATGTTGAATTTTACAGACAAAAACCAAATGTATTTATTCTGATGTGGCTATATATCGATGAACGTTGAATCGTTCAAATCTCGCAGTATCGATGAATGTTGAATACTTTGTTTTCGTATTACTATTCCATAAGGATAATGATCCTCGAGTTTCTTTTTGTGGAGCTCAATAATAGTTCTGCATGTTTCTCTATCTATTCTGATGTGGCTATATATCGATGAACGTTGAATCGTTCAAATCTCGCAGTATCAATGAATGTTGAATACTTTGTTTTCGTATTACTATTCCATAAGGATAATGATCCTCGAGTTTCTTTTTGTGAAGCTCAATAATAGTTCTGCATGTTTCTCTATCTATTCTGATGTGGCTATATATCGATGAACGTTGAATCGTTCAAATCTCGCAGTATCGATGAATGTTGAATACTTTGTTTTCGTATTACTATTCCACAAGGATAATGATCCTCGAGTTTCTTTTTGTGGAGCTCAATAATAGTTCTGCATGTTTCTCTATCTGTCACTTATTTTCAGGAGCACAGCATGTATCATCATCCGTTACTACACTACCAACCAGAAAAGAAGATGAGGATTTGTCTGGCATATTTCTGTTAGTGTAGAATTTTTTATGTGTATTTCATGAAGAAACAATTACAAATGAAACATATATATAGGAAAAGAAAGTAGACATAAGCCTAACTTGCCTAACTTGCCTAATTTCCTAACTTGCCTAACTTGCCTAATTTACACAAAGAATGTTGACTAGCCTAACTTCACTAGTCATCCAACATGTTTATTTCATGCATGCATTTTAACACAAGATATGACTTGCATGCATTCCAACACTCCCCCTCAAGTTGGATCGAGGGGATTCACTGAGCCAAGCTTGCCCAATAACCGATGAAACTGAGATGATGCTAGTGCCTTTGTAAAAAGATCTGCTAGTTGATCATGGCTTCGTGTGAACATGGTCCGGATGATTTGCGTTTGAACTTGAGCTCTGATGAAATGACAATCCACTTCAATATGTTTGGTTCTTTCATGGAACACAGGATTGGCAGCAATGTGCATGGCTGCCTGATTATCACACATAAGCGTCATAGGAGTAGAACTAGGAAACCCTAAGTCTGAAAGAAGCCCTTTAAGCCAAATGAGTTCACATGCAGTGGCTGCCATGGCTCGATACTCAGCCTCTGCGCTGGAACGAGCAATTACCTGTTGCTTCTTACTCTTCCATGTGACAAGGTTTCCACTAACAAATGTACAATAGCCTGTGATTGATTTCCTATCAATTGCATTACCTGCCCAGTCTGCATCTGTGTAGCCACTAATGATAGTGGACTGATTGTTATGCATTGTAATTCCTTGCCCAATTGAACCCTTAAGATAACGAAGGATTCTCTTAACAAGGTTAAGGTGATCAACAGTGGGAGAGTGCATGAACTGACTAGCCAAGCTCACCGCATATGTGATATCTGGACGAGTGATAGTGAGGTATATGAGCTTGCCTACTAATCGTTGATAGTAGCTTACATCATGCATGGCTTCTCCATCTATGCTGAGCTTTAGTTTACAATCAACGGGAGTGATAGCAGGCTTGCAGTCAAGCATTTTTGCTTCTTGAAGGAGGTCCAATACATATTTCCGTTGATGTAGAAACAGTCATTTTGAAGATGTTGCCATTTCTATCCCCAAAAAATACTTTAACCTCCCCAAATCTTTGATAGCGAAAGCTTGATGTAGTGAGAGTTTTAGTGCCTCAATCTCCACGGTATTATCTCCAGTGATGATAAGATCATCAACATAGACGAGGACCACCAACTTCCCCCTGGTGCCAGTTCTTACAAATAACGAAGAATCAGCATTACTTCGCATGAATCTAGCCTTTTCCAGAACAGAACTGAGCTTGGCATACCAAGCTCTTGGTGATTGTTTCAATCCGTATATTGCCTTGTGCAATTTACAAACCATGTTGCCTTTAATACCATCATAGCTTGGAGGAGGTTGCATATACACTTCTTCCTGCAGCTCGTCGTGAAGGAAAGCATTCTTCACGTCCATTTGGTAGAGTGACCATCCACAATTGATTGCAACTGACAGTAAAACCCTGACTGAGTTCATCTTGGCCACCGGTGCGAATGTTTCCTTATAATCTACACCAAAGGTTTGGGTGAAACCTCGAGCAACAAGTCTAGCCTTGTGTCTCTCGATAGATCCATCAACTTTGAATTTAGTCTTGTAAATCCAACGACTTCCAACAGCCTTTTTTCCTGGTGGTAGTTGAACTAGGCTCCAGGTGCAATTCTCTTCCAGTGCACGAATCTCTTCTTTCATGGCTTGGTTCCATTGTGGGAGAAGAGAAGCTTCTTGAAAGCTTCTTGGTTCATAGTGCTTATCAATTTCACTGAGAAATGTAGCATGAGATGTTGAGAACTTACTAAAGCTGATACATTCATTGATTGGATGTCGTGAGGCATATGTAACATAGTCCTGCAACCTAGCTGGAGGTTTTCTGATTCGAGGAGGATTTCTTTTAATCACCTGAGACTCTGTAGAGGGCGGAGAAGGATCAGAGTAGGGCTCGTCTTCACTCTCACTGGCAGTAATTTGGTCAGTTTGAACTTCTTCACAATCTGGACTTACAATGACTGATCTCTTTTCCAACATCGGATAATTAAAGTTTTGAGGGAGTGGGAACATGTCAACTAAATCCTCCCCCTGACTTGTAAAATAGGGATAGTCTTCTTCGAACTTCACATCTCTTGAAACTGTGCACTTCTTAGTGACTGGATTGAAGCACTTGTATCCCTTTTGAGTGGTCGAGTATCCCATAAACACACATTTGGTTGCCCTGGCATCTAGTTTGTCACGGTTCAAGGTTTGGATGTGAACAAAACACACACAACCAAACACCTTGAGATGTGTCAAATCTATTTTCCTCCCCTTGAGAACTTCATAAGGAGATTTAAACCCTAGCACGCGACTTGGAAGTCGATTGATGAGATAAGTGGCAGTAAGGATAGCAAACGACCAAAATTTCTTTGGAACGTGCATGTGAATCATGAGAGCACGAGTTTTTTCCAAGAGATCTCTATTTTTCCTCTCGGCTACTCCATTTTGTTGGGGAGTCCCCACACAGCTGGTTTGATGTATGATACCCTGAGAACTTATGTATTGAAGCATGTTGTTGGATAGAAATTCAGTGCCATTATCTGACCTTAAAACCTTAATGTTTGATTGAAATTGCGTTTTAACATGCATGTGAAAGTCTTTGAAAATGGTAGGGACTTCACTTTTTGATTTCATAAGATATAGAAAACTTGTTCGAGAGAAATCATCAACAAATAGAACAAAATATTTAAAACCTTCCATTGATTCAGTTGCAGGTCCCCAAACATCGGTGTGTACCATTTCAAAAGGTTTACTTGTCCTAGACATTGAATTACCAAAAGGTAGCCTAGTAAACTTGGAAAATTGACAAGTATCACAAGTAGGATAGGGGTTACAAAAATTTGGAAACAGTTTCGACAAGACAAGTTCAGAGGGGTGAGCTAATCTCCTATGCCAAAGTTGGTTTTCATCTATGGACTTTGATTGAGCTTGAAGAGCCTGAGTGAAACATGCATTCTTGCACAGGTAGTAAAGTCCATTTATGAAGACCCCTTCACCAATCATTTTCATGGTGAGAACATCCTGAAACATTACTTTATTTGGTGAGAAAATAGCACGGCAGTTTAGGGTGTTGGTGATCTTTCCAATTGACAAAAGTTGGAAGGGAAAGGTTGGTACATAGAGGGCAGTGGAAGGTGTTTTTTGAGAGAGTAAGTTTATTTCTCCTTTTCCCAAAACTAAGACATTTTTTCCATTTGCAACAGACACATGTGAGGGGCTTGAAATTTTTTTAAAATGATGTAAATTTGTAACTTTGTTTGTCATATGATCTGTGGCGCCTGAATCAATTATCCAACAATCAATTTCAGTACTAGTTAATAGGGCAGTAGTAAAGGCTTTGAGTATACCTGATGCTTCTCCCTTTGGAACTTTCTCATTTCCAGCAAGAAATCTGGCAAATTGTCCCAACATAGCTGTGTGACTACCCTCTTCATTGCCTTGACCATGTGAGCCTCCTCCGTGCCCCTTACTTTGTAGGTAAGCTGCAAATTCATTGATCAATGACAATGGATTGGCAGTGAACTCCATGGATCCTTGTGAGATAGTAGGAGCGTGAGCATTAGCAAGTTGTGCCTTGAAATGAGGTTGAAATTGTTGTGAGGACCTTGGTATCATCCTTCCATCTTTGCTGAACTTAGGCTTGAGTTCAGGATGAAGTTCCCAACACTTGTCTTCCTCATGACCAACACCATTGCAATATTTGCATTTTAGATGTGTGTTTCTTCCCTTGTATACCTTGGCTTCTGAGTTCTTATACTTTGATGCATATGCCCGAGTCTCCGTTAATCTAGGATTGTGATCAACATTCATAACCTTCTTCCTTGCTTCTTCTCGTTGGATAGTTGCACAAACATTGTTGAAGGTAGGCATGTCTTGACTCATCAAGATGTGACTCCTTAGGTCCTCGTACTCAGAGCTCAAACTCCCTAACAGCTGATAAATTTTGTCTTCCTCAGCTCGTTTTAGGAGAATGGTAGGATCTGTGGTATGAGGGAGATATACATCCAACTCATTCCACATGGCTTTGAGGCTCCCAAGGTGTTGAACAAATGCTTTCCCTTCTTGTTGAGCACTGGCAATGTCCTTCTTTAATTGGAAGACCCGTGCATAGTTGTTTTCATTTTCATACATATCCTGCAAAGCTTTCCAAAGATCATGTGCGGAATTGGAGTAGCTAAAAATTTCAGCAACATGTTTCTCCATGGTGTTGAGCAGCAAGGACATAACAAGTTGATCTTTGCAGAGCCATGCATTGTATGTAGAGGAAGAACTGTCTGGAGCTTCCACGCTTCCATTTACAAACCCTAACTTCCCTTTGCCTCCGAGAGCTAGTGAAACAGCTCGGGACCAAGGAAGATAATTGAACTCGTTCAAGAGAACTGAACACAAACGTTGATTGGTGTTAACCTCAACGTCTGAGAAGTTTGGAGAGAGATTGTGCCGGGTTTCCTCATCATGGTTCACATAACTTTCTTCAGTCATGACTTAGACTTTGAAAGAAAGAAAAAATTGCAGCAGCAAGAATGGCAGAGACAGGTTACAAATGAACCTGCTCTGATACCATGTAGAATTTTTGATGTGTATTTCATGAAGAAACAATTACAAATGAAACATATATATAGGAAAAGAAAGTAGACATAAGCCTAACTTGCCTAACTTGCCTAATTTACACAAAGAATGTTGACTAGCCTAACTTCACTAGTCATCCAACATGTTTATTTCATGCATGCATTTTAACACAAGATATGACTTGCATGCATTCCAACAGTTAGTAAGACAAGGTGGAAAATGGTACAAAGAAATTGAGGTGGCTTTCTTGCTGATTGACGATTATTAGATGTTGGATTTTTGGATCGGTGGGTCCGTTGGACCCCACTTTAAAGACACCGATAATGTTCCTAACTTTATCACTTGCCCAATTCGTTAGGTATGTAGTTTTCCCACAAAAGGCATCGGTATTAGTTAGAGCAGGTAATCATTTTTAAAACCACCTTTGTTGACTTCCCCCATTGAAGTGGGACTGCTAACACACCCCCTTATGTGTAACCCCATTTAGTGGTTCACAAGTGGAGATTCACATATCGACAATTGAAACTCAGAAGTCGGCTCCAATGAAGTCCAGACTTGTTTTCAATCTTTTCAGGAAGTGACTCTTAAGAACTCAGAGGCCGACTCTATGTTAAGAGTCCAAGCTTATTTCCAAACCCACACTTTCTGGTGACAAGCCTTTTAGCTTGCATGGGCCTGTAACCGTGGACTTTGATACCATATTGAATTTTTTTTTTAGATCGACGAGCCCAGGGGGCCCACTTTAACGACATTAATATTGTCCCAAACTTTTACCACTTGCCAAATCCGTCAAGTTTGCTGTTTTACCACAAAAGGCCTATGTATTAGTTAGAGTAGGGTAACCATATTTAAAGACACCCTTGTTGACTTCCCCCACCGATGTGTGAAGACAAACGGCCACACGCTTTCCACATCACCCCGTTGTGTTGTCCACATGTTAGGCTTGAAAATTTGTCATCATGTTGGGAATGAGTCCCATATTGATGGAAGGGGGGACTTGCATGGGCTTATAAGAGGTTGGGCTACTTCTCATATTGCTAATTGATTTTATGGTGGAATCCCAACTTTTTTCATTAGATACCACCGAAAGCAAGTCTCAGTCTATTGAAATTGATTACGACAACTGGGGGCGCCGTACCAGAAACTCCGA